>NC_092825.1:177409721-178036507 GCF_039878825.1 Excalfactoria chinensis
TATCAGGATCAAAGTATCATGGTGCCTGGCTTCACGCTATGAGCATGGAGCTGTGCCAGCTTATAGTCAGTTAGTTAATCAAGCCATTTCTTTTGCAATACAATACTTCAAGTTTTCTTCTCATGTTTCAAAAAATTCCTGCTATCCATCACTGTCACGTTGAGCATCAGGGTCCAGAAAGGTAACTTTGCCTTCTTATGCTCAGACAGCATTTTGTTCACATTAAGTGTCTTCATATTCATTAAAATGTGTAAATGCTGACATTTCCTCTCATTTTACAAATTGTTGGTGTACAAACAACTAAAATTTCAGCATGGAATGAGATGTTCACTAGAATATCTCACAGTATTTGCTTACTATATTTACCTGCTCTTCTTGAAAAACTATTTTATCTGCTTGACTGTGGTTTCTTTGTCATTTCTTGTTGATTGAATATTGGCATTAGCTATAGAAGCAGTACTTTATCCTAAGTTTAATAATGAATACATTTTTTCATGCTTTTATTTTCCAAACCTCCAGTCTAACTTGTCACAAACTTTGAAGTATATTTAATACAAGGGAACCTACTGGGAGCCAGGCTTCAACCTGACTGATGCATGCATGAGTGCACTGGCTTATATATGGGCTATTTTATTTGCTTTGTGGGAACCCCTCTGGACTTTAATAGTCTTTCATTTTGTCCTTTGTAGAGAAATTAAAGCCTGCACACCAGGCAGTGTTTTATGCTTACAGCTCACAAGACACAATTGGTATGAAGGAATAATTTCTTACTTGAGAAGTAAAACTGGCCCATATTTTTACCCCAGTGCATGACATTTACCTCAGAGGCACAGAAGCATGTCTCCTGGATTTGAGGAATTACACTGAATTCAAGAGCAACAATGTTGGACAAGTAATACGCTCTGTAGCTTTGAAAGGAAGATGGGTATTCCAATACACTTATTTATTTACACTTTGTTTCACATGATCATTTCTCTCTCTTCCCTGATACAGGAGGTGTATTATTTACATGATAATAATCAAAATAAATCTGGAAATCTGCATCTCTATTCCACCTGCTACTTCCCAGCACAGGCATAAACTAAAAAGGCTGCTTTCCATTCTTCTTTTAAAGACTATAAATGATGACTGCTTCACCTTTTCAGTTTGCAAATGAAGCTAGGTGAGATGGAAATGGTGATAGGCAACCTCACCAGACTGCTGGGAGACAGGAGGCATTCAAAGGTTAAGAGAATACCTAAAAATAGCCTCCAAGGTGTGTATGAAATACAGAATCCATTGGAAGCAAGAATCCAGAATCACTTTGTATGAGATACTTTTGAAACAGAAATCTACCTGTAATATTCTCCCTGTTCAGAAGAAAAATTAGTCATCATTCAAATGCTGTTTACTTAAATACTAATATTTATAGATGAGCTATTCAAAACACCCTTGATGTAAGAAATTGAAATCCCAGTTTCTAAGCATCTCAGCCAAAGAGATGACTGTTATCATGTGAAATACAATTTAGTCTGGATGTCAGCTGTAGGAAGAATTGTTATCATAACCTACTGATGAATCCTTGTGAGATTGTTAAGTAGGATTTCCAGGTAACAGCTTTTAGTTTTCATCCAACCTTTTTCC
Source organism: Excalfactoria chinensis (assembly GCF_039878825.1). NCBI lineage: Eukaryota > Metazoa > Chordata > Aves > Galliformes > Phasianidae > Excalfactoria > Excalfactoria chinensis. The sequence continues at coordinate 177,411,345 of NC_092825.1, forward strand.
TATTTTGAATATTCACAGTTAAAACTGATCATTATAATTTGAAAACCTCTCAGATTAACAATATTTTCAAATCCAAACATTAGAGTCTTCTTGTCTGTAACCCACACAGATTAGGAATATTACTAATGAGTTTGCACTGACAGTGACATCCAGCACCTGTGAAGTTCATGCTTTTGTACACAGCACAGATCTGTTGACCTCATGTATGGCTATTAAATTCTGAAGAATAAATTGCTTGAAAATAGAGAAAAAATAAGTTTTGTTTGTTTGTTTGTTTGTTTGCTCTTGTTTTTTGCAAAACATGAAGTCTACAAAAGCAGGCCCTAAAAATGCTTTTTCTTATATACTAACCCAGTACCTAAATGAAAAACCTATTGAAGTTTTCAAAACATCTGTGCTAGCCTGCTCAATTACCATATAATCAACAAGGTGGAAAGGAATAAATGCCGCTGAATGTGATTCCACCTGCACTGCTTTGTCCCTCCAATATTTCATTTCTCCTTCAGAGAATGCACTAATTGTATTACTGCAGTGACTACACAGTTGGTCAGACAGAGCCAGCATGCTGGCCTGAAGTCTCTGTGTGTGATAGGGAAGCCTTGCAGATAAAGTAGCCATTTATGAAATGCAACTCAAAAGCAATACAATCAGTCACCTAAATACAGGACTCTACAGATGGAAGCTGGGTTCCTAAAAGAGAAAAATAACTTTGTTTCGACATCAAATTGAATTGAATTAACCATAAACATATTTAGCAGTAAGGACTTCACAAAAACATTAGGCTAAACTGAGCTTTATTATAATGAACTATTTAGAGCTGAGCTGATTGCTTCTATTTGCTCAGTGGTGTAACAGGCTAACAGTCCCACTTTCCTACATGAAATGAAATATGACTCAGCCTAACTTGATTAGTAATAATTACAAGCCAGATACACTTCTACCTCCTGAATAGCAGGAGACCTGTAATATCAATTGCAGATTCCCACTGCTGTAATGATTCATACACAATAGATGCAAGCTGTCTGCATGGCCAGTGCAGATTTATCTAAAAATTCATGCAGACAAACTGATTATCAAATTTCAATGGGAATTTAAGTCTGCAGGGTGCCTCCTTATTATGGTGTCCAATAGACCAGGCCAGAGACATCATAACAGAAATTCTTTAAGGAATATCAATTCAGTCAGTTCTTCTTCCTTTCTTTTTAAAATCTATTTATTTATTTATTCCTAACATCAATCTCATCAAGAATTGGTTTGAGGAAAGGGAAGGGGAATGTTTAGAGAGCGAAGGGTAAAAACAAAACCTAATGTGAAGATGTTTAAGCACTGAGACAGGTTACCCAAAGCTTGTGAATTCACAGATGGATATCATAGAGTCATTTGAACTGAAAGGGACTCTTATAGCTCATCTAGTTCAGCTCTTTTGTGACCAACACAGACATCCAAAACTAATCAGGTGCTCAGAGCCTTGTCCAGCCTGACCTGGAGTGTCTCCAAGATGGGCATCCAGAACCTCTCCGGGCATTTGGTGACAACAACAGCCTTGTTAGACAAGGCTTCAAGAATTGGGAACTAACTTGGAAATTAGTACTGCTTTGCACAAGAAGGCTGTCTGATCAGGACTTCATTTATAAAATTACCTTTTGGAGAAAAGCCCTTAATCCATATGGGTCTTTCCTATAACAACTTTATTAATTAGTCTTGTTTTCAGTGGAAAAATAATACAGCAATCATAATACATTTTATATATATATAAATATATAACCAGATTTTGTTTGTTTGTTTCTGTTGCTTAAGATTTTGTGTTGAGACTTGTAGCAAAAACACGTTGGGATCCACTGAGGAGTGGATTGCTTCCTTTATCTACTGTTTTCTCACTGCAGAGCACTTAAGTTGTAACACAAAACAAATTACAAGCAAGATGATGCCTTTCCTGTGAGGAAACTTTGGGTTCCCACTTTTATTGTGATGGAGAAATGCTTTGAAATGAAAATGCTAGCAGTAGCCCATGGCAAGTTATTGCCCCTGCCTACAAAAGACTTCAGACAGTTCCACTTTTCTATGGGAACAGAGAAATAAATGTAATATTTTCTGGAAATTACACCAGTAAGAGCAACCAAAATCTAAATAATTCAGTGTTAAATACCAGCCTTTCTAAAAACATAAATATGCAAATATATTAACTGTAGTTATGAATTATTTATATTTTACCCAATTATTTCTGTTAAAATGAAGTCAGATAAGTATGCAGAGTTATGCCTCTACAACTAACATATTAATACACACAGACATACACTAGCAAGGGATTACTGTTTTCTATCAGTATTCTTCAACCTTAGACTACAACACTGCCTTTCCAAAATGAATTCATGCAAATAGTGAAAAAAACAGGAAGACTTCATGGGGAATTCCCATGATTAGTACTAACCATCTTACAGCTAATACTCATGAATACTGACACCAGTCAAGTGAGGTGAAACAAAGAGATTGAGATATATGGCAGATATTCTTGACAGATACCTCCATGAAAACTAAACATTTCAATATCAATATCTAAAAAGGATCCTTATTTATTTGAAAGCATTTACTTCTGCATATCACTGACTTAAATATTGTGGCAAGCAGCCACACAAGCAGTGAAATGCTGTGTGTATGCGAGGAGCTCAGTGTCTGGCACAGTGATGTCTGAATGCTCTACAGGAAGCTTCAACAGAGAATCATCTTACCCTTCCACAGAAATGGTCCGCTGCAAGCTCACTGTGGGGGGACGTGTTGCGGTGCTGTGCTGGGAATGACTGTATGGCCAAGGGAGAATAAAGAAAAGCTTTTGTTAGCAAAATACATGTTTCTTTTGCTCTTATTTTCTCTAACAGTTTAGCTAACACCAGAACAGAAAACAAACAGACAATCAGATTCTTTTACACATATCTATGGTATTTTGAGCCTTTTTTTTTTTTTTTTTTTTTAAAGACCTGGCTGATCTCCTTTAATATCAGGTTTCACTCCTCATCAAGAAATTACAAGGAAGAAATTAATTACCTCTTGTCTTTTTAATTCATTTTTTTGAAAAGATTAATACATGCACACAATTCAGGGACTTAAAATAACTTAGAAGGTAATTGTTCTGCAGAATATATTAACCATAAACACATGTTAATTTGAGAGCAGAAGGTAAAACAGTAAAACATGAAGTTATAAGTCTAATTCTTAGTGTTTCTCAACCAGATTGCTTGGTGAAAAAGGACATACACCACTTGTAATTGCACTGTAGTTTAACATCGAATTTAACCAGTTTCAATCAATATTCACTATTTCCATCAGATCTTAAGTAGCTTAAGTTTTACCTAACCTAAAACCTATAACCTAAGACATGATATAATGAATAATAATAAAAAAAAAAAAAAAGAAAGTGTTGGAAAATGCAAGATCTGTGAAATAAGAAATTCTTTTGATTGACAGTCCTGATGACTAATGGCTGCTTTCCTATGCTGTGTTTGGAATCTCAAAGATAGCTTCTACAAGCCTAATGAATTACACAGAAAATATTAACTTCAGTATTGTGCTGTTGCAAATAACATTAATATTTATGAAAATATAAATGGATAAAAACAAATCAGATAGCTGCAACAAATTGTATTTCTTAGCCAAGACAGCGTGTTTTATAACAAACAAAAGAGCCTCCCCCAAAAAAAGAAAGCAAGAAAAAAAATATAAAGCAGAAGTGTTTGGTTGTATTCTATTATTAGTTTAAATGGCTACCTCACATAGAGAGGCTAAATATTAATAATTAAAATTACAGATAAAAAAAAACAAAAACAAACTTTCCTAGTTTTATATAATTGATTCCACTAACTGCAGGTTTTGTTTTGCTTAAAAGCTTTGTATACCACACAAGGTGCTCAAAGGAAGCAGATCTTATTTTCAGTAAGAGCAAAGTCATTCAGAATCAACAAATAATGAAGCAATTTTACATCCTTCTTACCCTGTAACACAACCACAATTGTCTCTGTTGCAGAAAAGATCAGATTTTTCTCATAGATTTGTGACAAGTGGTGTCATGCAGCAGGACAAACAAATGATCTGCTACCTGCTTATTCTTTCATTTGAGGCCCTTGTGCTCATGTTTTGTGCCAGTAAACTGCTGTTCTCAGCCTTGTTCTGAGTATTTCAGAAGGTTTGTGGGAAAGTATATTCCCCTTATAAGAAGAACTACAGAGTTTTATCAGCTTATCTACTTATCTACTTCTGTCTGCTACAAAGCACAGTATATATGGGAGTATCAGGAGTCTGACATCACAGTTTGAATAGAATTGTTGAGTCAGAAAACACTGTAGAATAATATGTTAGGAATGATAGTTAAAATCTCACATTACGTTAGCATCTTGCCTATGCTTAAGAAGTGCATTAAATTGCTTTCTTTACACATTCATATAAGTTTTAAAATTAGGATGACTTATCTTCTGTCCATCTTTTACTACAGAGCTAAAGGGGAACACATATCCTTATGTTCCTCTGTAAAGGCTCCCCAGCTAAATGACCAAGGAAGTGAACAGCCTCCCCTTCATCTTTTTCCCATACATGTTAGACAGAAGTAGCACAGCAGAGACATAACATCTCCATCTTTCCCTGTGCATTTGACTTTCAGAAATGGTACTCCCTTATGTTGCAGCAAGAGCTATGGCTGTTAAAGAAAGAATCCCACTGATTGGAGGGATGATGATGTGGATAGTCATAGAATCATTACTGTTGGAAAAGATCACTAAGATCATCTTATCCAACCACTGTCCCATCACCATCATGTCCAATAAACCATTTCACTCAGTGCCACATCCACACATTTCTTGAAACCTCCATGGATGGCAACTCCACCACTTCCCCAGGAAGCCTCCTTTAATTGTTCGACCAGGCAAAGTTGAGCATCTATCTGCTCACAGGTGGTAGCCCCCTAAGTCACACCGCATGCGTCTAAAGGAAAGATGGCAAAACCAAGCCTGACCTACATAGCCAGTGTCAAAACCGCAGTGGATAATTTAAGAAAGGAGCTCCAATACTTGCAACAGGTGCTACATATTTTGTTGGAAGTGAAAGTCCATTAACAAGGTATGGCAAGGTAGCATCTCAAGGCTTCCTGCAAGAACGTGAGTGAATAGTTCAGAAGTATTCGAATATAACACAACATTTATCTGAACTGACCCTCTCACTCTTAGGTAACATTCTTCTATTCTACAGGGCAGTAATGTCATAGGAAAGTGATGCTAAGCTAAGTGTTAATAAAGGGATTTTCCTTAGTACAGCTGTGCTGTTGTGAGTATAGCTGAAATATTTACATCTAGCCACATCAAGGTGAACTGTCTTGACCTGTGAAAACTTCTCCTCCTAAAAAAGACTTTGCTACCAGTGGATATACTTGTGAAACTCTGACCAGCTTCAAAATTATCAAAATTATGAGAGCATTAAAGGCAGAATTTTCAGCTGCAAAGTACTAAAAGCAAATAATTGTTCTTTTATATAGTTAATAATCCATAGTCTTAAAAATGTATGGAATAGTAAAACTGTGTGATATAACTGTGCTTGGATGTTGCAAATAAAATAATGGTTTTTATTCACTAAAATAATTTGAGAAATGGTGAATTATTGCTGCTACAGTCAATGAGTCAGACTAAAAAAAGGGGCCAACCAAATTGCTGTGATTGTTTCACAGTCCCCACTTGAACAGCAGTACTGAATTTGACTGATGAATACAGCTACATTTGAGGATTACTACTTAACCTAGTCTACTTAGTGCAAAACCTGTAGGTTACAACCTATCTGTCAAATCACTATTTCCAATCATTTTATATAATGGACCAACAAAAAATAAGATTTTTTGTCAATACACTGTTCAAAATGGCCTTTACAGAACTGACAGAAACTCCCACTCCCAGTCTTTCTAAATGATCTGCTGTTTGACATGGTTCAATCTTATCTGATGTGGAAGGAATTACTTTTCTAAATGTAGGAATACCCAGAGCTAAAGTCAGTATGGTCTATGCTTTCATCAAGTTATTCTCGGATTTCTATATTCACATACTTCTCCATCTATAATTGTGAATTATTCTTGCTTAAAACATATGATCACTACTTAGATGTGTTACTAAAAATCATAATTACAAATTTTCTAAGGAAAATAGTTGCAAACAACCTTTCCAGAATTTCCTCCTTTTGTTGCATCCATTGTAAACCACTTCCAGAGCCCTGCTTTGCCAATTCATCCCTTTCAGAATATTGGATATGTAAGAGCTCAGTAGCAGGGCAAGGTACCCAGAACTCACTCATCACTCTCCTAAGCCACTTCAGAATTTGGGCTGTGCCACCATGCCTGTTTGGGGCACACAGCTGTTATGACTGGGGCAAGTGAAGCATGGAGTGAAAAGAAAATAACTAGATGGACAGTAATATTATTTTCTATTATTTCAAATATTATTTCACTAAGGTAATTCCACAACAAGTATAAATCAAAGCTGCAATTCAGTGTTCTGTTGGAATGATTATGTAGCTCTGCAGATCTGCATGAGGAACCTCATACCTCACCCCTTCCAAGCAGAAGGCTTAGCTATTAGCAATATTCCACTCATTAGCAATCACTTTCCAATCCTAGGTATTTGTGAAAAAATCAAATCAAATCCCAGTCTCTTTTGATGAAAATACATCTTAACTGGTGATATGAAAACTTATTTTTATGTGTCATTTATAAAATGTGATGCTTAGCACAAATTTACGCCAAGGGATGTTCATGAATACAATGAGACCTACAAATTAAAAACACATATTCCCAATATTTGACACAAATAGCTATGTAGCATAGACAAAAATAATAGTTTTATGTAATTCTTTACTGAATGACTTAAAAGATGAAGTTCCTGATAGCTTCTGCTAGACTGGTAGAATGAGAAGAAAGGTTTCCATCAAGTGCTCAGTACACTTTTACGTGTGCCAAAGATCATGTACCATATATTTTATAGCACAAAACAGAACTTCTAATGAGTTACAGCCAACAGCATTTCTATGATAAATGCCTAGACACAGACATTTTCACATACAAGTGAACTGAGGCATGAAGGTAAATAGCATATTTTTCCACTCACAGATCTACACTGTCAGAGTTTGACATTTAGGCTTATAAAGTGTTCTATTTTATTTTCTGAAATGATACAGAATGATGTTCAGTAACATAAGTAATAATATTTCGATATATCACTCAGTACTCTATCCATAGAAGATGGGGTTTCCCTGAAGAAATGAATCTCACAGACTCATCCCTGAAAAATACCACTTTGAATTTAATTCCATTTAATTGTAGTTCTTTGAGACAATGAATATATAATACTCTTGTAAGAAAATTCCTATGAGGGAGGAAACAAAGAATGAGATTCTAAACAACAATAAGGTACAAAATAGGGAGGGTAGGAATTAATCTTTCTGCTTTCAATGTATTTAGTCATATTTTTGATGTTTTTTTTTTTGTTGTTGTTGTTGTTGTTGCAGATTCATTTTTTTGGCACAGTCTGCCATTTCATGTCTTTCTAAAGACTAAAACCAGAGCAACTTAGTGTCAACATAATTTTGAAATGTTTATTATGAGAATAGCAATATAAATAAGGATAGAAGTAGCCAGTCTCCTTAGTTCTGATTCTATTCGAGCCCAAGGAAGCCTTAATTACATTTCTGCTCTGTGGGTGGTGTTGAAAATGGAGGCATCCTCATACATGCTTCTTTTCTTTTTCTTTTCTCTGGTACTCAGTGATATGATTTAGCAGAGGGTTGTTCGAGTTAGGGTATTACGGTTAGGCGGTTGGACTTGATGATCTTCAAGGTCTTTTCAAACCTGGGTAATTCTATGATTCTATGATTCTTTCTAGGGACCCCTGGAACAACTGCTTTCCATTCACAATGTGACACTTTCACATTACACAACAACATTCACACACAATACACAACATTCCAGTGAAACACCCACCTGGAGTGAAAGAATCACATCAGGGAAACATTCATTGTACTTTAAACTTCTATAATGCAATTTGGCAACAAAAAGGACAGACCAATACTAAGATATCAGTCCACATGTCACCAAAATCAGAGGGAATCCCAAAGCCGGCTTACGCATTGAAAGTGGAAGAAAGAATGCTGGTACAGTCTGGAATGTTTCCTGATATCTATTACTCATATAAAGACACGTTGTCTTTTCACACAGAATACTAGAAAACCCACTTTAACAGGTTTTATGATGCGCTGTCAGCATGTCTAGGACTACACGTAGCAGTGCAGTTGTTTACAGTTTGTAAACCTTTGCTTTGATGGTTGTAAGTTTAAAAAGGCAACATCCTTTAATTCCATTAATGCAGAATCTTAATTCAACTCTGTGAAGTTAAACCAACTTTTCTTAGTTGCCGACAGCTAAACTTTTAACTTAAATGAGGTTTTGCTTTCCTCTGGGATTAATTAGAAGACCACAGAATGCTTTTTCTCTCTTTTTTTTTTTTTTTTTCCTTTTTTTTTTTTCCCCCTTTTTATTTTTCTGTTATTGATTTTATCTCAGTCTCCAATCAAGGTAGATAGGAAGCCTCAGAGAAAAGGATATTCAACCCTGCAACTTTCAGATCATCCTTAGGCAATATAGCCACACATGAGCTAAAACACTTTTCATATACAGGCGCATGCAGAAAGGATTTGGGGAGTGACTCAGCAGCCATAACTCCTGTTCAAAAAAAGTTTCTCTTCAGACATTATACAAATAGTATTGCTGGGCTAAATACTTACGCAACAGAATAAAGCAAAAAAAAAAAACCCAAAAAACAAACAAAAAAACCCCACAAAACAAACAGCAAAAGATTAGGCAGTCACTGCCTACAAATATGTTGAATAAGGAGCATGCTACATTTTCTCTATTCATTGCAGCGAAGTTGGGCTTGATGACCTTCAAAGGTCTCTTTCAACTCAATTTTGTGATTCTATGATCTATGTTCAGGTCCTCTGGAGTGATTTCTCTTGCAGAATGAAGTCAACGTGATTGCTGACCTCGTCCTTCTTCCTTCCTCACACAGTAACCAAAGAAAAGTGGTAAGCCACATTTAACAACTTAAAGTATCTGAGTTATTGCAGCACTCAGCATCACACACAAATAAGGAAGAATGCAAGGTGAAACTGTGACTCAGAGAACACTTCAGAACTGCAGCAGCTTCTGGAACGAAGCTAATTATACAGCTTTTTTTTTTTTTTACAGTGCGTCTAAGTCAGCACCTGCCTTCAAAGTGGTGAAACATCCACTGACTTCAAATCTGCTTCCTAGTGGCTGAGGTAATTGCAGAAGATAATGATAAGCTTTAAAATATGGAAAATATGCTTATCTGAGAAGGGATTGCTATTTTTCAGTGAACATAATGTTTAAAACAGCTGAAGAAATCTGGGATGATTTGCAGGGGACTGAAAGATTCAGGAGTGCTATTTAAAAGAGTGGAGAGGTTATACTGCTGGTGAAGTTTCATATATAGTGAAATATTTATACAAAGGATAAATACAAACTTCCACAGGGCTATGAAGGAGACAGCACAGTGCAAACTAAGCATCCTGACAGAAGACTGTACAAAAAACATACAGCGACAAACCGACATAGAATTAAGCAGAACAGATGTTTTAAGCTGTGAGACTTGGCTGAATGATTCAGCATGGTACTTTGTTCTTCTTTCTTTTGCAGACTTCGCTGCTGAGTATCCATGACTCATATGTGATACATTTTTAATTTTGCTTAAATTTACCCTTTTCATACAAACCAGAGGAGAGCCACTAAAATGAAGAAAGGTTGAGGGAACTGGGCTTGTTTAGCTTGGAGAAGAGGGGGATAGATTATTTTAGATTTTCTGATAGTCATAGGACATGGGGGAATGGCTTTAAACTAAAAGAGATATAGGTTAGATGTTAGGAAGAAATTCTGTGCTCAGAAAGTGGTGAGGTCCTGGCACTGCTGCCCAGAGAAGCCGTGGGTGCCCCATCCCTGGAAGTGCCCAAGGCCAGGTTGGATGGACCCTGCACAGCCTGAGCTGGTGGGGGGTAACCTTGTCCATGACCAGGGAGTAAGAACTCGATGATCTTTAAGGTCCCTTCCAACCTAAGCTATTCTGTGACACTATGATTAGACTCTCAGTTTTCTTAATTGTTGTTATTATTATTATTATTATTTATTGTTATTGTTTTTACTGTTACTGTGATGGATGTGAAGAATTATTAAGATCCATCTGTGAGCTGAAATACACCTTGATGAAATTAGTTTCATAATTATACCAGTGAAGGACTGAGGTTTGCATCCGAAAAGGTTTGTAGCAAGTGAAATATGTACACAGGAAAAAAAAGGGGGGAAATGGAAGAGCACAGAAAATCTCATCTTCCTGCTTGCTTAAGCAGCATCAGTTAGAAGTGGCCCATAAACATAATAACTGAGTTTGGCTCTAATTACAGCTGAGAAAGATGATGCAGTGCTGCTTTCATGAATTTAAATAGGGAATATATCTTTAGGAATGACTGAAAGCTTCCTGATGTGCTCAGTATGGGCTCCCAATTACCTGTACTCTTTGATATCCTGATACCAGTGCCTTGCTGATGCTAGTTTACAATTCCTTGTGAGGAAAGTGGCTGTCATCCTTTTTGCCACCCTCCTCCCCAGCCTTTTATATGATGCTTTTGCAATCCAACATCAGTTCCTTTTTGCCTTGCTGCTGCACTTGAATGCTCTACCTCTTTTAGTTGGCTATCACTTCTAGTTCTCTTCCAGCATTAGTGATCTCCAAGCATTAACACTCCTGTGAATTGCACAGGGCTTCAGATAATTGCTGATTGTTTGATTTCTGTATGACACAACTGCAAGCAATGTTGCTAAGAAGGAATCAGTTTCAAGAAAGGAAAATACTCTTCCATGCATAAAAATATCTTAATCACTCAGATTCTCTGCAATATTATAGAAAGAAAGATTCACTTTAGAATAAGACTTGTATTGAGAATGTCTGGAGATGCTAAATAATCAGAATAATTAGAATGATGTAATAATTCATGGGTAGAGAGACAGAGCTTGTGGCATTACATAACTGGATGGAGTCTTTCAGCTTCTTGCTCATTTTTCACTCATCATTATCAGCCCTGTTCAATTTCATGACAGCATTTTTACTATTAAAAATGTAGAGCAATAATTTATGCAGCCATATAAATATATATGATGCAGTTCTTTGATTTTGATGCATTAGAACAGAAAATGTACATTTTCCAGTAGAAACAAAGATTCCCTGACTTTCTGCCCTTCTGCTGGCCTGCTCTCCTTCTCACTGCACACAGCTGGTGTAAATGCATTTGCCCTCAGCACCAAGAGATGCAGGCAATGGGCCAGTGCCACCACAGCTGAGCCTCTGCTGCAGGGTGTGTGGTCAGTGGGTACCCAGGGAGCATGGAGTGCAGTCTCCATCAGTATCTATTCTGTGACAATATCAGTACACAGCGCTCAGTGCCTCAGAAAACCATTGTCGATATATTTGTAAAGTTGTATATTGCTTCCATAATAAAATACATTTACTGCGCACAAAGCTTATTAGGTTTCTGTGCCACTAATGACCTAAGGGTCTGCACCAAAATCCTTATCCAGTTTAAAGAAACAAATGTCAAAAGGCATTAGCAAGGGTTTGAAAAACTGGTTTTAAGAAACTTTTCATGAAAAAAACTTAGAAATAGGGCAAAATTCCCAAACTTCACATTGAAAGAGCTCATCTGACTTACAGGATCATATTGATGCTCACAGCTAGTAAAAAATAATCCCAGAATTTTTAAATTAACTGAATTATGTTGGTCACAATTTAGTTTTACAGGAGATAAATGGGAAGACAAGAAAACAAATGGTTAATCACTCAGACAACCGAAAAATCTGGAAAGATCTCATGTTTCTAGGCACTTTTCTGCAATAGCCCATAGATGTTTCTAAGCTACAAATACCTTTAATACAAATTTTGAGAACTTCTTTCCCTTCAAGAATTAGATACCTAATTCCAACTCAGGCTCCAAAAAAGGGAAGTATTAGATGATTTCAACACAACTACGCTGGAGCAATCTTCACAAAATGAACAAATTATATCTTAACAGTTATACTGACTTTTTTTCAACACTGTTATTAAAGCTTAGTAAGCTCAGCTTATCTTTCTCTTCTCAAGGGAGGTCTGACTTTCTTTGTACAGAAGATGGCATTTCAAATATATGTTGTAGGACATTTATACTGCATCGACTTCTTTTTAAAGAGTAGGCAATAATAGATAAATAACCCTAATGATAGAGTTTGAGTAACTGCAACCCATTAAATTAATTTGCAAAGTTTCTATCCATCTCCATTCAAAGTAAAATAAGTGAAAGATTCTTTTCATGGCAGAGTCATTGCACTGAATTTTTCTCATTCAAGGGAAAGCATATGGGTGATGACAATTAATTAGTCATTTAAAATGGCGATGAAAAACTGCCTGACACCAAATCATAGTATACCATTAACAAACGTTTTTGTATCCCATAGGATTCCATATCATTATATTTGCACAAGAGGATCATTTCCTAAAAAATGTGAATTTTAATTTTGTTTTTGTGTAAGACCAAATTTATTTTCTTTGTGATTACTAATTTCTATGTGTGCACTGCAACTAATTACACTAATTGTTCAGGTCAAACAGCCGGAAAACGAGTGCAGGAAGTGTTCCTGAGGCTAGGAAGGCCCTTCAGAAGGATTTGGACAGGCTGGTTTGCTGGGCTGAGGTAAATGGGATTAAATTCAACAAGACCAAGTACCAGGTTCTACATTTTGGCCAAAACAATGCTACAAGCTTGGGGCAGAATGGCTGGAAGACTATGCAGAGGAAAAGGACCTGGGGGTGTTGGTCAATGATTGGCTGAACATGAGCCAGCATTGTGCCCAGGTGGCCAAGAAGGACAATGGCATCCTGGCTTGTAACAGCAATAGTGCAGCCAGCAGGAGCAGGGAGGCGATCATCCCTCTGTACTCAGCTTCGGTGAGGCTGCACCTCAAGTGCTGTGTTCCGTTTTGGGCCCCTCTCTTCAAGGAAAACATTGAGGCCCTGCAGCATATCCTGAGAAGGGCAATGAAGGTAGTGAGGGGAATAGAACAGAAGTCCTAAGGGGAGTGGCTGAGGGAAATGGGATTATTTAGCCTGGAGAAGAGAAGGCTTGGGGTAGAACTTACCACTCTCTGCAAATATTTGAAAGGAGATTATGGTGAGGTGGCAGCTGACCTCTTCTCCCAGGTAACAGCAATGGGATGAAACGGATTGGCCTGAAGGTGAGCCAGGGTGGGTTCAGGTTGGACATTAAGAAAAACTTCTTCAAATAGTGATCAGGGGCTGGAATGGGCTGCCCAGGGAAATGGTTGAGTCACTGTCCCTCAGGGTGTTCAGGAAATGTTTAGATGTACTGAGGGACATGGTTTAGTGAGCAACAATGGTAGTAGGTGGATGGTTGGATGATCTTGGAGGTTTCTTCCAACATTAATTACTCTATCAATGTATGATTCTCTAAGCTTCTGTACAAGTTATTCATTAAAACAAAAAGAATTATAAGAGAAAGAACATTAAATCATGATTACATTTGAAAATCAGAAGAGCACACTTTATTTTGCAATTACCTCTGACACAGTGTTTACTGCACCTGTGTGATACCTTCAGATAATGTTATCCCTAGTTTGTGGATATACATTATCTCTATGCAAACTGGGAATGTGGGTTGGATATCTGATTTTATTAGCAGACCAGAGGTGAGGATGCAGTTCTACATAAGATGCTGTTTAATCTCATTTTCTGTCATTGCAATCAGCCCAGCATGCATGCTTGCATGTGCAGTTATTCCAAACAAGAATAGTGGAAAGGCCACAGAAATAAGTAAAAAGAAAAACTAAAGCAGAAGTAATGCAATGCACATAAGTGACATCTCAACAGAATACATATATATAAAAACATCCACAAACAAACAAACAAACAAAAAACAACAAAAAACCAACACAAGACAATGAATGGTAACTTGAAAATGCAGAAATTTATAGAATATATCTTAAAATGAAAGATAAATTCAACTGCTTAAACTGTTCTGCTCCTAATCTACATTAACTATGATTCATCCATTTTCTGGATTTGATAAAAGTTAGAGGTACTCAGCACTTCACTGGAAACAGCATTTTGCACTGTAAGGTCTGAGAATGAATTATACACCAGAATCAGATAAAAAAATATCTAAAAAAACTACTTTTTTTTCTTCCTTCTGGGGTTCCTTACAGTGGGAGCATCAGACATAAGCATCTCCCATAGTACAACACAACAGTACAATTTTTTTCAAACCCAACAGTCATTAATTTTGCCTATTTTTGACTATGGGACATAGATTGTATTATATGGGCAATGGAATAGATATTTTTATATTCTATTAGCCTAATCCTTATGTCCCTATATTAACCAATAAGGCATTATTTATTTAAACATGCCCATTAAAACCAATCTTTAAAGAGATATTTGGCTATTTCAGAAAGAACTGTGAAAAGAATTTATGAAGAACTTTACAGCTGTGGTAGTGATTAAGGTGATCCATTTAGTTACAAACAACATCAGTTGAGTAAAACACTGGAAAGTGTTTTCAAAAGATTTGCAGAATTATCAAGCACACATATGTGACTGAGCCGATAAACAGTCAATTTGTGGACACTTCTGGGAACTAATTTAATGTCATCTATACGCTAATACACTTAATAACATAAGTCCTGGACAACAGCCTGAGTTTCCTTTACTAAGCTTTTCAAACATTTCTTCTACAGCAGGGATCACTTATAATTAAAAACTTCTCCTCAATCAGACAGAAAATCAATGGTTCTTGGATTATTTTAATCTCACTTTAACGTGAAGGGTAAAGATGCTGCCTTACTTCTGTCACTCTCAGATCTCATTCATTAGATAAATAGTTTTCTCTAGAATATAATCTTGTTTTGTTGCTTTCAACCAATCATTTATCTCTGCAAGCAACTTTTTGCTGTGGTTCCCAAATATTATGGGTCAGAACGAACTGTGCTGGGTGCAGTGAGAGAAAAAACATTGCTAAGGGACAGTGTATGAATAGCAGACAGACAGTGGGGAACAAGGAAGCATGAAGCCCCTCAAATCAGTGACTGCCAATTAAGATGATCACAGCTGGATTTATATCACCAACTCATCCTATCTTAGCAATGATTTAGGAAAGAATTCCATCAGCATTTGTTGCTAAACAAACAAACAAACAAACAAATGCATCCCAAGGAAGCTATTTTTGGAGATGGTTATCTTGTGTCTGCGTTTATCATGTGCGCATGAACTAAGCTAACATTGCAGCTTTTTGCTTCAGTTCTCTGTGTTTACTTTTTTAGGATGAAACAGTTCTATGGAGAGCTCATGGATACCTTTCAATCAATGAAATTCTTCACCTATAAAGCATAGATTACTCAGATGATACAAATGGGAGTGTGAGGATAAGTCCATGCATTGAAAGGTCATCCACATTTTCAGATCTTGCATAGGCAAGATTGGCAGGAAATTCCATGGCAATAGGCTCTTGTGTTTAGAATTCACAAATCATTATTATTTTATTCCATGCTGTGCCTCTCTTCTAACTTATAAAAGATGTCTGCTATTATAAATAACGTTTGAATAATTTTTTTTTTCAATATTTTTGTTAAGATAATTGGGCAAACAGACATCAAAGAGTTCTTTCACTAATCAGTTATATCTGAGTATACAATGCTCATTTTTCCACCCAAGTTAAGTGGAATAGTTTTATTTATTTTTTTTTTTTCCTCCTGGATCAAGGATGGAACTGGAGTCATTCTACAGACATGAGACATCTAAATTCATTTAAAGTTGTATTTTACTATTAAAGCTATCATAGTTAATGTTGATGCAGACTCCATTTATGTACAATTCTGACATTACTGCTTTTGGCAAGTGAGTCTGAAACTTCCCAACTTCACCGCAAAATTCCTTTGAGACCTACTAAAGCCATTTAGTCTCTCTATTTGTCAACTCTCTGTCCCTAAATAAACAATGATAAATTAGATGTTCAGACTCTTACCATGACAGAAGCAATATAAGTACTTTTAGGTAGGCAGGACTAGAACTAATTTGTACTCTTCACCATTTCTGTGGGCAAGCCAAAGAAAAACTGTCATTTTATAAAATGGTAATACAGGAGCAGCAGAACTGTCAGACTTAAACATGAAACATGAAAACACAAAGGTTTTACTTGGACAAAATTATATCAATCTGGTGTGAAAAGATACTAAAAATCAATTCTACATCAACTATTAAAAATAACCTTCACAGTGATGATTACTAATAACTAGAATTTGTGTTTTAAGGTTTGCTACTCAGCAATAGTTCATGCTGCTTGACTTATTTAAGTCAACAGCAAAAAAATTGACCACTGCAATGATTTAAGAATTTATTTTTTCCGTGAGTTGCTGTTCTTCAGGAAAGTTACCTAGTAATACATTTAAATAGATTGAGACCTTTTGAGAAGTAACCAAAGCACTGAAATGTCATGTGATTGGGAATGAAAGTTCCTTGACATACTATGACATGAAAGTGTGAACTTTCATGGTTAAGTGTTGACATGTTTGCACTTGAGTTATCCAAACTCTAACAAAATAAATGTAATTCTCCTTCCTTTGTGGAACTCTGCTGCCTAACCCTGCCTTTGTCAGAATAGGAAACTCTACCCTTGTTGTATTATGCAAAATTCTATCAGAAATTGTATATATATATATAAGACAAAGAAAAGAAATATGCTTATCAACTCCAGTGTTTTAATTGCTGCCAGATTAGTCTGAGTACTTAATTTTCACTTCCAAAGAACAATCCTCCAGTATACAAAACACCCAGTTCTGCTAAACCATAGAATATGTATGGAAATGCTAGTTGAATGATGACTACAAGCAGCATCTGAGAAATCAGATAAATCCATTAGGAAGAATATACTAGAATTTAGATCTGACAGGAGTAAGTTGCCCTCTTTGCACACTTTCCATTCAAATTGCTGTGCATACCAACCATCCACTTCAGTCTCAAGATTCTATATAACATCTCAGATTTCAAAGACAATTATGAATTTGAAAATGGGGGAAATAAAAAAAAAATAAAAAAACAACACCAAAAACAAAAAACCAAAACTAATTACTTTGGATATCTTTGTAAAACTGGACATTTTATTCCTTAATTGAAGTAGTAGAATCTACAAAATGATTGTTAAGTCTTGATATGAAAAATTACCAACCTTTACTCATACTCATGAATCAGAAAATAAAAAGTGATTCTCTTTAAGGTGCAGTGACAGTACTAAATGAGTTATTATACTAGCCGAACCTGTGTGACATCTTCCAGCCAAGCCTGTATAGCCACACAGTTGCAAATACTGAAAAGTCCTCCTACTTGCAACATTTTGCCATTGGATGCTGAACAGGCTGAGTCCTGATTGAACATTGCTTGCACAATGTTCATCAGCTCAGCAACTAAACTGAACAGAACGCATATTGCTGACTATATCCAAGTCAACTGTCAATTTGTGCATTTATTGGAAACGGGAAAAATATCATCCAAGCTAATTTGTCTGGAGACAGCTCAGGCTTATCTGAATAGTCTTGCATCAGGCTGTGAAGATGCATCCTTCTGCAAGCAGGTAGCAACAAGTGGCACTTTCAGTACAGTCCCCTATGGAAGTATCAGTGCATTTCAAGTGTGCATTACGATACATTCTCTTTTTCCAGAGTGTAACACATGATTTCCACTGGAACAGATTGCCCAGGGAGGTCATGGATGCCCCATCCCTGGAGGCATTCCAGGTCAGGCTGGATGTGGCTCTGGGCAGCCTGATCTAGTTGTTAGCAGCCCTGCATATGGCAGGGGAGTTGAAACTAGATGATCATTATGGCATTTTTCAACCCAGGCCATTCTATGATTGATTCTACAATTCTATGATTCTATGTTGTTTTCAGGCTGCTTTAGGGAAGGTTTATCTTTAGGACAAAGTTTCTGCTATTCAGAATCCAGATTTGCTAGAAATCATTGAAATCAAATGGAAAGTAATTTGTGGTCTTTGAGGCCTTATATAATAATGTAATATCACTCTGTAGAGTTATCTTCTTTTTCTGGCTCCTCACTTTACCTCTACAGTGATTTCAGCACCATAAAAGCTAGTATATAATGATCCTCCAAAGATACTGCAATCAACTCAAATTATCGGTGCAATTAACTACTTTCCGCGTGTAATGTGGAAAAATAAATTCTCTTGGCATCTTCCTTGGGACTGTGATGTATCTAGTCTAGTATATCCTTAACAATATAGAAATTTTAATTTTGAATTCAGATTAGATCTTCTACTCCATCCCTTTCTTACTTAAAAATGTATTTTAATTTCTTGTCATTTCTATTGAGTTTGCTTTTTAGGCAGTAATAGTTCCATGCAGTGCAAGAAGAAATTTAGATAAGCTGGCTGCCTTTAGTGCTATTCTTTAAAAATCCTTTTGAAGAATAAACTCATTAAGATCTCAAAACATTAGTAAATTTTACATGCATATTTACAGTGACAATTTAACTAAATTTAGGTCCAGTCCAAAAAGGTCAATTGCATAACTAAACTGTCACAAAATTCAAGGATGTGTAGAGCTTGTAACCCTTTCTGCACATACAATGTACATTTTTTCATTTGCTTTCTTATAGAAATCAGAAAAAAAATAAGCCAAGAAAAAATCCCTGAGTGTTTGCCAGTGACTTCATTTTAATACCTAATGTAGGGAACCTCCTCTAGCAGAAGGTTGGACTTAATAATCTCTTGAGGTCTCTTCCACCCCCTGCAATTCTATGATTCTATGACTCTGAACCTGAATTTATAGAACAAATATTAAAGCTCTGGTGTCATATTTAACCACTGCAGGGTTACATCATTAGAAGATAAGACCAGAAGGAAAAAAAACCCATACATTTTCAAGTAATCACCAGATTATTTTGTTGGCCAGACATGTAGTAAGTCCCACAACCCAAGAAATACCTTTAAAATAGCTTTAAAGTAGCTTTAAAATTTTCTTTCTGAAGGGCTGTGCCACTGTACCTCACACCACGTAGTGCAGTGAGAAAAAATAGACACAAATCAGCTGGATTAAATTACTTTAACTGGAATTAAAAATGGCCTGGCAAAGTGTTCCACCAAGTGCATAATCAATCTACTTTCCATTTGAGAGGTGAAGAGAAGGAAAATTCAATATCCAAAAGGGGAAATGGAGCAGAAGTGCCATGACACCAAGTTGGCAGGAAGTGACTATCTGCCTGGGGGTAGGAAGGCCCTACAGAGGGATCCCTACAGGATGGATAGCTGATCTTAGGCCAATGCGATGAAGTTCAACATGATCAAGTGCCAGGTCCTACACTTTGGCCTCAACAACCCCAGGCAATGCTACAGATTTCGGGCAGAGTGGCTAGAAGTCTGGGTAGAGGAAAAGGAACTGGGAGTGTAGGTCAGTGATCAGCCGAACATGAGCCAGGAGAGTGCCCAGGCAGACAAGAAGGCCAATGGCATCCTGGCTTGAATGAGAAACTGTGTTGCAAGAAGGATTAAGGAAGTGATCATCCCTCTGTACTTAGCACTGGTGAGGACCCTACTTGAGTGCTGTGTTCCCTTTAGGCCCCTCTCTACAAGACATCAAGGCTCTGTAGTGTGTCCATAGAAGGGCATCAAAGCCTTGAGGGGTCTGAAGCATAAGTCTTAAGAGGAATGGCTTATAATTTATTCTGGAGGAGTCTCAGGGGAAACCTTATTCCTCTCTACAACTACCTGAAAGGAGACTGTGGCAAGGTGGGGGTTGGCTTCTTCTGCTGTGAAACTATAGATAGGACTGGAGGGAATGGCCTCAAGTTGTGCCAGGGGAGATTCAGATTGGATACTAGGAAAAACTTCTCTGAAAGAGTGGTCACACACTGGAACAGGCTTCCCAGGAAGGTGGTGGATTCACTGTCCATGGAGGTTTTCAATAAATGTTTAGATGTTATACTAAGGGACATGGTTTAGTAGGAAATGTCGGTGGTTGGTGGACAGTTGTACTGGATGATCTTGGAGGGCTTTTCCAACCTTGATGATTCTTTGATTCTATAACAAACTATTGAGTTTAAATAGAGATTTTTGCCTGTGTAAATCCATCCTGTATTCACTTAGTAGCTCACATTTCACTTTCAAATGCAATTTAGGTACTTTCAAATCTGTATTTTACGGAAAATCAGTTGCACTTTGACTCATGAGAGCATCTGAAAGCTCATCTAGCATTTTACAACTGGCAATTTTCTCACCAGGATATTGATTCACTGAGTGATTATTAAAACTTTGTTCAGCATCTTCCATGTCTCTTAACTACTACAAACATTTAGAGATATATTTAGGTGAAAACGAGTTTAAATCAATATGGAAAAAAAAAAAACAAACCCGAAAATAGCAGTTGTCTCTACATTAAAAGGAAAGCTTAACTTTAAATAACAGTAGTGTTTATTATAATCTAGTTGGTCTTTAAAAACAACAGGCTAATTTTAACACATGTACATTAATGCTCCGTGTGGGTAAGGGAAAGTTTAGTTTCCTACAATTTTGGTGGTTCTCTCTGCTTTTTCCCAATTGCCATAAGCCTCCCTATAATAATTATGTTACCAGACTGAATAAGGGAACAATATGCAACATCCCCCAAGGTGTTTTTGAGAGTTTCAGTCCAGCTAAAATTTAAATAAGCATCTTAAAATTTTTATGGTTATTGTTGTCATTACTTATATTGCACTGAAGTGTCTGCAAACAAATGGTTTCAATTATATGGGCAATATTTTCAAATAACAACAAATGCTTCTTGGAAACAGGAAATGCGCCATAAATATTTCTGCATAAGTCTTTTTTTTTTTTTTTTTTTTTTTTCCTAATGGTGGTTTATATCCATTTAAAAATAATGAAATGTCAGAAGAACCTGTTCTCACTGTCTTAGCCCTTAACTACTGAGGTGAATTTTCCCCTTAAGCACAGGAAGTAAATATTGTTCTCATAGATACAAAAAGATACAAGTACATTCACATAGTGGGAAAACATAGAAATTTTACACTAGACAGAGAAGATGGGTCCCTTCATGTCAGGAGTTTTTATAGTCTGTATTTCTGTGTTTCTGACTATTCCATTAACTAGTATTATATGATTCTGGGTAGGAAAATGTAAAGCACTGTGAAATCAGAGACTACAAGAGATGAGGACTGAGCTTAAACAGCTTATTCTGTTTTATTACATCTTCAGAACGGTGTCCAAGAATGGACTTCTAGTATTGGCCATGCACAGAATCAGCAAGGACTGCTACCTCCTAATTTCTGTTTCACAAGCTCATCCTCCATCCACCTCCACTCCAATTCATACCTTACTTAACTCAGAAAACCAACAATGGACATATTTGCACAAATCTACATACATGCTTTATGTCAACAATAACAAATAGTGATAATTAGATAGAAAATAATTTGAAAGCTTGATTCAGCAGTACACTACTCCAGTGGGATAATTGCAGTGTAAAACAAAACTAGCATAGGGCTGAGGGAAGGGTCATTACTGCTGTTGTTATAATTCTGTCACATTTTCATGACAAATTACACTGATGTAATTAGAAGTCCCACCTGCTTGTAACCATGCTTCCTATTACTACATTTCTTACTAATGATCACGCATGTTTATGCAGTATAAAAAATCATGACTACCTGCACCTGCTGGAAATACATTTTAACTGATGGTTGTTGGGTTCTGTGGATGTGTGTCATGTATTTCACAACTGGACAAATCTGAAGGAAAAGGTGAGAGTTGCCAAGAGTCATGTGACCTGCCAGAAGTGCAGAGAAATTTATGTTTTCAGCTCCCTGCTCTAATCAGCAAGCTTTCTTACTCTTTTTTGTGTAGATGTAACCTTGGAAATTGTTCTTACTCCAACAAGTACTGCATAGGCAGCCACAGGGTAGCATTATTAACCCTGTCTCCACAGTCATATTTCATTTCTAAGCTTGAAGAACTCTCTCTTGGGGTATAAAGAGTAATTTGTTCTCCAGGTTAAATCTATTCCTGGCTTCTATGATGAGCTGAGAGTCTAGGAATTGCTATGACATACGGAGTGATAATTTTTATGATGCGGAAACTTGTCCACAGGAATCAAGCTGAAATCTCCAAACTCATTTCTCACATTGGCCTTTAGACAGTTGCCAGGTAGTAAGGTAATAATTGCTATTAACTTTTAGCACTATGGACAAGATTTGAATTAGTGAATGGCTCCAACTTGCTTTTGTAGCACCCTTGTGCAGAGGGATACTGTCATATACTCGCCATCTGTTCTGAATATACCCAAACCTGATAACTGAACCAATATTAAAAATATGGGTTTAAATTTCTCCTGATATTCCAATGGATCTCAATGAACATCATGTGCGGAGCTCTGGTGCTCTATCTTGATGGAAGAACTGTTTCAAAGGGATTTTAGAGTACATTCATAGATCAGAACATGTTTTAAGCAACATAATTCTGTGGTAGTTGTAAATGGACTGCTTGAATTTTTGTGAGATGATCTGAAGCATCATCAGACTATCCCTGGATTGTGTTCAAGACCAGGCTGGATGAGGCCCTGGGCAACCCTGCCAACTGCAGCATGGTTGGAACTAAATGATCTTTAAGGCCCCTTCCAACCCACGCTATTCCATGAGTGTGATAAAGAGAAACCGGTAACCAGTGTCAGGTGAAACAGACATTAGATAAAATTTCAGTTGCAAGGGTCATAGTTCACCTCAGCCTCCCCACACTGAGTGTCTGACAGCATGGGCCAATACTCAAGCAGGAACCAGCCAAAAGTGACCTGATATCTCTTTAAACTTTCTGATTCCAGACTTCATCATTAATCTAAATATGGCATAGGATAGGTACTCCAAAATTCAGGATTTTTTGCTTTGTCTTTCTCAGAGACTGAATTTCAGAGCTTTCTTATAGGACTGAAAAGGAAGGAGATGTCTTCCTCCTTAGTTCCCAAATGTCCCTTTGTGAGTATGTCTGTAAAGGTGGCAGCTGAAAAATTTTAATACTGGTGGCTTAGATCACCTCTCTTGAGCTGCTGGTGATACTTTGGCTAATGCAGCCAAGAATATCATTAGACTTAGGCTATTCCCATAGTGCAGAATATTTTCCAAATGAGAGAAGAGAAACAACTTATTTTTTTCCTTTTAAACAAAACAAAACCAAAAAACCCCAGACTTCTGTGTATTGATATTAGTTATCCTTCTCAATATAACTGAGTAAGAAGATTACTGATAGTTAAAGTAGGGCAAATAGAATTAAGTGATTTGCTCAAGTAAACATATTTAGTCATCAGCGCAACTGGAAATAAACCCCAGCAGCTCTAACCTGAAGCATTCCATCTTAACCTGAAAAGCTCCTGTAACTTTACATAATTAAACACTTGAACTGTAGTGATTTTGTGCCTCTACAGATTAAGTTTCTCCTGTAATCATCTCTCTCAGTTTTCTAAAGGTGCATCTTCCTAATCGTTTTAATTAATAGTGTCCAAAATAGAAATCTCCTCATTAAATAAAAAGGAAAGGGCATAAGAGAGTCTATAGGAATGTTAGTGCTTATTAAGGTCAGAGATTCATCCATGCAAAATAACTTGAAAACAGGCTGAGGCTTCATCGTTTTTCTTTCATAAGCGACAACAGTTATATGAGTGGATCATTTACTTAAAGACAACACTTGAGTCAGGATTAAAAATAATAATAATAATTGTAAGAAATTGTTACTACGGAGTGTTTTAAAATTGTTAAATAAATGTGATAGGGGATAATCGCAATATATTTTTACCATTTGTAAAAGATCCTAAATAATTTAAGTGTCTCAGGAGTTTGATTCCCCAGCAGGGACAACCTACAACAAGATATTGCATGCTGGTTGTAGATGGTTGATCAAAACAGTTCATGCTGATTTTGTTTTGCCTTATTGCAAAAAACTATACAATATTGAACTTCTGGAGTTGCATTTTGAAGCAGCCTGGCCCAGGCAAGCATAACACACGTGTTATAGATAAGTCTTAAAGTCATTTTTGCCACCTTGTGGTTTCACTGACAGGCTTATTTTACACATTTACATTTCATTTTCTAACACTATTTCTCCTTTGTGACTACAGGATGACTTTGTTTCCATTGACTGTGTAAGAGGCAGATCCATCTAGATGTTGATTGCATGATATTAATAGGAAAAAAATACCAATCAGCCAAAATTCTCATATTAAATATTTAAAATCATTTGCCCAAAGAGACTCACTTTCAATTTTGTAATTGAATTTTTCTAACAAGTAGATGAATCTGATTAAAACAAGAAAAAATCATTTTAAATTTAAGAACTTGGTTGTGTTTATGAGGGGCAAGCTGAAGACTAGATTTCTTAATCTCTATCCTTTTTACTGCCTCCTTGATAGATTACATCTTCAGGTTGTCAGGCATTTCAGAAAGCTCAGAATATGGCTAGATGTGCTTGGGGAGATATAATTCCCATATTAAACACACAGGACTGAAAATGGGACGATGAGTACTCCTGTATGATGTGAGTTTCAGTAATGATGACAAGAGCCTCCCTGGAAGGTAGGCACTCACAGGTGCAGCTATATGCATCATTTTGACAGTAAGCTTGTTCCCAGTGGGCTGTTGTGTTGGGCTTACATGGCAAGGTTTTGATAGTGGGGGGCAGAGGCTCCAAAAGAGACCTGCTGCAGGTCAGTGCAGAAAGAGGGCAGGAGGTGCTCTAGGCACACAGCAGCAGTTCTATGTGGCCCAGGAGAGGCCCACTGTGGAGCAGGCTGTTCCCCTGCATTTCCCATTGTTTCAGTCTGCCACCAAGAAGCAATAAAATACATTAATCTCCCTATTCTAAGTGTCCCTATGCTAAGTCTGTTTTGCCCATGGCAGTAATTGGTGAGTGATCTCAACCCATGAGCTTTCGTCATATTCTATTCCCTTGTTCTGTGAAGGAGGAGTGAGAGAGCAGTGTGGTGGAGTCATTGGTGCAAAACACCCCCAGTTACTGTGAAGAAAAATCTGCATAGAGAAGGATGAAATTGCAGTGGGCATCAAAGAAGCCCACCATCCACTCCCATTTTGAAATAGCTTCTTGCCACAATCAGTAAAAAGCAATTGACATCTTCTCAGCTGTTCTTTCATTGCCTGTAGATGGAGGGGTCCTAGGGGTCCCTAAAATGAAGTGACCATAAGTAGCAGAGCTTAGCACTGCAGGAATGCACTAGTCTGACTGAAGATACTACTGAGGGTAATGGACATTGTGTGCTTATGTGGAGGATGTGGGAACACATCACAAGCAGATCCGCTATCAATCACTAAGGTAATGGATGTTATAGGCACCTTACCCATATCCACTTCATGTGTAGACTCTTTAGCACACTTATATGTATTGCTTTGATGCTGAGTCATGCCTGAATATCAGTGAAAATAGCACGTTTTCTGTAAAAGGCTTTGCTCCAGATCCATGTACCAATATTATTCTCCCTCCCTAATTCTCAATGGTGAAAAAATAGCAGATTTCCAAGAAATGATGACATGAATTCATCAGATACCTTAAAACCATTCACTGTGTTATTATGTAGTAACACAGACTGCTGTTAATAAGAGAATGCAACTGTCACAGATAGCATTAGTTTTCAGAGAAGCTCTGTGTGATCACTGTTTAGATCCTTTCATAGCCTGGGAAAACAAAGCACAAAATCCTTAACTACACTGCCGAAGACTGCAAATCAGTGTCAGTCAGAACTGATCCCGGCTTCAAGAAACTAATCTTGGTTCTAAAAGTAAGCCAAATATTTTCAATCCAGGCACCCAAGCCCCATATTTTTATTTTCCAGGGATGTTGACTAGCTTTTCTCCCATGACTAGAAAGCATGGTTCCTTCCACTACATGCATTAAAAAAATATTGATTCAGTCACACCATTTCATGATCAAAAGCCTAAGAGAAAAGTAAATACCCATGGAAAAAAAACAAACACAAATCAATATTGGAGCAGGCTTTTAGCAAAAACTGTGCTGGTAACCTTAGTGCCAAGAGGATATCGCTAAAGACAGGGAAGTCAATTCTGGACAGAACTGAAGTGTGTCTTGCGAATGCAATGCGGTTCTCAGCACTTCTTAACTAATACAGCATTTTGTTTTACATAGTGAAGAAACAATGTCTCTTACTTGCAGAAATGCTGTTAGCCTCTGAGCTGCATTTTTTTTTTTTTTTTGTCTAACAGTAACCAAATTATACACATAGCTGTCATAGAATCATAGAATCACTCAGGTTAGAAAAGACCTAAGGGATCACTGAGCCCAACCACAACCTGACCATAGTACAGTAACTAACAACCCTCCACTAAATCATGTCCCTGAGCACCACATCCAACCGGTTTTTAAACACATCCAGGGATGTTGACTCAACCACCTCCCTGGGCAGCCTATTCCAGTGCTTAACAACCCTTTCTGTAAAGAAGTTTTTCCTGATATCCAACCTAAACTTACCCAGGCGCCACTTGAGGCCATTTCCCCTTGTCCTGTCATCTGTCACCAGTGAGAAGAGACCAACTCAGCTCTCACACTAAGAACCTTTCAGATACTGGAAGAGAGCAATAAGGTCTCCCCTCAGCCTCCTTTTCCCCAGACTAAACAGCCCAAACTCGTTCAGTCTCTCCTCATAGGGTATATTCTCCAAGCCCTTCACAAGCCTTGTTGCCCTTCTCTGGACCGACTCCAGTACCTGTATGTCCTTTCTGTACCGAGGTGCCCAAAACTGAACACAGTACCCAAGGTGAGGCCTCACGAATGCCAACTACAGGGGCAGGATGACTTCCCTGGTCTTGCTAGCCACACCATTCCTGATACAAGCCAGGATGCCATTGGCCTTCTTGGCCACCTGGGCACACTGCTGGCTCATATTCAGTTGACTGTCCATCAATAATGATAATAATAACAGAGGACAGAATATGAATTTCCTGCTCCATTCACACTTGGTTCTCTCAGAGGAAAATTTACTGCTCCAAAATTCTCTCTCTACTTCTGCCTTCAATGGGACATACTTTCAGTTGTTGTACATCAACATAGCACTGTTGATGTCAGTTCACATTAACTGACCAAAACCAAACTACTTTCATCCTAAAATTGGAGTATATTCTTCTAGACTGCTAAGCTACAAAGAGACCCAGACAGATCACCATAAAAGAAAAGGTTATAAACTCAAATTTATTATAGACAAATAAAGCTTTGGCCTATGAATTCTCTTTGCCTATTAAGTTAATGAGCCTTGACAAAGTGATCATCTGAGGAGTGGCTGACAAATTATCTGGAGCAGTAATTTGAAAGGAGTTGGCTGGCTTACAAGCATTTCAGCTGGGAGAACAAGACATCATGTTCCTCTTCCTCTGGAAGAGTTATTTGTCAAACCAAATGATTTGAAGTTCACCATCAGATTCTCCGTATTGGAACACAGAGATATGACAACGACTGCAGTTACCAAACAAGCAAACAATCACTGCAACTTCCTCCACAAGCCTAGGGCTGACAAATTTTAATGAAAACCTATTTCAAGGAAGCCTGCAAGAAGACCAAGAACTTTTTATGTTTGACTGAAGAGCAAGGGAGCAAATAAACTGGAGAAACAGGGAGGAATTCAGGTAGATAAATGGAGACCTTTCAAGGTACTTAGTCAATATTTGGAGATTTTTTTGTACCACAGTTTTCAATAGTCATAGTAGTAGCACAGCTGCAGATTTAGAAGAATGTCTTTGTATGGATTGGTTTTTCCGAATACTCAACACAACACATCCCTGAGACAACAGTACTTTTCTGAAATGTAGGGCTGTGCACAATGAACACTTCTGAAAAATAGCCACTTCTATTAGGTTTAAAATGAGCTTAATACTTCCCTGCTATACAGTGTCCAAATGTAAATACTGAGTCTGTTTAGGAGACTGGATTATGGTATATGTCATAATGCTGTCTGTTTCCTCACTAAAGGCATCTTGGTGAAAAATATTTCAAATGGCTTCCTCCATGGTCAATTATTCAAAGAGTCCAGGGGAAAAGATGACAGCATTTGCGAATATCAGAAATGGTCATATTTTCCATCTAAATGTAATTGCACAGTGGGAAGGAAAAATAAATGATAGCAATCAGTCGCCTCTGTCACAGCATGCAGCAAAGCATATTGCAGAGCATTAAACCATGCGTTGTGTCTTTTCTCATCTTTTTGTTATCTCTCTGTAGTTTTTGTTGGAACACTGAAACTAGTTAAATGTACAGGGAATAGGGCTTAGTTTTATGTTAAACTAGGTGATGAGAAATAAAACCTTGTTATTAAAGAGAAATGTTAGCTGACATTTGAACAAACCCCTGTTTGTCATGATGTCAAATCATCAAATGTCTGATGACCAAGTGAGTGCTCAATCACAGAATAAAAAAAAAGGATGTAGAGAATTCCTAGCAGCACAAATGGCCCAATTGTATGAGCTCTCAAGGGCTCCACTGATTATTGGCATCTGAGTAGGTGGTTGGTGGGTGGTACCTTTTAAGAAATTCAGCTGTTTTCCCCACACTAATTCCATAGACCTGATAGTCCTAACTATCGAGATAACTTCCTGAGCAATGGATTGTGCCTGTCTAAGGTTAAGAAGCTCCACTTACATGGCAACAAATTCCCCTAGAAGCCACTACTTCCACTTTTGAGTTCAGGTTTTTTTTTTTTTTTTTTTTTCTTTTTTATTGATTAAGGAATACTTTTATAATGATCTCTTCTGTTGTCTGTCTCTAAACACATAGAAGCATTATGATATTACAGGCAAATTACTTGTTTTCCTAAAGAACCCAAGTCATTTTACTACTTTTTGACTAGTTACTTCCTTCAAGACAGTACCTGCAGAGACATTCAGGTACTGTGGACAGATTTACCAGTGCTTAGCACCTTTATAAAATGTTTTCCTTATCAATGTTTTTCAACTATATTTGCACTGTTCTCAACAGCTGGACTAATCACTTTGTGCCATGATTAAGCATCTTGTTACAAATTCTAAAAGCCACACAGTTTTCATCATAAGAAACCAACAGCTTCTGTATAATCCTACCACATCTGCTTCATTCTTCACTTGCAAGTCTTATAAGGTTTTTTAATTTATCTTTCTATTTTGTAGTACTGCAATGTCTTTCACAGATGTTTCTCTAATCTCCAGGGTTTCTTTCCTATTATTGTATCGTACATTAATTTATTGTTTTACTTTCCTCTTACAAACTTACACTCTCTTCTTCCTGTGGTTCCTTTTCTTTGAAAAGTGTTTTGTTTGTTTGTTTGTTTTTGTGGTAAAGGCCTACAATCAAAGTTTCAAATATAATTGTTTTTTCTTCTGCTGTAGAATATATAAGATGTTTGTTTTTTTCCATTTATTATCCTGACAAAGGAAGTGCAAAATACCTACTTGAAAACTTGTGCCTAACTTTGGTCTCCTAGATCCTGATTGTAAATAGTCTGTTACTACTCTAATAATCTGCAGAATACTTGGCTAAGTTATACTAGCTTATAGTTTTGAACAGTGTAATATATTCCTTAACTTATTTCTTAACCTTTTTCTTGGAGGTAATCTCTGACTATTTTATAGCTATATAGCTATGTCTTCCATTTCTTCAACTATGGAAATGTTAATTATTGTAGGTTTTATTCACTGTCTTCTAAGAGCCCAGCTAGCCTATGGATTGCTAAATTTTAAATATGCTTTCAGCTATGACTTGGTAAGGTTATGGGGTTTTTTTTTGCTCATTTTCTTTCAATGGCTTATGCGGCTATTCAGTAAACCCAAAGATAGTCAGTGAAAAAAAAGCAACTATGCA
The DNA here is from genome assembly GCF_039878825.1 of Excalfactoria chinensis. NCBI lineage: Eukaryota > Metazoa > Chordata > Aves > Galliformes > Phasianidae > Excalfactoria > Excalfactoria chinensis. The sequence continues at coordinate 177,441,357 of NC_092825.1, forward strand.
CAACACAGAAACAAAATGATTGAATTTCAACTGAATTACCACAGCTTTCAGTGAAGTCTTGGTCATTTTACATAATTACAGAGAAATGTGTACTGAATTAAGTTGTAAAATGTGATAGATATGACATAGCCTATTTTAGAGCACCATTCCAATGGATTAAAACATTGCCTGTAATCATCACTGGATTTTGGATGACCAAAATTATATACCAAAGTAGCATATATCTTCCAGTGGTGCAAATGTGAAAGCATGGTTAAAAATAAGCACAAGCTGTAGAAAAAGATCTATGGTGAAGGTGCAAACTATGAGATAAACCTAGCGATGTTCATGCATTCTAACAAAGGAGGTGAGGAAGAAGCGCATGCAGTACCTGGTGATCTCAGAGTCAGGGAGCAGGCCTATGTGGTAGTGGGGATAGGGAGCTGTAAGAAGGAAGTTTTTGTCACACTCGACAGGGGAATAGTGCCTAGGAGAAGGTGGTTTATCACACAGTTTGTTCACAGTGCTGTAAACAGGTTCAGGAGGCCTGGTGATACAGAGACAAAAGATCAGGTGCATATTAGTGGCTGAGAACATAAAGAAAAAACAGCAATAATTTTAAAAGCATGCACAGCAAATCTGTCAAGGTCCTTTCAGTAGGGCTTTTCTGACAAGTAAAGTGTGTTGTTAAAGGGAACTTCAGAATTTGAAACACAATATTACAGCATATGAGCAACTGCTTACATAGATCCAACATAAGCATGGCATAAAACTGGTTTATAGGAAATGTGGTACTGATGGGGAAGACCTTATCTCTGAATTTCAGTGACAGTTTTTTTCCAAATGCTCTGCTTTCTTTCTTTCTTTCTTTCCATTTTTTTTTCTTACTTTTTTTTTTTTTTTTTTTTTAAATCTAATAGCTTTCTGTGATCTTATTAACTATGTATATTATTTATTGTATCACTTAGAAGATACTATGATGTTTATTTCCTGAAAAGAGGTATTTTTCACCAGTAATTTAAGATGAAGTACATATTATTTGTTAAAACACCATTCTCCTGTCACAGCTTCTTGAAGCTTTACCAGAAGAGGAGTGGTCAAAACGAGCCACATCCTAGAACACTATAGAGATGGTAACAAAGTATGTAAGCCATTCATTTCACTGGCAGTCAATTCATTTAAAGCAAATTTCATTTGCTCTCTTTACAGATTCAGCCTTCAATGTGTGATTATGCACGTTACATCCCAAACAGGTAACCTCGTTGACAAAGCTACAGACATCTCACACTGCTGTTCCAAACCATGGACAGCAGCCTGTGAGGCCAGACACAAGGATTAATGCCCTAAAACTGATACTGAGAGATCACTTGGTGTTTCTCTTCTGCTGTCTGAAGGCCAGCAGCTTGATGGAGGCAATACTTACCATGATTTTCCCAGAAAGCCCATGGGGGAAAGGGGAAGAAGGGAATGCAGTACCAGCCTGGGATCCACAGGAGACAACCAGCAGTTTTCAGAAAAAAATGCACCATCTACTACATTTTCTGCCATGCAACATCTTCAGATGTTGTGTGGGCCCTAGCAGATACCTCTGGGCCTATTGGCAGAGTGAAACTTGACTCATAATTTCCTAAGTTTCTGCTCTAGAGAGTGCCAAGATGAAATTGCTGTCATATCCTAGCTTCTGCCAGAAGATCCAGCATATGGCACCGTCTCTGATCACAGCAATACAGCATCAGCCAGATGAAAATCACAACCCTGAAAATGCGTAGAGGCCAAGCAGTTAATGAAACTCTTTTGGTTCTTCTGGCTCTACTGTGCATCACATGGGTGTGGTTTTGCTGTGACTTTCACAAGTACCAGCATTTATTATGGTTGTGGATGCACTGGCAGATACAGAGAACAAATTTTCCTTTGTTGTTAGTTTCTGGTTTCATCCTTTGGGGGAAAAGGAGTAGCTGCTTCACTGAAAAACTGGTCTCGCTTAATGCTAATAAAATTATTCATAGCAATCTGACATACGTTTTGAGAATTCTCTGTGTCTGACTTTCCCAGGGAGAACTTTACAGTTAAAAGATTGGCAACTCAAGGTTACCAACTATCAAAATAGCACAGTTGTAACTCATTTGGTTATAAAGCATTCTGTCAGTCATACAGTACAATCCTTTAAAAAATATACTTAGAACAGCAATTATTTTTTCTCAGTATATTTTACACTTGTCTCAGAGGGGTGAATTTAATAATTTATTTACTAAATCAATTGCTGTTTTCAGCACCAAAAATCCACAGGAAAAAGAAAGTCCACACTTCTATTATTTATTTTGTTTTAGACTGGTACTTCCTTCTATGCCCTCAAAAAACACTTTTGTTTTCAGACAATGTATTAAAGAACAAAAACAAATATCAAATATAAATGATACCTACTGTGAAAACTGAAGAAATATTGCCCTGGTGTGGAATGAAGAATACAGCCTGTAGATTTCTCTGTGGCTTAAGACACTAACCAGTCCACAGTCAACTTCCTTACTTATTAAAGACAAGTTACTCATCTTTGAGTGGCAGATGTCATGAGCGTTGCTGCCCTTTAAATATATTGTGAGTGCTCAAGCTGCAATTGAGTCAACAGTGAGTGACCATCCAAGCTTGTGCTTAGACACAAATCATGCCGTAGTGATGGATAGATATAAGAAATTGCTACATTAATAAGCAGTTACAAACTGCTTCCAGAAGCAAAATGAAGAGAAACATTCCGCATCACTCTAGATACTGAAATCAAATTCCTTCTTTAAACATAAATACACATCACTAAAAAATATCATCTTGGAACCCGGGAAATTTTAACATACTTAGTGTTTAGTATTTTGTACTCCTTTCAGTCTTGCTGAATGGAAGGATAACAAAAAATTGAAACAATTCTTTCAAAAGAGACTGTGCTGACATTACTAGTCCTTGTTGCTATAACACAAATGACACTGTGACATAGCTAACAACAGACCATCTGTAATGAGCTGGAGAGAATTCTTGTGGTTAAGGACAGGAATCTGAACTTATCCATTTAATCCTTTGTTTGGAACAGGATTCCAGGCATCAGTTAAAACAAGAATGCCCTTATTTTAAAGGCCTATAACTATACACAGTCATAACCATTTACTTTCCATCAGATGTCAGTCTTTGTTGTTGTTAAAACCATGGACCGAACATATTCCTTAGATAACTTCATCCAGACAGGTTGCTGAATGCTAATTCCACCAATTGCATCGTTGGACTCTGGCTAAACATTGTATTGGGAATGGAAAAGCAAGTAGTTGAAAAATAAGCAGTATACAACATCAAGTGTCTGGGTCAGATCAGTATAAACTTATCTCTCAATTTGACTTGCAAATGTGAATTAAGTAGAGTAAAAATAACTCAAAGTTGAGATAAATGGCAGAAAAGCAGAAAATTATTAAACTGTACAGAACAGATGACTGTCCTAGTTACACCACCTGCATTTTATTTAGGCTATTTAATCTTTCAAAGTAATACTTGCTGCAGCAGAGTATCTTAAAATCTCCTCCTGACACTTCACCTTCTCTATGCAGACTAGTACTTACCTTCCAGAGCATCTGCCAACTTTAGAAGACAACAATTCCCACCCCAAAAACAAAAATTAAGAAGTCCTCTCAGTTTCATTAAATGTTTAAAATGATTAAATCCTAAAGTAGCATTTTCTCATGTCATTTCTATTTCTACTTGCTGGTAGGAGAAGAAAGAACTTCTGTCCAATAGAATCAGCCCACCTGGTAAATCCTGTCTAACATTTCTTCTTCTCCAGAGCTATGACAGAGACAGATTGTCCTCTCTGAGCATGGGTTAAGGAAAACATAAAAGAATACTCTTTATAAAGTGTTTCTAATGTACCATTCTGAAAAAAAAAACAAACATGCAAGACCATCTCAAGTTTTCTTGCAGAGTAGTGAAAAGCCAAGCTGAACTTAAATACTGAGGTCTGATTTTATCATTCCTCAAGTGAGTTTTAAAGACATGCAGCAGGTCATTTACCATGCCATAACAAACACCTAAAAGATGGCTATGTATTCTTTAAGGACTGAATCATTGCAGTTTATTTGCAATTTCATCACTTCTAGATACAACAGATACAGCTTCAGAGGTTTGAAATGAATACTAAGCAAATGTTGCTATTTTTAACATGTGATTACTGAAAGCAACAGCTACTGGCTCTACACAGACAGGAATAATTAAGTTACTATGAGAATCAGGTGTAAAACTACAGTGGAAAAGTATCAAAAAACATAAGCAGAAGCATAGCTTTTCTTGAGCCTCAGCAGATAATTTACTGACTGGAGAACTGAGCTACTCCATGCCACAAGGTAAGCTTTTAAATGGTAGTTTGAGCAGCCGTAGCAATAAATTACTTTTCTGCTCCCAAAAGTTTGAAAGCTGGGACAGTTAATCAGTATAGACCATAGCCGCAGTGAGGCAAGATCTCTGCTGAAAGGTTTGACTAATTGGCAGAACAGCAAACAGCAACAGAGAGAGGTAGCAGATTGATCTGATAACAGACTTATTTATTTATTTCATAAAAGATTGCGTAAGGAGAGAAAATCTTCCCAGTTGTTTACAGTCTCCCCCCCCCCCCCCCCCCCCCCCTGTTTTTGGAACATCACTGTGTTATTATTTCAGGCTGGCTTTACTGCACAACAGACTTTAAAAGAAAATGTCCTTACTAAAACTGTGCTCAGCAACATCCATAATGCTCAACTGAATTTTAACATTTTTTTCTTTACTGCAGAATCCTGTTTGCTAGGATTCAGTTGCTAACACATAGAATATTAAATGTGAACAGTTTCATTTCTGGGATTTTAAAACCTTTTATGATATGGAAGGCAACCAGCTAAGCTCTCCTATCATATTATGTCTGCAAAACTATAGTCAAGAAATGGCCAATTGAATGCAAGAGGAAATAAATTTCACAGTGCTACAAGTCTTCAATAATAATATCTTTTTTTCTCAGGAGCAATAATTAATTGTACTCAAGTTCAGTAACAACAAGTAATATATTATTATTGATAACACATTCTTGTGTTAAGAGTGTGAAAAGAAATGTCTTTAAAAGTACATCACCAATAAAACAAAAATCAATGGCAATTTAATAGAAATGAAGCCTTCCAGAGTGGTGACTCATATATACGTGTCTTTTGATTTCTTAAGTTTCTCATTCATATGACCTTCTAGGAGAACCATACACATTCTTGTTCAGAATAGTTTATTTAAATCAAAAAGTTGAGGTTGTTTTTTGTGTTTTTTTGTTTTTCTTTTTTTTCTTTTTTTCTTTTCTTTCCCCCACTGTTTACACCCTAGCAATTTGAATAAGATGAAAACACTCACATAACATATTTATTTCAACTGATAGACAACGTGTGAAGAGCAGGAAGAAAATACCTAAAGGATGTTACTCCAGTTCATTCTGGGAGTACTTCTACAATCAGAAAATCATAGAATCATGGAATCATAGAATATCCTTAGTTGGAATGGACCCACAAGTATCATCAAGGATCTGCCAAGGGCCCAGATGCTCCTTGAACTATTCTTCCAGTACTCAACCAACCTCTCGGTGAACAACCACTTCCTGAACCTACCCAGCCTGATCACAATCAATGGTTTCTCAGCTTGTTAATTAATAACTGCTATGTTCATGAGCATTAAAGTTTGCAGTTTTTTGCAGTTGTGAAACAAGGGCTTAATATCATATCATAGAATCGTAGAATCATACAATAGCCTGGGTTGAAAAGGACAAGAATGATCATCTAGTTTCAACCCCAGCGCCATATGCAGGGCTGCGAACCACCAGACCAGGCTGCCCAGAGCCACATCCAGCCTAGCCTTGAATGCCTCCAGCATCAACAACCTCCCTGGGGAACCTGTCCCAGTGGGTCACCGCCCTCTGTGTGAAAAACTTTCTCCTAATCTCTAACCTAAACCTCTCCTGTCTTAGTTTAAAACCATTCCCCCATGTCCTATCACTACCCATCCTCATAAACAGGAGTTCTCCCTCCTGTTTAAATGCTCTCTTCAAGTACTGGAAGACTGCAATGAGGTCTCCCTGGAGCCTTCTCTTCTCCAAGCTAAACAAGCCCAGTTCCCTCAACCTTTCCTCATCAGAGAGGTGCTCGATCCCTCTGATCATCTTAGTGGCCTTCCTCTGGACCTGCTCCAAGAGCTCCAAGTCCTTCCTGTACTGGGGACCCCAGGCCTGGATGCAGTACTGCAAATGTGGCATCTCAAGTATTGAGTAGAGGGGCACGATCACCTTCCTCTCCCTGCTGGGCTGCAAGCACACGCTGCTGGCTCATATCCAGCTTCTTTTCCACCAGGACCCCCAGGTCTCTCTCTGCAGGGCTGCTCTCAAGGAAATCTTCCCCAAGTTTGTATAAATACCTGGGGTTGCCCCGACCCAAGTGCAGCACCCTGCACTTGGCCTTATTGAACCACATTAGATTTACACAGGCCTGCTTCTCCAGCCTGTCCAGGTCCCTCTGGATGGCTTCCCTTCCTTCCAATGTATCAATGGCACCACTCCGCTTGGTATAGTCTTCAAACCTGCTGAGGGTGCACTTGATGCCATCGTCTATGTCACTGATGAAGATGTTGAAGAGCACGGGTCTCAAGACCAACCCCTGAAGGTCACCATTCTTGACCAGCCTCCACCCTCACACAGAACCATTAATCACAACCCTTTGGCTGCATCCAGACAGCCAATTCCTAATCCATTGGATGGACTGTCCTTCAAATCCACACCGCTCCAATTTAGAGAGAAGGATGTGATGAGGGACCATGCCAAAGGCTTTACAGAAGTCCAGGTAGATAATGTCCATCGCCCTAGTGACATCATACCAATATTTTAACACTGCAATGAAAAGTAAGGATGCTTTGGTTTTCTTTGTAATACAATTTAATCACTGTAATCATGTTTTTGAGTGGAATGGCCTACAACAAGGTATGACACTATAATTTAGATCTTTTAATATTCTACTCCTACACTCATTAGACTTACACATGAGGACTTAGGAAACAAAATGACTGCTTAATTCGATAAAAACTCAGTAACGATTTTCTGTTGCAGTAATGGAAAGGAAGGATGCTTCACATAGGAATCGTGAGATGCCAGACTGCAGCCCATCTGCGCTAGTCTTTTGCAGGGGATATTTAGGAAACAGGGACTGTAAAGAATAACTCTTCCCTGCTCAGATGCTGAAAATTAACCAGTTAGGGACCAGAAACAAAAGCCAAGCAAGCTGCATTTAGCTGGCCTATCCACTGTGAATTTGTGCACTTATCTGTATTTAAACACAGTGAGTTTCCTAAACACAGAAACATCATGTGGCATTGAGACTTACCAAAAATTGCTACCTCTGTGTTAATACAGAGGTAATTAAAGGTTAATAAGTCTGTTACACACTGGTAACACATTTCAAAAACATTTATTTTTCTCTATTTTAAGCTTACTTGGAAATGTGTTGCAAACTCTGTCTTTGAGTTAGAAGTCAGTGTCTGCTACTTTTTTCCATGCTATAGTTACTTTTATAGATCTCTGTTCTAGTTCTCCCTGACATCTTTCCTCCTATACTGGAACTGCTTATTTCTCTGTCACCTTTGTCTGGAGGTGCCCCCAGCTGAATCCATATAGTATTCAAGAATTGGATGCATTACAGATTCATACAGAAAAACACCATGCTTACTACCCTCTTCCTTTCCTATCAGATATTCTAACTACCTTTGTTGTTATTGACTGTTCTTGAGTTTTGAGATGACACTGTCACAGAAGTAATTACACTTATCCCTGCGTGCCTTTCTTAAGTGGTAATACCTGCTTTAAGAGTTTATGTCCACAGATACACGTGCTCTGTACTTAGCATCTTTGTGCACTATTAAACATGTAAAATTTCTGTCTATACTTTAACTGCCAATCCTACTATACATTTCAAAAATCTCCATGAGAATCTGGACAGAATAGATCAGTAGGCTGAGGCCAATGATTTGAAGTTCAACAAGACCAAGTGCCAGGTCCTACACTTTGGCCACAACAACAGGCAATGCTACAGCCTTGAAGCAGAGTGTCTAGAACACTGTGTGGAGGAAATAGACCTGATTGATGCTTGGCTGAACATGAGCCAGTAGTGTGCAAAAGTAGCCAAGAAGGTCAATGGCACCCTGGCTTGTATCAGAAACAGTGTTGCCAGCAGGAGCCAGGAGGTGATGGTTCTTCCGTACTCAGATCTGGCGAGGCCAGACCTTCAGTACTGGCCTAAAGTTGCACCAGGGGAGGTTCAGATTGTATAGAAGGAAAAATTTTGTTCTCAGAAAGAGTGGTCTGGCGCAGGAAGGGGCCACGCAGGGAGGTGGTGGAGTCATTGACTGTAGAAGTGTTCAATAAATGTTTAGATGTTGTACTAAGGGACATGGTTTAGTGGGAGATGTTGGTCATAGGTGAATCATTGAACCGGATGATCTTGGAGATCTTTCTCAACCTGGGTGATTCAGTGACTCTATAATTCTCTAACTCAAGCTCTGATTTATTTATTTGTTTGTTTGTTTTTTTATTTTTAATTAAATTTCACTGCCACTACTGGAAACAGTCAAATCCTGTTCCTTGGAAATCTGTGACAGGCTGATTGAATACATGCAGGCAATAAATACATTGCAGACTTGGCAATAAATTAGCTTTAATTATTAATAAAACTACAAGAGGAAGATATTATTTAAAATAATTTTGGAGTAGTGAGATAAAATTTTAAGGAGAAAATTGTGACTCACTTCTAAAACTTAACAATTATTTTAAGATAAAGGCTTTGTACTGAATACATGAAATGTAAAGTAGTTGATGTGTACAGAATATAAAACTAAAAAATAGAATGCTTTTCACAAAAGCTGTTGACAAGATTCTACAAGTAGCCACTGCTAGATGGTGGTATAGCTAAGTGCAGTTACACTGTATTTCAGCAAGTGTCCAATTTAAGGTTATACAGCTGATCTGAATTTACTGCTTTTCTAACTGAACATTTTATGTATAATTTGAATGGTATTATTATTATTATTATTTTTCTATAATTTCTAAGGTTGATAAAAAGCTAAATCAAGAAAGAAATACTACTAAGAACACCTTATTTTGAAATCTATGTGATCATCAGCAGAATTGTAAATTGAAGAATGAGAGCATGAGATCTCTACCACATGAGAGATGGAGCAACCAGAAGCAGCAGTAGGCTGTCATCCTTCAGGACAGACAATGCAAACTGTGAGCATATAACAAATTGCCTTCAGGGTTCATGCATGTGTCATGCAACCCCTGAAATTTCAAGCTTCTGTACATTATTGCAGACAAATGGCCCTAACTTGACCCTTCAGCATCTTATTAGCAACCTTTCCTACATGATCTATACCTCTGAACCTTATCCTTGTCTTCCTGTACAACTATCAATTATCCCTAAACTCTCATGTCAGTGTCTGAAGGAGCTGCTGGTTCAGCAGCATTGAAATTCATTGCTGCTGTTCTTCGTAGAATCACAGAATTACTCAGGTTGGAAAAGACCATAAAGATCATCAAGTCCAACTGCAGCCTAACCATAGTACCCTAATTCTAACAACCCTCTGCTAAATCATATCTATGAGCACCACATCCAAACAGCTCTTAAACACATCCAGGGACAGTGACTCAACCACCTCTCTGGGTGGTTCTCTCTATTCCAGTGTTCTCTCTATATCTCTGGTCTCTCTATTCCAGTGTTTAACTACCCTTCCAGTAAAGAAGTGTTTTCTATCGTCCAACCTAAACTTACCTTGGTGCAACTTGAGGCCATTTCCCCTCATCCTGTCACCAGTGAGAAGAGACTTGCCCCGCTCTCACTCTAAGCACCTTTCAGATACTGGAAGAGAGCAATAAGGTGTCCCCTCAGCCTCCTTTCACGATACTTTTCACTACTGCTTCTTCATGTCCCTTCCTCCATTTCTAACTGATGCCCTTCCTTATCTTAAATTTGGTTGCCCAACAGGTATGTCCTCTCTGCATTTTCACACCCAACCTCACTGTAATTCCTTTCCAAAAACACCCTTTCAATCCCTTCCGTCTTTTCAAAGTTCACATCTGACAGGACTGGGCATTCAGAGCATGCATCAAGAAAGCTTGATGAAATGAATAAAGACAAAGCTTTGGCCATATAATGATGTGCTCAGTCATGCTGCCTTTTTTAAACAGTCTAGTCAGAACAGCAAAGGTTTGTTATGCTACAGTATGAGGACAGAATCTGAAATAGTTTTACTATATAATTGCATTTTCCCCCCCCCCCAAAGACTTAAGTTTATTGGTATTTAAACAGATTTTCACAGATGAAGAAGAAATACTGCGTGAATTGAACTTCATCATCTCCCAGATTTCAACAGCCTCATGCTACATATGGGCTATTACAGTACTCATAATACATCATAATTTTTAACATCAACTAAGCCATGTAATTCTTCCTGCTGTCCTTAAATAATGAAGCTGTTATTATTTAAATTATATACATTCCAATTTGATAACAATAGAGGTCAATTAAATTTTCTTTAAAAATAACAGCTGCAATTTATATTAGATTTTAAAAATTAGATAAACAAATCCAGCCTCAGAAAAGAAAGAAAGAAAGAAAGAAAGAAAAGAAAGAAAGAAAAAGAAAGAAAGAAAGAAAGAAAGAAAGAAAGAAAGAAAGAAAGAAAGAAAGAAAGAAAGAAAGAAAGAAAGAAGGAAAGAAAGAAAGAAAGAAAGAAAGAAAGAAAGGAAGAAAGAAAGAAAGAAAGAAAGAAAGAAAGAAAGAAAGAAAGAAAGAAAGAAAGAAAGAAAGAAAGAAAGAAAGAAAGAAAGAAAGAAAGAAAGAAAGAAAGAAAGAAAGAAAGAAAGAAAGAAAGAAAGAAAGAAAGAAAGAAAGAAAGCATTAAAATACTAGCTGGAACAACTAATCTACCAAAGTTACAAATGATTTAATAGGAAGAATGAATAAAATTATCAATCTCCCCATGTTACTATCCTCAATCCATTCTCTTTAAGGCAAATGACAAGCTGTTTTTAGGTTAGGCACAGCAATTCAGTTGTTCAGAGCTAGTAATACATGTCATGTTCATATAACTGCACCAGCATATTTCTACATAACTTTTATTCATCACTCATATAATAACATTAGTCAAAAACGTGGTGTAAAATTCATGATTTGAAAGCCCTACCTACGTCAATGCTCTTTTTCATCTGGGAGACATGAACTTCAATTCTGTCCCATCAAAAAAAACTAGCAAGAAATACAGCTAACTCCTTCTGTCATGTATATCCTTTTCAAAAATGCAGTGTTATGTCAATGGATAATCTAAGCAAATGCATTTGATATCTCAAAGGAATACTACTAAAATCTGCAGTTCTTTTCCCCTACTTCTGTACTTATTGAAAGCCAAAACCACTGTTAAAAAATTGTTGTTTTATAACAAAAAGCTTTTTTTTTTTTTTTTTTTTTTTTTGTAATGTTTAATCCTGAACAGTCAAATATGTGCTTAAATACATCTTTAAAGGTGTTTCTATAAAATATCCTCAATTCAAGCAGCATGGTTTATGTAAGATACCACGAAACAGTGGAGAAAAAAAACTTTCAATATAGGGAAAATTTCCCATGGGACTTAAACCTAGTGATTCTCCATTTACTCCCTCCCAACACCCAGTACCTCCTCCTCATCCAGAAAATGTTATTTTGCAAAGATCCATATAAAAGAAATCAAATATGCTTTCCAGAGCAAAACAGATAACTCAGACGATTTTTCTATCCTGGGATTTTTAAGGTCTACCCAGAGTTAAATGTTAAAGTGATTTTATTTTTTTTATCCATTGAAGTAGAACAGTTTGATCCTGTTATTTTCAGAAGATAAAAAGGAAGTAAAGCGATAGTAGTTCCTTATTTTATGCATCTTTTGCCCATATTGTTTGTCAAAGCCAGAAGGAATCTCCATCTAAAGCTATGGGACTTTTGGACTATAATTTCATTTGTTTCTTGACAAGTAAGTCTTCTCTATTAGTAGTGAATACTCTACAATAACAATGAAAAGACTAATCACTTCTTTCTTCTCTGTGTCACAGAAAAGCTGGTTAGAAAGGATCTCCATAGGTCGTCTCATCCAGTCTCACACTTAAAGCAGGATTATTGTCAACAGTAGATCAGATCAACCATAGCACTACCTAGTCAAAACTTAATCTCAAAGGAATAATATTTCACAACTCTGAGCAATGAACTCCAGCACTACCCCACCCGCCTGTTTTTCTTTTTTCTTCTCAAACTGAAACTGAAACATGTAAAACCATCACTTATGGCCTTTGGTCTTTTTTGCATTACTTGTCACTTCTTAGCAGAGTTTCTTTTCATCATCTTTGCCACTGAGTAGTTGTAATGCATTTTTAGACTGCTACTCTCTTCTTCAAAGCATTAAATAAGCCCCATCTCTCTCAACATCTCTGTAACTTCCACATGATTTAGGATTCTGAGAATCTGTTGAACTCTTTGCTGTTTATCCATGTCCCTCTTCAATTAGAAAAGCAGGAACTTGTCAGTCTTCAAGAACATAACTTGTCTTTCCCTGCTGGCCATTTCTCTCCTAATGTAGCTCAGTATGCATTAAAAGGAGAGTCCACTTCTAGTCCATGTCTAGCCTGGCATCTGCTGTAACCTCCAGGTCATTTTCAGGGCAGCTGCAATTCAGATATTTGCTGCACAGTGTATATTAGTGTGCACTGCTGTTCCACACCAGCTGCAGATCTTCAGACTTCTTACTGAACTTCATGAGGTCAGTATGGACAAGTCCTAGAGCTTTATCACAGTGTCTGTGGAATACAACTCTGTCATTCATCACGTTAACCGCTCCTTAATTTGTTAACATGTTAACCACCTTAATTTATCATCCACAAATTTGCCAATGGTGCACTCTGCATCAGAATCTAGGTCACTGATGAAGATACTCAACAGACGCCCAATGTAGTCTGAGTGCTCTGCTCATCACTTCCTGCCCAACAGATGTCAAATGACGATCACTAACCCTTTGAGTCTACTGACTCAGTCAGTTCCCAGCCCAATCCTATCTCTTAGTGTAGCTTTCAAATGAGAGTTCTGTGGAAGACTGTGTCAAAAGTCTTACTGAAGTTTGCTGTTGCATTCAAGAGTTCATAGCCATGCTGAGAGAAGGCTAACAAGCAAACTGGCAGCACATAATCCAGGAGACATTTAAAAAGCTACAAAGAAGGATTCCAAAACTTTCCAAATCATACTCTTTCCAGCTCATTTACTCATCATTTCCTCATATTTGGAGGAAAGGCTGCTGTAGGAGTTTTTAAGTATGTTCCCCCTGTTCTGCAGCTTCTGATCTGCCCATAGAAGAGGACTGTCATGGCTTGGAATGCCTTTTTAGTCATTCCCCAAGGCAGCTAATGGTGCAGAAAAACTGCCATGCACCCCACAGTAGATTTGATACACATGTATTAGTTATGGCACAGGCCTTTTGAGCTAGTGGGCCTTTTGAGCTAGCTGTATTTTCACTGAGCCATTCTTGCTTGAGGGAGCCCCATACACTGTGGCCATGGTTGGTACAGGACAGTCATTGCACACAGCAATCCTCATCCATACAGTTCATCACTTAATCAAGAAAGGCAATCAGGCTGATCAAGAACATGATTTGCTGTCAGTAAATTCCTTCCTGTTCCCTTTAGTGCCTGGCAAAGATGATGATGATGTACTTAAACTTCGTCTATACTGTCTGCCATTACATTCTTTCCCCAGTCAGTTTTGCCCCCCATCAAATTTTACCTTCATTTTTGAAATGAGCACAGAATTACTTTCTGTTATTCCTTATGACCATTGTAAAACTTAGATCAAACTCATCAGTTTTCTGATTTCATTACTATGCGGGCAAGGAAAGCTTGCCTATATCTCAGAAACACTTTTCTTAGCCTAGAAAGCCTTATGATGAATTCCTTGTCTTCTGGTCAAACAGGATGATTTCTTCCTGAGTTCTCAGTAAGTTTTATTTAGAAATCATCCAGTTTTCATGGACTGTATATTTCTGTCGCAGGATCCCAAGCAATATTGCTTAGCAGTCTTCCAAAAAGGCTGAAGACAGCTCTTCTGAAGACAACAGTCATAACTTGCTGACTACCTTTCCAGACTTCTTTGCATCACGAACTCAGCCAACCTATGATTCCAGCTACTATCACATTTTGGATTCTCCGTTTTTCATGGGAAGCAAGTCAAACAGAGAATTATGCTTCTTTATTCCATCAAGGATCATTAGGAAATTGTCAGCAAACACAATCAAGGAATGTCCTGGACTGTCTGCACAGCACCTCAGTCTTACCAGAAACTGGTATATCTTTATACTTAAAAGATAAATACCACACTCTATTAACCTGAAATGTTGCTATTTTATTTCAAGTTCAAAATGTAACAGTCTTTTAAAAAAATAGTGGAAAGTGATGCTTCCATTCCCCAGTGAATTTAAAATGAATCCAACAACAACAAAACAGAAGTAAATTCTGCCCTTCTCTGACAGCATTCTGGGCTAATTTGTACATAACTTACAAAAGCGTAGTAATTTAAAAATAACATCCAGCTTCATTAAAACACATGGCTGAAGATGATTCGGTACTTTTCTGTCCTTTGCACTCAGATTAAGCTGTTTTTTTTATCCTGTAGTTCAAGTAAGAAAAGGATATACTGAATTTTTGCAGATGCAAATGTAATATCAGACCAAAAAAATACAATTTTTATCACCAGAAACACATATTTTTTTTGGACAAAAAAGCCCCCAACAGGTATTCAGGTTAAATAAATAAATAAATAAATAAAAATCCAGAACTTTAATAAAATACATTAAATTAAAAAATAAATAAAAAAAATAAATTAAAAAAAAAGAAAAGGAAAAGCAAGAGAGTGGACAAATTATGGTAAATGTTCAACCATTTCATCTTTACCAACAGATTCATTACAGCAAATAAGTTTAGTGAAAGCTTGTCATCAGCTTTATCATATGTACAATGAAATTGCAAATGTCTCTTATATTGAAATTACTGTTCCAAATATTTTTAGCTGGCACAAATGAAAATCTGCCAGAAGTGTTGCCATACTATGATTGCATGGATAATAAATTTCCTTGTGTGATCACCATGTAAATTACCCTTGAGAACCTATTATAGCAAGAACCAGGTAGTTTTAATAGATAGAACTGCAGTAGTTGGCAATCATCTTAATTATAAAAAATTATGAGAAGAAACCTAATTATAAATGTTGCAATCAAGGGATCTATAGGGTTCAGTAGAATTAACAATGTGATAATTAACTTCCCAAAAGATTTTAAGTCTCTCTTAAACTGGTCAGCAACAAAGACTTTCCAAATATCTTCCCGTTTTAAAGGCAGATTCATCAGCAAATCCTAAGGTATTGCATATGGAGAGTGCAATCACTGTTCCCTGTTTATAGCTGTGAAAATTGCCATGAGTATTAAGTGGCATTTTCAATAATTACACTTAAATCAATAGGCAATAATCAGCTACACAGACATTATTAAAAAAAAATAAAATAAAATGATTGCCTCAGCCTCATTCTAGGTTCAAGTTATTTCATTTTGAAGGTCATAGTTTCTTGGTTATAGAAGTGAGAGAAGAAACCTGGTCTCCTGGCTCTTGTTCAGGTATCCTTCACTAGACATGATTTGTGTT
This sequence comes from Excalfactoria chinensis, assembly GCF_039878825.1. Lineage (NCBI taxonomy): Eukaryota > Metazoa > Chordata > Aves > Galliformes > Phasianidae > Excalfactoria > Excalfactoria chinensis. Next base: position 177,457,099 of record NC_092825.1, read on the forward strand.
CAGTGAGGAAATTAAGCAGCAAGAAGTGAAACTTTTCTTAAAGTACATCACTGTATTCATTTTGTCTTTGTGCTTTTGTATCCTGGATATCAATGTAGCATATAAACTATTCTCACTTATACATTTAAGTTCATTATAGTCTCCTCTGTAGGCTGAAATAAGGACTTGTTTACAACTATGAGATCCTATTTAATTTCTTCTGTTGCATTTAGAGTCTGTTTGTATTATTCAATGTCTTTATTTCTACCAGTCTCACCTGCCTGCCACAGAGGTGATACATGTGCAGCCAGCTCCTCTTGTCTGGAATTCCAGATGGAAGGAACAGAAACAAAGGATTTCTAATGATAATTATCCATCACCTTACAGTTTTTCTAGCCATTTAAATGAACTTTTCATTTTGAGGACAGCTTTTCTCCTCTTCTAGATTTACTTCCTCTATTGTCTGTGATTTTTTTTTTTTTCTTTTCTTTTAAATTATTATCTTCTTTCAAGATTGCATTTTTCTTGCTACTTTTAAACTTTATGAACAGTCAGCCTTAGTGGTGCTGATGTCTGATTACATGAGTAAGCCTTCATCATTGTAACCCAGATGCTATATTAGTATTCTTCCTATATTTTAGAAATTATGAGGTCAGTACTATCTCAGGTAAGGCCTTGATGGACAATTTAATGAAATGAAAGTTTAACTCTTAATTGGAAAGTGTAACTTCTAGGAATACATTGGAGAAAAATCATTCAAAAAGAATGTCTCATAAATTGAATGAAAGCAATGTTGGTTTTGTATCCTCAGTAAAAACAAGGCAGAAATTCTTTTACCCAAGACAGAGAAGCAAGGTGTGGTTTCCATAATTTTATGACCTGATTAAAAACTCTATCATGATTTAGTTACTCCGAATATGTCTGATCCAACAAGTTAAGCAGCTTGAGATCTTAATCGTATGCAACATGAAATTAGAAAGGCAAATTAGCAAATTATGAAGCGAATTCATAAGAGGCTGAGATTCTTTGGTCTACACAGTAGGCCAGGTTTGATCACCAGAAACATCCTGCCTTTTAGCTTCTTTTAGCTTTAAACACAATAAATCTGTAAACACTGAATTGCAGAAAAAAATTAAATTTGCCATTTCCTTTGGTACTTGACATTATGATGAAGGGTCATTTCACAAACTTAATGACTGTTGTCTTCTAACTGAATGGTAGTGCTCCTTAAAATAAATAAATAAATATATAATAGATGTGATGTCTTATTAGTGACTCCACAACACAAGTCTTAAAAGAACTCTTCCAGCATTTTCCTCTGTGTCTTTTCTAGCTGGAAATTAATTAAGTGTATAAAATTCTGCTACCTTGTTAAAGAGGAGAAGAGAGGAGGGGAGGGGAGAGGAGAGGGAGAGGGAAAGGGAGAGGGAGAGGGAGAGGAGAGGAGAGGGAGCAATTTCCAGTGGTCATTTTGCTGATAATCATAAGAACTCCTTAATTCCTTTCATAATAAGTGCCACTTCATAGAGTTTCCTTTTAACCTCTATACTTCCACAGAAAGTTGTTTCATAATGTGAATCTCTAGTGGTCAGGAGAGTTTTTTCAGTTTCACACCTAAATTTATTCACAGCTATTTACAGACTAAAAAATTTACTTTTTTTTTTTTTTTTTTTTTTTTTTTTCCTCTGACTGTTTACTCTTCATGGCATTTATCTTTCAGTGTGCGCAGAGCAATTACAGACTATTTCAGCTTGCTTTCAGAGAACTAAACAAGTGGGCTGTTCAGAAAGTACTCACAGATGGGTACAAACACATGTATCATCACTCCACCCATACCTGCAGTGAGCCAGATGAGTCACCAATCCTGAGATCTCCCAGCTGCACCAGTAAGGAACTATCATAGTTAGTTCTTAGGAAACAGAATGCTTTTCTCAGTGCCAACACTGCTCTAATGTTGCCATGTTGTTTAGGAACTAGTGCAGGACTGCACTAAGGAAACATGAACTTCAGGTCATGCATTTATGAGATCTTCCCTTTAGTTTCTCTATAACAGTTTTAATTCATCTTCCCTTGAACATGGGTGAAAACAACTATATGATATATGCTATCAGAGATGCACTAAGTGTTTTATCTATGTTCATTATAATTGACATGAAAGCCAACAAAAACAGAAAAGCATCTGACCTGGTGTAGTCATCCTCCACAAGCATGTGCTTTGGAATGGGTGAGTATCTTCCAGGTGAGATAGGGGCCAAAGACGCCTTATACTCTAAAGTGCCATTGTTTCCAGAAGAGAGTATATGATTTTCCATTGGTGGAGAATAAGCTGTTGGTAAGAATAAGAATTTCTAGTTAGTCACTGTTGATAATAGCAAATAATAATAACAAAAATAACAATCGTGTGGGCTTATCTTGCAGGAATTGATTCTCCACAGGGATCTGTATAAGAAAGAATAGATTGGGAGACTGCAACAAATAATTTCTTTAATCAGAACAGACTGCAAGAACAGATGGGACAGAACAAGATTAAGAACACACATGACTTTGGCTCCCATACATAGAAGTGGGAATAAAACAGTAAGAGTTAAATGGTGGATGAGATTAGGAATTTTATGGATGACAAGAATTACAAATTACATATAGTGGAGATTTAAGTCTGTGCTTTACTAAAGGTTCAGCATCTCCCAATATAATTGAAATTTCAATACCAATACAGATGGTATTATTTACAACACGGTAAATTTGTATATAAAATAGAAATACGATACAAATCTCAAACAAATTAATGACAAATTTTGATAATTACAGGATTGTGCTCTATGAAACTATCTTGCATATTTGGATTTTGTTATTTGCTTACTTTTTGTAGTTCTCAAGTTACTAGCAGTAGCTGTAATCAAATATATAGATAATATAATTAGAAAAGGAAATGACTAGGAAAAACAAAGATGAGCTACAACTAATTTTCTTATGGAAAGAAGTCTTTCTGGTCCTACTTTAAGTCTTTCTTTCAGACGTTCAGGTACAGAATGCTTCAAAGCAAAATATCTCTACAGGGAAAGGCCATTACTGATTCTGAAATACTCTGAACATGTAGGTATAATGAAAAGTTCCCCAGGGATAAATGAATCTCTGTGCACCAACAGCCAGGGGATGGGCTATTGCAAATCTTTTCTACCTTTACTCCCTCTCTGAAATTGTGTCTGCCTTCTCATACCCTGCTGATTTATAATCTGACATAATAAACACACCCTTTTAGAACGCCCAAATTATTATTTTACTAACTATTATAGAGCAGGAGATTGGATGGAGACATTTAGTGGTTTTTCTTGCTGTGCTTTGCTAAGATCCAGACCAGACTACTACTGAAAAGCCATAATTGCCATCTGTTGTAACATTTGCTAAGTAAATAGTTATCCTCAGCACAGTTGAATATACCACCTGATGTGCACATTACAAAACCTTTCCTTTTACTTTTATGGAGCAGTTTGAATAAGGAGGATTATGGATATTATCTTTCTCCTTGACTACTTCATTTCACAGTAGCAATGCTCTGCAAATGAGCAGAGAAAATTAATATCTGGCTTTTATTGAGAAAATCTACCTTTTCCAGCTGCTGGCTTCCTGGTCACAAGTGCCCCTAGTGTTACTGGCAGAAGATCAAGACATGTATAGATCAGTTGCTAAAGCTCTTTTCAAAAATATAACTACCACACAGTTGTTAAATATAACTACCACACAGTTGTTAGGTGGAGCAAGCAGCTAGTCCCTGTTGGTTGGTAGTAGAACCGAAGGCAACCAGTTTTTAGTGAACAGTTAAGTGAAGGAAGGGAGATTCAGCAACAAAATAGACTGACACTGTAAGTATAGAAAGCTGCAACTGAAACATTAAGATTACATTTATGAATGAGAAGGAAATGTGAATGTCACAGTGTGGGAACAACAAGAAAACTGCCAGAAGGAGGCCTAAAAGAACTGAATATGTTGATTGTACCTAAATCCAGCAATAGGTTACTAAAACCCAAAATAACTAGGGGCAACTTCCCAGGACAGCCTACAACCAAACTAAAAGAAAAAATTGAGTTATCTAGATATTACAGCATGAGATAAAGACTGGATAGGAGGATTGGACACTCAGACTGGAAGACATAGGAAAAGTGCGTTAATCCAGAGACAGAAGATTCTAATCACTGTATTTCTCACTGTAATTGTCACAAGAGTTACAGATTAATCTGATCACTTGGACAATGGCTTGAGTCAGCACAGCAATACATTATCTACACTTCTACTTTTGCTGCAAATATATTTATTTGAGTTGCACTATTTTAAATATTTCGTAAACATAGCACACTTAAGTAGCAAAAAACATTCAATTTTCTTGTAGTCTTCCAAGCTGTTTCATAACTTTTAATAGGATAGTTTAGACAGGCTATGAAAAATCCATAATCATATGATAAACTGATCTCTTGTAGAAAATGAATTGCAATATCACTTACAGTGAGTAATGTCTGGTGGGCCATAAGGATCAGTCATGTAAATGGTGGTGGGCTTTCCAACTTTTAGATACACTACATCTGATGTGTTCTTCAGTATCGCTACTGCTTCTTCATGGGTAACTTCTTCTAAACTATAATTGTTTACCTTAAAGGAGAAATCAGACAGGTGAGTTAGGATGTGGAAATGAACAAAGTAAAAGCACTGTCCTGCAGTGTTCCCAGTGTTAGAAAAACTTAAAAGAGCACCAAAGATTATAGAAATAATATTACAGCAGAATAGAAAATAAAGGTATCTTAGTGCATGTATATTCAAATACTGACATAGTATTTTTGATAATACCACAAAAACGTAATAGGTTTAGATGGTCTTGTTAGTAGCTAAACCCTTTGTGATTCTGCTGCCAGTATCATCATTAGCATAAAACTATTTTTTAAAATAGTTTAATATCATCACATCATTTATAGAAACTGCCTATATTACTTGACCAACCAAGCTCATCTGCCCAAAACCATCTCATAGAATACATGCCTAAGACCTCAGATACACTTAGGACCTCAAAATCTTTTCATCCACAATATGTCATTGGCAATTGAAATAATAAGAGATAAAGTAACATAAAAAATGAGGGGATGTCTATGAGGTGCAGGAAATGAAAAACAAACAAACAAACAAACAAACCAGTTCCAAATGGGAGACAAAGGATTCAGAATGTGAAAATTAATCAGTTTTCTGGAAACACAGGAGAAAAATGCTGAAAAAATAGGATGATGAAGTACTGGTTCTGTGCTCTGTCCAAAAAGAATAATACTCAATGATAAGAGGACAGGAATACAGATTAAATGGGGATGGAGGCAGTAAGTCTTGACTATTTATGCTTTACTGCCAGGAGAAGGAAATTAAAAGCAAAGTGTCAGAAGTGGTTTATTGTAGAAGGGTATGCAAATTGTTCACATTCTCCCACGAAGTTGGGAGGATTGGCTGACACACCTGAAGGCCGTGCTGCCGTTCAATGAGACCTGGACAGGCTGGAGAGCTGGGCAGTAAGAAACCGGATGAGGATTAACAAAAGCAAGTGTAGAGTCTTGCACCTAGGAAGAAATAATTGCATGCACCAGTACAGGCTGGGGGAAGACCTGCTGGAGAGGAGCTCTGCTGAGAGGGACCTGGGCGTCCTGGTGGACGACAGGTTGGCCATGAGCCAGCAGTGTGCCCTTGTAGCCAAAAAGGCCAATGGCATCCTGGGGTGCATTAAAAAGAGCGTGGCCAGCAGGTCGAGGGAGGTGATCCTCCCCCTCTACTCTGCCCTGGTGAGGCCTCATCTGAAATACTGTGTCCAGTTCTGGGCTCCCCAGTACAAAAAAGACAGGGATCTCTTGGAAAGAGTCCAGCGGAGGGCCACAAAGATGGTGAAGGGCCTGGAGCATCTCCCCTATGAGGAGAGACTTAGGGAACTGGGTCTGTTTAGCCTTGAGAAAAGAAGGCTGAGAGGGGACTTGATCCAGGTTTATAAATACCTGAAGTGTGGGAGCCATAGTGGTGAGGCTGGTCTCTTTTCAGTAGTGCGTGGGCACAGGACTAGGAGTAATGGGCTGAAACTTCAGCATAGGAAGTTCCGCACGAATGTGCGCAAGAACTTCTTTACAGTGAGGGTGACGGAGCACTGGAACAGGCTGCCCAGGGAGGTGGTGGAGTCTCCTTCTCTGGAGATATTCAAGATATTCAAGACCTGCCTGCACAGGTGTGATGTGGTATAGGGAGCCTGCTTTGGCAGGGCGGTTGGACTCGATGATCTCTAGAGGTCCCTTCCAACCCCTACAATTCCTGTGATTCTGTGAAATCCACTACATCTAATGTCAACAATAGGTGTGCTCAGGTATGAACAGTATACTAAATGATCCCTGCACCAAAAAGTATACAGCCTGAATAAAGAAGTCACAGGACAGAGGAAAGAGATGAAGAATGTAGACACAGCTTTTAGATGTGTGGTGATAGGAAGAAGAAAAGGCTACATTTCAAGGTGAATGTCATACATGAAACATTTGACAGTGATTTAAAGCACCATCCTTCAACTTTTACAGTTATTACAAGGATTCCTTGTAAAGTTTATGCATGATGGCAGAAGAAGCTCCACAACTATAGTGTAACAAAGTACAGCACTAAATCATATAAGGCAATACATACTTTCTAGGGAATTTATTTTGAGTAAATTATAGGACACTTGGCTGTTACTCCAAGCTACTGGCAAAGGTATTAACTGGTAATTGATAACTGGAAAGACATCCAGTTTTTATGAAGCGCTGGAGGACTGTTCATACTCAGATGATATCAACAACAATAGAGAATGACTGCTCTCAGATATTTTTGCTAACTGCAATGATTCTGTTTAAATTTTCATCCTTGCATAATTCTCAGACTTTCTTTTAAGGTTAATTGAAACAGGCAGTGACAGGTTATTATAACAACTTGATATGAAGAGCAATGATACAATCAAATGCTCACAGGAGAGCTGCTGACACTGTATGCTGTATTTTGGCAGGTCTTTTTAAATAGAAGTATGATCCCTACCTTATATAAATTTCTCTCTCTTTTTTTTTTTTTTTTTTTTTTTTTAAATGTCAGGAACAGCATTAACATACATATGCACTTGTAATAAATATCTTTTAAAGTACTAGACTAGTAGGAAGCAGAAGTGACTGAAAACGAGCCTTTCTTACTGCTGTATTTTGAAACCATCTCTGATACTGAAAATTCACACTTCTGCCAATACAACTATATAGTTATTCTTTACCACCCCTCCTTCTCTCACTATCTGTATATTACTACAGAATCACAGACAGAATGAGGTTGGAAGGGACCTCTGTGTCCATCTGGTCCAGTCCCTGTTTTAGAAGGGTGCCCAGGTGGCTTTGGAAGATATCCCAGAAGGAGAGTTTATAAACTCTCTGAGCAGCCAGTTGGGTTTCACCCTAAATCGACAAGCTTTTTGTTAAACTACCACTATACTTCTGTTTAAATAAAAAGATGTTCTTAGAGAAAAGAAAATACAAAACAAAACAAAGCAAAGCTAATAGGACCCTACATAAGATAACATAGTCCTACATGAACAAAGAAATCTGGAAAGCAGTTTCTAAAACAGGAGGAATGATAATAAAAAGGCATGTTGATATAACAGGAAAGTAATAAGAGAAAGAAATAATACAGGATAAAGGAAATTAAAATACTTCAAGGTTCAATCAAAGAAGTGATGGGGGAAATATGTACAAAATGTTGCCAAAGAGAAATAAAAAGACTGCTTTTTCTTCTTTGCTTTTATTTTTATTTTTATTTTATTTTCTCCTAAATAGCATAATCAAGGCAATGAAGTGTAAACACAAGCAAGAATTATTTGGAAGTTTTCCTAGATTCATGTTGGAAAATAAAGGCAGTGAGTAGCAGCTGAAGTGAAAAGCTTAGAATTCCCCACAAGGCTGTACAAACACTTTAAAACTTATTTTCATTGACAAGAGCATAAGCTGATAGCTGAATAAGATCTCTGGAGAAATAAGTCTGTCTTAATTCATTTTCTTATTTTTAAAGGGAAATTGTACATACATGTATGTATTTAGAATAAGAAGACTGATTCACTCAACGAATGAGATAATGAGGTGATATTCAACTTGTCAGTGGTAATGTTTACTTTAGTGTAATATTCCACTTCTGATTCAGAAAGTGGGTTTTCCAGAGCAAATCCTGAGTGAAAGTTGGCCAGCAAACACTTGCAGCTTGGCATCTGTAAATCTAGAAATACTGATGACCTTTTAAAAACTTACTGTGATTTAAACAGCTGTAAAAACTGAATGGTTTTTCAATCACAGAGTCACAGAATTATGGGGGTTGGAAGGGACCACAAGAGATCAACCCAACCTGCTAAAGCAGGTACTCTACAATAGGTCACACAGGTAGGTGTTCAGAAGGTCTTGAATATCTCCATAGAGACCTCAGAACCAGTTGTTTTTTTTGAGTTTTGGAGCAACACTGAAGGGTCACTGGAATTACACTGGTTATTTTCCAGTCTTCAAGCATGTCACCTGTTCACCAGAAGTGGTTCAGTAATCACCTCTGCCAGATTCCTCAGCATACATGAGTGCACCAATGCTGAAGCCCAATCATTTGTTCTAAGGAGCTAAATCTGCTTGGCTTAACTAACTATGCATAACTCCAAGGACTCCTAAAATAGCTGTTTAACTGCTGGAATCTGAACAGAAAGCAACTGGCATGCACAGCTGTCACACCACAAAATGAAGAGCACCTTGATCGTCTTTGTGAATCAGTGGATTACAACTAGGCAATGATGTATGGAAAAGAATATAGGCTTCAATGCACTGGAAATAATGGTGGAAATGTTGGAATATCAGAGTTTGCACCAGGTGGGTGCTGACTATGCAGAAGGCTCAATATTCCAGAGTCAGGACAGAGAGGAAGATGATATCAGAGATGAACATGATATCACCAGGGCCCCATACCACTTTGACGACTACGGAGCAAATTGTGGCTGAACTGTTCTACTATGCCTACTACATAGTCCAGATTTGGCATCTTCTGACTTCCACCTGTTCTTGCTGATGAAAGATGAACTATATGGGTGACATTCTCCTGCAATGATGCCGTCATAACAGCTGTGAAACAGTGGATCAGCTTCACAGGTACAGAGTTTTACGGCTGTGGCCTGCAGGCTCTTGTTTATTGCTGGCAAAAATGCGCTGCTGATGATGGTGAAAATGTTTAAAATCAAAGTTTTGTAGCTGAAAAATTGCTGTCAAATAATGCTATTGTTGCCTTTCTATCTGTGGTAGTTAACACAGAAATACTTAGGAGGCATTCCTTTCAGAGTAACCAACGTATATTGAAATCTTCATTTGTCAATCACTTTTACATTGATTTTGTTTAAAAAATATATATTTTGCAGACAGTGAAATGACATGATGATGACATAGCTGTGTAGGAATGATCATACAGCGAGTATTATGGGAAGGAATTAACTAGGGAGCTCACAGCTATTATTTCATCCTAAAACTGATTATAGCAAATCTACCTTTGAATGCTAGACCAAATATTGTAAGTCTAAAGTAAACAACAGTGTAAAGTTGGTTCAGAGCCCACTGCTGAATCAGAATGGATGCAGCCTCTGAATCCCCAGAGCTGGCTCAGTGCTAATTCATTCTCCATCTCATACAATTACATTTATTCTGATGTGCTTCCTTTCAGCTACCCAGCATGTACGACCAATAGATTAGGTGCTATCTATTCACACTGCTTTACCTTTGTTTTAATTATGTAATCTCTGTATTTCATCGGCCTTCCTGAATGAAAAATATGTGCACCAGGACTGATCTGCAATTACAGGGGGTGTGGATCAAGTGGCATCTACTCTGTACGTGTTTTAAGGGAGTTACTTTAGGTTATATGTAGTTGGGCTCCACAGACTGAACACCTGTTAGCAGCTGTAAAGCAGTGCTAATTAGGAATGCTTTTGGAGAGCATCCTCTGGTACAGTTTCTTTTACGAAAATCACATTTGGTTTGTCTCCTCAAAGATCACACCCACAGTACAGTGAAAATAACCTTGAAAAATCATTTCTATTCTGAAACAAATGCTAATGTAGATGCATCTAAAATTTAAATGATCTACTGTGACTACTTCAACACAAATGATTCTGCATCTATGTGTGATCTGACAGAAACTGATGCTGGTAGGGAATCTTGTAAGGTGCAGTTTGACAGCTGTAAATAGCAACCCATCACAGCCCTGGGAAACCACCCAATGGTATTTTTTTCAGCACGGAATGGGCTTGGAAGCAAACCTGAACATCTGGAAAAAGAAAGCAGCTCCTGTTTTTTCTTATGGTTTTAGGAAGAAAAGAGAATCAAGTTAAATCTTGTGTTGTGTGAGTAACATCACTTCTTAGAAATGTACACAGCCCTAGATTGTCTGATCTCCCTGACTGCACATGCTAAAAAGTAACAGGCTAACAAATATGGCCCAAACATTCAAGGTTCTGGGGAGTAGTAGATTTGAAAAGTTAACAGAATACATCAGTAGCTTAAATTCTTTGCTTTAGAGGTGTCCCTTAAAAATACCTTGCTTTTAAAGACCAATGTTTTGTATTATTAAAAAGAGTTTTATAGTGACATCTCATTCCATAGGCAAGCAATTCCAAGGTGAAATGATAACATCAGAGAGAACAAAGTTATGACAGCTTTGGGGACAACTAACAACAACCTCCAGTGTTTACAGTCCTCAAAATGGAGCTAAGCTTTTCAGAGTGGCATGTGGTAACAGGGAAGCCTACGTATAAACAAGCAGTTAGAGGGAACAAGCTGCCCAGAGATGCTGTGCAAATTCTATTCTATTCTAATATTGCTTTCCACTACACATATACTTCCAGACCAAGCTTTCCATTCTTGCTTACGAAATTCCATATAGCAACTTTTTCAATATTCATCCTATATAAATGGGGTGTTTTCAAGATTTAATTCTTACCAACCTTCCATGACTGAATCTGCTTGACTTGGAGGTTGGACTAGAGGCCTCCTGAGCTTCTTTCAACCTGATTATTGTACTAGACTATGATGATACATAATTCCACATTGTTTTTGTTCGGTGTCAAAAGAAGCTGCCTTGCCATATTCTTACTGTAGGCATTACTATAGATGTGACTACCAGTCTACAGTTAGGAAGCAGTTTCCTACCAGCTGCAAGTCTCTGGAGCACAGCTCTGGTTTGTTCATTTTTAATATACCTACCAATTCCACTGAGTTCAGTTTTTGCTGGAGCACTCTTAAGCTTCCTTAAATAATTTTCCCACTGGTTACCTCAGAATGATCCTACACTGGAAAATTTCTGTGGAAGTGCTTAGAATAATAGGATAGAAGTGCAGGCTCAGTGCCACAAAAACATAACTGCACAGATATGCCCTTGTATAGATTTCAAAATAATCACAATGCTCAATATTTACATAATACATCTTGTAAATGCTTAACACAGTATTAGCAATCTGCATTTAATAACTGTAGGGACATCAAAATGTGAAAGGCTCAGATGGCATATTATTGTTTTACATTTCAATATTAGTTTTGATTTTGCAGCATCTCGTTTATTACATCTTAAATTTTAATGAATTTTATTTGCATGTTCTTTGGAATCTGAAAGCATTTTACCCAAACTTATCAGAACAAAGACACAAAAAAGAAACAACCATTCCAGCAGCTGCTGGCAATTCTGTAAGAGTAACACATTCTAGCAGATTTTAGAGAAATGATGGAAAAAAACAAAGATTGAGGAAGTGTGCACTACTGAGAAAAAAAAACCAACAATAACTTGTTGAAATATGTAATAAACAAGGAATCAATGAAGCAGCTGTAGACCATACAGGTGATAATAGCAACACCACACTGATAAAAGCACTGAGGCTGAGGAAATAAAGCAATGAATTCTCTCTTTTCACAAAGGTACGTGAAGTAAATGGCACAAACTGACAGATACTACCTAAGGCAAAAGAGAGAAAATATTGAAAGTATTCAGGAAAATCAGAAAATCCACAAGTTATATAGAAATCAAGTTGCCCTGAGAGAATCACAAAACATAGCTTTTCATCTCCATGAATTCTAGAAAATGTAAGGGTTGAATTATACAAAGAACAAGTTGCTATTTGGAGTTTCTTAAGAAAGAACAAAAAGCTTGGTATGGAAGTTTATGTGTAGTGGAGAACAATATTATGATCCTTTTCCCCCTCATTTCACACAGAAGTTAAAATGGGAGATAATTGTAAGTAATGAACTGGTCAAGACCAAAAAAAAAGTGGCATGAAGATGTGACATCAAACACAGTGACAACGACTTTTGCTCATTTTCAGAGATCAGATGCAGGAGAAAGAATGAAATTCTGTGTAGTGATGTATAAAATTACTATTTTTCTACTGAAATTCAAGCTAATTAATTGATGCTGAGAGAGAGAATGAAGATTTTTTGTGCCTGTGTTTTGTAGATGCTACTTATTCTTTTAGGTAAGTGGGAAGAAAATTATAATGAGGTAATACAAAATTGCAAATAACAAAAAAAATGAGAAGAAATTCTCATCACTGAAAAACAAACAAACAAAAAACCCACCAAACAGCTGAATGCAAGTAGAGTTGCTACAAAGTGGAAAATAACAAAATAGGATGTAACTCTGGCAAATACAAATGCACATTTCTATAGAAAAACAAGCCAAAACATCATTAAAGTGCCGGGACTTGAATTTCAGTGTGCTGAGAACTTGCATAGAAGAAATATCAAAGAAATGTTAAGTTCTAGTTTCATTTTGCTTTGAGTTTGATAACAGCATTTGATCTTTTAGTTGTTTTATCTGCCTGTGTGGGTTAATTAAAAAAGGTTAAAGTCACCAATCCAGTCACTGAGTAAATGCCTTTTATGTTCTGTTTAATACACAGATAATGAATGGCCATCTTCACATTGACTGGAACACAGTGTCCCTAGCCAATAAAAAAAAAAAAAAAAAAAAAGAAGTTTTCTTATAGAAAAGAACATAGACATAGTTTTATGGGCAGAAAAAAGGTCACAGCAATTTTTCACTGCTTAGACATTGTGTCGTAACATGGAGCTACTGCAGCATAGTTTTTTTTCATAGCAATGATTTAAAGCCTTTTTCTGTACCTGCTGAAATATTTGCAAATGTGTAAAACACGAATACAACCTGACACAGTGAACTTCTGCTGATTCACCAGTCAGTGTTTCCTTACAGAGTATTAAACAAACTCTGAGAGTAGGAAATATTTACCTAGAGAGAACAATGTAGAAGCTCTTCAAAAATTAAGAACAATTTCCCCAAGCGAGATCCATCAGAGAAATAAGAACACTTCAAGAAAAGCATCTTTTATAAAACCTACGTGGATTATCTATATAAAGCATTCATACATATACTGAAATATAGGTAGCAGTCAACTGATGATGGCTGCAAAAGAGTTTTGTTGCATCTTTCCACTTTCTTACAAGGATCGGTAGAATGAGTGGGGCTATAATGAAGCCCTAACTGTAGAAGCTTTGTGGTGAATTTAGACTTGCTGCTGATGTATATTATGCATTTATTCTCTTAGTTAAATGGCAGTCACAATAATAAAATCTATTGCCTTTTCTTCACAAAATGTTGGTTTTCCAGTATAACAGTGTGTGTTTTTGTTTGTATTTTTTTTTAACCATAGTCTCAGAAATACATATAAACAATGGGAAGAAATGAACAGAAATATAACAATTATTAGAGAAACCGTAATGATTATCTGCAGTACAATGTATAGTAAATAAAAGTACCTATATGAAGAAACTTTCATTCATATAAAATGCAATTTAAATTTGTCACACTTACCATAAGAAGTCTATCTCCAACCTGTAACCTCCCATCTTTTTGTGCAGCTCCTCCTTCAATAATCTTGGTGACATAAATGCTGTTGTCCCCAGGAATGTGTTGGTTTCCCACTCCTCCTGCAATACTGAAACCCAGACCTAGAGAAGATAGACAGGAAAAATAAATAAATAAATAAATAAATAAATGCATTAGCAGAGAAAAAAATAACACCAAAAGAGAGTTTTAGGGTAGCACATTTAATCTACTGTATGTTTGCAATATTTATTTAACAGAAACACAAATAAAACAGTAGGTATTTGATGGATCAGTACATCTTCACTTTTCCTGGGAGGTAAGGGATGCAAATGAATTACTGAAATTATTTTTAATGTATGATTATAGGATGGCAGACATAAAAAGTATCAAACTGAAAATGATTCTACCGCTATGTCTTGTGTTTAGTAGTGGCCAGTAAAATCTGAAGCTTGGACTTCATTTTGATAAATATAAAAGACATCACAACTTGTCACAACAAAACAAAAAGTTATCCTTGTCCATAGAATCTGAAAATACTGAGAGGTGTGCTGTAGATAAAAGTTTCTGTAGTGCCACACTGAAAATGAAAATGAAAGATAAATGGTGTACATATCTGAATTTAATTATGCTTTGCATGTTTTCCTAGGACACAAATATCTTTAGCTGTGTATATATAAAAAAGTAAGTGATATCATTTGTGCACATATAATTTTCTCTCTGTGATCTGTGAAATTCCTTAGATGAAGACTCCAAAAGCCAAAATTTGGAGGAACGTCTACAAGCTGGTATGAGTCAGTAAAAGTAAATAGAACATCAATAGATGTAAGAGCTTTTCATACTTTTCCCATCTTCTGACATACTATATAAACAGACAAATCATTGCTCTTACCTATAACATTTCTATCTCTCAATCAGAGAAAAGGCAGAAAACACTGTATTCTAGTTCCATAAAAAATCTACTTCACAAGATTATTTTTTTATAGATCATATATCTAATGGGAACTTCTACCGGAACAAATAAGCTGCTATTGACAATAACCTGCTTAGATTATTGCTTCAACCAGATATTTCACTTTTATCTGCACAGAAAAATAGTACCTACATAGAGAATAATTACTAATTTTATCTATGAAATACATGGTGCTTAGTCATTCTTACAGCAAGCATACTAGTAATAGCTTCAGCCTGAGCAGTGAAAATACAATAGGAAAAAATGAACTGTGTGGAACTTGCATTTTATCACAAACCTACCAGCTTACTGCTTGTGCCCTAAATTTAAGTGAGGGTTTATTTAATACACACAGGTTTCTTCAGCAGCTGTATGAATACAGAGATAAGATTTTTTGAGTCAATTAAATCTTTTTGATACATTATGTTTTTTTTTTTTTCTCATAATATTTTTGTTTGATTGCCATTTTTAGTTTAAAATAGAGATGTGAGGTCAGATAACATAATGGACTCTTAATGGATACCATCAAAACAGTAAATTACAAAAAGAAACCACTGAAATTATATCTCAAATTGAAATAGCACTTACTTAATTAAGATGGCTATTAACAATACACATAAAGTTAATTCAGAAATATGAGATAATTAAAATAAAGCTTTATTTAACTTCCAGCTAATGCTGGTGATGACTGTTACTATTTGTGCTCTACTTCTGGGACAGCTACAAGGATAAAAAGGCTGTGCTTTCTTCTGCATGGATGACTTTGCTCATTACCCTGTTGAGCACTTTTGAAGAAACAAGAAGACATTCTAAGAAAACACAATGAACTAAAATTCGCCTTAAAACTTTAGTTATGGGCTAGGAACAGTGATTAAATGTCCTTGGTGACATGATTATCATCATTTTGAAAAAAAATAAAATAAAATAAAATACAACAACAAGATGCACATTTCTGTCAGTAAAATGAAGTTATGAGAGAGGCAATGAGTGGCTAGACTGCAGCTGCAGAGCTTCCTTCAGCTCCACTGCTCACCTAAGGCACAGCTGTGGGAAGATTAGTTTCAATCTTTTCATTATAACTGTAAAGGGGAAGATCATTTCTGGCTATATATATATATGATGTATTTCATGCAGACGCGTTCCTAACTCAGTTTGGTCCTGCTCTAGTGTAATAGAAGTAAAGACCAGAGCTTCAATTTTCGGCAGTGACAAGAGGGATGGTAGTGTTTGCTATTTGTTTGCATGGTTATACCACAATTGTCATGTGAAACTATTAAAAAAAAGTATTGCAACATGCTATGCCATTAGAAAAGTGAAGTTTACAGTGATGAAAGCTGTACTCTGCTTCTCTCATGGACATAAAATACAGTTGTGTTACAATGCATGGAGCTACATTTTGTTTGTAAGCTGGGTCTGCCTTTGGGAACCACATAACCAGCCATGGTTATGAATAAAAGAGCAGAACAAGATATGAGGAATTACTGTAGAGAAAAGTGAAGGTGGGCAGGAGAAGAGAGTTTCCATGGCTTTCCCACCTATAACAATCTAGGTCCCTTGGCTAATCATACTCGCATGCTTTAAAAGACTGTTTCTTAGGAAGGAAACCATAGGTGGGGGCTGAAGTAGTAAATCCCTCCCACCCCCGCCCCCCACCCCCCCCACTGTAAGGCCCCATCTGGAGTACTGTGTCCAGGTATGGAGTCCCCAGTACAATAAAGACAGAGAGCTCTTGGAGAGGGTCCAGAAGATAGCCATGATGATGATCAGGGGGCTGGACCACCTCCTGTACGAAGACAGGCTGTGGGAGCTGGGCTTGTTCAGCCTGGAGAAAAGAAGGCTGCAGGGTGACCTAATTGCATCCTTTCAGTACTTGAAGGGAGCCTATAAACAGGAGGGGAGTAAACTCTTTGAGAGGGTAGATAACAGCAGGACAAGGGGAAATGCTTTTAAGTTGAAAGAGGGAAGATTTAGGTTGGATGTCAGTGGGAAGTTCCTTATGATGAGAGTGTTGAGGTGCTGGAACAGGCTGCCTAGAGAGGTTGTGGATGTCCTGTCCCTAGAGGTGTTCAAGGCCAGGTTGGATGGGGCCCTGGGCAGCCTGGTCTAGTAAATGGGGAGGTTGGTGGCACTGCCTGGCAGGAGGGTCGGAGACTCATGATCCCTGAGGTCCCTTCCAACCCAGGCCATTCTGTGATTCTGTGAAGAAAGGGGAATGGAACCTTGGCAACGCTTCATTTTACTGAAATTATTTTTGTTAATTGCTAGGACATTAGGAAAGTATACTAAAATAAAATTTTGGGGTACATTTCATCACCAATCCACTATGCTAATCATTTAAGCCAATCATCTATGCTACCTTTATAAACAATGGGAAATCATTAAAGGCTTTTAGAGCATGATTCATCTGATCTCTAAAGAGAACTGAAAGAGACAAGATGAATCACAGTCAGGTCCTGAAAGGCTGGGGACTGGGTGTGGGAAGAAATAGGTGGGAAGATCAATACAAAACAGGTACACAACCAAAGTTACATTCTCATCTCCAATTATATGAAAGGTTTCTGTTTAGTTCTAAGACCTGCAAAAGGTCTGTGGATCTCTTTTTTCATTGGCTACATCACATTAGTATATGAGATTTTTATTCTATTTATTACTCTATTTTAAACACATATAATCACTGAAACTTCGGGGAACATGGGGATCAAGATCTGTTCTCTCATCTTAGTCCTTTTCATTGCTGAGTAGAAAAAAATCAAAACAAAATAGCATATTTAATTGTAGATCCTTTTTCTTATTAACCCCTGTTGTCAGGAAGACTTTGCCATTGGAATACAGATCAGGAGTCTCTTTGAGAATAGTTCTTTGTCTCACTTCCTACTTCACGCACAACCTGCTTTGCAGCAATACCTAAGCCTGGACAGAGAGCCCAATTTCCTCATGCCAGCAATTAGATGGAGAAAAAGATTTCTCCAAGAAGAGAAAAATGATTAGGTTTAATAATGGTATATCCATGCCATGCTTCATTGTAGTTAAAGCCACTGTAGGCACATATAAGATGTGTAAAATAGGCAATATGAATCAAACTATTTCTTTCCATTTCCAGTGAGTAGGCATTTGTAAAATTCATCTACCTTTGGGATCCACAAATGTAGGAGCTGGTTGTGAAGATACTAAAATACTCAACAGTGCAATGAGGCATTGTTGTTATCATAAAGAGGATAGAAGCAAGGGAAAGAACTATTCTGTCAAAACTTCAGATAAAGTGATGATGTTAACAGTGATTATAGATATTTATGCATTCATTTTTTTTTCTTCCCCTTGGTAATTAGAAAAAAAATAAAAATGAAATAACTAGATGAAGTTATCAAAAGAAGGAAAAGGTTGTAGCTAAGACAGTTTAAAGGCCTGAATTGTAGCTATTTCAATAAAATGTAATTAATAATTATTTACATCTATTTTACATCATTTGCTGTATCTTTAAATGCATCAATAAACTAATAAGAACACACAGAATAATTCAATTTAGAATGGTTTGGGTTCAAAGGGACCTTTAAGATCATCTAGTTCCAACCCCCTGCTATAGGCAGGGACAACTCCGTCTAGACCAGGCTGCTCACAGCCTCATCCAGCCTGGCCTTGAAAGCTTCCAGGGAGGGGGTATTCACAACTGGTTGGAACTAAGCTTCCAAAGACAAATTAGACAATGTTTAGTTGTCTCTTCCTCTGAAAAAGGATGAATGTTCTCATGAATTCTTCAAATATGGAGCAAGGAAGTCCAACCCAGGTCTCTAATTAATCTAATTCCACTTACAGGGAGGGAAAGAACATGAATAATATAAAATACATTCACTTATCACAACTGATTGACTTGTTTTGACAGCTAACGCAGATTTACCTACTGCCCTATAAATAAACTGAAACAAGGTTAACTATAAACAAAGGAGGAGCAGAGAATATCTCCCTTTCCCCTTTTGCCCAAGCTCGTAGTTGGCAATTCTAGTCTTTCTAGAAGAGAGATATAATACCTTATAATTGTGGGATTTTAATATGCTTGTTCCAGCCATAGCTTTTGATTAATATTCATTATTGACAGCAAATTCCTTTATTATTCATTATAAGCAAAAAATCACTATATTACACAATGAAAATTAGAATGTTTCACAATAATTAAACGATACAAGGAGGAACTGATTTTCCTCTACAAAGCTTTATTTCTTTCCATTTTTATTTTTCATCTCATAGATCAATTCCTGAGAAACTGCTAATCCCAGCCACAGAATATGTCATTTTATTTTCCTCTCTCCTCTGTGTTACAGGAGCAGGTTCAAATATCAATTCATTTGAGTGAATTACAACAATTGCTATTCCTGACTCATGTCACAGCTCATATCAGGAGTTAGAGGAATAAAATTTGACTACATTTTGTTCTGTGGATAAAAAAATCAGTCTAAAGTACTGTATGATTCATCAAACTTTAACTAATATTCATAACACGCTTAAAAGCTAACTACATTCATTTCCATCATTAGTTCCTTTTTTCAGACATGTTCCCAAATTGCTTCAGAGTGCACTTTGTAATGAACAATTTGGTAATAACCTCAACTGGGAAGGAGGTCCAGTGCCCTACAAAGCTGATCATTAGCTGGTCTTTCCCTCTAGTGGCCTCAGGTTAAAAATTTCAGGTATCTTCCTTATTGTTTTTGACATTACTTTGCAGAAATATGTTGTATTTTCAGGTGTTTCACAGATTATGTCAGATAGAATAAAGATGATTTACAGTACCACCAGGTAAGAATATTCTTTGAAACTACTTAGTACAAGCTGAAAATTATTGTCCCCTTATGCTCTGTGTATCATCATATTCTCGTGCTTTCACATACTTATCCAGCAGATCTTATGTAGCTCCCTTGTTCCAGTCCACAGCCACTTTATTGTGATTATGTCTATCACTCCTGACATTCTGGCCATCAGTGCATCACCTTTCCATATTTCTGGATCATCAGAGATACCAGATATCAGTAGAGCCTGTGCTGAGGATGCAACTGGAAAGCATACACAAGCCCTACCATTGGCTGGTTGCCCCCCCACTAGCTCAGGTTGCCCAGGGTCCATCCAGCCTGGCCCTGAGCACCTCCAGGGATGGAGCACCACTGCTCTCTGGGCAGCAATGCCAGGGCCTCACCACCTTCTGAGTAAAGAATTTCCATCCTAACATCGTGGGAACATCACTGCAAGGAGGGCCTGGCCCTGAGTTCCCCTCCCCGGTGGCTACGCTTAGCAACCCCCCACGCACCCGGATGGGCGGGACAGTGACCCTCTGGGGCACCTCCAAGTCATTCTCTGCAGAGAACTTTAAATGAGTTCTGCCAGCCTGTACCTGTATCTGGAATTGCCTCAACCCAACTGCAATCCTTTGGCCCTGTTAAATCTAATTAGATTATTGTTTGTCTGATTTTCAAGCATGTCCAGGTCCCTCTGGATGCCCTCCCTCCTTTTCTCAGCTTAGTGTCATGAACAAACTTGCTGAGGTTAAAGAATGATCCTACAGAGGTTAAAATGGCACTTAGGGGAAACTAAATGAAGGAGGGACAGTGGCTTGGTGGCTGACCCAAGTGACAGTGATAGCAGGCTGGTTTTCATAACTTTGATTGTAACTACCTAAACAAGCCTGCAATCTCTATTTCAAATTTTACTTACTGCTATCTATGCCAAAAGGGACCATATATAATTTTAAAATTGGGTGGGCACACTGCTGCCTCCAGTTCTTTACAGCTGTTCCAGCCTAGCACTGCTTGGGGCTCACTCTGCTTCTGCATCATTTCCTTGGACCCAAAGGGTTCATCCAGGTCCTCTGAGACTAAAGTCAGATATACACTACAGTTCAGAATATGCTAAAATGCCTTTTGGATATTTCAAGGATTTTTTCTGGATTTTGCTCTGGACTTTATATCTGTTCAGACACAATTTTACACAACTATAACCCTCTTCCAAATGTTGGTTTTGTGTTGTTTTTTCCCCATTCTTTTGGGTGGAAATACCAAGCATTATAGTGGAAAACAATGTCTTACAACAGCATGAAAGGAATCTGTTGTCAGAACACAGAGTTACACTCCTTGGCTCAAAAAAAGGTTGTTTACATTGCTTGCAGGAGAGGAGATGATGGGGAAGAGAGACTACAATGCAAATGTTAGTGTACCTGCAAGGCAGCAAGAGCAGGTTTAAAAACAACACACGGAGTAGATATAGCAGGTAAAACGTTGAATTAGCATAACACTAACACTAATCCTTCTGTAATCTTTAACAAAGCCTTCAAAATCTATCTGGTTAAATTGGATTTGTTTGTAGAAAATTTATAAAAATTGTTTAACGTGCAAATGAAAACAATTCCTTTTTTTTCCATTCAGTTTTGCAGTTAAGTTTGGTCCCCATTATGGAGTTTTTGCCTGCATATAATTATCCCTAAAGACGTACTCTCTCCAGATGTAATCAAACAGAAAAGAAACAGGAAGCTAGGAAAATACACCGAAAGCCTCATTACAAATGATGTTTATTCCACGTT
This sequence comes from Excalfactoria chinensis, assembly GCF_039878825.1. NCBI lineage: Eukaryota > Metazoa > Chordata > Aves > Galliformes > Phasianidae > Excalfactoria > Excalfactoria chinensis. Next base: position 177,478,491 of record NC_092825.1, read on the forward strand.
TTTTACCTTTTTTTTCAAATTAATTTCAAGTAGATTTCCCAGAAAGCACAGACAAGAAAAATGGCCTAATTGCACCATGGGAATTCTCAAGAATACCTTAAAATTTAACTTGAAAAGAGAAGGTCATATTCCTAATTTTTCAGAATAAGCTATTTTTAAAGCATTGTTAAGAATTCAAGTTTGCTAAAAACCATATTAAATCACACTGCCACTATTTTACCAACTCAAATGCAAAATAAATAAATAAATAAATAAATAAATAAAATAGAGAAAATGATTTTGTGCTTATCATCTACTGACAGTCTAAGAGTTATAGCAAGCAGATCAGTTCTTCTTCAAAAAGCCACAGTACACCAGGTCCAAACATTTCATGTGAAGAACATTCAAATTGTGCTTTTAAAAAGATGAAAATTAGTGACATAAAGAAGAGAGATTTGAAATCTGCCATTTGGGAACAGGATTAACTGCTTATGATTTTATTTTTTTTAAATGTCTTCTCTCTCATTTCCATGCATAGTAGGCGTATGCCTTCTCCGAAGCTGCATATTCACACTGACTTCCTGTTCATGCACAAGTTTCCACACATTGTCAGCGCACCCCCAAGAACAAACAGTACTCAGACCCAGTTGCCAGACATTGGTATTACAGATGAGGGCAGACATCATATAGCTGGCTGCCTCTGTGGTAGGGTCACTTACTAACTTGGCTGCCTCTGTGGTATGGTACGGTCACAACTAACAACGTTGAACACAGCATAAGGTACTGTGGGGCTGAATGTTAGCTGAACTATTATTAGTAGTTTTTTTTGTTTGGTTGGTTTTGTTTTTTTTTGTTGTTTGTTTTGTTTTGTTTGTTTGTTTGTTTTGTTTTGTTTTGTTTTGTTTTTCTCACTCTGTTTCTATATTAGCAGTGTTTTTCTTCAAAAGGGTTTTTGGGGTTTTGTCCCACCCTCCGCCAGATGCTACATTATGGATAAAGTAGCAGGCTGTCCTAATTGGCAGCAGAAAGCCAGGTGGGGGATTGCAGTGTGCATTTTTAAGATTATAATATGCTCATCTAAAGACTCATTACTAACAAAAGAGGTAACTCTGTTCTCCTCCTCGTCTTTGGCCAAGCTTCCCAAATGCCTGCCCAGCACTAGCCCTGAATGTTTCTTAGCCATAAGATCACCAGCACTGACAACAGCAGGGGGTGACAGGTGGAATGGTGTTGGGCTTCATGTCTTCTTGGTAGCACAGTTTTTTACAGAGGCTCTTTAGAATGACTTTGGCTGCTATGGTGAATAACGACTTGCACGTAGGACTAGAAGGTGTTCTGAGCTAGTTTGCTGATGATACTGAATTGGAAGAAACTATTGATGTTGTCAAGGGTGGAGAGGCCTTGCAAAGAGATCTTGACAAATAACAGGGCAGGATTGCAGCAAACTCAACTTAAGGGATGCAGAGACAGAAGCTGAGGACAGGAGACTAGAAGTATCTGTTTAGGCTAGCAGAGCACCTGAAAAATTCTCCGTGAAAATATGCCATTAGAGCATGAGACCTATTGGGTAGAAAGGGAACAATAAAACCGCTCTCCTAAATTTGAGAAAAAGAAGTTAGCAATTACAGCTTTGTAATGCTTCAGAGGGCTAAAATGTCTGATATTGCTGTAAGGGAAGAAAGGGGTGAAATAATGGTGCTTATGCAATATTTCTCCAGTTTTTGCTCTGACAGATATATTGGTACCATGAACATTTCCTGATTAGAGAATGAAATATAAAACCTTTAACTCACCCTTCTAAGAGAAGTACTGAGCTTGAGAAAGCTGAATTTACTGACCACTGGTTGCCCTGTGAGAACAGCATTTAATTCAGGGAATGCTTGCACACGTGGGTTGAATGCAGTAGGAAATCTTTTATTTTTTCTTTTCTAATACAGGTTTTTAAGACAACTAACCACATTACCATAAGTACGCTTTTGTAGCCGTATTTATTTTTACAGCATCTTCTGTTCAAAATACAGTTTTCCCTTCAGATCAATTTGATAATCATCTCTAAAGTAGGCAGAGGTATCTGGAAATGGGATCATGTCAGGGCTGATCTCACTTGTAAAACCAAGAGAAGTCCCTTTCCCTGATCCTCTCATCTTTCCACCAGAAAATTTAGATAAAATACAAAAGATTTTATTTTATTTTATTTTGTTTTATTTTATTTTATTTTATTTTATTTTATTTTATTTTATTTTATTTTATTTTATTTTATTTTATTTTATTTTATTTTATTTTATTTTATTTTTTTATTTATTTCCCCTTCCAGTGCTGGTTAGAGTCTTTTACTTCACTTAGCTCTATTTAATTACCCTTTTATTGCAAGAAAATTCAAGGATGAGACTTGGATCCAAGCAGCAAAAACACATTGCATGGATCCTCTGAGACAAGCAGGCAGTTACAGAAACCCTGAATGCACTGATGAGACTCAAAGAATCTGCTATTACTTTAACAATATATAGTATCTTTGTTCAAAGTATGAATTAAGGTTCACTCTCAATGCTTGAAGTATACAAATTGTTTCAAGCTTGGGAACCAAATCTGTGCTGACAGTCGATCATGGTTTGGCTGTCATTAACAAATAGCGCCTACATAATTTTCAGCTTAGTTTACCATTAATTACTGCAATTACTGACAGCAGCACAAATTATTTCATCTTCTAATAATGTAAAGTGAAAAGCACCTGATCCTGTAGATGTGCACACAAAGATTTGTTTTACAGTTATTACTTTCTGATGAGATGTTCAATTTTTAAATTGTGATACAACGTGAAGCTGTACATTTCACACTATTTTCAGACCAAGATTCATTATTGAAATCTACAGACTCGACACAGGAAATAATTACTATAATTCACACACACACAAAAAAAGCTATTTGCTGTATGTAACGTTAGATGATATACTTTTAATTGAGTACAGCTGGGTCAGTGCTTTTTAAGCTGGATAGCTGTTCTAGACGAATATGTAATATTTTGTTCACCACTTAAATGGAGACAGAAGGAGTAGTCTGTCAGTTTAGGATCCATTTAATAACCACAAATGTCAGGGAAAGACTCATCAGTTTCTTTTGTTCGTACTCCATCTGATGAAGGGAATTTAGCATTTATCATCTTATCCCTGTTGCAAAGCTGAACAGAATTGCGTTCCTGAAAAGCTCTCTGCCAATTATACTGAAGGATGGAAATAAAAAATGAAATCATAGTTCATCTTGTAGCCTCTTATCTATTTGCAATCAATCCATAAATAGTCTGTCATCCATTCAGTCGCTTCCTCTTTAAAAATCAAGTCATAAATTGACAACTCATTTTTTTTCATATAAGGTAATCTACAGAACTCTGATGTTCAAAGTTTGCAAGTACATAAATGATACAGAAAAAAAACAGGTGGTGCTTACTGAACTACAGTAATCAGGTGAAGGTACTCTGAAATTCAAGAGCCTTTGCTCTTTGTGTTGACTTTTCTTCCCGAAACTATTCCTTAGTCCCTTAGATCTGTTTATTACTGATGCTTTCTTGCAGAACTCTTAAGACAAAAAACAAATGAAAAAGCTTTATATTTGCCAGTGAGATGCATCCTTTACTCACAGAGTAAAATCAAACACTTATGTCTCAACAGAAATTGTGCTAAATGTTGGCTAAGGGAATTATGTTCTAGTAAACATGAGTGGAATAGTAATGTGAACCTATATTTGAAATCTGCATTCAGAAATACAGATCTTTCCAGATTGATCCCAGCGCGCATAAGATTTTCTAATAGCTGATGCTTTACAGTGTGAAGACTTGACCATAAAATTTTAATATGATTCTTTCAGGCTGGGTTACATTACAATTTTTTTTTCTGAATAAAGGTTTTCCTGATATTTTTTATCAGGTATCTTTATTAGTTACAGTAAAAAAATACGACCCTGCTACTAATCCTCTGAGGAGTTCATCACAGGGTATTAATATGGTCTTTCCATCAGCTGTTTCAATTAATAACAGCCCCTGAATTTCTCTGCAATGTCAGAAGTATGGTGTATTGCTGTTTGTCTGGGAGTGGCATGCACAGCATTCATGATGAAAAGTGAAACCCTGGGGTAAAGACTGAATGCACCGAACTGTTGATTTATTCCCAGACCACTTCTTGGCCATCTCTTGGAAATTTAAGGCAGTTATTTGGATGAACAGATTCATCCCAGTGGGACCTACAAACTCAGAACCTCAAGCCCTTAAGACAGATTTTAGGTGTAAAGAGACCCAGTTCTGCTAAGAGCCAGAGAAAAGCATTTTATCTGAAGTCAAGACTTAGCATTAAAAGCTTTAGTGCAGTCCAAAGCAGTGGGGTTTTGGTCAGCCTCCAAGTACTGAAACCTTCTGTGAGAAGAGCTTTTAATGAAGAACTGGCCATATATCTGACCAAAATGTTCCTAAGGAGCACAATCCTGACTTGAACAAAAGAAAAGTTGAAAACCAGACAAATCTTTGCTGGCTGTAACTGAGAACATGCAGACTGACATGACATGTTCCAGTATTCATTAATAATATTATATGTGAAGAAGCCACATAGCTTCACTAATAGAATCTCACTATTTTCTAAAACTGTCTTAATCTCTCCTAGCCACAAGTAAAACAAAAAAGATGGAAATCAAAATACTAAATTACAGTTGAGAAAAATCACGTTAGTTGTGTCTGTTTTTTGCCTGGAAGACACCTTTTTTATTTCTACAGGTGTAGGACTGTAATAGCCCTACGTCTACTGTTTGTCTTTAAACTGAGGAAAAATGAGAAAATGTTCTTATGATCGCTGAGTCTCAGGGCTGGAGGAAACACCATGGATCATTTATTCTACCTCCTTGGCCTGAGGCAGAGCCAATGATAGTTGCATCATGGCTAACAAATGGCTACGCAGCACACCTGGTTATTTCCTCCTCTAGGGACACAATGACCTGCCTGGTAATCTATCATATCACAGTCCTCATTTTTCCTTAAATCCAAACCACATCTTGCTTAGCGTAATTTGCCTACTATGCTTTGTTCTACGTCCTCCCTACCAGGCACACAGAGAAAAATCACTCTTCAAAGATGTGCTACAAAGAAGAGTAGTGTTAGAGGCCCATAACACCCCTTCCAAGTCTTTGGTTTTTCAGATAAATGACTTCAGATCACTCATTCCCTCCTTGTAGGACAGGCTTTCTAAATCTCTGATCATTTTTACTGCTTTCCCCTGGAGTCCTTCCAGCTGGTCCACACCTTTATTGAAGTGGAAATCTCAAAGCCTGGGCTCTCCAGCTCAGTCTTTACCTGTGAAGGATGAAAGAGTTTCTCATGTCTTATAAACTATATCTCAATTTATAAATCCCAATATAGAGTTTGAGTGTTTCATCACAGTGTGATGTTGAAAAGACAAGATGCTGCAGCTTACAAAGTCCTGGATCCTTTGCTACAGGTTTCTTGTCCTGACAGTTTTCTGTTAAGCGCTATTTATTGCATTATTTGATTATCTCTACAAAGAATGCTTTGCAGTTGTCCCTACTGAATTTACTGAATTACAATACAGCAAAATGTTTTTTGTTGTTGTTGTTGTTTTTTTTCTTTTTTTTTTTTTCTTTTTTTTTTTTTTTCTCCAGACAACTTTCAGTATTAACCCCTCCCAGCACATGGTGTCATCTGAGAAAAATATATGGAAAAAAAATGTTGCAAAAGAACGTTACATCCTCTGCTAACCACCACTCTTCAGTTTTTTTTGTACTTATAAAAATATTTTACATCTTCTGGTATTCCTTTGAGATTCTGAAAGCAGACTCATGCCTTTATACTCTCTTGTCTTCCCTTGTTGACTTCAGTGAAAATGAGCTTTCTGCTTGCACTTGGCAGTTTTTCCCTTTGCCTTTGCTGCACAGTGTATAAAAGAACCCCAGTTAGCACTGGTTTGATCGGCAATGTCTGAGTGGTCTGGGATCAAAATCATAAGGGCCTGCAAGAGTAAAAATGTCTAATATATTTAAGTGCTGCCTGGCATACTTCTTCATTTCAGGCTGAAGTCTCACTCTGCTGTCGCTGGTGTTAATCATGATGGCATTCTTATAGATGACCTTGCTGTGAAAACTTATGCCAGCCAAATTGTAGACACATTTTATATCTTCCCTTAAAAGCATCTGTCATCTCAGCATTCTCTCTGTATCTACAAAGCACATCTCCAAATTACAATTGGTTTTACTCCATCGCAGAGGGGATGTGTGTGCTGGTATCAAATTGACATGTATTTTGATATAACATTCGGAAATTTTGGCTTTAGCACTTCACAATCATTACAATTTTAAAACAGCTCATATACAATTTACAGACTACACCCCTGGCATACTATTAAGAGTGAGTTCATTTTTTGACTACAGAAGAGGAAACATAAATGTGCCTACGCTAAACAACTTTACTTATTTACTGCAATTTTATGCTTCCTTGTTTCATTTCCCTTTGTTTCTCTAATCATTTCAGAAGATATCCTATACCCCGCTTTGCATAACAAACAAACCAAACCAAGCCAGAACACAGATTATGGGGAAAAAGTAAACTAGATCCTTATTTGCAAATATCAATTTCCAAAATGAAGTCTTCAAGCATGCCCAAAGGATATTGTTCTTTTTAGCTTTTGCAGTGTCTCATTTGTCCTGTCCTAAAGACTTTTTTTCTTTTTCTTTTTCATTTGTCTTCTTTGATATTTTACATTCTGTTCAATACTAAGATCTTGCTTTTCAACTTTTTCTTTCTATGAAAGGCAATGATTGGAAAAACTTCCTTCTAAAGAATCCAAGAGCAGGCTTCTTATTTGTTCACAGAAATCACTACTGGAATTCCAGAAGCCAACATCCCTTTGGTTTCACGCTCTTGGAATACTTTGAGTATATGAGCTAATGTTTCTTATTCCACAGATATAATTGGCTTTTGCAAACTCTCACTTGTACATTTGTCTTAGGAAATACAGATTAGAGGCATTAAGAGCAGTAAGCTTTATCTTTGTCTTTCTCATATAAATTCAGATAAAAATGTACTCTGGAAGAGGTCACAAGGTACTTTTTTTTTTTTTGTTTGTTTTTCAGACACCAAATTTTTTCATTGAGAAAAACTTATAGCTTTGCATTTGTCCCAAATGGCAGAAAAGATCTTAAACAAGTTACTGAAAACAAAGAAAAAGAAGCGATATTCTCAGGAATCACACGGCTTTACTGCTCACCTGAAAAACAGCCTGAAAAACAGCTGAAAAGTAACTATGTTCCAAGGATCACAAGACTTTGGCATAGCAAGACAAAACTTTGCTTCTGCAATGTCTGATTCATCTGCAGTATAAGAACCCCTGCAAGATGTCCAGAAGAACTGACCCTTGTATGTGGCTGATGTAGCAGATGCAATGCCAGAATTTTTGTGTGCTGGAGTTGCAAAGCTTAGGGTTTCTTCAACTCATATCTCAAGATGGCACAATTGGAAAGTGGGGCTACCTGCACAAATCATTTTATTCTGGCAAAAGGCAAAGGATCTTCTTCCATCTAAATCAAAAGAAAGATTGCTATCTCTAGGAATACCCATATAATTAAAGAAACAAAACAAAACATTAAATCCTTACAGGTGAAGGCAAACCAGTTTCCCAAAGTCATTGAACAAATTACCTGAATTTACAAATAGTAAGTTAAAGCTAAAATACTGAAGGGAAGTTTCAAGTTGAGATCTGACTGCCACTTCTTTTAGTTGTCATCTAAAAAGAAACCTTTTGATTTCATGACAGCTAACAACAATCATAGATAAGCTTCAGAATACTGAAAGCAAAATAAGGATGACAAACCCACAGATGGGGCCTGGATATTGTATGGGGAATTGACAGATGAATGATAATATGCAATTAATCTCTTTGGCATCTGGCTCCTGAGCCAGCTACTTCCTTCAGATGTTCAGAGACACTTTTAATATACCTTTTTTTTTCAACTAGTGGAAACAAAAGAAAAATATTGAGAAAATTGTCTATTTTTAAGATAGGCTGCAGACTTCTACTTCATTTGTTGCATCATTTGAATCTTTAAAGCTTCACCCAGCTTTTGAACTTTACCGCTATCTAAATCTCTGAAGCCTGCCTCAGAAGACTGTCTACCTGTATTTAGAATTACCACAAAAAAAATAAAAAGAAGACAAGAATACAAGAAAAACGAATATCTACAGCTCTCCAAGACATAAAAATATATAAATACTAAATATATTTTATTCTTTTAAAGGTGTTTTTAGTGCAACTGTAGTATTTTGCTTGTGTAGGTTGTCTTTCAGAGAGTAGATTTCTTGAGGAAGATCTGGATACCTGAAAGGCTACCAATAAGACAGAAATTGTTATATAGATAGTTAACTGAGCAATAAAGGGTGAAATCACTGATCTGTAATTTCGCCTGGTTAATATGCATTTTTGGCTTTATACTCAAGAAAGGATGAAGCTGTGTGAAGAAACAGCCCTAAGGATTCTCAGACTATTCAGTTGCAAGTGACAGATGTCATGTCAGTGAACAAATTCCACAAAGGATGCTAAAGCCTTAATGTATCCTCTGTTACATCTGGATGTCATATCAGGCTCCGAGCAATTACTGTCATATAATTGTTTATTTGTTAAAGTGATGAAAGATCAAGAATAATCATTCTCTAAAACTCACCTGAGGAATTAAACCAAAGAACATATAGGTGGTGAAAAAGAAGCAGGGAAGCTGCCACTCCTTAGACAATTCTCTCTCTTCCACTAAGAAAACAGAGAAAAGATACTGGCCTGTCTAGAGAAGGACTTCTTTCCCCACCCAGGCTAGTAGTTTTGCAAATGACATCATTCTCCTTCCTCATCTTTTGATTTATTGTGTATCTGGAAACAGTGATGAGATAATTAGCATTTTGCTGTCCTGTCTGCTGGACCTCCTCCCTTTCTCATTTTGGCCTGATGAAAACAGTGACAGCAAACATAATGAAAGGGATCTTCTTTTGCCACCCTTTTAAATCTTACACAGTACTGTAGAGTAGGGATGGAAACAATGAAAATATTCCCTGACCAAAAAGTTCTTAATATAAAGGGGAAGAATAACAAGTTCTTAATATAAAGGGGAAGAAAAAAAGCACAGACGTTATAGTTACAGGATTGGCTGTAATTACATTACACTTGGTCAGAAGAAAACATTTCAACTGGAAAAAGAAACTGACCAAGATAAACTGTGAATTTGTGTAACATTTGTCTTAGACAAAAAAAAAAAAAAAAAAAAAAAAAAAAAAAAGCACAAGTGCTTAGAGGTGGAGAAACCACCTCAAGATTACTAAAATACTAAAACTGACACAGTGAAAAACACAATGGCATCAAGAAAATATCTCAAAGCTAAGATGTTAGTCTTCCATAAAAGCCAAAAACAAAAGATGCTACAAAAAATTTTCTAACAGGGTCCCGGCAATCAGTAGGTAGCTGGAAAATGCATTTAGTAATTTCCTTTGAAGGACTGCCACAAGTACAGGGACAGTTGGGTCCCTTCCAACTCAGAATATTCTTATATTCTATGATAAATCAAAGAATATTTATAAAATAGTCCATTACTGGTACAACAGCTGAGAACAGAATTTAAGCACACCTCTCTCTCTGCATAATAGAAATGAACAAAGAAAAGTAAGCACCATTCTTTTCTCTCAGCTTTCCCGTGTGAGATTAAAGAGGTAAACCTGCCAGAATTATTCTAGGGGGAACCTCATAAGTTATACAAACTCCTCTTAATTCTCACTAGAGGCTACAGAAGTAACTTTAGGCACAATAGAAGGACTGACAATATCAGAGAAAATGAGGACACACTGCTGTACCGTACCGTTTTCTGTCTAGCGCCAGAGCTGATAAAATTATCAATTTGAATGAACAGTAACGTGAAAGTCCTAATTCAGAAAGCAGTGTCTCTTGAAGTGTCAACAGATTAATTAGCTCCAAGTATGGCTAAACATGGTGTAGTATAACAACAGTTTGATACAACCATCTTCTGCCATTTAATTGCAATTGTAACAGTCAACTTGGCAGGCTTACTTTTTGCTCTAGTGAAGACAAAGGGAAGCTAGCCAAAGCTGCTTTTTCTTCAAAGACAACATCTTTGGCATCCAAACCTACCTGTGCATCTTTCTCTGCGCTGCTGTTTTTGCTCTATTGCAGCCACAGTTCATTAAGATGAATTGTATTCTGTTGAAGCTGCCTCATCAGTAAGTATTGCTGAAGCAATTTAGTAATGATCTTAATGCACAGTGCTGGATTTTTATAGCCATCTCAATTGGCTATTAAAATACAGCACTGCACTTTGAAATTGCTACTGCACCACTTCAGAAATTGTTATCATGATGGAGTTGCAGACAGTACTGCTCATTTCAGTAGAAACTTCATTTGTTATGAATGACTTCTGGAAACTAGTACTTAAAATCTGCTATGAGATGAGGAGTGCATTTTGCATATTAACCCAGAAGTCCCAGAACTTCTTGGAGAGGTTTTAAAAATTGAACGGTGTTAAGGAAAAAAACACAAAACAAACAAATAGGTATGTATAAAATAGCTGAAAATGGAGAAATGGAAATGGAAAATTAACACAAACGGAAAATGTCAGTAAAATATAAAAAAAGAGAAGTCAAAATTATCATATCAGGATTTCAATGAGGGCACACTCTGCAGCTCACAGTATGGTTCTAATTTTCAAATTGTGAGGCAACCCACCAGTCGGGTGATGTTTCAATTCAGTGTGAGATTCTTGCTGATAAGTTGACTACTTAGCTCCAGAGATGATTGAATTTGGTCTGATGTGACAGTAATTTGATAGAACCATATTTTACCATTTAATTGCAACATGCTAGATTTACTTTCTTTTTCCACTGATGACAAAAGAAGCTAGTCAAAGCCTGAAAAACTAGAATGAAACTGCCACTCTTGTAACTATTACCATTTGAAATTACACCAAATAAACACTGACATGATTTAGTGGAGGGTTGTTAGAGTTAGGGAACTATGGCCAGGTTGTGGTTGGACTTCATGATCTTTAAGGTCTTTTCCAACCTGAGCAACTTTATGATTCTATAAAAACAAAGAATGAGATCTAGAGTCAGAAATACAAATACACAGATATAGCCTGCCATGATTTCTTCTATCAGGGACTGGCAGCATTAAAAAGTATTTCTGAAAAATGACAAAAACTCTTATAGCACTACTGCAGAGTGTTTAACTTTATGAGCTTCAAGATAATACCATATTCATGTGATAAACTGTGCAGATACTCACATGTTCTTATATTGAACAATCTTAGCCTAAAGGGAAGCTGTGTCTTTTAGTGATGTTAACTTAGAAATGATGATTTTGAATCACAGTCTTAAAATTGGATAATTATGTTTTAGTGCTTGACAGAGGTCTTTCTGCTTATTGGATTAAATGCCAGTCCCTTCAAACAAAGACATTTCATAAAGAAAATGGTATTTTAGTTTCAACTGTGGTGCCTTTCTTATTTATGCGTTTGGTAGGTGCATTACAATAACATGACATGAAGAACTTAGAGTCAGGAACCTATGTAGTTTGTTAAATCTAGAATTTGGAAAATTTGCCTGCTTTCTCATATTTCTACAGCTCTTTATAAAGTTATCCACTCTTACTCTGTTTTAGATCAGGATTCATGAAAATGCTCACAGCACAGATGGAAAACACTGAAAAATAGAAATGACTTCACAGCTGATGAATCCACAGGACTAAAATTTTTGAAAGACCACACAAAAATGTTTCTGGTTTGTGAAAAAAACATTTTTTTCTGAAAACACTTTGGAATCATTAAAACATTTCTAAGCATGAAATTAAAAATGTTTTGAAAATTTCAAGCTATCATAAATGAATAAACAATCTGCCTAACTCATCATAGAACCCCTTTCTCCTCAAGTTATACTGTTTACTATATAGTATTTAGTGTCCAGTAAACTAGAGGAAATAGGCCAGGTTAAAAGTAGAGAGATAGCTATATTAACAAAAGTATACACATCATCATCTCTCTGAAGGAATCATTTGCAAACAGTTATCAGACAGCACAACTGGAAAGCTCTCTGTGCTCTCTGGAACTGGTAATTGGGGCTCTTTGTTTGCGAAAGCTCCCGGTTTCATTTCAAGAGTTGTAGTTTTAACCTGAGATGAAAAGGTTACCTTTGGCTTTGCCTTAGTAGATAAAAATAATACTAGGATTTCTCCTTACTTATTGGGAACAGCGACTGTAAACATTTTTAAAAAGCTGCCCCTCTGCTGCCTTGAATTTGAATGCATTTCTTAAGGAGTGACACTTCTAACAAATTTCAAAAGCACATGTAATCATACCCAACTTTTTGGACTACTTCAGTTGTTGCTATCAATGCAACACAGCACAAGCTTTTCTCATTAAGGCCATCAATTGAAACTAAAATATGTCAACTCTGATGACATAATGTAAATTTTTGTGAAACTGTTAGTGGAGAAAATTTCAGTAACAATTCAAGGTAATTTTGCAGGGAAACCACTGATGGTCTGCATCTCTTCAAGAAAATTCCATAACTAAGGAAGGGGTTAGAAAATATGCTACTTAAAAGATACTGATTCTATTCCAAGTACAGTAGGAAAGCTTCGTTACTACCCAGTGACTTTAACTAGTGTCAACAAGAATTAAAGAGCTAGATACGTGAAAAGCAAATCTCCCACATGCTGTACACTCACTTCAGGCTACCACAGCAAAACAATGAAATGGAAACTCTGGAATGGGTTATGCTGAATGACTTCATCTAATATTTAGATGAATTTACGTAATTCAAAAAATGCATGCATGTTATATCCTTTGTATTCGTCCCATCTTATTTCTGAGCATTTTACTGAGATGCCCAATTTAGGAGCTTAGTGTTTCCTCTTTAAGAAGTAAAGTAAGATAGAGAAGACAGCCATCTGCAGAGAGACATGACTGGGGTAACAGTGCTTAACAGATGCATTAATTTCAAATTTAAGGCCTCAGAACGTAACAACACCCTGAAGAGGTTAAATGAAAAATCTGCAAAAGGCCCTAATTCTGACAGAAGGAAAGGAGTAGAGGAATAAGTGCCCCCAGATATTTTTCTTTTTAAGGGCACAAACTCAAGTGGGGTGAACCTGATCAAAAATGTATGATGAATTCACCAAGAGTGAAAAAAGGCACACTTACAGACAACAAAACAGAGATGTAGATGTGGTTCTGTTCAGAGCTTTTCCATCTAAAATATATTGAATAAAATGACAGCTGTGGCCACTGCTGTAGTTAAGACACTGATGGTTACTATTGAATTACCAAAGGGGTGAGGGAAATTAATCCTATTTCTCTATAATTCTGTTCACATGCCACTAGAAAATCCAGATGGTAGAATCAGAAACCCTTCATATTGTTTCTTTCTTAGAGCTTTTAAGGCTGCCATTTTAACACTCAAGCTTCCTGGTACTCAGCTGTTCTGCTTCATACGCCCTGAGCTTCAGCTTCATTTCTGCAGCTGTGTTTTCTTTCATATGTTACATTTCCTACAGAACTGAGATCAAAAATTTATTATGTGATACAGCACTGATGTAGTTACTGGAAGTGGCATTTTCAGTGTTTAATTTTATTTATTCTTCTAGTATACAGTTTCAGAGCTTAAATTATCCATTAGATATTGGTACAGAAAATATTACACAAATTGTGTGTATAAATAATTTCTGACTGCTAGTTTAACAATTTTCTTTTCCAAATTACTGGCTGATTCTTCAAAAAGGAAAAAAAAAAAAAAGTTAAATTTCTATAACTAATGTTATGGGAAGCACATTATTTAATACTTCTGATTTTAGTAAAAGCAGATTTACAGTGTAATAGAACAGCATGGAATTCCTGAAAACCGCAGAGGCCAGTGAACTCCTTTGGTTTAAAACCAACTGCAGTCTAAAAGTCAACTGCAATCAAAACAGTTTCAGCTCTACAGTCTCTGAATAGTGGCTGAAGTTCATAATTCATTGTTCATACATAGAACAAAGTTCTTTTCAGGGTCTTATATGAAGGTAATCCACGAGTTATGCTATAAAGCCAAATACCACTGTTAAATTGCTTTGTTTTGAATGTCTGTCTGCTTGCTCCTGAGGAGCAAATCCTGTAGCACAGAAAATCCATTTTAATTACTATTAGTCATGTTATGTTTAGTACAGTTAAAGAAAAATATATTATTCAAGGACATGGTTTTCAACAGTGTATAAATTCCACTGATTTTCAACAAGAAACGTCCTTTGCATATCCTTCCCCTCTTCAAAAATCAGCTACTGCAAAGACATTGGCTGCTACAACTTGTAGAGGGTCCTGAGAGTGTTTGAAGTAAAACACCTACCATTTGCTAAGTCCTATACAAAGCTGTAGCAGTGAATCACTAAGATTGCATATGTGAATGAGGAGACACAAAAGAGGCATTAAAAACACAGTCTCACAAATGAAAGATAGAACGATCCTGCAATGATCAGAGTTAGATCCAGACACTGAATACAGACACCGGTCAATATTATTAATTAGGTGTGGTAAAGAAGTGAATGCACAGCTTTGAATATCTACATAGCTGCAGTTCGGAGCTTCAGTTTTCTGTTGTGCAACTCATTTGTGTCTATTATTTAGTTCTTTTTCAAAAAAGGCAAGTGAATGAGTTACACTGCCTTTAATTACACAAGATGCTAAGGAAGCTTTTTATAAAACAGCAGGTGCAGTTGCACTGAAACCTGAAATCAGAAGGATCTAAAACACAAAATAGAACTGCAGAACTGTTAAGTTTGAAGAGACCACTAAGATCATCTAGTCCAACCATCAACCTATCCCCCACCATGGTCACTAAACTTTTGTCCTTTATATTCTGCTTGCTAGCTAGAAGAGCCAACATGTATTAAATAATCCAGCTTTTATGGACTCACATCTTGTAATGCTCTTGCTCTAAATGTCTCAGAGGAAATTAAAAGAGTATTTATATGAAACACCTTGCAAATTTCCTCCTCTATCATCTTCAAGTGCTGAAAGATATGATCACTTATCCATATGCATGTCCAGGCAAGCTACTGACCCCCAAGTTTACATGGTTATAGGGAAACCAGCACTTCCCTTTTTGTAGTAAAATCTCAAACAGTGAGAAATGAATTCAATATTAAGCTGAATGAGAAAAGTAGGAAAAGAAGCATCTGAAAAGATATTTGCTACTCTAGATTCAGTGTGACACAGCTGCCTTGTATAGAAGCACATTTATTTTCCTTACTCTGAATAAACGTATGAGCAGGGAGACAGGAGTTGGTATGAAGAGTACCTTGTTGATTTTAAGACCTAATCTGGCTCTGAAGAGAATCAACACTGCATTGATCATCACTTATTTGTTCCTGCACTGTACAGTAAAGGTTTGAAAGAGAAGTTCTCAGATAAATCACCTGAGCTATGAGTAAATAAGCATCCTGCAAGTGACTAGTACTGAGACCTACATCCAAAACTGACATGATTATGCCATGAGTTTGCTTCCTCTCAACAGGTAACTTAGTTTTAATGGATGATATTGAAAAAATAAAAAACAAATAAACAAACAAACAACAAAACCAAACAGAAAACTTCTACATGATTCTGATTTTTTTTTCATATGTGGAATATAGAAAGCATACAATTATACATACAGGTATACCTTACCTGAATTAGAACGAGAAAAGAGAGCAACAATCTCATCAGCTTTTCTTATTTACCAAGTTTCCTGTTATATTACTTTGCTCATATTGAAATGAAAATTTTAAAAATATTCCGTTTAGCAATAAAGCTCAATATTTCTAGCACCTACTTGTAGTAAAATTTTTACTCATAAAACAGATCTACAAAATTGTTGTCTATAGCACTTAGTTGCAAAGCTTCTTTACATTTTCATAATAAATAAGTTTTTGGCATACACTCTATTTTATGAAAACAGATAAATTTCAAAACATCTTAATAAATCTTAATAAATGATTCCCTTTCCTGCCCATTTCTACAAGGTATCTGTCATCTGGTCATGGTGAATAACTTTTTCTGTTTCAACACGTTTTGAAAGGATATGTTTGTTTGAAGTTCTTTAGCTGTGGGTTACTCAAAATGACTGCCATATCACAAACTTGGTTGAATTTCAATATTTTATAACTACTGCTGCCTGTGCTACTATCCTGATTTCACACACACAAAGTCTCATCAGATACACTTTTCTGTTAAAAGGATAGCTTAGTATTGTAATTGACCACTGGAATCCAGACTTTCAGGAGTTTAACTTGCATGCTTAAATTTATTGCAATGTTTGTCAATAGCAGAAAGTGACAGATTCAGTGATCTTCCAGAGAAATGTTATGTACATGGAAGAGACATAGTACAGAGTATATTGGAAACAGTGCACTTTATGAACTATCGATGGGTAATCTCAGCAATTCTGCATGTATTAGATACAGACACACTCCATTACTGGTATGAAAAGCCACTAGGAATATGCTGTAATATTCACGGAAGTTGAAAGGCAAAGGGAAACCACTGAAAAAAACCTACAGATTGGCCCATGTAAATGAAAAAGGTAGAATAATCTCATGTGCATGACATAGATAACATGAAAATTTATTCATTTCATGCATAGGCTATTAATTAGAGTCCTGATTATGAAACAATTATTATGGAACAAATAAAGATATTGCATGTCCTATCCATCTCTGTGTCCTGTGAAAATAATCATTTTCTTTGCCCAGAAAACAAATATAAAGAAAAATAGCTCATTACCTAGCAGCTAATAGCTAGATGGAAATTTCAGGAAGGAAAAACAATACATTTAAATTTGTTGAAAAGTAATTTCTACAATTAAATACTTTTTAAAAAAGTTAAGGTGATTACGGACACTTCTATATGGTTAACATTTCACCTTAACAAATAATACTCTGCTTTCTGTTAGACACTAGAATTTGTACTGGCGCTATCAGTCTTTCAATTGTTTGTCCTGTAGCCATAAGGCTCTGTTAAAAATGAAAAAGGTGATTTAGACTACTGCAGGTCTTATCCTAGACTTCCATTGAATTTTTTTGAAAGAAAAAATGAAATTATTCTATGTGCCTTGGTAAGTTAGTATTCTTGTCTTCTTGTTCCAAAGAGAACTATAGGAGAAAGCATCAACATCAAAGTAGAAAGAAGCTGAACGTACATAAAACAGTGTTAAAAAAGGAAGAATTCAGAAACTCAGTATATCATCTTAAATGAACTTCAAGGATCTCAGTAGAGTAAGTTTAGAGGAAATGTATCTTCTGAAAATCATACAATTTCTGTATCTGGCATTTATTCTGGAGATAAGAAGCCATCTCTACAAGAAACATTACATCAGACAAATCACGGTGTCTTATATTCCTTTATATGTGATGCTAACTCATGCAACCATGAATCCATGTTCTGCCAGCCTAAATTCACTGTACTTCTGTAACTGACAAATTAAGCAGTTAACCAGTCAACAAAGTCAGGTCCTTTTTCATCAATGAGGAGAGTTAAACAACAAGCTTAAAATGGATGTGTTCTCATTTTCACGTTTACCTTTAGGGCCTTTGAACAACTTGATCTCTACCACGGTCTCCAGAATAGGTCTCCTTCGACGAACATACAATCGGACTATGGAGCCAGCCTCTTTTAGGGCCTCCACAGCTTTGCTGTGTGAGACTTCTGACACGTCCACCTCATTCACTCGCAAGATACAGTCGTTGACCCTTCAAGAAAAAAAGGAAATGTTACTTTAGCCTGAGTAGTGTTTTGCCAGTAGTGTTTTAAAACAATAATCACTTAATTGGGAAGTTTGCCAGATGCAATAATGTAATATGCTATATCAGCACTGAGATGAAAACAGAATGCACAAGTTCTCCAAAATATATTCAAACTAAATCATGCCTACTCACACCTACTGTCCTCCATTATAAACTGGGGTGGAGCCATTACAGTGATGGAAATAATAAGCAATTTGTTTTTACAGACTTAGTAGAAAGAGTTTTTACTAAGCAGCATAATCTAGTTACTAGAGTCACAATGCATGGTACTACTATTACCATTGCTCTTAGGGAAATCAGTTGATTTAATTCAATACAGAGAGATTAGTATTTCTAAAAATAGCTTCTTAAATCTATCTATCTTCTTCAACACAGCGAAAAATTTGTAATTTATCAAAGTAAGAAGTTCACCTCTAGGTGAAGGCTCCAAGATATGCGGTTTGGTAATAACATATTTTTTACATAGAATACTAGAAGAAATCCCTCATAATCTCATTTTGCATGTTTATTATATTTCTATGGGGATGAACTAATTTATTTACCCTCAAAGTGACCTAATTAGATGTAGTATTTTCTCTATTTTGTATTTTGCTGCTGAGTTGTAGCATATAAAAGGAGAATGAAGTTTTCACAAAAGGTTATTTGAACTCCAAGTAGTTAGGATGGATATTTTACATTCTTGTGCTGCTATTTTTGCTTAAAAAAACAGCAATAAAATAATGCCACAACCCCAAACATTATTTGAAACCAAGATTTTCTGTGTTATCAGTATTTTTGAAGAAACTTTACTAGGAGAAGCACTGATAAAAGCCTTCAACTGATGCTTGGTCTGTCTTAGGAAAGACACAAAACTGAAACTCTGAATGGCAAATTTTCCAGTTTTTCCAATAATGGACTTCCATTGGTTTCCATCAATGCCAGAAGTATTCATTTTTGAAATGTACAATCGTCTGGTTCGGCTGTCAGATTAATCAGGGGTCTAATATAAATTGCTTTATTAAATAAATTATGAATGCATCCTGCTATTATTTCCTATTCAGACAGCAATTATGCCTAAGTTGCTCTGTCTTGCTATTAGTATTGCTTTATATCTGACTTGTCAAATTTCTGACTCTCATTGTCATACATGAAATAGAGTTAATGAAAACCACAGGATCTTAGCCATTGATTGCTTATGAAAATGAAAAGGTGAGAAAAGATTATAAAACCACTAAAAGAAGTGTTACATTTCCTCTGTTCTGCAATGATAAATATTAATAATATTAGATAGTTCTATGTATCTAAAACCTCTTATTAAGGTTCTAGTGAAGTCTTCTCTCAAGGAAAAAAAAGGCAAATTTTATGAAGCAAGTCAATGAAGGGCACTGAATTGCACTGAACTTGGAAAAATCAGTAAGCCATACATATCTATATACTGAAAAAATCTTTGGAAAAATGATATTTACACTCCAACAGGAATCTCACTTTACTATCTGAAATTTGGCCATTTAGAGTTATCTACTTTGAAACAGTAAAACCATCTTTAATAAAACATGCACAGATTAATACTGCCCATGTGGGACTTGATGCTCTTGAAGGTCTTTTCCAACCTGAGCAATTCTATGATTGCATGAAAGATAATAAAAAGATAATAAAAAGCTGCTCCAGTAATGGATATACTTTAATATTTTGTTTCTATACAAAATTTATCAGTGTAGAAGCAACACTGACAGCAATTATCCCATTCACTTTACTATGATGAACATACCTAGTGCTATGATATATATCCTTTGGAACCCTCTGTTTTTTATTACCCTCACAAACACAGAGATTAATTTTTTAGTTTACGTGACTGAAAAATAAATAAATACAATATTGAAGAACATGTACACATGTGAGTGTGCAGACGCATGCATGTATGTACCAATAGAATCCCTATGACTTTATCATAAGTTTGGTAGAAATTCAGATGCAACAATAGGTCAACAGAATCCAGTGGCCACAGGAGTCTGCAAAGACTCAAGATAGTGAGGCCACAGTGCAGTAAAATAAGGTCATAAGCTGGTGAATGGGCTTTAACTTTATTATTAACAAAGAACATTCTGAAGATTTGTTTCAAATTTAGTAAAGTAGACTAAATTTTAACTATGCAGTTTCTACCACCATCAGGATCTACTCTCTCAGTGACCTAAAAGTGCTGCAGCAACATAAAACCAAAATATTAATAGGAAAATATTCTGGTAAATCCAGCTTAATAAAACACTTTCAGGTGTTCAAGAGTAAAGTCTTACCACTTAGGACCAATATTATTTTGCCCTTGTGAATAGTACTCTAGTGTACTTTCCCAACTTAACTGAGATTTTCATGTGAAAACTATATGGCAAAAGTATATTTCAGTTGCTGCATGTATTCCGTACCCCATTTATCTCAAAATCTACCCAGGGTAGTTATATGCTGTATGTACAAGTCCCTTTCAGGCACAGTTTCAATCCTCTGCCAAGAAGACCTTCCCATAATGCAAAGTAGTAATAATCAAGTATAACAAAACAAAAGTGATCCCTACAGCTTCATCAGTATTGATAGCACTTCAACAAAAACAAACAAACAAACAAACAACAACCCTCCAAGTGTGAGGAAATAGTTCCAATGAGTTCCAATCTTGTTTCCATAACAAGATAACTTTTAAAGCATTTATTTAATAGCATCAGCAATGTTACATTACTGCCACTCTGCTTGTAAAGCCTGACACTATATACTTTAGTACAGTGTGTTCATACAGTTACTTCTTAAGGTACATACTGTAAAAAATTATAAAGCTTTCTAATGAGTAATAAAAATGAAGTAGGTTTTATTCTAGGCTATCTGTAATGATTTTCATAACACTTAAGAAAGAAAAAAAATATTTCTCTAGTTTTAGATGAAAAGAATTCTTAAAAATGAATCTCAAAATGGAGAACTTGACCTGCTAAGACTTAATATAATCTCAACATCTGTTGATGTTATGAGTTCATAAAGTTCTTGAATAAATTTTCTTATCTTTCTTTGAAAAGTAGCATGTAATTGAAAGTACTTTGGAAACTGCTTGTACCAGGTTGGAAAGAAACAGAAAGAAAGAGGGAAAAAAGGAAGAAGAAAGAAGGTAAACACAGAAAGAAAGAAGAAAGACAATTATTTTCCAACATATTTTAAAAGAACACAAGCCCAGAAACAATCTTCATGCTATTGTTTCCTTGAAAATAAAGGGACTTCATATCTCAGTTCAGCACAGTGTATAAGTCTCTAATTAAATTTTGAGGTAATCCAATTTCCACTTTAGCCAAAATACTCATGCAGTTAAATTTATTCAAGTCAGCTGAATTGCCCATTTGGTTACTGCTGAGTGAAAATTGAGTGAGGCAACACTTCCCACAGCACGCTGGCTCACCTAACTTCCTTAACAAAATGGATATATTCTATTAGAATTCATGAAATAATTCAGTTATGAAGAAACCTGGTTCATAAAATACAGAATACAGTACATGCTATTATCATGCCAGGATAGTTACAACTGATGAAAGAAATATGAGAGATTTTGCCTTTTAGGAGGGAGGTCAGGGACACAGAGATTTACCAGTAGCAGTTGCTATCTTCAAAGCAAATGAGAGGCTGGATTAATTAAGGAAAAATACTATCCTTTAAGGGCTTCTACCAACTTTGTTCTAAACTTGACTATCTTCATCTGAGTTTTCTGATCACTGATTTCAAAAAACTGTGCAGACACCCTTGAAAAGCTGATAATTGCTTCATTCAATTGTAAGAACCCTTAGGCAATTGTTAGAAATGTAGTAGGTGACAACTGGTAATGATTATTTATTTCAGTCTGTTCTGTGCAATATGGTGCCCTGCAGAGAAACTCAAAGCAGTCTAGTACAGCAGCAAAGAGCCCCAGAAGACCAAATAGTCCTGTCAGGATGCATTAACCCACTTGCAACTCCTGAAATAAAGTACTTGGAATCAACCATGGTTTCAGCAAACAGGAACTCATCTGTGCTCCATGGGACAATGATGAAACTGAATCTGCAGTAATCCATTAGTTATCATTCAGACATTTCTAGACTCATTAGCAATCTATTAGTGTGGTAGCCCTGGTTAAACAAATATAATTACCATATTTTCTAGTGCAGAAAAGCTAACATTAGCAAATCTAATGACTTAATGTCTATTTAGCTATCTTCTCCACAAAGCTAAAATTGATAAGGACTTCAGTCAAAGCTTAGAAATCAAGATATAAATAATATTATTAAGGGTGAATCAACATAAAATTCCATAGGTATCAGCTAAAAAAAGCACTGAAATCTCACTTTATTTTTTTGCTTCTCCTTTGTCCATCCTTTTCAGCTCTATAAAAAGGGATTGATGGTTTTTTTTTTTTTTTTTTTTTTTTTTTTTTCCATTTCAGAAGTCACAAGAACACAGCACTTTATATAGGAACACAAGATTACAGGTGGAAAGTTGAAAGGACTGATTATTCTTCTTTCTTAATGATATCAGTGAATCAATATATACATACATTACCCGACCCCAGGAGAAACAGTCTAGTCCTTTACTTAAGGAAGAATTCCACCTACACTTTGTTTTTTCCTAATTCTCACTCACAGCCTTCCCATCATATAGTCAATAAAATGGTTACATATACTGGTTTATATAATTCCTTTGCATTATTATAATAATTATTTTATTTACTTTTCAACTAAAAATGAAGAATAAAAAATCACAACTCTAAAAATGCAGTCTTCAAATATGCCTTTCCAATTACTGAACACAGAGCTAAAACCAAATGCCAGTGATACACATGTTCCATGGGGCAGAATGTTTCTTTAGGTATAACAGTCCTTAGACACGCAAAATCATATACACCCTCAGGCCTCCTTCTGTCATTGTAAACTACTATATAGTTACTGTTACATTCAATTTAAAAATAAAGGGATAAAACAGTGGTAGAAGAAAACCTCAGATCCCATTTGCAAATTATGGTTCTTTCTGGAGTCATAGAATCATACAGTGTGGGTTGGAAGGGACCTTAAAAACCATCCAATTTCAACTCCCAGCCAATGGCAAGGACAACCCTCACCAGCTCAGGCTGCCCAGGACCCATCCAGCCTGGCCTGGAGCACCTCCAGGGATGGAGCACATGCAGCTTCTCTGGGCAGCAGTGCCAGGGCTGCACTGCCCTCATAGTGAAGAATTTCTTCCTTATATCTAATTAATATACCTTTTAGTTTAAAGCTGCTACACCTTATCTTATTTCTACAAACCCTGATAAAGTCCCTCTCCATCATTTCTATGGGACGGTTTCAGGTGCGGGAAAGCTGCTTTGAGGTCTCTACAGAACTTTCTCTTCTCCAGACTGATCAAACCTAACTCTCTCAGCCCATCTTCATAGGAGAGGTGCTCCAGCCCTCTAATCATCCTCATGACCTCCTGCAGGCCTTCTCCAACAGCTCCATGTCCTTGTGCTGGTGGCTCCAGACCTGAGCACAGCACTGCACAAGTAGTCTCGTAAGAGTGGAGTAGAGGGGGAGAATCACTCTGCTGGTCACTCTAGAAAGAACATCAGGTGTTTACGAAAATAAGCTTGATGAAAGCACCAGCTCATTCTAATTTAAAATTTGACCTTTATGTGTTTTACAATGAAACTCGATATATACCAAAGTTACTGGGTGAAGCATGGCTGATAAATTATGGTTTGGTTGAAAAAGTAATTTATGAATGATGTGACAGAATTCAAGCTGAACTTAATAAAAATCTGAAATTGTAGCAAACATTTTTTTTTTTTTTTTTTTTTCTATGTATATATGTAGATATTGCTACAAAATGTACTTAATGTGAAGGCAGTATCTGGAGTAGATATAACATACACTTCCAGATAAAGCAGAGCTGTCTTAATTTATGGCAATTAAATAAATTGTGGAAAATGAAAAGACAATGTTTTTTCGTTAAATTGCTGGCCTGGCAACATCCCAACCCTTCTTATGCAACTCTGAGCAAGTCGCCTAGCTTCTTTTTCATAACCTTCAGAGGATGACAAAACCACCTACTTCCCAACTCCTTTGTCTTCTTTGAGGAAAGCCTGCACTTTCTTGCTCAGCTAAAGAATAATGCCCAGTGCAACGCCTAGGTACACTGAGCATAAATACCAAATAATGAACAAAAGCAGCTCTCTGCCTCCTCCTGGCATCATTCAGCCAGCCTTAAAAGTGAGAGATGCAGGCTAAGAACTCCCACCACTCACAAAGGTGTGTGTGTGTGAAGATGGTGAACTAAACTTCGGCATAGCATTTCTGCGAGTAAATACAGCCAGATGGAAGCTTCCTCCACCTGTGCTGGCAAACCAGTTTCTGTGTGTTGCTTGTACAGAGCCTGAAGGCTGGAGCAGGCTGAGCTGACAAGTCCTGTGAGAAGCAGGGTGTGCTCAATTCAATCTGCTGCTGCTAAGCCTGACAACTTATACCAGGAACCAGCCTGACTTCCAGCCAAAGACAGAAATCCAAACCCTAGGAGTACTTTTTTCATGTAAGTATATGTGTAGATTTTTGCAGTATGTAATGAAAACCCAGTACGTCCTGCAGCAGACCACCAGTCTTCAGCCCACACCTTCTGGTGTGAAGTTTTGGAGAGTGACATGAAATTGTGTCAGTGGCCCCAGCAGCTAACTGTATTGTACTTTGGGTCTTTGCAGAAGCCTTGGCCTAGAAAGAGTAATTCATCTTTCCAAGAGGAAGGTTAGAATCTAGTGTGTTCCCTCCTAAATGACAGAGCAGAGAAGAAGCAGAGGAGCAGCAGAGAAAGCCTGCACACAGCAGACCCTGCTCATTCCCTCTAGATATGTGCAACGTCTACATCACTTTTCTTATTTTCTTGTCCAGGAGAAACTACCATTACACTCTTGTCCTCCAAAAGGCAACAGCCATGTAGGATTGCATCAGTAAGAATGGAGGAAATACTTCGTTTGTATATGGAAGAATATGGAGTCCAGTGATGGTTTAGGAGGTAGAAATGCCTACTGTAATGCTATCAAGAACTTCATCCAAAGCTTCCCATCCAAGAAGGCTTAAGGTTACATCAACCTGACTTACAGGTGTATTACCAGAGGACTTTCATTTCACTTCCCAAAGACAAACTGAAAGTGAATTGTCAGGGAACAATTCAGATTTCAGAAAACACTTCTGAACTTCAGAAAGGGTAACTGCCTGAAATGATGGTGAATTTCCATAGTCTGTTAATAATATGGCTGTATTGAAATTGGAGACATAGCCAGCATAACTAAAGATCTGTCAGAAGACATGCAATTATTGTTCATTGTTATTGCTTTAGTTGCTCATGGATTTTTTTTATTTTTTAATGCAACAGTCATACTAACTAAATGTCAATGTATTAAAAAGTCTGCATAATAGTAACACATTTGGAACTCAAGACAGTGACTGGTAACAATATCAGTAAAAAATATTAGCTCAACAGCTCCTTATCATGCACAGCATCTCTTCTCCCCTCTCACTCGGTCTCATCTATGACTGTAATTTCTATTTTGGAAGTTGTAAGTCAGAAAAAGACAGCTTACTGCACACTATATAATTAGGAGTGGAAAAATCCCTGCAGCCTTTAGACTGCTAGAAGAAAATATATTTAGAATCTTGAATATGTTCCTATTCACACAGTTTCAATAGAGGATACATCAGCATTTGCTTTTTTTTTTTTTTTTTTTTTTTTTTTTTTTTTTTTTTTTTTTTTAATCTCTTTTAAAAAATACATTTTAAAGGTCTTAAGCTCAGCTGTAAGATTTCACTCCAGGCAAAAACTTGGCTAAAAAGCAGTTTATCTGTTGTTTAAGATACTTTGGATCATTTCTACATTCTATCCTAGTTCCGGGAACTTCCTGGAGTGAGGCCGGTGTTCTTCTCCAGTTAACCCTTTCCCACTACAATGAGCAGATTCTTTAATTCTTTTAGGCAGTGTGACTTCATTATAAGATATCTATTTTTTTGGAGGTGCTTACATATACCTCTTCATTAAAAATATCTACCAAGGTAATATCTAGAATCCAGGGGAATCTGAACCCAAAGACTACTCATGTTACATCAAAATGGTACAGTGAAATCCAAAGCAGGGTGAGCCACACCAGCACGTACACTGACAGCAGTATATCTAGAATGGAAAGCCATCTGAAACAATGTTTACCATATGTCTGTAGCCAATTATAATGGGTAAAATGTCACATTACGCCTCTCTGTTCCATCTCATCGGAAGTTCATTTAAAGGTAGCTTGAGCTCTTGCACAATCCACCATGCAGTAACTAATTACAAGAGAAAGCCCATTAATGGCTACTAGGAGAAATAAAATCAGAGAAAAAGACAATTGTAACTCCACAGTGCAAAAACCTATGTTACAGATTAAAATCAAAGTCCTTGGTCCTTGAGTGTACGGTGGTTTCATGGCTAGCAAGCTCCCAGGCTAAACCTCACCAACCACATTCCCCCAAGGGACAGGAATCCACTCAGAATCCAGTCCTTTGCACAATGGGCACACTTCTGCCCCTTGATGATCATGCCTCAGGGGAGATCAGAGCTAGGGTGTGTGGGTTAAGGTGCTTCCATGGCTGCAAAAATAAAAGCCACATGAAGTCATAAGCCAGCCCAGAGGTCCACTGGGCCTGCTGTTTCTTTCCAAAAATGGCATTGGAAAAGCCTAACAAAGTATTTACTCAGAACACATTTTCAGATGCTGATGACTCTGGGGTTTCCTGAATCACTCTTCTAAATTTAACAGCCTGGGATAGTCTCCACAAATTCATTTAATTGTTTTCAAAACTCACCTACATTTAACATCCACAGTGTTCTCTGTCTGTTTGCTACCAGTTAAATAAATAAATATTTATTGTCCCCAAATCCTGTCATTAGAACAGAGAGCAAACATTCATCCCTAGTCATTTTCAATGCTCTGTTTCTCTCCTGTGGTTAGGAGATGAGACATAATCTCTTGCCTTTCATAACTGATTTTTCATCATAGGAAGGAAGGCCCTGGTAGACAAACTCTTCAAGCCAACATCATGCAGCTGATCTAGTAGTCACAGTATTTATCAAGAGTGATAACATTTTGGAGATGGACTCCCTTCCCCTCCATCTTTCTATTTATCTGAATGCCTCTTAGCTGTGCCTACAGATTTATAACTGCACTCTGAAAAAAAAAAAAAAAAAAAAAAAAAAAAAAAAAAAAAAAAAGCAGTTCACATCAAAGCTGTTTTTCTATGCTTAGTTTCTTGACAGAAATGACACTGTTTTACACTGAAAAAAAATTCCCGTTAAGTCATTTCATTCTAATATAACTGGAATTAAAATAATATAAAAAAAGAATAAAATAAATAAAATGAAATAAAAGGTTAGATGATAGTTAGGGAAACAAAAAATCAAAACAACCATCTGCTGTGTTATTATCTGGAATTGCCTCCTAGAAAAATGATTCTGCCACTGAAGCTATTCCACTTTGTATAATGTATTGCTCTCCTTAAATTGCAGAGAAAATCTCCCATTATTGAGGAAAGCATCCTCAATATAAGACTATAAATAAATTCTGCCTCTTTCTTGGACTTCAGATGTATTACAGAAATTGTACCAACACCTGAAACTAATGTAGATTCCCTTGTTCTTTCCTCATGATATCCAGAGAGAAGACTGGTTCACAACCTATACCTGTCTATCCAAACAGCACACTCACTGAAAACCTTTCTGACTCAGCTTATATTTCTTGTATTTCAGGAAGGGAAACAATTTTGGAAGGAAAGAATAAAAGACATTTTGTTCATTGTCCCTCCAGTTTATTGATCTGATATCTTCCCTGAAAGCTGTGGGCTTGTATTTTGCAGAGAGAGAAGTATGGAGAATGCATATTTCCCTTCAGAGATGAGCTGAAAGTGATCTAGACACTACTTTTATGAATGAAGGCAGCTTTGACTTAATTTTCCCTTTGCTAGTGAAATAATTTTGGACCTCCTTTTGCATCAAGAAGTATTTGCTCAGCTGCAGTATGCTGAGGTCTTTTCAGACCTGAAGTTTGCAGATAGCACTTTTTTATGATGTTAGGCAGCCAACACCCCATTAAGAAATGCTCTCAGAGTCACTAGACAATTGCAAGTCAAATAAATGAATGGTGTGATTTAAACAATTTCCTGCAACTGTAAACTTTAAAAAACCATTTACTGCCTAAAGCACTAAGAGTCTATACTTTAAATTGCTCATTTCCAAAATAATTTTTTTAAGCAGTTAACCTGAGTCAGTTCTTAGCCGTAAGAGTGAATGTGTTCCTAAAAGTTTAAAATCGAAACTGCAGAACAATAAGTTGACTTTATTATTATTCAAAGCTGTATCAAATCTGAAGCTTTGTGAAACTGTTTGAATGCTTACTGCATTGGACTGAATTGGGAGTATTTGAAAGTTATTCATGGTGACCTTGTGGAACATGGCTATCAATATCCAGGAGATAAAAATGATGGCAGATACCACAATAACTCTGAATATCGCTGTGTACAATTTCCTCTTCACTTTAAGAAAACAAAATACTGCCAAAATTTCTCATGTCTTCTCTAAGGTTGAATTAAGCAAACAACAACACTATAAAAATGCTCATACTCTCATTCTTATTTTGTCTGATGAAATTTAAAGATGTTTAGGATGCTTAAAACTAATGTGGAGTGAGAAGAAAAAACACACTTGGTTACACCTCCCAGAGCCTCCTTTACAGACACTTTTAGAATGGGAAGTAGTCATTACTACATAAAAGCAAATCATCTTGTAGGGTGTAGCTATAGAGATGAGAGGGAGGAGTAGCCAACAGTCATTTGATTTACACACACAGAGATTCAAGCATAAACTTTTCTGAAAAGTCAAGTCTAAACGCACATATAACAGGAGAATATCTCTATTTTATTTCCTGCATCACAAATATCCTGAAGGCAGAGTCAGAGCTTTTTACTATATAATATACTTGGAAATACACTTGTTCTAATTCATTTATCGTGAAATGATTTTCTGCATCAAACTTTCAAGTACTGGTTCGTCAGCATAACTCAAGGCAAATTAATTCTCATTTGCTAGGTTGACTACACCTACTGTAATTTTGTACAGAATTTATGATCTTTTACTTCACATATTGTTCTTTTAAGACATTTTCTGCATACTATAGACTACCTTTCCCCCAGAATATGCAAGATTCAGTTGAAGTGGACTGTGATCCACAAACGTATGCCTGGGTAAAACTGCTGTGTTGGGGATGAATTCTTCCCTTCCTCAGACACAATAGCACAAAAGACGAAAAACAATGTATTTCCACCCATAAAATACCACTTTGTACTTATCAGACCTGAAATTCCTGCCTTAAGTTCCTTAAAACCAAGTACAAAGTTACTGAACACAATAGATCTGAAAGAGTGCAGAGCAGACACAGGGGTTTGGTGATGGAGGTCAGCAGCTCTGCCAAAGGTAGTTAGCAACCACTCGGCCTGGTGAGTAATTGATCAGCCGCTAGGCCTGATGAGCCCATGCTGTTATTTAAATGTTTGGTTTTGATTGCAATCTCGTGACAGGGAGAGGACAGCTGTATGTAGGCAGGGAGGGCAGGATGAGGAAGGGTAGCAGAGCGTGGGCAGAAGGATTCCCCACAACAGGCTCTCAAACTTCAGCGCGATTTGCTTTATTAACCTCTTCCATAAGACATGTATGCAGCAAGTACTATTCTCTTATTCATTCCTCAAAAATGACAATAAGAATTAAGTTATTCCCCCCGCCCTTTCCATCTCTTATCCTTGGGATCCTTAGCTCTTACCACATTTTTCCATTCCTCCGTCTGTCCTCTAACTTCTCAGTTATCCTCAGTCTTTCTGGCTCTGGTGTGAAGCTTTCCTTCTGAAACCACTGCCACGAGCAGACAAGCACTGAAGCTTTGAGAGCACCCAGGCTCTGTCAGCACTTCAGCTCCGGCAGCCGGCACAGACAGCAGCCTCTGATGGTGGCCAAAAGGAAAACTTCAGCTCACAGACTGAATATTTGTGTCTGCCTCCAAATCCAGAGGCCAAAGTGAGACAGGAGAGCAGCAACAAAGCAGAAAAGGAGGTGTAGGCAGCTGTGGGACGTTGTGACAGGAAGGTGTTGGGATAAAGAAATAGGAAAGGAAAACAAAGCCCTGTAAAGCCAGAGATGAATGAAGGAGGCACCAGGAAGCCACAGAGCTCCTCCCAGCCGCAGGCTGCTCTGCAGGTCGTGGGAGGTGCCCCAGGGCAGTCTCCATAGGTGTGGAGGAGGCAGGGACCTCTGCCAGGCCTCACTTACCCTCAGAGCCCTCCAGTTTGGCTGGTTCCGGTGCTGTGTGTGGGGGGGTTCCAAGGCCCAGAGCCTCCAGTGGTGCCCCGCTGAGCGTGGAAGGCTGAGGTGCTGCCTTGGGCCCTAGGTACGCTTCGGCTGCTGAATACACCAAATGCTTGCTTATTCCTCACCTGTGGTCAAAATCCTCCCACCTGACACTAGTGCTGTTTGAAGCATATTCAGGTTTGTGCAGGAAAACCAGTTACAACAGATAACCCACGAGGCAATTCCACGCTCAGTATTTTTACAGGCACTTTTCATCTTTGGCGCTCAAAGTGCTTTGCAAATATGAACTCGTTTCAGCTTCACAACAAGCCCTGCAAGGCGAAGATAATGATCACTGTACCTATTTTACAAATGGGGAAACTTTAGCACAAAAGAAGAAAAGTATTACCACAGATCAGGCGGAGCAAGTTGAGAGGAAAACTACGAGGTCCTGCACTAACAAGTAGAAAACACTCCCTTCCGCTCAGGTTTGATTAAGAAGAGCTCTTCCAAACAAAGGTGTAGCATTTAAAAAATGAAAGAGGGGAAAACATGCAGTTCAAGTTCTGTAAGAAACCTCAGCTGCTTCAGAACATTTGGTGCCATTAGGCTCTGTGCTTTGAGTAGGTGAAAAAAAAATTGCTTTTTGCAATGATGTAACTCAGAGTAACATACAGAAGTGCACAATGCAAGCAACACATGCAAAGTATTCCTGTATCTTGCTAGGCTGATACTAAAAGTTACACACAATGGGGACATAAATTTAAAATCCCTGCTTGAACTTCTGTAGTAAGAGTGGAGTAAGGAATGTGTCAACAGAGATCAGCAATGGGCAGGAAACACAATTTGGCTGAAGACTGAAAGTCCAAATGTTTATCCAAACTGTAGCTGAGAGTTTTGACAGTGCATGAAATAACAGACTCTCTGTTTCACTATGCGTTAGCATTTCTGGTTTGGGCTGTCAGGAGCAAAAAGCCAACTGAGCTTTTTCTCTGAAATTTTAGAATCAAACTTTTGCTGCTTGTAAGGAACTTATTTTATTTCTTTTTATTTCTACGTCAGTTCTCTTTTCATCTCAAATCTTATTTTCAGATTCAGTGGGAATTGAGAGAGATGAAAAATTCAGCAGAACCCTGGAGGGTTACACCTGCTAAACACAGGAACAGATGTGGGATATTTTTTCTTTGACTAATGTTACACTCCATAGAGAGCTAATGATTTCTAAGGTGTAGAACCACAGAAAGCTTCTTACACCAGATGAATTATCACTGAGCTATTTAAATTCATAACTGCAGCAGCAGTGAAAACGTACTGATGAACTAATCACTTTGACTTGGCTGCACAGTACTGTTCTGCTGTAGCATTCTGGGGCTACTGCCATTTGTGCTGGGATGGCTGCTAAAGAGTCCCCTTGACCAGTTCAGTCCCATTGCATGAAACACCTTGTGCAAAGGGCTTTATAAAACTGCAGAATACCTAAAGTCCTAATATTGTGCTACTTTGCTTTGTGTTATTCACAGGCAGTGGTTTCAGTTAGTGGGAGACAGTTCAGAAACTTACTGGGCAGAAACTAATTCTTTACATTAAAAACAAGTGAAAATGAACAAAACACACACACACAAAACAAAACAAACAGAAAAACAAAACAACAAACAAACAAACAAACAAACAAACAAACAAACAAAAAGCAACCTTCAGGAATGTCTGTTGTTATAGTCTATAGAGAGGCTATTAAAATTCCTCAGTTTCAAAGCCCACAAGACAGAGAAAATCCATGGCTTTTCTCCCCATTAAATTCTATTTCATTTACCTAGGAATTTATCTGTCAAAACATTATTTCCCATTTCTTCCCTCCGCAGTGTAAGAGATTCCTTTTTGCAGGCTAACAAATTATTTTCAAAGTAGAAAAAGCAGAAGTACAATCAAAATCACAGACATATTGGGGGTCTGCAGAACTGGATAAAGAATGCCAAACTCATGTAGGGAAAAAGAAGAAAAAAGATTCAGCAAAAGCAATGTAAAGCAGTGAAAGCAGCTGAAAAGAGAATTTAATGACAACATATTACATTGATGAATAGAAGTGTAGGCTGATAGTTTAAAATGTGGGTCATGGTATCCAATGATCAATTAAAACAAAACAAAAGAAAACAAAAAACATAAAAATTCAGTTCTTTTGTGACCTGCCTTTTCTTCATGCAGGTCTCCTGTGATAATTCTACCTACTTTATACCGCAGTACCTCAAGAAGCAATGTGCACAGATACACAGACAAACACCGTTAATAAGATCAAACTTCCTAACACAAACCAGGACAGAATGAGCAGTCAATAATTT
Organism: Excalfactoria chinensis; assembly: GCF_039878825.1. NCBI lineage: Eukaryota > Metazoa > Chordata > Aves > Galliformes > Phasianidae > Excalfactoria > Excalfactoria chinensis. The sequence goes on from NC_092825.1 coordinate 177,510,997, forward strand.
GTAATGTAATTTATGGCTGGAAAGCAAGCATGTTTTACCTAATGGGGTAAATGTCTCTTTATTAACTTACTACTAAATTACATACTGAACTAATAGCATTGTCAGAGGCCTGTAAACAGTACTGATATGAATCAGAGTTTTGTGGCAGTACAGTAATTATAATAACATCCTGAACAAGCTTTATGCCTTTTCAAGGCACACAGGCCAGGTACTGATAAGCTTAATACAAGATCAAAAGTTAACAAACGGGAATTTAGGCAGTGAATCACAGAGCAGACACACTTCTGTTTTGATATAATGATGGTGAAATACAGCCAGTTTCCCTGAGCCAGATTAGAGCCATTTCTTCTTTCCTTTCAGTTTCTCAGGCAAACTGCATATAATAACTATACCAGTGTGCTTCTTAATTCTAATTTTCAAGCTCTGAATGAGCAGTGTGAGTTTGTAGTGTTTCCTCCCTGGTTCTTTTTCATGAGACACTGAAATAATACAAAGGTAAAAACAGTCTGATCAGAATGCAATCTTTGTCTTTAAATTCATTTTTCTCAGTGTTATTTTTATGAACACGATATTCATGAGAAATCTTCTTATCTTCAGAGTTCCTCTCTTACTACATAGGTCTAGGTAAATTTATAAACCTTTGATATGTCACAGTGGGTTAGTTGATAACTGAGGAGAATACAAATATTATTTGTTCAAACCCTTTGCTGGTAGGCATTAAACTATAGGCCATAAGACACAGAAATAGGAGAGAAAGAATCACTATACTATTCCAAGCTTTCTGCCTGATTTACTAGAAAACTGAGGGCAAGTTATTTAGACTCTTGTCTCCTCCGATTAGCACGTCTTATGTTCCTTTTCCAACACCAGATCACTTTGAGAGCAGGGGAAAAACCCCACTGGGGCTGACTGTTATGATGCTGGTAGAACCAGGCAGCATGCCTTACAAATGTGGCTGCTACATAACCCTAAAGTTGCTGACAACCAGAAGAGTAACATCAGGAAAGGCACATTTGCAAAGGAAAGACAAACGCTGCACACCTTTAACAGTTTTTAAGCTATGAAATTCTGATGGCTGGGGTACATGTGCTGATTCTGATTAGCCTGCCAAATGTAACTGGCAGTAGATACAGTTTACTCAGTGTGGTTAAATAAGTTCACCTTACTCCCAAGAAAATAAGGTTGATAGGTTCACAAGTGGGAAGAGACTTGAAACCAGTTTCCTAGAAGAATGATTAAAGTAGCTACAGGTTCAGGCAGCTTAGCAGGGCAGTGTGCCTTCAGGCACAACCACTTTCTTACTTTTGACTCACTTTTCACATCAACCCTCTTTCCTACTGAGTGTAGCACAAGATCAGATACCAAAATAAACCTTGGTACATTAACCATTTAAATTCCAAGCTGTCAAAATCCAGCTCACATTCTTGTAAATAAACTCTTTGGTATACAGTCACATACTCAGTAATAATCAGATTTTTGAATAACAAGTAAGATTCCTAGGACTACAGAATTGCTATAGATACTGCTGGAAACATGGCTTATCACTTTTCCTGGTGCATATATTGTACGTCACTGAGCTGATGATCCTATTGAGTGGCCTTTGCTGAGGTGTACAGTTAATTGTCATGTACATCAGTGAAGACTGCCCCAGGATATCTAGGCTTATTGGCAAAGGTCACTGATACATACAATATCAGGTATTAAAACACAACAGGATTTTTTCCTTCCTAGAATCGTAGCAAAGTGAAACACTCTTTACAGATAAAACAAGGAATGGAGGAAACTTCTAGGAAAATCCTGTAAAATAAAATCTCACCATCAAAAACCTTTTAAGTTTGTTGTATAATAGAATCATAGAATCATTAAGACTGGAAAGACCTCAGACATCATCTGTTCCAACCATCAACCATCCTGATCATGGCCACTATGGAAGTAGCTCTCTTGCATTCCATATAGAAAATTTTCTTGAAGTCACAATGTGGTCTTTGAATGACTTCTGACCTTTCATTATATGAAATTCTGAAAGAGCAGAATTCTGTAACGGTGTAACTGGGTAGCTTGCATTTGACTGTAAGAGTGGGAAAGATAAGATAATGCAAATTCCCGCGTACTATAAAATTTTATAAGATCTCAGGGTAAACTCAGACAAGAAATAAAATCATTTTTTTGTGAACTTAGAAGGTCTTCTTAAGACTTTTACAACACAGCAATTACCAAATAATGAGTTAAATTTACAGTAGTTAATTAGCATAGCAATGAATTACAATATACTTGATTTGATATAAGGATAGCAAGAAAAATAAATGCAGTGATGCACGTCCTTGTAATAGCTTAAACCAGAAATGCTTTCAAAAGTAATTAAAATATGTATTAAAAGATATATATATTTTTTTTCCCTACAAAATATTCTTTCTTATTTGTAGTAAGGTTTAGCACATTTCAAATTTGATTTCCAAACACTACTGTTTCCTGATGTTGCTTTGCATGAACCTCATCTGGCCCACTGATGATGGATCACTACAGCTGACCTAGCTGACAGCCTTTTTAAGATTTGATTCTTATGTTCTGTTTTAGACATTCACTTAAGGAAAAAAAGAATGATGACATAGAAATGCCTAGGTTTGTGTTCACTTACTGTTAGGGAATTCCAAGGTTACCAGCTTGGAGGTAGATTGCTGCACTTTATTCACAAAATTAAATGAAATTATTCCTTCTTCTTTCCTCTACAGTTTTATTTAGATGATAGACTCTTAAGGCTCTATGAAACACCCTGCCTCCTCATCATTATAGTAGTAAAAGTAACGTTATTTTCCAAAAAGAAATATTCACAACTTGCTCTAAAACTGACCAATGCCCCATACTTTTATCTTTGAATTAAAGGACAAGGCTTTGGCAAAAATGTTATTGTTACCATCTGGTTATATTTCATGAATTTTCAGCCATCTGTTTTTGGCAAAGGCTCCCACAGCTTAGGTTGCACTGCTGAGATGATAAAAGCTTCAGAATTGTATCCCAAATCTTTCCAGTTACATTGTCTTTTCGGAGTATCAGCAGGCTTCACAACTGACAGATGAATGTCAGTTCCTGTGATACCTCTTGTTTTAAGAGAAGTGCTACAATACATTTGAGAGCCACAAATTCCAAGTGACCCCCAAGAATGCTCACCTTCTGTAGGTGACTCAAAAGAAGGAACATAGTCATAGCCATGTCTCTTACATTTGCACAGATGAATAAAATAAAAATTAAAATAATATTTTGGAAATGCTGATTAAGCGTACCTCACCAGTGCAGTCAACCTATGGGGAGCAAATGACTCTACAAATAGCTATGGCTATTTAGGAATGTCTTGGTAGTTTGGGAACAGTTGATTGTCTTAATATATAACAGTACATGGTTTTTCAGTCTAGAACAAGTAATGATCAAGACTTTCTTGCTGCTAATGTCTTTTTCCTCTTCCTTTGCATCCCTTGTACCAACTGAAATGATTGGTACAAAGCTGGAGGCGGAACCAACAAACATCCCTTTATACAGGTTTTAGCAAAACTTATTCAGTCAGTTTACACTACATAAAACAGTTTTCTATCTTTGCAGAAAGGAAATTTGTCATGTCATTTAGTCCCTCTGGCTCCATGAAAGACAGTTCAGACTTGACTCCTAGAGGACAATCTATAACAGTGCTGTATTTTGTTTCTAAATATCTGTAGGAAGTCAACTTTTACCTGAGTCTTCCATCCTCTGCTGCAGCTCCTCCTGGTATAATCTTAGTAATGAATATCCCAGGATCATCCCCAATGTGTGGGTTATCTGTTCCTCCAGCAATACTGAACCCCAGGCCAGAATTCCCCTGAAAAAAAGTAAAGAAAGTACATCACCAAATGTACTAGATTTCTACAGAACTTATTTGTGTGATTAACTAAGTGTTCTGTTTCATTTAAAGAAAGCATTTTATTTGGCATCATCATACTTTCAGGTGGATGACTCAGCCAGAAAAAATTGTCAGTTAAAGAACAGAGGCTGCAAAAATAAAGAACTCCCAGAGTTAATGGCAGAGATAATGGATGCTCCTACAGAAACAGGATTTGACCTAAATTTGTTTTCAAACAGTCACCTAAATTAGCCTCTGAACTCCAATATGAATTTATCCAAGTCAGTGAAAGCTGGAAGCTAAAAACATTTTAGAGCTCTAAAAAGACTTTTTAAAAGCCCTACGTTTATAAACAGAAGCAGTGAGTAATTTTTAGCTTTTATTTATTATTTATTTATTTATTGTAGAAAATAGATCATTGTTCAGATTCACATGCATTAAAAAAAAAAAACAAACAAACACAAAAAACCACAAAACCAAACAAGATTAACCAAAACAAAATGAAACAGTGTTTCATTCCATTGATTTACTACAACGAAATTTTTGAAATATTCATTTTACAGGATCACAGAATCACAGAATTATCAAGGTTGGAAAAGACCTAGAAGATCATCTAGTCCAGCCATTACCAATACTTCCCAGCTAAATCATATCCCTCAACACAACATCCAAACGTTTCTTGAACACCCCTATGGTCGGCAACTCCACCACCTCCCTGGGCAGTGCATTCCAATGCCTGACCACTCTTTCCGAGCAGTAATATTTCCTAATGTCCAGCCTGAATCTCCCCTGGCACAACTTGGAAAAAAAAAAGGTCTACTCAATAGTTCTACATACTGCTACCACTATTTATGACAGTATAATGAGTCATAAATAGCCATGAATTCATATACGTACACTTACGAATGCAGTCACTGTTTATCACATAATTGTAACCAGCAATTCTAACCCATTTTTGGTAATATATATTAATTACTACATTTTTCAATGTAAATTAAGATTGATCAGATACTTTCTTTTGTGATACAATAATAAATTCAATGCAATATTGCATCATTGTAGTCTCCATCATCTGAAGGCATTCTTACAATTATGTATGTAGCTTATCATAGTGTTACAATAGTACTGATATTGCCTAATTTTCACTGCAGTAGATGAAATATGTCCAGGACAGTAAAAATTTGCTGCTATTGTTATTGTTTTTTCCCCGTTATTTCATTCAGCATCTCAGATACTTGAAGATATTTTTCTTCACTGCTGTTACTGGGACAAGTATCTGGTTCAGTCCTAATGAGAACAATAGCTAATAAAAGTAGCACCTCTCTTGTAAGAGGCAAGAAAACTAAGGAAAAGTAGCAACAACTCTTATTTCTGTCTTCTGAAACTCTACTTCAATTAGTAGGTCAGGCCTGTGTGCAAAACTTCACATATTTCCTGTACACAACTGTATCAAAGTCACAATTTTGTTATCAGTATTCTGTGTTCACAAGCAATGCAGTTCTTATACTCGAGAGACATCCATGCAATCTGTTATCAGCTTATAACTGTGAATAAATTTTCAGAACAAAACTAATTTACAATGCAAGAAGAAGGATTCAGAACTACACATATCTTAATGTTGCTCAGATAGCTATGTGAAAAACAGAACACTGTGTATCTATATAATACCTATATATGAATACATAACGTTATGCACATATTTTCTGTAGGGTTAATAAACATCTCCAGGCCAGCATTACAAATCTTTAATTTAATATCACTTTCATCATTAGGATCATCTCAGACTCAGGTTATTTTCCCAGTATTTTAAAACATATCTAATTATACAGTGCACTCAACACCACTTTGCACTCTAAAAATATGATAAGAATATTTTCCTGTAAGCTCTTCTATTTTCCATCTTATTAATGGGGGTAATCTTCCAACATATAAGAATGAAAAAGTGTATACATATACTCACTTCAGGAACCCTGGAATAAATACCTTAAAAAAAAAAAAAAAAAAAAAAAAAGGCTAAAAAAAATTATAATCAAGGACAAATTTCTAGAAGGTTTATTAAAAGCAGGGATTTGGTAAAACTGCTATAGACTTCTCAGGAGAATCAATGGTAGCCCTTGACATTCATCCACAAATGTACATCTGCTATATTACAAAACTATTCTCATTCTGCCTGTTAGGAATAACTTTTTAAAAGAGAAGGGCAGAAATTCTCACTGGCATTATGTATCCAGAAAATTTCAAGTAATTATTCAGGCTGCAGTTCTTGACTTGATCAACAGGATATACAGGCTCTCACACAGTAGTTAGCTCAGCAGCTAGGTATATCCCTGCAAGGCTTTTCTGCACCAGAATGTGAATTGCTAAAATTAAGAGCATTTACACTTTGGGTTCTTCCATTATAGGTCTTAAGGGTCTGCACTGGCTTCATAGACAAAATCTTCTTTCTTTGCACTTTAGTTCATGGTCAACAAGGGTAGGAACATTGGTTCCTACAGTGGTTGCCATCACTCCTACTTAACTGCACTTTTAGGTGCCTTGGGTTGAAAAATATTGTAATATGAACATAATGGTTAAAATCTATCATACTGTAGTTCTGAGTACTGATATTCAGGTCCCTTCCTTCCCCTCATTACTCTGTCTTCTTAGTGAACAGCCTCATCAGCATATGGCTATTATATTAGAAACTCATTGAGTTAATGAGCTGTAACTCCAAGTATCAATTAAGTCTACTAGCACTAGCATGACAGTTCCTGAGTCTTTCTGCAAGACTTAGCTCCTATCCCTTACTTTTTGCATCAGCCCTGTCCCCATCCTAGATTTTTTTTTCTTTTTTCTTTATCTTCACAATTTCCAAGCCTTTTATTCATGTATCTCCATCTCCCAGACATTTTGTGCTTACCTTTGAAAATAACTGCAGTCATTCAGCCCCAAACAGCTGAACCATCACTTAACCACAGCATTTTCCACAGTGATACGTTCACGCTTTCTCTCACGCTGGCTCTCATGGTTGGGAGTGGTTCCCCATAAATATCTGTCATGTTAATTCAGTGTCCTACTTCTGTTCCAAGCATTACTTTTCTTGAATGCTTACAAAGCAAGTTAACAGTGAACTCAAAGGCTCAGTGATGATGCACATGAATGGTTTAATAATAACTAACAACATATGATACAGAAGAAAGAGGTATAAATCAATGGAAGTCTTCCTCATATGTGCTACTCCACTGGTATTCCTTAACTTAGATTCACATTTAACCAAAGCTTGCCTGCTTTTGTTGCAACTCTTTGATGGAAGAGTTTTACTCCCAAATACTATGACATATGTACAGGCCAAAAAAATCTAAGTCTCAAGCAGATATACTAACTTCAGTGACATTGCTCATACTTCATTATTCATATACCTGTTTTTCCAGATCGAAATCACTTTATGTTCAATTTATGTTACAGGTGAATTCTCTCCTGACGTAAATATTCCCATCCCTTTGTTAAATTTTTGATTACTGTTCTAGCTTGTGACTAGAATGGGAAGGCTTGCAAAAATTACTTCACAATAGATGTATGTCTGTTTGTTTGTTGTTTTTTTTTAAATATAATTTTCAGTTCAGTTTCTCACTGTCATGACACTCACCAGCTTCCACAGCCTTGCAAAAGGTAGGACGAAGTCCAACATGCCAAGTTTGGCTCAAATCAATAACACTGCCTTAGAATCTTGGCTTTTCACTCAGTTCAGCTTTCCTTCTTAAACACAGAAACATTGATAAAACAACCCAATCAAAATAGTCTCTCTCAGCCCAGTCCCAGAGGCCTCTTTCTTATTCTCATCTGAAGGGAAAATCAATTCTTCTTAAGGTTTCCTGCACAAGCCTGCCTTATTTATGCCTTTCTCATTCTGGGCTTTCCTCCTCCACAAGGATCACTCGAGCTGTTTATAGCTCAGCCTGAGAAAGAAAAAGCCTGGCCACTATTCTCCTGATCCTGGAGGGGCAGACCACCTCTAACATAGGTACAGCATCACTTCAGACTTATGCTGTACCTCCTGCCAACACTGAAAAGAGACACTTAGGGTCAGAATGAGATGATGGATGATTCACACACCAGGGGAAAAAAAAAACAACAAAACTTGCATGTTCTGGCCAGTTTGAATCTCTTCCCCCAAGACTTGTTAAACTGCCAGCATAAAGATCACAAAAATAAAATGAGAATTCCCAGCAGGCAGTGGTTTTGGATAGCCATTAGACCAATCTTTCTTCTTACTTAGCCTTCATCTTGAGCTCCTCTCCTTAGATACACCACTGTGAGCAGCCATATAGCAGGCTGCATCTTTATAGTTTGCAGCATTTCAATTTAGTCACAGAGTAATCCTTAAATGTGCTCCACATTGACTTAGAGTTCAAACAGGCTTCAGTCAACACTGAGAATGTATGAAGTTTTTTTTTTTTTTTTCCCATGGTATTACGGCTCTTCATGGATGACAGCTTTCTGCACATGAACTCCTCCTTCTTCCGTCTCTCTCTCTTTTTTTTTTTTTTTCTTTTTCCCATCTTTAACCTTACAGCAGAGTTTGATCACAAAATATATAAAACTATTCAATCTTTACACAGAAATTAAATCAGAAGTGTACAAAAACAGAGTTGTTTCCCGCATAAAGGTCAAGTATTTTGTGTTGTGCAACACTCAACAGGCATACCACAATTGTATAGTTTTGTTTGTTAGTTTGTTTGTTTTCATAGAATCATAGAATCACCAAGTTTGGAAAAGACCTAAAAGATCATCCAGTCCAACCGTTCACTTATTACCAATAGCTCCCACTAAACCATGTCCCTCAACACAACATCCAGTCGTTTCATGGATTTTTTCATTTTTGGACCTTTTCAGTATAATCAGTAATATGACAGCAGAACACGATTTTTGTCATTATCTTAGGAGACTCTTTTTGAATGATTTAATTACTTCATTGCTCCTGAAAGAATTTCTGGTACTGTTTTTAAGTGACATGATTTTGAAGCACTTTGACATTTAAGTTAGAAAAATAGCAGACTCGAGGTACACAGTAATTCCTTAACTATTGCTGCAACCTCATCCTATAATGACAACATAACAAGAAGCCTGTTTCATTGAGTTTAATATAGAGCAAGGTACTGCATTACTTAGAATCGTTTCCAGAGGCTGAGAGCTGTTTCATATTATAAGATACTCCCACAGCCTCTATTCCTGAAATGATTATTGTGTTGGTATTATTGTTATTATTGTTTTTATTTTTACTTACAAGTGTAAGGGAGTCATTTGCTTAGCCAATGATAGAATCAGAGAATTATTAAGCTGGGAAAAGACCTCTGAGATCATTCAGTCGAACCATCAACCCATCCCCAACATGCCTACTAACCCATGTCCCTCAGTGCCACATATCCATGGTTTTTGAACATCTACAGGGACAGTGACTCCACCATCCCCGTGGGGAGCCTGTTCTCATGCATTATAACACTTTCTGAGAGGAAATTTTTTCTGATATCCAACCTGGACCTCCCCTGACACAATTTAAGGCCATTCCCGCTCATCCTACTGGGAGAAGAGGCAAACTCCCCACCTCACCACAACCTACTTTCAGGTACTGGTGGAGAGAAAAAAGGTGCCCCCTGAGCTTCTCATTCTGCAAACTGAACAATCCCAGTTCCTTCAGCCACTCCCTGTAAGACTCATGCTCCAAACCTTTCAGAGGTTTGCTGTCCTTCTCTGGACAAACTCTAGAGCCTCAGTATCTTTCTTGTAGTGAGATGCCTGAAACTAAATACTGAACTTAATGTGAGGCCTCACCAGTGCTGAGTACAAAGGGGATTAAGGAATATAAGACAGTATTAATAAATCTGTAATGCCCTGAATTATGTAAATAGCAAATAAATATAAAATAATAAACAACAATATGTAAATTAAAGTCTTGACAAAAGTCAAACCTGCAAAGCTTTCCACTGATGTAAATGGGAGTCTTTGCCAAGTAAGGACGTTAAGCCCTTATGATTTTTTCCCTCTTCACAGCAAGCTTAAGTCCAAACATAGCATCAAAGAAATGTATAATGACTCTTCCATTAGGCTTTGAGAACTACAGCTTATCAGCAAAAAAGAAAATACAGAAGCTGAGTGGTGAAAGCCCCTAGTTTATGCATAAAGTATACAATCCATTCATGAGACCATGTAAGGTGAATCAAAACAGTTGACACTTGCTGCCTTTGTCAGCTTACACTTATTGCTGTTTTTATGTGGGAAGTCTTATACCTCGGAGAAGAAAAATGAAGGGTAAGGACACCAGTAATATGTATCTGCAGAGGGCTCGAAACTAGTGAATGAAAGTAATTAGGCAAAAAGTTGCTATTTAGATAATAAATAACCAAATCTGTGATATGTATTCAGCTACTTTGTTATTTGGTACACCTCAAAAAGTTGTGTTTAACAGTCAGTAGGAATCCTTAATCATTTTAAAGGCATCAACAATCCACATGTTCAGTAAATCCTTTCCTTTCTTTATTATAACCAGAGCTGTTTTTCTCACTCATGCATAATTTCAAAGCACTTTACAACAAACATGATCTATGTCCTCTGAAGTCAGTGTAGGTCAGTGTAGATTTAGTATGCATTTCACTGAATTTCAGAGCTTGACATACATGTGTCAAAATCCTAAAGCTTTTCAGCTTTCATTGCTGAATAAATTCATTCAAGGCACCTTCTCACTCCGTGTAAGTACTGCACACTTTTCTGACAGTGATTTTGGCTTATCTTTATTAAAAGGGTGCACTGTTTTGTTTTTTGTTTGTTTGTTTGTTTGTTTTTTCTTTTTCAAACAAGTAGAATTTCTGTAAGAAAATGATAATTCACAAGGTGCTGTTGAGTGTATTTCTGATGGTGCAAAAACATGTCCCTCGCTTGCACTATGAAACATAATCTGAGACTAATAATTTGAAATTTGACTTTTTAATACATTTTAATAGTTTTTTGTTTCACTTTGTACTCATTTTTAATTTTTATGCTTCTAGGTTTCTACTGAAGTGGAATCATATTTCTGAATCCTTCCTATAAAAATAAGTTAGGGACTTAGTGCTTGCTTTCTACAGCTACAAAAAACAATTTGGCTGGAATACTCAGAAAAATTTTACTGTGTCCAAAATTTATCCCTCATAGAGTACATTTTTAATATCAACAGTTGTAAAAATAATAGTACACGAGTCCTGGCTAGGACTGCTGCCAGATTTGGCTCTGCTTAGGGCTCTTCCATTGGAGTACTTCACTCTTCTTTTATGAGGTCAGGTTTCTTTCAGTACTACTGAACAACATGAGCAGGTGAAAGCTGAGAATGAGTCAGCCTTAGAAAACTCTGGGGAAAAGAGTCTCATGGCAAGAGATAGGAAAAAAAAAACAAAAAACAAACAAACAAACAAACAAACATAAAAAAAAAAACAACAAAACACACACAGACACAAAAAACCAAACCAAACCAAACCAAAAAAAAACCCAAACCTACCTAAGAACCATGAGGCAAGTAGAGATCATATTGATTGTATTAGTCAATTTAACTGATCTCTTGAAAAGAGATAAATGATTGAAAACTTGTGATAGTTGTGATAGATATGTGGCAAGAGTAGATGTTGCCCTGAAACAGACCTTGATACACTTTTGCTTTTTCTCTGTAGGTCAGAGGACAAGTTTATTTAGTGCAGTACTTAAGATGGTCATATGGAGTAACTTCCACTAAATACATCACGTCTAAGAAAATGATCCTCTTAGGTTACTGAAAACAGGGAGTGCTAACTACCCTTGTAGGTGTTGTTCAATAATACTGTTCTTCACAAACTACTTCTCAACTGATAAACACAACTTTCCTTCATACATCTGACAGTGCAGTGATACAGGATTTTCTCTATCACTCAGCCATAAGTGAAACAGCGCATATGTTGTGGGAGCGTTCCACCCATCAGTCAGCAGTGCCCAGTTCAACAGCAGAAAGACACAATGCAAATAACAGCTTAACAAGTTAACGTTTCATCCCACTGGAAAGAACAGGTGATTTTCTAATATGCAAAACACTTCTATCTATTAATGAATTTTGAGAGAAAGAGCTCGTGAAGCACTCCTACGCAAGGCTCTAGGGTTTTTGAGACAAGACAGAACTCTGCTTTGCACTTCTCTCACAATCTGTCATTTATACTAGCATCATTTTAGTATTCTGCTATGTTCCACATTGTTTTTATAGACTGTGGTACATGCCAAATTACCAAACTATTTCCAATATACAGTATGTGATTGTATGGTCATCTCCCACACTAAAACTCAGTCCTTCTAATCCTGCAAAACTCTGGGCAGTGTGATGGGAAAATGAGGCCCTAAATGATTCCACCAACATTTTCAGTATTTGCACGTGCCACCCAATAATGTACTTTTATTCTACTCTTTTCCCCAGAGCTCAGGTTTCAAAAGCCCAAACATCAAAGCCATGTTTCTGTCTCATTCAGAGAACAGGAACATTTGCATATTTATCAGAATGCTGCTGAACTTTTTTGTACTTTCAAATCTACTCAAGAGTAACATAATTCATGAAATTCTCACTTCTCCCACATATGCTGGCACACTCCCCAGAGTGAGACTTTTGAGACTCCAGTTGTATTATGCTCCATATGGTACAGATTTCCAGCCCTCACAGAACCATTTGTTGTTTTCAAGCCCCTTATCAGGGTCAGCACATTCATTACAAAACCACAACACACACGACTACAACTGCACCCTGTGCTTACTCTCACTTGTTCTCTGCAGAGGGATATTGTTCTCTCTGCAATGCCTGGATGAAGTACAGCTTTCAGAAGGATGAGTTTTTAAAAAAGAACCAAAGTTTTTGTTTGTTTGTTTGTTTGTTTGTTTTTGTTTTTGTTTTCCCCATAATAGACATGAAATCTACAGCAATGTAGAACAGCAAATCTAGACAAAGAATAAAACCACTACCAAAGTACAACAGTCTCCTGGGAAAACAAACAAACAAACAAAAAAACTAGTGCATCCTCTGCCATCCGTTAATGCATACAGGATAGATATGAATTCTCTTCAGTTTGTTTTTTCAAGACCTAACCATTTCCAACCTTCCTTTAAAGGGACATAATATGTATTTTTCCTTTTACCAAATGCAAAGCAAACAAAAACCTCCAAAGCCCAGAAACCAATAAATAAATAAGTTCTTTACAGAGAGAGTGGTGAGGTTCTGGAACACCTGCCCAGAGAGGTTGTGGATGCCCTGTCCCTGGAGGTGTTCAAGGCCATATTGGATGGGGCCCTGGGCAGCCTGGTCTAGTACTAAACTCTCAGCTTGGTGGCCTTGCATGCTGCAGAGGGATTGGAGCATGATGGTCCTTGAGGGCCCTTCCAATCCAATCCATTCTATGATAATTCTATGAAGACACTGTTATTTAAGGTCATTGCTATGATGAAGAATGTCACCACCTCTCTTCTGTATTTCTGCTAAGAGTACATTTATTACTTCTGAGCTGTGACAAATATACATGCCTACTTTTTTTCTTTGATACACTTCTTGTTCTACTTCAGAATTAGCTGTAGGGATAGTTTTTTCCCACTATCATGACCTTGCCTAATCGGTCTCACACAGAAGAGTAAGGCAGCATATGTCCTTTTTTATTTAGATACACACAATGAAAACAAATGTCACAGAAATCACAGTCTGATGACTAGATGAAGTCTGTGTGTGTGGGGGGGGAAATAAATACCCAAACACTTTCCACAAAACTCAGTTGTATTTTCTGTGGATGAGCAGAACTCTGCTCATGGGGAGAGAAAAGTTTCACTTCTCTTGAAACAATCTTTCTCTGTTTTATTGTGTCACTGCAGACTAGCACAAGACTTCTCATCAGCCAGACCCTGAGAGCTTTCTGAACTCCGAGGACTCCACAATCAAAACTGAAAAATATCAGATCAAGGAAAGGAAAGCACTTGCTGAGTGACAACAGTAACTAGAAACAGGGAAGGACTAAGAATAGAACTAACTGGAATTCAAAGAATTGCGAAACTCATGCAAGAGCCACAATGCTTTGAAAACTTTGCAATGATCATCACACAAGTTTTCACAATGCAATTATCTGCAAAAACTGAGGAAATTAAGAGATGTTTAAATGAGTACAGGTATATGACAGGGGTAGACAGACATGTTTGTATGAGAACAAAGGGAACAACAAAAAAAAAAGTACTTTACTGAATCTATGAAAACCAACCAAATGTTACCACATAATGGTAGCAATTAAAAGGAAATGAAGAAAACTCCTACAGAAAATGTCAGCCCATCTCTAAAGGAACTCTAATTCTGCTCTTATAACTCACTGCTATATAGAAAATTTAATAACTCCAGCCTGTGTGGAAACCCAACACTTTCCTTGCTTAAACAGTTCGTAGCTTGAAGTCTTTGTGTTGAAAAACTGTCTTGTGCCTATATGGATTTGCCTGCACAGATTGCTCCATTACTAAGGCATTGCTTTGTGAAGCATATAATGTAATTTGAGACACCTTTACTAGAGTTGCTGGAATGAGCCCAAGTTCTAAGCTACTGTGTAAGCTATCATCCTTTTCCATTTGATTGTCATATTCATCAATATGAAATGCGTATATACAGTTGTTCCCATCTTCTGATTTAATTGATTTAGCATATTTTAACATATAACAGCCCAAGGATTTCTTCAAATGAAATACATACATGGTTAATCATCTAATCTAAAATTCTGGAATGTTTACAACTGTTACAAGATTCGGATAGTATTTTTTATCCAACTTTTATGCAGTCCAGCATCAAAGGAAAAATAAATGAATGAGTAAATCTCTTAATTTTCTTCCTTATTCAAAATCTTGAACTTCAGGGCATAAAATCTGCAAGAAAAAGCAAATCTGTTAATGAACTAAAATGCCCTTAAGGCTTTGAAGTTCAAGCACAAATCCTAAAGGCAAATGACTGAGTAATCTTGCTATTGCATCATTTACATTACTATCACCACACTACTCTTCACACACCTTCCCTTATAATATAAATTAAAGCAAGCTTCTGAAAACAAACACACAAACAAAAAATCTTATTTTGAGTAACATTTAAGGTTTTTCTCTCTGGTCTCCTGATGCTCAATTATAAATTTAACTGAGAAGAAATACAAAGGAAGGGGTGTACTGGGTGACAGAGAAGCGTGTAGGATTGCTGTCACCTTGGGAGATGGTAAGGACTTGTCCTGGAGCTATTAGGGAGGGCTCCTCCAAGAAGGCAATGAGGCCAATAAATAAGGTGAAATGTCTCTCTACCAATGTGTGCAGCATGAAAAATAAACAGGAAGAGCTAGATACCAAAGCACAATTGGTTAAGTATGACCTAATTGCTATCACAGAAACATGGTGGGATGAATCCCATGATTGGAATAACCTGATTGAGGACTACAGGCTTTTCAGAAAGGATATACAGGGTAGGAGGGGTGGCAGAGTTGCCCTATATCGAGAGCTTGTGGGTAAAAATCAAGGATCGGTCTAGTGAAGCACATTCAGTGGTTGTGGTCTGCTGCATGTCACCTGATCAGGGGGAGCCTGTTGACGAAGCTTTCTTGCTTCAGCTGCAGGGGCGTTGCACTTGCAGATTCTTGTCCTTATGGGGGATTTCAACAACCCAGATATCTGCTGGGATAACAGCATGGCAGCTGGCAGATGGAGATGAACTTGGCAAAGGGATGTGAAAGATAACAAGAAGGGGTTCTACAGGTAAACAGGCAGGATGAGACAGGCCAAGGAGAGTATTCCCCCTCTGATGAAAGGTAGTGGGATGCTGGCTTCCTCAGACACAGAAAATACTGAGTGCTTTGCCTCAGTCTTCACAGGTGGTCAGGCTGCCCATGTCTGCCAGGACCACAAGCCTCTAGGTGAGGGTGTGGGGAGTGGCTTCTGTCCCACTGTAACAGTGGAGCAAGCCCAAGACCTCCTAACACAATTGAATGTGTATAAGTCCATGTGGCTGGAAAACATCTGTCCTAGGGTTCAGAGAGAGATGGCTGATGTTGTTGCCGAGCCCCTCTCCATCATATTTGAAAAATCCTGGCTGTCTGGTGAAGTCCCCAGAGACTGGAAAAAGGGAAACATTGCTCCTATTTTTAATCATAGAATCATAGAATGTCTGGGGTTGAAGAAGACCACAATGATCATCCATTTTCAACTCCCCTGCTATGTGCTGGGTTGCCAACCACCAGACCAGGCTGCCCAGAAGAAAGGTATGATTGCAGCACCAGCCAGCAGCAAAACAAATGCCACATGTGGATCCCTCCTCAGACCAACAGCACTGCAGAACAGCCCATGTTCTCTTCACAGCAGATGGGTGCCCACATCACACATTTGATCATTTAAGAAAGGGAGAAAGGAAGAGGGAACTAGAAGCGAGTGAACCTCACCTTTGTGCCTGGGAAGATCATGGAGCAGATTCTCACAGAAGCTAAGTTAAGGCACATACAAGATAAAGAGGTGATCTGAGACAGCCAGCATGGCTTCACCAAGGGCAGATCATGCCTGACCAATCTGGTGGCCTTCTATGATGGAGTGACAGCTCTGATGGATGGAGGAAGGGTGATGGATGTCATCTACCTGGACTTCTGCAAGGCCTCTGACATGGTCCCTCACTGCATCCTTCTCTCTAAATTGGAGAGGTATGATTTGAAGGACAGTCTGTCCAATGGATTAGGAACTGGCTGGCTGGATGCAGCCAAAGTGTTGTGATTAATGGTTCTGTGTCAGGATGGAGGTTGGTCACAAGTGGTATCTCTTCGGGGTCAGTCTTGGGACTGGTGCACTTCAACATCTTCATCAATGACAGATGATGGAATCAAGTTCACCCTCAGCAGGTTTGCAGATGACACTGAGCTGAGCAATGCAGTCAATACACTGGAAGAAAGAGAAGCCATCTACAGGGATCAGGACAGTCTGGAGAAGTGGGCCCGTGGAAAGCTAATGAGGTTCAATAAAGCCAAATGCAGGGTGCTGCACTTGGGATGGAGCAATCCTAGGTGTTTGGATTGCTGGGGGAATATCTCCTTGAGAGCATCCCTGTGGAGAAAGACTTGAGACTCCTGGTGGATAAGAAGCTGGACATGAGCCAGCAGTGCACACTTGCAGTCTGGAAGGCCAACTGTGTTCTGGGATGCATTAAAAAAGGGGTAGCTGATAGGGAGAGGGAGGTGATTGTCCCCTTCTACTTAGTTGCTGTGAGGCCCCATCTGCAGTATTCACAGAATCTCAGAATTATTAAGGTTGGAAAAGACCTAAAAGATCATCCAGTCCAACCATCACCAATACTTCCCAGCTAAATCATATCCCTCAACACAACATCCAAACATTTCTTGAACACTCCCATGGTTGGTGACTCCACCACCTCCCTGGGCAATGCATTCCAGTGCCTGACTACCCTTTCCAAAGAAGTAATACTTCCTAATGTCCAGCCTGAATCTCCCCTGTCGCAGCTTGAAACCATTGCCTCTAGTTCTATCACTGTCTACATGAGAGAAGAGGCCAACCCCTAGCTCACTACAACCTCACTTCAGGAAGTTAAAGAGAGCTATAAGGTCTCCCCTGAGCCTCCTCTTCTCCAGGCTGAACAATCCCAGTTCCCTCAGCCGCTCCTCATAAGGCCTGTGCTCCAGAACCCTCACCAGCTTCGTAGTCCTCCTCTGAATGCGTTCCAGGGCCTCAATGTCTTTCTTTCAGTGAGGGGCCCAAAACTGAACACCAGTACCGAGTACAGGGGGACAATTACCTCCCTATTCCTGCTAGTAACACTGTTTTTGATGCAAGCCAGGATGCCGTTGGCCTTCTTGGCCACCCAGTCACACTGTCGGCTCATGTTCAGCCGAGCATCAATCAGTACCCCCAGGTCTGTTTCCTCCACACAGTCCTCCAGCCACTCCGCCCCAAGCCTATAGCGCTGCATGGGGTTGTCGTGGCTGAAGTGCAGGACTCGGCATTTGGTCTTGTTAAACCTCATCCCATTGGCTTCAGCCCAGCTCTCCAGCCTGTCCAGATCCCTCTGTAGGGCCTCGCTACCCTCAGGCAGATCGACACTCCTAGCCAATTTGGTGTCATCTGCGAACTTACTGAGGGTGCACTCAATTCCCTCATCCAGGTCATCAATAAAGATATTGAAGAGGACAGGCCCCAGCACCGATCCCTGGGGAACACCACTCATGACCAGCGGGATTTAACTCTATTCACCACCACTCTGAGCCTGGCCCTCCAGCCAGCTCCTTACCCAGCCAAGAGTGCACCCATCCAAACCACAGGCTGCCAGCTTCTATTGTGTCCAAGCCTGGGGCCCCCAGTACAGGAAGGAGGTGGAGCTTTTGGAGCCGGTCCAGAGGAGGGCCACTAAGATGATCAGAGGACTGGAGCACCTCTCCTGTGAGGAAAGGTTGAGGGAACTGGACTTGTTTAGCTTGGAGAAGAGAAGGCTCCAGGGAGACCTCGTGGTGGCCTTCCAGTACTTGAAGGGAGCATATAAATAGGAGGGGGAAGCAGTGTTTACAAGGGTGGATAGTGATAGGACAAGGGGGAATGGTTTTAAACTGAGATAGGGGAGGTTTAGGTTAGATATTAGAAGGAAGTTTTTCACACAGAGGGTGGTGACGCACTGGAACAGGTTGCCCAAGGAGGCTGTGGATGCCGCATCCCTGGAGGCATTGAAGGCCAGGCTGAAAGTGGCTCTGGGCAGCCTGGTCTGGTGGCTGATGACCCTGCACATAGCAGGGGGTGGGAAACTGTTTGATCATTGTGGTCCTTTTCAACCCAGGCCATTCTATGATTCTAAGTAACAGAGATTGCAAGTCATTTATTTTTATTTATTTATTTATTTATTTATTTTCATAGATGCACATCTAAATCACATCTAAATCTCACATTTTCCTCCACTTTGTCCTGGCCTTCTTTATTTATGACTTTTCATTTTAGTGTCCATTCTCATTCTTAATAAACTTGACCTCATATGACCCTAAGCAGCAATCCAATGTAGTTTCAAAATTAGGTGCCTTTGAGCAGAAACTTTGAACAGATGGTCTTGTTAATCCCTTCCAACCTGAAATATTTTCTGGCTTTATAACATTTCAGTATCACAAATATAATGCATTCTCAGAATCTGCTACCAGCCTAAGAATATTTCTGACTCTAAGAATGTGCTCTTGAATTTTGTCTTCAAAATCACATGATATTTAAACATTTTGTATGAATGTATACCTACAAAAGTTCCTGCCTGTACTCTGAGTTATTTTTGCAAATCCATTTTTTACCCCCACATAAGAAATGAATTCCTTGACATTGAAAACAGAAGTTTTACAGCTGTACCTCCAAAAATAAGTGAAGCAGAATCTTTAACAAGGTGACTGGTTGTAAAACATGGCTTAAACATATTGCTGCCCTGCTGGAAATCAGTTGAGGTACAATTTACTATTCCTTTATTTACATACATCAATACTTGAAGAAAGTTTGGTAGGCTTCTGAATATATATTGCATGTGTATAAAGAAATGTACAGAATACAGTGCAAAAGAATAAGACTGCTGTTCCATACAATTGTTGTGTAACAACATGCAATATCAGATATTATTTTTTGTTGAAAATTCAAAGAAATTCTAAATTCCCAAGTACTATTTCCAATTTGTATCATGGATTATAATAAATCAAATAAAAATTATCTAAGGTAATAGCAGTATCCAAATCAAGTAACATTATTTTAAGGAAGTCTGTGAATGTCTCATTGACAGAGAATAATAGTCTTGTGATTCTTGGAAAAAGAAAGTCCTCTCAGCCCCAGCTTTATAGATGCCAATTTTCTCTTTTTGAAGGTTGATAATAAGAAAGACTGAAGAATGTTCAATCCTTAATTTTTATGTTTTCTTGTTCTTTTTTTTTTTTTGCTTTAATAAAAACAATAAATAAACAAAATAAGTTTTGTTATTTATATTGACGTTACATTAACATTTCACATCACTGTTGTGAAAGTAATGTCTCTTACTTATTTCCATAGAAACAACAACATAGGCAAACACACACACACACACACACACACAAAAAGAGAAATTTATCTTTTATAAAACTCATTTTCAATATAGTCACCATCATTAGCTAGGCACTTTCATCATCAATGAATAAGATCCTGCATGTCATGATTGTAAAAATCTGCACCAGTGGAGGTGACCCACCGTTGCTCTCACTACTGCTGAAACACACCACCAACCACCTCACAGTGCTCACACCCAAGGTTCAGTTTCCATAAATATTCAACAAGCATTGATGGGTAAGGAACTAGAGTAAAGTACTGGCTAAAGTGTCAGGCCTAGAGAGTGGTGGTGAATGGAGTAAATCCAGCTGGTGTCTTGCCACAAGTGGTGCTCCCAGGGGGCAGTGTTGGGGCTTGTCCTGTTTAATATCCGTATTGATGATCTAGATGAGAACACTGAGTGCACCCTTAGTAATTTTGCAGATGACACCAAGTTGGGAGGAAATGTTGATCTGCCTGAGGGTAGGAAAGCCCTACAGAGTGGTTTGGACAGGATGGATAGCTGGGCTGAGGCCAATGGGATGAAGTTCACCAATACCAAGTACCAGGTCCTGCACTCTGGCCACAACAACCCTATGCAGCTTTGCAGGCTTGGGGCAGATTGGCTGAAAGTCTGTGAATAGGAAAAGGGTCTGGGGGTGTTGGTCAATACTTGGCTCAACATGAACCAGCAGTGTTCCCAGCTGGCCAAGAAGGCCAATGTCATCTTTTCTTGTATCAGCAATAGTGCAGGCAGCAGGAGCAGAGAGGTGATTGTCCCTCTGTACTCAATCTTAGTGAAGCTGCACCTTCATATTGATACTAGAATGCACCTTCTTAGTCACTAGTGAGTGACACAATCTTAGTGAAGCTGCAATCTTAGTGAAGCTTGAGTACTGTGTTCACTTTTGGGCTCCTAACTCCAAGAAAAACACTGAGGCTGGTGAGGGGATTGGAGCACAAGTCTTATGAGGAGGCTCGGGGACACCCTATAGCTTTCTACAACTACCTGAAGAGTAGGTATCAGCCTCTTCTCTCATGCAACAGCAGTAGTGCAAAAGGTAACAGTCTTAAATTTTGCCAGGGGTGGCTCAGATTGGATATTAGAGAAAATATATTCTCAGAAAGAGTGGTCAGGCACTGGAATGGGCTGTCCAGGGAGGTGGTTGAGCCACCATCCCTGCAGCTGCTCAAGAAATGTGGAGATGCAATACTGAAGGACATGGTTTAGTGTGCAACTGATGTCCTGTTGGACTAGATGATCTAAGAGGTCTTTTACAGCCTTAGTTATTCTAAGACTATGATTCCATGATGAATGTCAGTCATTTCAATTTTTTCCCACATTGAGGAATTGAGTTCCACACCTTTGCTTCATAAGCACTTCCATGTCAGACATAATTTTGTCAGGCTGCCCATCTACTGCTTTCTGTCACATGGCAACCAAATGTAATGGAGTTTTGATGTGAAAGTTCAACCTCTACAGCTGTATCACCATCTGCCCCTGATGTTGTGGGTCAACGTAATAAAAACAAGGCATTACTTTCAGATCAGCACGTGCATATTTTATGTGCAGCCCAACACAATTCTTCACTTTGTGTGGCCCAGTAAACTTAAACATTGGACAACAATTGTCTAGACCAAGATTCCTATCAGATGAAGGAAGTTAAATTTAGCAGAATTTGGCCAATGTACACTTCTTAAGAAGAAAAGAAAAAGGAGGCCAAGTCTCAAAACCCAAAGACATAGACATGTGGTGTCAGACTCTCTACTGAAAGATCACATCCTGAGATGCCTCTGGGCCAAGGATATGTGACTTACACAGACAAGCCTATTCACAGATAGTAATAAGTTTGATGAATAATCAGCTTATTCCAATCAGTATCTGACAGAAATACTACTTACTTCAAAATAAACAATAGGGCTAGAAGTAAATACATTTGAAAATCCATTCTTTTATCTGAATTCCTTACACATTACATCTAGTTTTATTAGAGGCAGTTTTCGTGTTACTAAAGACCTAGTTTTGTTGGTTAATTTTAGGAATAGTACTCTTAGAAGTTAAGCTGAAATTCCTGTTACTGATAGCAGGAAAACAATGCATTTAATTCTACCATGTTCCTCCAATGCATTCCTTATGAATTTTCCAGATAGTAAAAATGCAAAATAAAAGCTGGAAGCTCTTTAAGCTTTAGAAATGAAAATGGATTTGAAATTTTACTCATAAAACTGTCACAAAACAAACAACAAAAACAGACAAACAGTATGCTCCTGATGCCACAGCCTCCTACATTAACTCTACATTTTAGCAGTATTGAATAAATTCAGAGAAGTAAGCAATTTCACTAGAAGAGAAAATTACTCAGCATCTGTAAGCATCCCTAGAAGTGAAACTTCTCTGTCTTTTTATTGTGAGCATTCACATTAATTATTGCCATTTCAAGGCTTTTAAATTTACATATATCCTCCAAAAGGAGAGACATTTCTCATGTCCCCATCAGGGGAAAGGAATTGTAATAAGTTTTGAAGCAGAGGGCTGTACATCACTCTTTTGATATGCCAGAATCCTCATGAATAACATCAGCTGAGTGTTTTGATCTGTAAGAACAAGAAAAGATAAATATCTTCCTTTGCGTAATTGTATATTTTTGGGGGGGAAAAAAAAAAAAAGTGACATCCACTTTAATTGGCTTCAAACATGCTCCATGTAATACCCCCAACGACACTAGGCACGCTGCATGCCCTCTATCTACACTGTTTAGAAGGAGACACTTTAGTACAATTCATCAACGTGCAAATCGGTGCGAGCCAAAATGTTTCACATACATTTATCAGTTGCAATCAACCTTCGTTTAATAGTTTCTTAGTCCTCGTATGCAATTTGTGATCTAAACTGAGAGACGAAATTGAGGTAAGAAATGGAGTTAAAAAGGAAGAAAGAGAGAGAATGAGACCTGAATAACCAGCAGGTCAATGAAGAACTCATCTAAGCAGCAAAACCTGAACTAAACTACTGTTCTGGAACAGACACCACTAGTGTTTACATTTCAAAGGCCTGCTTTAATCAAGAGGCATACCTTCCCTGATCTAATGAGTATATAATTGTATATTCAAAGTGGAACAGGTCCAACAGGAGAAGACACACCCCAGCAAAGCTAAGCATTAATCATAGACAAATTCCTGCTGTACATCTGGCAGAGGAGGCATGCCAACCTCTTTTTCCCACACCCTGGATAAGTATTTTTGTTGTGATCATTATTTTTTTTTATTTTGGTCAGTGTGGAGTTAGAAAGAAGGTATCTCAAAAAACTTTGTGAAATAACGTATCACATCAAACCCTCACCCTGCTGCCATGTAATGCATCCAGTGATATACAGTGAAGAGAAACCATGGCTGGTACCTTGGCTGGCTTTTCCCAAGATTTCTTCTGAAAATTCCCTACAGAGATAGTAGATTTAAGTTGTACCAGGAAAGGTTCAGGTTGCATATTAGGAAAGAACTACTTTCAGTAAAAGTGGTAATGTACTGGCACAGGATGCCCAGGGAGATGGTGGAGTCACCATCTTTGCAGGTGGTCAAGAGCTGTGGAAATGTGGCACTGAGGGACATGGTTAATGGTCATAGCAAGGACTAGTTGATGGTTGGACTAAATGCTCTTGGTGGTTTATCTGTGGGATATATTATTGTAAATTGTAATAGTAGATCTGGCCAAAACAATTAGGGCACGCATAATGTTGTTTGATGCCAAAACTGACGGCCTAGAAAGGATTGTGCTTGCCTCATCTCTCCATAGAGCGACAGTGATTACAATATCCAAAATGCTACACAGTTTTGGAGTAGAACAAGACAAAAACAATTTCAATAAAGTAAAATAATATATTTAATTACTAGCAAAGATCTTTCCAGTGGTGAGAAAAACAAGCAAGCAAGCAAACAAACAAACAAAAAACATAAATTTCTTCCTAAAAATATTTAAATTTAAATTTAGGTGGGAAGTTTGGCAATACCTGCTAGTGCTATTTTTAAAATCCTGATGCACAGGAATCTCCCTCCTTCAGTCACTTTAACAGGTAAAGGTTCATAAGATTTACAAACATTCTCTCCTGGGCAAGTATTGACCTGTCCCCTTCACCTTTCCAAGACCCAGAAACACATCAGAGGCTCTGCTTATTTTGAATCAGAATAATTTTAGGCATCTGTACAAAGGGGATGATGGAGATCAGTGAATTTAATAGTTTAGTTATTTTATACCACAAAAATATAAAAATGAATGGTTTGATAATTCTGTTGTTATATGGAAAGTGCATTTTAATTCTCATTATGATAATTTTTACAGCTCTTCAACACAGAAATGTTACAGTTACTCAGTGCAGAATTCATTTACAAAAATACTGATATTTTACAACATATAATTGATTTACACAGCAACAAGGAATTTCACTACATAATAGAAAATAGTCTATCAAAAACAACAAATGTAAAGGATAGTACAAGGCTTGGAATATATACAACAAATTTATGAAGCTTTTGAAAGTGAACTAAAGTCTCACATAAAAATCTTCACTAGACAAGATTTCAGCCTGAGCCTCAAGCAACATGTTACATCTGTGGTGAAAGCTGCAGCATGATCCTGAGATTTGAGAAACATAATGTTATATGTAAATCAATATTACACTGGAAAAACTGAATACTTGAGCACTTAGGTAGAAATATTTGACTTGACCCTTTCTAACAAGACTGGTTTTTCAAATGCCCCATCTTTAAGCCTACTACCATCACACGGGTCAAGACCAAAGACAAATTCGACACTTGCCCCCACCATCAACAGTCTCTTCTTCCAAAGTTCCCAATACTCATTTTAAAACAGATGCCTATAGAAATTTCTTTCATTTAGGGCCAAGTGCTTCTGCAATAGTCACTTCTAAAGCTGCTCACCAGTGAAATATAACAATAATGAACACAGAGCACTTTGGTAAAACTGAGTAAACACATATACATAACACACCGATTCACTTCACTAAGAAATACTTTGCAAGACTTATTGAATTGTCAGAAGCCATTAACCTGTTTTCACTCTCACCCTGGTTACTCATTGTGATTCCTAATTATTAGGATTCTTTTTGTACTTCAAGTAGAATATTAAAAAATATTATTACAGTTTAAAAAGATATTCTTTTTTCAACAAAAAAATATGGCATACACACAGTATCAGGTAAGATTGCTTTATTATAAGCTTTTAGAAAACAGAGCCAGGAAATAAAGAAAATTTCAAATCTAAATTAAATTTGTTCTGCTTTATCTGAGAATATGTGTTTGTGTGTGAATCATCCACAGAGAGTGAAAGAGAACAAGTGCTACAAATACCAAAGTACAGTGTTAATCCACCATCTGTTGTTCAAAATCCCTGTAACTTTATTTAAATATATATATATAAAGCAAAAAAAAAAAAAAAACAAAACAAACAAAAATAAAACCTTTTCAAATTTAAAGTTATTGTCTGAAACTAGGAGATAATATAAAAGGAGATGCATTTTCATTTGATTTAATTGCAGTCTTCTCCAAACAAGGCATTTGATTGAAAGGGTGATTATTTTTTGTTGGCTGAATGAAACTAAGGGAAAAGAATGTGAGTACATGGAAATGCAATTTCATAGAACCATAGAATGGATTGGGTTGGAAGATCAGCCTTTCAGAGGGTTAACCTCCAATTATTTCATAGAATGACACATAAGATTTCCACCAGATTTCAAATAAGTCTCAGTCAGTACAGACACACAAAGTATGGTCTTTCTCAGCTTTGCCTAGACTAATTTTATTTAATTTAGCTTGATTTAAAGTGGTCAGATTCCCCACTGAAAATATAAGAAGTGAATTTAAACTAACAAACTGTATTCACTCAGCATTAGTTGTGCATTCCAGAAAGCATTTTCCTTGCCCGCCTGCCTGTGGTCACCTACTCCAACAAATCAAACTGTCAAGGGGCTAATCTGAACTTCATAAGCTCATGAGAACTGTACAGCAAAAAGCTATGGGCCAATATTTTCAAAGATATAGCATCTTCCATATCTGTGGCTGAATCATCAGTGAAACTGCTTAAGCATATTCTTAGCTCAGAAATGAACCCTTGCACGTATTTATGCCATATCACTTCTTGTCAGGAATAATTATATTGATTTTCCACTTACAAAAAGTTTCTGAATCATGTTCCTACACTGAATATCATCTTTCAAATACACAGCATCCCACTCTACTCTCTCGCTAAGACAGACTGAAGATTAGTTAGCATTGGCCAATTGGTCTGAAATTTTGTTTTGCTTTCATTAGTAAGAGCTCTACCAAATTTCTTCCTTCTCCTCAGTCATTAGACTACTCCGTGGACTTACTCATTTCATTTTTCCTCATCACGCTTGCAACGATTTTAATGTTTTATTTCAGTAGAGTAATTGACTCCTGTGTCTCAGTTCTAACACTAAAAATTAGGAGATTATTTCTTCTGAAACTTGCTCCTCTCATCTGTAATCTCAGAAAACACTCAAAGATTATTTTCTGGTCTTTATTTTTCCTACAGAGGATGTTTATTTATTTATTTATTCCTTCATTTTACTTAAAAGCTAAAATTCCATTTTGATTTTACTTCCTCAGCTCTTTTTCAATATCAGAAGACTTACAGAAACCTTAGCTGACAACTTAGAGAAGTAATTTAGCACTTCAGATTTTAGTTTTGTGCTTTACCCTTCATTAGCATTTGGGCATGTATTCTATAGCTAAAACATACGTTCTTGTAAATGAAGAAATCAGTCACCCAACAAAGTAACCTAAGCAAACAGAATGATGATTTTCACCTTCAACCTTAGAAAACCCATAATGACTGTAATAAAAGCATGAGGCAACCTTTCTTCACTATGGTGCTACTGGAACCAGGATACATTATATATACATTATATACATTCTGTTTTCATAGCTCAGAAGTAGTTTGTAAGAATTTTTACAATATATCTTGAGTTTTTTGAGCAGAGGATAGAGACAGTTGTTTGTCCATCACTAAAATAAGTCTAGAGAGTAACTATTTCTGCAAAGCAGAATAATTCTGTATCTCCTTACAGAACTTCTCTTCACCTTTGTTGGTCTCAAGCTTTGCTTACCCTCTTTAGTATCAATTATATGTACCTATGTACCCTTAATTCTTTCCTTCTTCCCATTATTCCCTTAAAAAACAAACAAAAACAAAATAAAAAGACAATGAACAAATTAAAAACAAAAAACAACACCATATTTTTCTGCTTTCCTGAATATTTTTCAGCATTCATTACCATATTTTTCCTTTCCTCTGTCTCCCCAGTAGGTCCTGTGATTGCACTTTTTTGGGTTTCTTATTTTGTCTGATACTGACTTTAATATATTCAAGCTTTCTTGTAGTGTCAAAATAATTTAAGAAACTGCATTCCCTGCATAATTAAATCTAACAGAAATCTAAGGAAATGTAACACTAGATCTATTAAATCAGCAGTTGAAATGCTGCTAAGTAAATTAGAATCTAAGAAGAAAGCAAAGTTCTAGAGTTTTAGGCTTAATAAATATTCAATTAAAATATATTTAAGTATTTTTTCTTTGGACATGTACTGGTTACACTGCCTTATACAAATATATGCTCCCAAACTCAGCCAGTCTGTGATACTGTGAGCAGCTACTCAACAGATACAGGAGGTCAAAACTTAGGAACACAATCAGGAAATGCAAGAAGGCATACAATCAAATTTACAAAATGTTGTCTGTTTCAAAGTAGACTTGCAATATATTTATATAACGATATAAACATATAATTAAATGCCAGCCAAACTCATCTGGCCCTGAAGCCACCATTAATTTCATACAATTTAATACACTGCTATATGTTTACCAGTGTTTTAAGAATTTAATAAAATATGCATGATCTGAAGTTGTTAATTGGTGAATAAAAGGCTTTTCATTCACTACTTATTGACCATGTTCTTCTCTTGAACTGTTTCTAATAAAGGGAAAGCTTAGCACTGTAAACTCTGTGAACTGTATTGTAGCCAAGGGGTAAAACTGCTCTACATGGATAATTTTGTTAGTCTTTTCTGTTTCATTGTTGCTGCATGTATATTGCTTAGTAATTTAATTGCAGTTCTTATCATATTCTGCAACAAGTACTAGAAGTCATGAACCATGGACAGTATGGATGTGCTTAAAATGACTCCTGGGAATGGAAAGGCAGAGTCCCTAAACTCTGACTGCCTAAATTCAGGTTCCTGAAGCTTTTCAGGATGTAGGTTCTGCTTCACTTTTTACACAACCTCTTGGCATGGAAGGGCTCTTGTTGGAAGGGCAGAGAAAGGTTTATGAAGCTGGTAGGAGAGCTGACACACTTGGGAAATTTCCCAGCTGCCCTAATTTAAATGTTCTGCTAAGTGCTGTAGAAAGAGAGATCCCAAATCACCCAGAATTTACAAACTAAGTGTAAGAAGATGCATAGAACAGTAGCATACAAATAAACAGATGGCAGAAAACAAGAAAACAGGGAGATGTACTGTCTGGCAAGCGATACCAAACAAGAATGAAAAACACAGTGACGTGGCTCTGTAAATCAGCAGATAAGGGATTTAGCACTTTTCTCTGCCCTTCTCTTCCAGCCTTTCATGGAGCCAAAATGAGTATCCTGGGCTCTGACACTTCTGTGCTATCACTGCAGTGTGTTGCACTGAGCTGTACACTAAGAACCCCACAGCTTCAGACTATTAACAGAGCTATAAGGATCTGTTCAAGCTAGGGAGCTCCATATTTGACATTCTGCAATATCTGAATTCTGATATGCAATGATTTTATCTGCTTGGAACTAGGAAAAAAGAAAAAAAAAAAAGTAAGAAAACAATAAGATTAACCAAAAATATCTGTACAGTAAGCACATTTCTGCTCACATTTATCAGATTCTGTAAATGAAATTAGAGTGAGAACTAAGGAAAACTACCTTATTCTTGTAATATTTGCATTGTTTCCAACTAGTTGAGCAAAACTTGGAGCATAAAAAATTGTATTACTTTTAGCACTGGGAATGAAAATGATGAAAGTGAATAGAAGAAGTTTCATTGCAAGACAGAAAAAATCAGTGGGATAAAAACTTCACCTCTAGCAAAGATAAGCCAGATCAGATTACTGCACAGTGCGAGGAATGAAATATGCCTCAAAAGTAAACAATGTGTAGCACAATTGAAACCATTAGTTTCCTATTCACCTTATATTTTTAGTCTTGAAAGAGAGGGAGAGAGAGAGAGAATCCTCAAAGGCAATTCCTCTCATTCCAGGGATGGACTGGGGAGAAAGTGGATTCTTTAGTCATAAGCAAGCTTAAACAGATGGAGAACAGAAAGAAAAATAAATGATATTTCCATCCAGTCAGTGAAAGAGGTTTGAAAGAAAAAGCATGACATTTTTATGATCTCTTCCACCATACTTAGCATGGAACATTTGTTTTCATTATTTGATAAAGTTACTTTAGGTACATATTTTCCCCCTTTCATGTCCATTAATAACTATTTAGAAAACTAATGTGAACTGAAAAGCCCAGATCCATGTTTTGCATGCCATGAAGAAAACAAATTGAATCAGAGCTGTCATATCTTTTTAAACTAAATAACAGTAGCAGAACCAGGACATCAGTTAAATACTGCAAAACTGCTATCACCAGCAGTTGAGTGCAATATAGTCAACTATGTATAAATTAACAGAGAATCCTTTCCTGGATTCTTTACTTGAATTACTCATTTATCAGTTGCATTGTGCTAACTCCAGGAACGTGAATCATGATGCAGAACTTGATTATCCTAGCACCTGACAACACAGAAGAAGATGATATTTCCAAGGTGCTGATGGCAGCATAATACAGTTTTGCCTGGAAACATGTAAGCCCGCAGTCTGATACAGCAATGTGGACATTCAGCAGTCCTGAGCTGGCAGGGGTGTAATCCTCATGCATTACAACCTTGTTCCTCTCCTTGTGTCCAAATAGAGGCAAATTATGTTGCCTCATTATTCAACTGTGCTGTACAGGCCAAGGCAGCTGATGTTACAAAGGCATAATCCAACCACCTGCTCAGGTGACAGAGAGCATGACTGGGGTTCTGCATAGCCCAAGGAGGAATGTAAAGGATGCTTTAATGCATCTGGAGCAGGTGTAGATCCAAAATCACAGTCTCACCCTGAAGCATCAATTTAATGTGTGACACACTCTGAATACAAATAAGGATTTGATCTGTCCTGTTTATGTGTCCAGGAAGGTGTCAAAATTAAGAATCTCCTGGCAGTATTTATAAGCACTTTATCCAGAATCAGGGAAAGAGAATATGGGTTTCTGACTTGGATCTGATTTCTGCAGACAAATCTATGAAGTAATTCCTATGCTGGTCAAGCTCTGTTTCAGAAGTTACTCCTACAGAAAGGCTTATCACAAAGTCAGTGTTAGCAGGGATGCTTGCTAGCTTTGAAGGTTAGTAACTTTATTTAGTCTCCAGCTTAATCGCCATACATGGCCAGTGAGAACTCATTTGTTATTCCATCAATGATTTCCTTTGATTTACCTAATTATCTTCCCTCTCTGGTGTTTACCCTCAAATGTACTGCAGATGGCAATCATCTATCCTTTCAGTCTTTGCTTTTCTAGACTTAATGGGATAAGTTTTAAGACTTCTCTCAGAAGCCAGACCATCACCTACACTACATTAGTAGCCATTTCCTGAACCTATCTTAATTCAAATTCATTTTAACAGAGGAAACCAGACACAAATGCACTAATCCAATGATCTTAATGAAGCTTTGGTACATAACATTTCTATTTCTATCACTTCATATCTTCAGTAAATAATTCCTTTGATATTTTTAGGACTGTACTTTTTTTTTTTTTTTTTTTTTTTTTTTCCTTTCCTTCCCTCCCCTCTCCTCCCCTCCCCTCCCCTCTCCTCTCCTCTCCTCTCCTCTCCTCTCCTCTCCTCTCCTCTCCTCTCCTCTCCTCTCCTCTCCTCTCCTCTCCTCTCCTCTCCTCTCCTCTCCTCTCCTCTCCTCTCCTCTCCTCTCCTCTCCTCTCCTCTCCTCTCCTCTCCTCTCCTCTCCTCTCCTTTCCTTTCCTTTCCTTTCCTTTCCTTTCCTTTCCTTTCCTTTCCTTTCCTTTCCTTTCCTTTCCTTTCCTTTCCTTTCCTTTCCTTTCCTTTCCTTTCCTTTCCTTTCCTTTCCTTTCCTTTCCTTTCCTTTTCCTGTCCTTATTTATTTATTTATTTATTTATTTATTTATTTATTTATTTTAGCTACGCATCATTAGCCTTTAGTTTCCTTATCACTGTTTTCCTCTTCCCCATCATATGAAACTGTTATATTCTGCTCTAAGGAGGTGAAATGGGTGATCAATGTATTGATGGAATCTTTATGTATTTTATGTAAAAATCAAATATGAAATTAGCTATCCTCCCTCAGCCTGAATTTATTTTTGGATAACTTTTCATAACTTTAATATTTAAACAATTTGCTGTCCTGCATTTTGCCCATGTTCGGAATGACAGTCTTTAAAGCCATATGGAGTCAAAATACTAGTTTAAAGATAACCACAGCCCAAAACCAATTAGTATTCTATCTCATTTAAGAGCACTCCAAACCTTCATCCCTATTATCTTCCTATTTAGAAAATAAAATTTTTATTTATTTCAGCTTTTGCCAGTTCTCATTTCCCTCTAATCAGAATCCTTTAAGATGTACTTTTTTGTTTAGGCCAACTAAACTTTTTTTAACTCTCAATATTTTTTTCAGCAGGATCTTCTCCTCGGTCTCCTTAGCTACCAGTTTTTGCCTCTGCAACTGACTAGCTTCTCTTCTAGTTCATTCTTTATAAACTGAAAGACTCAATTAAAACGTTTTCTTTTAATTTAAGCAATTGATTTGATAAGACTTATCTATGTTTTGGTTATTATCTGGTTAACAAATGCACTAGTTGTACCATCCAGGGGTACCTGGTTATGTTATTCCAGTATAGGTGTACCTGTTCATTGTATGGACTAGATGAGCTTTAAAGGTCCTTTCCAACTCAAATGATTCTATATTCTATGATTCCATAAGCACCGCATATCCCCCAGATAAAGTAACGTCCCTTGTAGTAGTACTGTCCTCAGCAGTCTTTCTCTCAGTAACCAGAAATACTAAAATGGAAACAACCATTGCCAAACTCAGCAAGTACAAAGGGGGATCAATAAGCAGAGCTATGGTGATACAGATGAGAAAATAATTACTTTGCTAACACAAGTCTATATTTTGAAAAATCAATAGCACACTAGAAACAGGCTACGGTAAGTGCATAAAAGCTGAACAACCTCATGGGCCATTTTCCCTGCTGCACGTGTGCAAACTTATTCAATTGAATATTTATAGTATGTTGAGATAGGAACATGAAAAATATGCCAACAATGATAGAGTTTTTTGGAAGACAAAATTAACACAGAACAAAGCCTTTGTCTGCTATGGTTTCTGTGGGCTCTCCATCCTGTAAAATTCAGACCAAAAATTATTTACATTTTTTTTACTTTACATTTATCAAACTTCATCTATCAGCTCTATCAACAGACAAAGAAAGACAATTAGCCTGTATCACCCTTTTCATTAGGGCCAGATCCAAAATCCATTAGTGACTGTAAAGAGCCTCCTATTGACTTCATAAGGTTTTGGATCAGTTTAGAAGTGCGTGCCTAAAGCAAGATGAACATGCCATCTGTTGTTTTCTCTGATGGTCTGATTTCAGTTCTCTACCCATTCCTTTATAATTTTCATTTTCTTCTTTTATTTTTTCTTTTTCCATTTTCTTTTTCACTAGATATAATAGCATCCCTCTCCTTCATTACCTCTGTCGCTTAAAAAATTATGGGATATTGCCCTTCTGCGGCTTCCCTTCATAATATTTTCAGGTTATAGCCTCCTTTATTTTGTTTGTTAAAGGATCTCATGCTATGTGAGATCAAGCAAAGAACATTGCTTCTTCACTGCTATGGATATCAGGAGGCAATGGTTAGCACAAAAACAGTAACAACAGTATTGGTAGAATTTGATCATTTTGCAGATTTAGTAGAAGTCCTACTAAATGATGTTCTGAAAAAAAAACAACAACAAACAAACCCCCAAAAAAACAATACTTCTGCTTTAACATATTTTTTTTCTCTTTCTTCTCTCTCTCTCTTTCTCTCTCTTTTTAAGGAAACTATTTCTAAGTGCTTTTCTATGTAAGTGATACATTACAAAGATAAAAGGAAGGGTGGGGTAAATGGGGAAAAAAAACCAAAACAACACAACAGAAAAGGCAAGGAATTTTACAGACTCTTGACTATGCTTTGTGAGAATAGAAAATAATAATTAAAAAGAATGGTTCCTCTGTACATCTAAGTTTGCATACTACATTAAATTACGCACTAAGTTAACACCTACTTTCTCAATGCCCCCAGAACAATGACCTGTTTTCTCAAGCAATTTATCTCTGCAACAAGAAAATGATTTAGGGATCACTTACTTTATATCTCAGTCTTTCCCATCTCTGATGCCTTCAAACTTGTTTCCCATCAACAGAACAAGGAATTCAGACTCTACCTCACAGTGCAGAGATGTTCAATCAAACACATCAGGAAGAACTTATAAATAATCTCCCGTTTTCTGCAGCAATCTCTTCAAATTGTTGTTGACATCATTCTTGCCACCAAGGAATTAAATGACAAATGTCTGGTGACTGGGTTTCCCAAGGTACAAATGCTAGAGATGCCAAACGTTGTGTGATGGGGACATGCTGCCCTATCTTACAGCTGGAGAGAATTCACATGCACATTCCTTGCTGCACTTTTGTTTTGAAGCACACACTATTTTCTGTGATGCAGACACTGTGACCTTCAAATCCCTTAAAAGCTTTGCAGTGCACTTTTAAAAGGCCTTGCTGCTATAAGAGGGGGTTGGATCATTTGTTCTGATCAATGCAATTGTTTCCAACAACTTGGTTAATTTCCTCAAAGTGCTCTGGATACTGCCAAAAACTCTGAGAATGAATCTGAACATGGTTTCCCATATGTGTTTGGGTTACAAATGTCAAAAAGAAACACTTGAAGCTGTACGTAAAATTTTCTGGAAAGAGTTGTTCAGCTTCCACTGCATCACAGCAATGATGAGAATTTAAAAAAGAAAACAAAATAATTTTCCTTATTCTACAGTCCAGGAGTCAGTAAATCAAGTATCATTAACAGCACGCTGCAGGGCAGTGTTAGCAATTCTTTGGAGTACTAAAAGTCAGCACTTCAACAAGAGATGCGTTTTTCTAAGTACCCACTGAGACCAGGCAAAATAGAATGGCATGGCACAGTATGGAAGGGAATGGACTGGACTGGACTGGACTGGGTATCATAGTATCGTGCGAGTTGGAAGGGACCTTAGAGATCATCGAGTCCCACTCCCGGGATTCGAGCCCTCTAGTGTAGCAGAGCGGCAGTTTTACCCCTTGCGCCACAAGGGGGATTCAAACCCGGGCCCTCTGGTGTTGCAAGCGGCGGTTCTAACACCGTGCACCACCGGGGTAGACAGGACTGGAATAGAATATAACAGTTCTGTTGGAAGAGACCTTCAGAGATCATGTAGTCCAACTACCTGATCACTTCAGAGCCAGCCAAATGCTAAAAAACATTACTGAGAGCATTGTCCAAATGACTCTTGATCATCGACAGGAATGGAATATCAGACAGCTCACTTGGAAACCTGTTCTAGTGTTGTGCCCTATTAGGGTCAAGAAATTGTAACAAAATGGTAAAGAATTTCTCCTAAGATCAGCCTGAGCCTCACCTTGTACAGCTTCATGCTGTTCCTGCATCATGATGCAGAGCTTGGCTTCTTGATCTGTGCTTCATTTCCTCAGGGAGCTGTAGGGAGCAATGAGGTTGCCTCAGTCTCCTCTTTTTCCCGAACCTTGGTCCTCCAGCACTGAGGACGAGGCGGTCCCAGATCTGTTCTTGCTTATAAAATATAGTCTCTAAACTTTAGGCGGGATTATTTTTAAATTAAAAAATTCACTAGTTGTACCTTAAAACAGTGCACAGTCTCCCTGAGAATGATTCACATCTTCTGGCTACAAAAACAACTCTTTTCTATTCTACTGCCTTCCTGGCCCTGATAAGTATAAATTCTTGTCTCGTCTGTAGCTTTTCTTTCCTCTTACTGCTTTGAAGGTTCAAGAATTTCTGTGTTGTAAGGGATGAAAAGTACCTGGGGAAAAAAAAGTGTTTTCTTAGTAAATGGAAATTTTATTCCTATCTACCCAGGTTAAAATCTTAACCACTTTGCATCTAACTGAATTGTGGGATACAAACAGAAAGACAGCTACTGCATGTTTTCAGTTTCCTTCTTATTAGATGAGAAGGTTCAGATTGCTACAGGGAAATCAAGCTTCTTAAGTGATTCAAACCCAGAGACAGCAAGCTTATGAATCTCCTATGGCAACAGGTGAAAGACAAGTGGTGAACTATGAGAAGCAGCACTTCCAGGAAAACACAAAAGTGAAATTAGGGCATCAGTGATATTCTGTAACACATATGGACCCTCTGGTACAGAAATTGCAGCATACTCTTTTCAGAGTTAGAAGCATCATAGAAAGATAAAATTGTCTGAGTTGGAATGGACCCTTAAATATCATCTTGTCCAACTCCCCTGCAATGAACAGGAACCTCTACAGCTCCATCAGGGGCTCGGAGCCCCATCCAGACTGGCCCTGTGCATCTCCAAGCACAGGGCATCCACCACCTCTCTGTGCAACCAGCGCTAGTGCCTCACCATCCTGTTTTAATTTGAAACTCTTTCCACTCGCCTCATCACAAGATACCCTGCTAAAGAGTCTATCTCCTTTCTTACAGTCCCTCTTCATCTTTGTGGCTATTTTAGCCATTTAGATACTTACATGGATTTGAGTCACAATCTCCACCTTTAATAAAGGTGGCAGCTACCTTACTCATGAATGTGGAGAAGGTGGACATGCTATTGTATAACCTGGGCAGAACACCCCTTTGCTGGGGCACATGTTAAATACTCTGCCCATCTAAAATATCATCCCCGCAGGCAGAACTTCCAGACTCTTTGTATCTGACTATGACCCTTACCACTGTGCTGCATTCAAAGAAGTAACACTTGCTTATGGCTCTGACAGTTACCTAGAAGCAAGGAAATGCAGCTTAAACTGATGTTCAGGAATTCTTTTTTTCCAAATTGAGAAAACAACACACACCAGTCCTGAGAATCATTTACCAGGTATTTCCAAGGATACATAATTTGCTATTTACGTATTCTTAAAATTATTTATATAACCAATTCCTATACTGCAACTTTTAAAAAGAAATGGTGTGTGTGCATGGAGGGGGGTCATTTGTTTGTTTGCAGCTGTTTTTCTGATGGAAAGAGGGGGAAAAAGCAATTATCACCATATTTTAAAGGCCTCTGAAATCGAGGACATCAAAAAGAGGCTGGAAAGAAACAAACAAAAATAAAACAACACACTCAAAGCAAGTATAAAAACACCACCACCATCACAAAACCACATCACCACTCCCCAGGACAAGGAATAATATTAATACGTGTTGCTAATATTTATTTGTCTTTTCAGTTTTTTAAGAACATCTTTCTCCTAAATCCCATGTTAATCTAAAATTCATCTGCAAATAATCCAACCAATGTGTTTTTTTGTTTGTTTGTTTGTTTTGTTTTTGTTTTTTGCTCCACCATCTTCAAGCTTCTATTAGCCTCTCACAACTTTTCCATTGTACACCTACCTGGCCACTAGGGATTTTTATGCTTCTTTGGACGTAGTACACTTTGAATGCATTGCTTTGCAAAGAACCTCAGGCTAACACTGAATCTACAGGGTACACTGAAGTATATTGACTCTATTTAGCATGTAGTAGAATCCTGTCAGTGTACTGTTGCATATGTTTCTGTTGAGAAATAGTTAATGTGCTTGTGCTCCCTTTAGAGCAGTTGGCCTCTAGGATTCAGCTTGGTTGCGGCACTGTGCTTCATTACTCACTTTGACTTGTGCATTTTTCATACATACATTCTGTTTTCCAGTGAACCATAAAAAGGGGTTTGCACAAATCACTTTTCCTAAGGAGGTCCTGTATCTATAAATCACATTTCCTAGTTAGCCATGGTATTGAGACTAGATTTATCTAAGAAACTACAGTACAAGCAAAATGCTTGTTAAGCATAGCGTAATAATAGAGCAGGAATGAAAAGCCGACAGTTTCCATAGCATACATTTGTGTCCCATAACAGCTGTTATTGCTTTTATTTCCAGTTCAGGTAGGCTGCTTTTGTCTAACATTTATTCTTATTTTAAAATGATGTTTATTTGAAGTGTGTATTTTTTCTTGGCAACTGTCTTCAGTAAGCATGTAGTTTCACAAATACATTGATTTTTTTCTCATCAAGCTTTTTTTTTTTTTTTTTTTTTTTTTTTTTTTTTTTTTTATCCTTCCTCTTCCACTGCATTATAAGCAAATAAGTACAAGCTCAAGACTACTTATTCTGTAGGTTTCAAAAAATACTTTGGCCATATTGAATTCAGTCTCCATTTATGGAAGACTGATTTCCAATGAAGACACTGATTTACTGTCTGGTAAACAAGAAGAATTTGTGGGATTGAATTTTGCTGACCCTGATCAACATTTAAGTGATAACATTTAACAACAGTTGCTATAATGTAGTGACCTGAAGTACCCTTATCCTGAGAACAAGGTGATGAAAATATTTCATTTACAAATACAATTTTGAAAAATGTCACCTTTTTAATTATGTCCAAGTAGGTAATCAATGCCTCAAAGTTAATCTAAAAGAAAGAACACAACTGGAACTTTTACCTCGAGCTCCTAATATAGGCTGTAGGACCTACTTAAGTTATCTCTGGAGAAAAGCACCACAGTCACTCTTCTTTATGCAATGACTCCATAAAGGAGACAAAGCCATTGTGAGTCTTGCATTTTCCCCCTTATTATGAAAACTGAACACGTCTATCTCCTCACATTCCAGAGAACTTGTTTATCAAACCAAAACCATATGCCTTTTTATCTTTAATGCCTTTTGCATTTCATAAATTAAAAGAAGTCTGGCAATTAAAGCATGCTTTGTTATTTCTGAGCATTTAGACTATCTTGCTGATCTCTCCACAATATACTACACACATATTCAGCTATGGATTGCATATATAAACTAATGTGGTTGAACGTGACCTTACCACCAAGATCCTGCTGTCTCTATTATGCTTCCAAAAATGTCCACTTCTGCCCTTTATCATATTGGTTGGCATTTGACAACCTTTTACTTTAATCCAGTTGTTCTCATTCATCATTGCTAATTAATATTAGCATTTTTATGCCCAGTGTCAACTTGTCTAAATTCAACACAGAAACATCAGCATTTGTTCTCTCTTTCCAGGTAGGATAAAGACACTGTCTGAAAAGATATCTTCCATGTAAGTCCATTTTATTTGCGCGCAAGCCACAGCTTACTTGCCCCCACTAGGAAGATAAATTTAGGAGTCCTCCTTTTCCATACTCTCAATCATCCTCAAGGCTTTCAGATACCAGTATCCTTTTAAAGTAATAAAATTGATCAGGATATTCCAAACATTTTAAACATTGTGTTCCAGATTCTGCTCTACTCCACATAACAAAATTTATTCCATAGTCCTCAAGTACAGAATCACAGAATCATAGAGGCACAGAATGGCTTGGGTTGGAAGGAAACTCAAAGAGCATCTAGTTCCAGTCCTCTGCTGTGGGTATGATTGCCAATCTCTAAATTGGACACTAGATCAGGATGCCCAGGGTCTCATCCAATGTGGCCTCGAGTTTCTCCAGGGATGGGGCATCCACAGCTTCTTTGGGCAGCCTTGGCCAGCACTTCACCACCCTCAGTGAAAAATGTCCCCCTGTCATCTAATCTATATGTCCCTTCTACAGCACTGAACTGAAAATTTGTGTTCAACTTCTGACAGGCCAAGGAGGCCCAGGACATTCTGCAGATTCATTGCAATGAATCCAACCAGAGGCACTTGATTTCATACATAGGCTGTGCTCCCTTAAAACTGGCCTTTTTCAGAACACTCATGTTTCACCTAACACAGCCTGCCACTCTTTTCTCTCTGACCTGCACAGACAGCAGGATGACTCACACTGTCCCATTTGCCCTTTTGAAGGACTGCCACAGCATTAGCTCTCTTTCAATTCTCTGAAATTTCCTCAGCGCTCAAAGGCATTCTGAAAACTCAGTATGACAGACACAGATGCTGATCAACCAGCTCCTCTAGATAAAAAAAAAAAATCAAGGCCCTCGCCCCATCTCATAATTAAAGATAGTTTTGAGCTTTATTCGTATAGAATTGCATTAGACTCGAAATCCTCGCTACACTTTGATTTATCTGATTTCTTTCCACCCATTTAAACTAGCAATGAAGTTTCAGGAAGATTGTGGTTTTCCTCAGCCCTTTTTGACAGATATTTATCTGCTGCTGGGACAGATGAGTAATGGCATTGCTGGAGGTGAAAAATCAGGGAAGATGCTGATTTTTAATGGCTTTTGTTACTTCAGAATTTATAGCTTTAAGCAGTTGCAATTCCTTTCCACTGTAGGCCTATGCATGCACACACATCCTTAATGTCTCAACTCATTTCTCTCTCAGCCACCTTACAACAAATACACCTAGGAATGTCATATGCCATATCTAAACTTTCTCTCAGAAATGCGCTTCCCCACGCTGCTTAAACTACAACAGATCTCTAGATTTCAAAAGAGAGACCTTAATATGACATCTCCAAGCATGTTTCTTAAAATGTTATCTCTGCAGATACGGCATTTCTGTTTAAAAATCAAAATACATTTTCAGTGTTCAGTGTTTTTATATTCTAATGTGTTTACCAACAAAACACACAGAAATACCTCACTGTGCAATGCAGCATTCTGCTTTGGAAATATAATAAACATATCTATTTGTCAAGTATTTAAATTTAGTTTAGAACTGCATTTGCCAGTATTTTGTATAAGCTATCTTAGCTAACATTTCTCATTTCTAAATGAACACTGAATACAGATGCATACATTTCAGCATTTCTAAACACTCAAGTGACATTTTGAAGGTGTAAAATTGCAATCTTATTTCCCACTTCTACTTAACTTTTGCAATACTACTGAGATCTTAATATCATTGTAACTAGCACTTCTCACTGTGCACTCTTCAAAGCATATTTCAGTAAATAGGTTATTAGTCTGTATCTTAGTACGTTTTTTGCTTGATGGCTTTAAAGCTGGCCTTCTTTTCTGTGTCTAGCTTCCTCACCATGAGATGCAATAAAAACATTTGAGAACTTATCTTCATTAT
This sequence comes from Excalfactoria chinensis, assembly GCF_039878825.1. NCBI lineage: Eukaryota > Metazoa > Chordata > Aves > Galliformes > Phasianidae > Excalfactoria > Excalfactoria chinensis. The sequence continues at coordinate 177,551,358 of NC_092825.1, forward strand.
CAGAGATAAGAAAAATGTTTTCGTTTTAAAGCATTGTTTCCCATTGGTAAAAATGAGCTCTATTTTAGCACTTCCCCCCTCACCTCTCCCCTCCTCCCCCTCCCCATATAGTTTAATTCCCATTAATGACAAGCTATGAACTAAACATTCACAGTCTGTATATACTAACAGAGCCACACTTCTGCTTTGCAGATGAAGTGTGAGAAGTGTAAACTGTGCTCTGAGTGCAACCAGTTAAACTCTGCAAAATTAAAATCCACTTCTAAGAATAAATTATTCATCAATTTCAGTCAGAATTCATCTATCACATTAAGCTGCGTAAGGTGACTTTCTAGACATGCTTGAGACTCACCAGCTAGGTCAGATTCTTAGGGTAAAGCAGTATCTTGCAATATAAAACATGCATGAACAGCATACAATCTTTTTTTTTAACTCCTTTAGCGTACTTGAAGTTACCTTAGTCATTTGACTTTTAGTTGCAAACTTAAATAGGGACAGAATTTAAGAGGAAATGTTTGTAATGTACCTTTCTAAAGAGCTTTCTAATGCTACAGAGTGGGTTGCACCTGCAAAATTATTTTGCAAAAAATATACCAGACCAAATACTGACCCTCTTGATGACAAAGTGCTTTTCTTCTCTACACAAGAGTTAAAGAAAAGAGCAAAATGACTGTTATAAGGTGAAGTGAAATGATCTCCTGGCAGTTTCAAACGTAACTGCATAAGAATAGAAAATTATGGGAATGCTGAACACAAACAGGAAACTAGAGATTTTTATTGTGATATGGTATTACTATTGCACGATGCATACCAATGCCAGTTGTGGAATTCAGCCTGGGTGAACCAAATGAATCCTCCCTTTGTCTTCTTGCCATCTTTGCAATGCCATGCCCTATCAAAGTGTAATAGTGATTCCTTAAGGTTGACTGGACCTAATTTATGTACAATAATTGATTCTAAATTAATAAAAAAAATGAAAAGCAATTTTCTGCAATGAAAAAAACATTTCTTTTTCTAAAGAGAAAAATCCAGCATGTCAAGGATGGCTTTTAAAAAGTCCTGTCTTGAAAATGATCATCTTTGCTGCAAGCTGATTACTATCATCTCCAGAATGATTCATTTTCTAGCAGTAAATTGAAGTTCCTTTTTCTCATTTATTTAAATGTACGGGTTATTTTAAATCTACATATTACTTGCTGATGCCAATTGCAAATGTAAGTGATAACCAAGTTGAATCACTGTTTAGTAGGCCTTCAGTTCGTCAAATTTCTTCCTGCAATACTTTCCCAATCTGTTTCCAAAAACATTCCTACCTACATTTTCAGTCAATGTCTCAGACACATATCATTCCTTTTTAGTGTATACGTGCTCTCAGGACAGTGTTCCAGTGGCTTTTATTCAGAACTGATCAGTTCATTTTAAAGTACATAGAGTAAGTTCCCTTTTTCAGCTCTGCTCATTAGCAACTAGGGCTGGCTGATTTAGAATCATAGGATACCTGGAACTGGGAAGGACTCACAAAAACCAGTGACGTGAACTCTTGGCTCCACAAAGGAGCACCCAAAACCCAAACCCCATGTTTGAGAGCATTGTCTTGATGTTTCTTGAACTTTGGCAGCTCAGGGCTATGCTCACAGCCCTGGGCAAGCTTTTCCATGCCCACCACCCTCTGGGGTAGAGCCTCACCTCCAGCTGCCCCTCCTCTGACGCAGCTCCATGTTGAAGTATCACAGAATAGCACACTTTGAGATTTCTTGGGTGACACATATAGATTGTTTTCTGCTAACAGAATCTTAATGCCAGTGAAGAAAAATGAATTCATTTGCACTTTCTGAAAATTGGGATGTTGTCCAAGCTCTCAGAATGCCCCCAAATCCCAGTTAAACTCTAAAACCAATAAGGGATTTATTATTGAAAAATTATTTCTAGACAAAATTATTGCCTACTGAAAGCTGCAATGCTAAGCATGAGGGAAAAGTCTACTTTCCCATATCAGCTGAGGAGATTAGGACTGACAGAACAAAAAGGTTGCCCTGTTTCTCCTGTTTCATTAGACCAGCATTATCTAATCACATAGAATCACAGAATTGTAGGGGTTGGAAGGGACCTCCAGAGATCATTGAGTCCAACCCCCCTGCCAAAGCAGGTTCCCTACAGCAGGCTGCACAGGTAGGCATCCAGGCAGGTCTTGAATATCTCCAGAGAAGGAGACTCCACCACTTCCCTGAGCAGCCTGTTCCAGTGCTCCGTCACCCTCACCATAAAGGAGTTCTTGCGTACATTTGTGTGGAACTTCCTATTCTCCAGTTTCTGGCTGTTTCTGCTTGTCCTGTCTGCACACACTGCTGAAAAGAGTCTGGCCTTGCCACTTTGCCCCCCACACCTCAGATATTTATAGACCTGGATCAGGTTCCCTCTCAGTCTTCTTTTCTCAAGGCTAAATAGACCCAGTTCGCTTAGTCTTTCTTCACAGGGGTGATGCTCCAGGCCCTTCACCATCTTTGTGGCCCTCCCCTAGACTCTTTCCAAGAGATCCCTGTCTTTTTTGTACTGGGGAGCCCAGAACTGGACACAGTATTCCAGATGAGGCCTTGCCAGGGCAGAGTAGAGGGGGAGGATCACCTCCCTCGACCTGCTGGCCACACTCTTTTTAATGCACCCCGGTATGCCATTGGCCTTTTTGTCTACGAGGGCACACTGCTGGATCATGGCCAACCTGTTGTCCACCAGGACACCCAGATCCCTCTCTGCAGAGCTCCTCTCCACACTTAACTGTCCTTGATGCACACTTAACTATTCCTTTCAGAATTGGCAATATTCTGTATGACTAACTCTGTAAAATTTAACTAATTCTGTAAAAAAAAAAAAAAAGATCCTCTGTGCTATCTGCTCCTGCAGAGGGAGTTTCGCTCTGCTTACAGTGACCTTCTACCTTGGACTGGAACACAGAGCTCCTTAGACTACCAAGGAGTAAAATAAAGCCAACCTTGGTCTTGATTTGCTAAAGATAATGCAGTAAATAAGCTGAAAGACCACATCCTTGAGAGCTACAAGAAATTAAATGGAAATTTCATGTAAAGCTATAAACAATGTTTTAAAATACCCAGCTGGATTATGTGCTGCATTCTGGTGAAAGCAAGCAAGTTAGGAAGTGCGAGAAAGGCAATAACAAGTGATAGTACCTCAAAAATAAAATGCCAACATAATAATAATTTAACAGAAACAGCAGTAGACCACTGCCTCTAGGCAGCTCTGACTTGCATGAAATCACTTTTCACATAATAGATAACTCAAGATCTCTGTGATCTGGATAAAGTTAAAGGGATAACTTTCAAGTAGAAATAGCACAAATAATTTCTTTTTCCCCTATCTCACAGAGGTAGCTTTTGAACTTCTGAATAAATGCTGTTTACATTTCCAACTTTTCCTCCTTTTTAATAAGGAATATACATTATTATCAATACCCTCCATTTTTTTGGTTTTCCACAGCTTTTTAAACACTTCTCTCTTTTTGACAGTACTTTCTGGTACTGCGTTAGTGGCTCTCTAGTATCCACACTTTCTACTGATACACTTTCTGTGAACAAATTCCCCACAAGCTTTCAATGAGGGAGTTTAAAGTTCTTTTGACTTATGATTCCATATGTCAAGGAGTGAAATTTCTTACGCTCCTCCAGAAAGAAAAAGGCTCAATATGTTGAGTGATGCATTACATCAGAAAAAATCTTCAAACAATCGCCAATTTTATTTTTCTGTTTGAGCATTAAGCTCAAAGCATAAAGTACAGAAAACACGAAAGTACCACAACATGCTTTTAAAACAAAATATTCAGCAATTTGAAACATTTTGCACAGCTGGAAAACTCTGATAACCCTTCCAACCTTAATTCAAACTATAAATATCCCTCCCAGGTTTAAACTGGACTTGCAAACCTACTGAACCACGTGGTGAGCCTCTCTCCTGAAAAATTCCCCACAGATCACTATACCAATTACTAAAACCAGTGAATGTATAGATCTTAAAAAATAGATGAAAGTCTAGTTCATAGTAACACGATTCTATTTTATTTATTTCTATTCTTATTTTTTTTTTTCCTTGGAAAGCAAGAACCATCAAATGTAATGCCAAACTCCATATTCTTTCCACCCAAAATATAAAGCTATTACACATGCATGGGAGGGAACATCCTTCACTGAGATAATGCCCTCAGAGGAACTTAAATAGCATAGTGCTTCAACGCAGTGATAAATCCAAAGGAATATGCTAATCTCATTTAACCTAGCTTGCATCCTTGCAATATTTTTCAGACATTCATATTTAAAAGAAGGATTATAGGGAAGAAAGATGAAAATGTGAAGTAATTTATTTGGCACCTAAAGGAAGCCAAATGCATTGGATCATTTCAGTCTTTTTTCCTAATCACAGCATCGCCATAAACTGTAGCAGTTGCAGTACTTTCCCAAGACTCTTCCAGCCTTCTCCCCTCCTTCATCTTTCCTTTTAGGTCTCAGAAGTTTTTTTTTCTTTTGAATATTGGGGATGAGAAGTGCTCCCACTCTGTAGCTCAGAGAGGGTGCATGCATGCTTTACACAGCTGTAGAAGTGATGAGATATAGGGCAAATCTTCCCTGTTTACAGTATGAATGGAAAGTCTTTCTATTATTTATTTATTTATTTATTTATTTATTTATTACTTTTCCCTTCAATAACTTCCTTTGGACAACTCAAATTCTTCTGGCAGTGCATATCTGAATTAATTCAGATCATCCCTATCTGAAGAGGATAGGTTATTTCTCCTGGCCCTTTCAATATATCTGGAAAAAATGGGATAGTTTACCTATTCCATTTCACCATACTCCCAACCTGTAACAATGTAATCATTTGTTAACAGCAGTAACAGTAAACAAATTTTGTTCAGCTGGGATATAATACTAAAGGCTGCCATTTCACTTCTCTACCAAGTAGTCATCACTAAGACAACAATGGGGAAATAGTTTCAAAATAAATGAATGAATAATCAGATTGGATATAAGGAAAAAGTCTTTTTAAAGTAAGAGTGGTGAGGCACTGGAACAGGTTACCTATAGGTGTGGTATGTGCCCCATCAGGGTCAGACTGGATGAGACTCTGAGCACCGAAGGACCTGTTGGTGTCCCTGTACATTATAGGGGGTTGGACTAGATGGCCTTTAATGGTCCCTTCCAACTCTGGATTTGATTCTACAATTCTAACAAGGTGGGATTATTTATTTTCCACTTCCAGAAACCAACTGTGCAGAATGATCGCACCAGCAGGCAGCAATTGCTGCTACTCAAAATTCACAGCCTTCTCTGTCCCTTCTTTTCTCCTTTCCCATGCAGACCCCAGAGTGGCACACCGTGTGCCTCAGGCCCCCATATGACATCCACAGCTATAGATCCAGGAATAGTTTTGGCATAATTACTCCCTGGTAGAATAAGAACAAAGAACAAAGTTTCCCAGTGATTAGTTTTATTTTAAGTGCCAAATTAGGGCTGCTTTGAGCTGTCAGAAAGTCACACACTCTGAGTAACGTTACAAAAGAATTAGGCTGTTCCAAGGAATCTTAATTTAGGTCATTGAACTGAAGCAACCAAATTCTGCAGTTGCCTTGGAAAAAGTTGACCTGGTATTTCTGTATCACTTTGGTGGGACTGTACACCAGGTTCCTTTAGCTCCTTTCATCAGCTTGCTCCTGTACAACCTCAGGTCAAATGAAATCTAGTAAGGTGCAAGAAACAAAATGAGGACACAGACCTTGCTTAAACCATTGCATCCTACTGCCAGGGAGCTTGTGCTTTCCAATGCTGACAGGTGACTGAATGTGAACAACAGCCACTGGCACAACAATCAATTGTATAACTGTAGAACTGTAGAAAGTTGGAAAAGACCTCTACAATCATCTTGTCTAACTGTCAGCTCATCACCACCATGCCCACTAACCACGTCCCTCAGTGCCACATCTACACAGTTCCTGAATACCTCCAGGGACAGTGATCCACCTCCTCTACAGGCATCCTGTTCATAATCTTTTCTTTCTCAGACCTAAGATGTGACTGGAATTAGAAGACATGAGAGAACTTCCCACACAGTGTATGCACTAAACACATATTTTCAAGCATCTTTCTTAATTTATTTTTTTTTTTTTTGTTTTTGTTTTTGTTTTTCATTTTACAGAACATTTTCTTTTAGGGAGGTAGTGAGAAACTTCCTGTGTTTGCTGGAACAGCTTCATAGATAGATGCTTCCTCTTCTTGTAGAAGAACATAATGGCAAAAATTCCTGGGAGAGAATCTGATTGCATTAAATACTCCTAGATCACTGCTCCACTATAACTCTGATATAAACTGGACAATAAGAAAACAACAACAACAAAAAAAAAAAAAAAAAAAACCTTTTGAATTACAATTTATTTTAGTCTCAGTGCTGCAAAAAATAACTAACATTTGTTCTAAGTAAGGAAAGAGGAAGTAGTTAGCAAAGAAAACAAATGTAGTAAGGGCACCCAGTCAGAAAGCTCTTAACTGGGAATAAAACATCTACAGTTCTGCAGAAATAAGGACTCAGAGAGCAACACTTCTTTTCAAAGATCTCTGCGGGCACCGAGGGACACTCATTTTGAAAGACTGACTTTCTCCTGTTGGAAGTTCCATTCCACCAAGGCTGCTGAGGGTCGACTATTGATTCATGCACTCTAAGATCTCAAAATGAATGCTTATTCGATATACGCTTTTAAACTTTGCAAATATATCTTTTCTAGGGACCATTTCTTGAGTACTTCCTTACAATCATATAACATATGATTGTATAAGCATATAAGCATAAACATATAAGCAGTGATCTCAGCCAAAACAAGACAAAGAGATATAAAAGTAAGACATTGAGTCAAATTAAGTCCCTGCAACATTTAGGATAATCCAGTTCTCACTTCCCTTTAGCATTCAGTAAAAGGTACCTCTTTATGCTTTGCCAGCTACATTTTTACAAAGGAAATGACTGATGAAAACAGCACAGCTAATAGTACAGTAGGAATCTTGTGTTAGGGTAACAAGGGGCCAATCAATTAAGAAACTAGGTCTGAAACAAATTTTCAAAACAGCCTGTCCCACAACAACTTATATATTTTCATTCGTATGTAGACAGAGAATAAAAATAAATGCTGAAAAATCAAATAATTATGAGAAAATAGCTTTAGTAATCATAAATGCCTACTTTTTCCTTTAGCATGTAAAGAATAGATGAGCAAAAAGTACTGAGGTCTGAACTCAGACATTGACCTTGACATGAATCCAACAGAAATTTACAAGAAACTGTCTTTCTTACTTTTAATAGAGCAGAATGGAATGGAATGGAATGGAATGGAATGGAATGGAATGGAATGGAATGGAATGGAATGGAATGGTTCAGTTGGAAGGAATCTACAGTGATATGTAATCCTGACTTGTTCCAGGCTGACCAAAAGTTAAAGTGCATTATTAAGGGCATTGTCCAAATGCCTCTTGAATGCTGATAAGCTTGGGGCATCATCCACCTCGCTAGAAAGCCTGTTCCAGTGTCTAACAACTCTAAATGTTTCCTAATGCCCAACCTGAACCTTGTACAACTCTGTGCCATTCCCTTGTGCTTTGTCATTTGAGCAGAGCCCAGCATCTCCCTCTGTTTTCCCTCCTTAGGGAGTTATGGGGAGCACTGAGATGATCTCTTAGCTTCCTCATCTCCAGACTGGACAGCACAAGTAACCAGGTGTTCTCAACCTCTTCTCCCAGCCTCTCTCTCCTTCCTGTTCTTTTACCAGTTTTGTTGCCCCCTAGTGGGTTCTTTTCAAGTACTGGGTGTGTTTATGTTGTGGAGCCAAGAACTGCATACAGTATTCAAAAAGAGGCCACATCACTGCTAAATACCGTGGGAGAATCACTTCTTCGCTCTTCTATGAGGAGCTATTGATATTGGCTGATATTCCATTAACTTCTAAGAAAACCCTATTTTCAGCCTGTGCCGTGAATCACAGAACTCTGTCCAGGAGTCAGTCAGTTAAAGCTGTCCTCTAGCTCAGAGAAGTTAGCAGGCTTGTCGTTGATTCTATTCAGTTATCCCTTACCCTGACACTGATTTATTTACAAGTGCAAATCAGTCTCTTGATTGACCTGGATACATTTTTCAACCCCTAAAATACAGAAAACTAACATTAACACATGAATGCAAGTCATTTTTTGTAGATTTTCCTTTTTACAGTGTCTTTAATATTCAATATAGAGTAAAGTAATGTCTTATTGCAAGGTATATTTTCTAAGTGTGCACTTGGGCATTGTAACCCATTACAAACTACCAAGTTTTTGTCTAAACCTGGATCTGTATTTTACATCCACAAGTTGACAGATAAACTCACACATTCGCTGAAGTAATTGAAGGAATAAAATCATCTTTCTTTTTTTTTTTTTTTTTTTTTTTTTTTTTTTCTTAAAGAAAACTTGTTAGAATTCTTCTAACTGCGTATTTGTTTTACCTAAGTAGACTAATATGAGAGCTCTAAATGAACTCATATTTAAAAATGATCCTCATGGGTTCAGGGATCAGAGACAATACCTGATGAGTGGTTGGTACAGTGGAAGAAGAGTAAAAGGATAAAAGCACATCAGTGATGGGCTGGCCAAGGTACAGTTGCAACTTCTGTAAATTCTGGGACACCACTGACCACAGCTCTGGGTTGGATCTGCTCCAGATTCATCCCCTTTGTGAGCTCTCAATAAAGTCTTTTAAGCTCAAAACCCCAAGTCTTGTTAAACTATAAATTAGAACACAACATTTTAAGTAGAAACAACTAACAATGTGATATCAAAGAGAGCAAAAACAAAATAACCTTTCTACAAAGACCCATTGCTTTCATGAAGTAATTCCTTGGTAACCCAGCAGGGTCTCAGGCAGCTTGATGATGTTGCACTGACTTTCTCCCTTTCCCCTAAGCAACGTTTTCTCTGAGTATTTCTCAGACCCCTCTGGTCCTCTCCAGCTCCACGTGGGACGCATTCTGCCAACATGAGTGCAATTTTCTATGTTACCCCAAGAGATGGAGCCACCCATTGATCCTGGAGTGAGAATCATATCTAAGCCACTAACTCGCTCCAGGAAGACATCCCACAGATCCTGTGGTATGTGGATGAAAATGTCTTCCTACAGTTAAGTCACTGGTGTCCTCACCAAGCATATGTTCACTGGGAGACACCGTCCCTTACCACCCTGCCTTACAAAAGTCACAACACACCATAAATCATATCTTTTACATTGTAAAATCCTTTCAATTATGTTGATTATTTCAAAATGTGGACAAAAGTGAAATGTATTATGATTTTTGGGATGCAGAGTTCTTTAACTCAGAAAACTGGACTAAAGTGGAAATTTTATTACTAACTTTTTGATATAGACAAACTACATTTTTTATTTCTCAGCAGCAGCAACTTTAATACATTTTGCAGCATTGCTATTAAATACAGAGAGATGATTTTCCATCTAATTTCTAAAAGAAGTTTTCTGGGAGAAAATGGGTAATCAACATGGAGAATGTCTTTCTTCTGAAAGTGCTGTTCATCTAACATAAATGACAGCTACTTAGAGGCAATCACTTGTGTTTCATGTCTCATACAAAAAGCAGCAGACACAGTACCCTGCCTTTAAGACAAAACACTGATACATGTGACAGAACATTTCAAGCAGTAATAATCAGAAGCCACAGATTCAGCTGCTTCCATAAAACAACTGAAGTGTCCTCCATTAAAATCTGCAGTTTTGCTTTCTATTTTCTTCTATTTTTAACTGATATTATATGAGATCATACAATGAATAACAAATTACCTGCATAAGAAAGGTATAGCAAAGGCAAATCACATTGGTTTTGCATCATGTATAGTGATAACTAACATATATATTAAAAATAAAGCGGTTTTCAAAATTTCACCCAGAAGGCATGTGTTCTGCTCAGTGACCTTTGGAAACTCTAGCCCAATGAATAACTAGTGATGCATGAATAACTTAAGAGACAGTAGATAAAAAGTGCCCGTAACCTTAAACGTTATCTGTTATGAGAATGGCTGTAGTAAAGAGATATATTGCTCTTTTGTAATTTGCCTGAGTGAGCAAATCAATGAGAGTATAATCTTGAATCCTTATAAGCTGAATGGTTATGAAATTCATTATCTTGGACAATTAAAAATATAACATGCAGAAAAAGTGCAATGAATTGCATAATCCAAGCATCTAATTTAATGGTAGTTTGCTACCTTACAGGCATTTGCTCATATGGCAACAGTCACATCTTGATAAATCTGACCTTGCAATCAAACATGTTACACAGAAGGAATCCTAACTGTGCTTACTTCAAGATTATAAATCTTCCTATTACCAGCATGTTGGTAGAATACTGAAGACATTCACCAATGACAATTTTGCATTCATTTGCAATCCTTTTAAGTATCATGACACATGACAAAGCTTAGACTTTCTTGCTCACACAATATGCTGCTCATCTAGTCCTGGTTTTGTCGCAAAGAAAGTTTACAGTGTAAAGAAAACAGTCATGTAAGCAAAAGACAAGGAAAAAACACCAAATCTAGGAAGACATGATGCAGTACAACCTTTATATGTATTTATTTTGTGCTACATTTAAACAACACTATGAACAAAGCCTTTGGTGCAAGCTCTGTTTATACTTCACACATTTCAGACTTGCATAAAGATATTCCTTACATGTAGAGATAGGCTATAGCTTTTGGAACTTTAAAAACACTTCTGCAATTTTTATCTTAGAAAGTAAGCCTTCATGTCTTCTATTAGCATGAAAGGAAATCTGTCAGGTTAAAAGAGAGAGGCTTCTACAATTCCAGGACAGAAAATAAAAGGGAGTTTTCATACCACATAGACTCTTCTCAGTGGTCTAAAACCTAACTGAGAATCCAGAAAAGCATTCTGGATTCTGCTCTGCAAGTAGCTACACCTGAAATATCTTAAAAACATGACAAGCTTATCCTATTGTATCAACCACATTTTCGTACTTTACGCTTGAACATCTTTATTCAAAATGTAAATGATTGTATTCTTAAACACTTTTCATTTCATTAACAACTGTTATTTTATTATAATTACTTTTTCTTGTAAGAGAAGAATAAGTTACGCTTACCCTTTCCAATGTAATTTCTTCAAATTCATATTCAATTTCTGTTCCGTTGACCTAAAGAAAATAAAATCAGAAAATTGCTTAAATACACAAGGAACTTAATTTGGAATGGATATTGTACAGATATTCCAGTATAATCAGTATACTGAAGCACACTTTTCAACACAGAGGTTAATGTATCTAAATCATATCCTTTTTGGCTCCGCTCTGCTTTGAATGGCAATGCAATCAAGCCTACAGTCTAGAAAACAGTACAAGTAACTATGTGAAGAACTGTGATAATGGATAACAAAGGCACTGACATAATATGAGTGATAGCTGATGCAGCATATTCATGGGCTTTTTGAAACTCTTTAAATATTTTCTGAGCTAATAGTTTGATGTAACAAACAGAAGACTTCTTAATTTTTTTCCTCACAAACTGAAGAAAGATTAATTATTCATTGCCTTCTGATCTCCAATTTACTTTTCAATAAAAAAATTAGAGATGAAATTCATAGTACTTATGTAAAAATCACTAAATGATATGTACTCTGAAACATATCTTGTTTACTATATTAACCTAGGGCAAGAACATGACAGAGGACCTTTGCAACAGACAGTTGAAGAGCAAAAAGGCAAAGAATGTTAATGCAATTCTTATGCTGCGTTTCAGTGTCAAAATAAATTAAACTACAAAACATAGAGCACCAAAATGGATTGCGCTGGACAAGAAATCTATCAGCTGAAGACATGACACTGATCTAAGCAGTACTCTGAAATCTTGTTCCCATCTGACATGGATTTTTTCTGTTCCTCTAGGCAACACACTTAACATGCCTTTCATTGGTTTCTTAATCTCTTAAAAGAGCAGAGTGCTGAATTTGAGAAAGCTACACAGTTGGCTACATTGTAAGTAGACTGCATGGAACTGGAAGGACTTATACACTTAAAGAATTTCAAAGTTAACTACATCTAATCAGCAATCTTTTGATTTCACAAGAAAATACTGATGAGTCAAAAAATACAAGATGCTGTCCATTAATCATACTGCTTTATATATATAGTTTTCACAAAACTTTAGGACTGACCCTTGAAGGAAAAACTGTGTTATTTTTCATACAAAAAATATTATTACCCTTCCCCGTTTCTAAATGCTAATAATTTGTATGAATTTATGAACTTTCTAGAGGCAATCAACAAAAAATATGAAATACAATCATTCTTTATCTAGTCAATATCTTTTCAAATATAATTAGTTTTTTTCTTTTTCCTTGTGAATATTACAACTATTTACATAGCTTCCTATAAATGTCAGCAAAACTATTGAATTCATCTGCAATTCAAGAACTAATAACTATGGAATCAATAATAGAAATACAATCCTCAGAACTGTTCAAAAAGAAACAGAGGGAGAAAGGCCCAAATAAAAAATCCATGCTTAGTGATGAAACACAAACTTGGCATAAATGAATAAAATAGAAAACATTTGTAATTTTAAATGATTACAATCTGCTAATCACATTACACTACATGAAAACAGACAAGCCAACATTCTCCTACAGGATATTTTTCCTGATTTATGTGATAAATTTACTGCTTTCTTCATAGAGTGTTTTATTGGTATAGGAAACTAACTAGGTATGAACAGCTATCCCAATTTTTTTTGTCCTTTCTTGTCTAATGATAATGAAATCAAAGCTATATATATGTCTCTGTTTTCATGAACTCCTCTTTTATCTTAGTCTTGTGGATAGCTCTGATCTATGTCTTCAATTCCTTAGACTTGTTCTATAAAGCTGTCTTTGCTTCACTGCTTATAATCACTTTTCCTTTGCATTAAAAACTCGTTAGTGCAGCAAAATGGGAAAAAGAAGGACATGAGAAGCGAGCAACCTCCATATAAAGATGAAAGGAAAAAACACAAGCTGAATACTCATCTTGTATTTGCACACAAACAATATCTTGATTACGATCATATAAGGAGTTCCTTTTATCATCCAAAGTCCCAGTTCTAAAAAGGTTCAGATCAAACCTCCATGAATCACAGCAGAGATCTTTTACCATGTTCCCTGGCAGCAGGAATGACATGAATTAAAAGACTGATCTTGATCTTATTCCTTTTGTTATTTAAGCTTATATGCAGTTCACTGTCCTTACTTGCTGGTTGCTCAGAAGACCAAACACAGTTATTCCATAAAGATTCAAATAAGATACTGCTAGTACACAGTGCAGGTGAAATGATGATATACGCAGTCCCGTTTGTTAGTAGCACCATTTTATTTCATATTTAGACTCTCTGGCTGCACTCTCACTGCTAAATTAGAGTGAGTTTTCAGCCAAGTCTCGGTGCTTAAGGCTGTTTCTGTCTGGAGCCTGCTGGAAACAAATAGCCCAGGAGCAAGCCAACAGTTGAGCAGGAGATTCATGGCTCCACTGCTGAAACTGGCTTATTGGAACTCTTATTTAGCAGCATTCAGGCAGACCTTCTCTTTTTGTCTATTAAAACTTGACAGCTTCTGGCCTGAAAAGGCTACTGAAAAAGCAGCCTAAACCATCAACTTCAATTCCTTTCAATTAGTGGAAACCTGTTCCTGGAGGTGTTCAAGAAACATTTAGATGTTGTCCTGAGGGACAGTTCGGTGGGAAGTATTGGTGGTAGATGGATGGTTGGACTGGATGATCTTGAAGGTCTTTCCCAACCTTGATGATTCTATGATTCTTTCTGCTTACAGTAATTTTCAGATCACTGATTTTAGATCAGACTGCAGATAAAATGTACTGCAAAATTTGCTACATTCTGTATGATTTTAGATACCTATGAAAAATTCCAAGCTGCTTCTTAAGGACATGATTTAATGCAAAATATTGGTGGTAGGTGGACAGCTAGACTAGGTGATCATAGAGGTCTTTTCTAACCTTAACAATTCTCTGATTGTTTGTGGTCATCTCTTCTTTTCCTCCACAACCAAAGAAATCAGAAGTATTAGCAAGCTGCTTTGAAATTATTATTTCCCCTTCTTTCAGAACTTCAAGTTTAACAATAGATATCCTTAATCTTGACTAAATTTTGCTATCTATAATGCTGAAATATGAAGTAGTCATCTGTCTCTCTTTATACTCATTGGAGAGGAACAGAAATTGTTCCTGTGATTCTGTGATTCAGAAACTTCTAGCTCTTAAGTCATTTCATCCTACATTAGACATCTTAGATAGGTTATTTGAACTGTGACCCTGAAGTTTCCTTTCACTGAGTACTGAGTATTAAACTGAAGCATGAAGTTTGGTGAGCACATGCTTTACATAAATTTTCTTTGAAATTCTCCTAACTCTAGACTGATAAAAAGTTCTACATAATGGATACAATATTTCTTTTACAATTATTACATCAGTGAAAGGCCTGAAGTCTTGTTTAGGAGATTTTCCAGTTACTGTTGGGGATTTATCTGCATGTGTAATTGGGAGCATATATACAGGTTAGGACTAAAAAGTTAGGATGTCATCTTGGAACCTGACTTCCCTCTTGATTTCCCTCTCTGATTTCAGAAGCTGGAGTTCTCTCTTATGGAAAATCAGTGCTCAACAGCACCTGTGACAGTAAGATGCACAAAGGAGGGCAACAGCATGTCTCAGAGGACTGGCAGAAATGGATAAGGAGAGCACAAGTTGAATGCATGGGAGGATGCAACCAATCACACTCCTTCTGAAAGGCACAGAGTCTGGAGTCAAAATATATCATGCAGAAACATGCAAAAGATGCTGCTAGCCCAGACAAAATAGACAACATAAATGGAAACTTCAGGTAACTTTTGAGGGACTTTGATGTCCTATTTTTCAGTAACAGCATCACCAACACATGCTTATGATGAGAGAACTATCAGCCTCCTGACATTAAATATGTTCAGGATCTAGAGTGAGTTTTCAACCCCTTTAGAACAAGTTATCAATACTCAGTTAATTCCAATGTTCAAAATAACTGCTTGTTAAAGCAAGGCAACTGTTGCTTTACATTTACAGCTGCATCTGTTACATTTGAGGATTCTTCACAGCTTTTGATAAGAACATTTATTTAAGAAAGAGATGTAATGTGTAGTAACTATAGAATCATAGAATCACAAGGTTGGAAAGGACCTACAAGATCATCTAGTCCAACTGTCTTCCTATTACCATACCTACCACAAGCCACTAAACCAGATCTTGTAGCTCCTCATCCAGACACCTCTTGAACACTGCCAGGGACAGCGACTCCACCACATCCCTGGGCAGCTATTGCAGTGCCTGATCACCCTCTGAGAGAAAAAGATTTTCCTTATGTCTAGTCTAAACCTCCTCTTGTACAGCTTGCGACCATTTCCTCAGACCTTCTTGCCTGGCAGAAGAGGCCAAGCCTTTCCTCATCATAACCTCCCTTCAGGAAGTTGTAGAGTGCAATGAGGTCTCCCCTGAGCCTCCTCTTCTCTAGACTAAGCAATCCCAGCTCCCTCATTTGCTCCTCATAAGACTTGTGATCCAGACCCTTCACCAGTTTTGTTGCCGTTCTCTGGACACATTCCAGGGCCTCAATGTCCTTCTTGTAGTGAGGGGCCCAAGAAATGTTGGCTTTCTAACCTGTCATTAGGTTGATGAGTTTTATTCCTGCATTTCAGTGACACTGTCATCCCATGCACTGAGTTAGTATGGAGTTCTGGTGAGGGGTTTGACGGTCATCACTGCACTATCCTGGCAAAAGTCATTCATTACATAAGCCAGATCTTTTCAAGAAAAAATTGCATTGAATAAAAATTACAATATCTGTAGACTCCTGTTACAAACAAAACCCATTTTAATTATATTTCACTGGACATTGTTTTCCAGCTGTCTTCAAGAAAAAAGACTGCTACTTCCACTTTTATTATCATATTCATAGGAAGATAACTACTGTGCTGCAGATTTTCACTCACCATGTAATTTTGATTCTTCTGCTTGAACAGTTTCATTAGTTGCCTGATTGGCCAACCCTCCATAGAACGCACATTGTCAGTATCTGATCTACAAGTATTCTAGGATATGTATTCTTTAACAGTTTCCACTATGTGTTATAATTAAGCTAGTATGTTTTACATTTAGGAAATACCAAGGCCATTTTGGTATTTTAATAAGTACAAGATTTTAACAGCCCTGCATTATTTCTTTTATATCAGCAAGATGAAAGAGTAATCTTTCTTCACTCTTGGTCATCTCCAGATGTAAGTTATTTTCTTCAGTAGTTGACAAAACTCCCTCACTGTTCTCAAGAAACCTGCTGTCCTTTTGATATTGTTTTCCAAGTGCGTTCAGTTTCCTTTCTCACTTCATATAAGCATACTGGAAAGAGTATCCTCTGTTCCCTGATTTCAAATATGATTATTTTATCTTTTTGATCTTTCCTAAAGAGGCTGCCAGAATTCTTTTAATGTCATTTTCATTTATCTGAGTGAATGCATTTTATGTGCTTTTTATAAAAGATAGCTTACATCTATTATTAATCACAGTCCATAACAATCCCACTTCCTTCTTTTCTGCCTTATTTCTTCCAGGAAATAGAGCAATGTTAAGCTTGTTGAACAGAAATCTAATGTAACATAAAACTTCTTTATCATCACACAACTGTTCTAGCATGAAGAATCATGAATGAAAGACTTCATGGTTTTGTAACAACTTTATACTTTGTCAGGAAGTCATATAATATAAGTGCAACTAATACGTGGATTCTTCCACAGGTTTGTAGGTGTGTCTACAGAGCACTTGGTCATCACTCGTTGTTCATCTTTTAGGGAAGATACCACTGTTGGAGCAGAACTCCAAGAAGAAAAATACAGCTTCTAGTCAACGCCAGCACAGTTATGATCTACTTACACCTTGCTCAAAGGTGTTTTTTTTGTTTGTTTGTTTTTTGGTGGGAGAGGACTTGACAGAGAGTGATTTTATTTACTTTCTTATTCTCATGGACTTGCCACTTGAGGAACCTGTGTTTGCTTAACTGATTATATAGAGCTATTTCAGACATTGAGAATTTGTATCTTGAAAAAAAAAAACAAACAAAAAGAAACTTTCTTGCGCAGCTTAGGTCATTTCCTATACAGCTTTAGAAGTTTGCAGTCAGTCTGCTTTCTTTTCATTTTCTTCTGTGCTTCTGACACCCTAACATCTGACTAATCATAAACTCTCAGTCTGTCACGATCCTATATGTCTAGTCCTTCTCAGTTTTAGAGGAAAATCCATCAAACTTTTCAACTGACTGAACAGTACATACATTTCTGGAAGTGATTTTCTTGTACAACATTTTATTCCATGTGCAAGATACATAAAAATGGAAAATTGCTGTTGCTTGACAGATATTATTTCATCAAATAAGACTGTGAAGTACTTGTAGCTTGTAACATGCAAGGTTATTTTCGTAATGTTCAGTACTGTAATTTGCATAATTTTATTTAAACTGTTGGTAACTATGATTGAAGTGAATAAAAGGCAAAAATTAATACATAAACTGTGAGATATTTGATTCATTTAAACACTTAAGATAAAATGTTTACTTGGTTTTAGAATGCTATCAAAGATGTACTAACTGGAAAAATTCTAGGCAAGAGATAGATGGAAACCATTTGTTTCATTTGATTTCCATGGAGTTTTGTATGACAACCATATGCTGAAATACATTATATGTATATACAGCCACACCCATTTTCTGAATAAATACATGTATAAACAACATCTAATCAGCATCACCTAATCTCCTGCACTTTATTAATTGATTGCTTACTCTGATTCAGACCGTTGTGCCTAAAACAGTCTCTCAACATCTTTACTTACTTTTAAGCCCCTTTAAGGGTTAATACTCCCTTCCCTGTAGTCTCTCATTGCCTCTGAGCATACCACAATCAATGAATTCTCTTGGATCATTTTCTCCTTGTTCATTAACTCTGGAATAAGTACAGAAGGCTTTACTATACTCTCAGTAACTGGTGCAATCCCACTGGTGTCATTGGCTTGTACCAGTGTGACTGATCTTACATTTATTCATCTGTGAATGTAATTACACCTGCAGGAGGGTGCAGACTTGACAAGGTAATTTTGAACTAATAATAACAATATATAATAAGGAAAATACACACAAATAATACCTCTGCACATTTATTAACAAACAGTTATGAATTCCACAGAACAGAATTTTAATTGCTTTACAAGAAATCTTCTAACTGTGGAAAGAACTACTGTTTCTACTAAAATCTTGGAATACTCTCTAATGTGTGTATGGGCAGGAAGCCACAGTCTCTTTGTGCTCTACAATGAAAAGCATAGCAGAACAGCTCCCTCATGCCCAATTAATTCTGCTGCAGAAAAAAAGCAAAAGACAATCTGAACAGCTGAGCCAAATTCAAAGTGGTTTTCTGCTCCTTTTCTCTAGCTCAGAGAAAGAAAATTGGTGCAACTTCTTGTTCACAGGGATTAACCATGAACACATTAGAAGCAGCTAATACAGCACAACTTATCACCATCTGACTAAAGACCAACTTGTCCTATTAATGAAATCAGTCTTCTTATTAACTCCCAAGAACAGCTCCTGGAGTTTGGTCTCCAGTTTGAAAGAAAGATGGACAACTTTCAAAGATAATATATATGGATACAAGGTTCCATAAAATAGAACATATTCGTGTCTGCCTACATGAAAATAAAATGCCTGGAGAACAGAATAGAGGCAATTTTCTGATTTATTTTACACAAAATCCCTTCAAAGTAATATCCATTGTCTGTGAAAGAAATAAAATCGTATTGAAAGCACCAGCTGCAAATTATGTTTGTTATCCTCTAGGGGAATAACAAGAGGTCATACGAACAGTTGGAGACTTTTACAGTTTATGGAGTAAGAAAGAACACTATTAATACAACAGCAATCTGCTTCTATTAAAGAGAAAGATGACGGTGAAATCAAGGTGATTAATCAAACTTGTACTCTGCACATTATTTGAAAAATTACTCTAGCTCAATAATTTCAAGATAAACACAGTATGTTATCCTCAATTTTCCATCACCGTTGCAAAGTTCAAGTCCTGATTTTGGACCTTATACAGGGTTATTATTATAATGGCCACATTATTACCCAATTAAATTGGTAAAGAATGAAACCACAACACTTGTCAAAATCCAGTAAAGTGGTTTTCTGCCTAGTTAATGTAAATCATTGTCTCTTCAGTACAAATAATATAAGACTAAAAAGAATTGAAAGTTATAAGCTACAGTCACCTTCATGAAGAACAATTTACATACACATATCACTGGGCAGATGATTTAGTATGTTAATGTAAGTGAAAAACAAAACAAAAACAAAAAACAATTGCATTCAGTTGTCATTTCTCATTATTATTGATCTCCACAATGTGGACATTTATCTCATGAATGTGTCTCTGCTTTCTATGACCCTCAAACTAAGTAAGTCAACCTTCTACAGAAAATTATGGAAGTTAGAATTTTTATGATCTGGAAAACAAGTATCAACAGTGATATATTTGGGTTTGCAGCAATATTCAGAATGCTAGGTCATATAAACACTGATTAAAACTATAATTTACCACTGAGGCTGATTCACCCATTCACTGCATTAAGAGTGGCATGTCATTTTATTATGTAAAATGCGAATTAGACATGAGTCACACTCCAAAACAGTCTATACACTGTACAACAGCACAGACCTTGCTTTCACAATGTTTCCCAGATCAGCTGAACCCTGGATAGCAATCTTAGATGTTAATTTTTTATTTTTGTGAAAATTGATATGGTGTTCACTCAGATTTAGTTAGATCACACTTAAGGCATTCCAAAATTCTTATTAAAAATCAACATAAACAACATCAAAGACTTCATATAAAAACTGCAGTGGATAAAGTTAAAAGCAATACAAACAAGAATATAAAGGAAGGAAACTTTTCCAAACCAATACAACCACAAACACTACAGTACATTCTGCCAGGATAACAGCAAACTGGCCTTGGCTGAACTTCAAGAGTTACTTTGCAAAGTAGAGTATACATCAATTTCAGGTAAAAACAATAAATATTCTTGAAATTCAGAAGAAGTTTCCTTGTACAAATAAGTTACATACGTACCTTTGGATTGAAGGGTCATGGAAATGAAGCCCTTCCATTTCCAATAAAATAAGAAAGTAATATTTTTATTTTCCATTTTTCATTAAAAATAGTTTTCTATTCAGTATTGAGCAGTTTCTCTTTGCTTCTTAGGTTATCCAAGATCAAAGAAATACTTCTATGTTTGACATCAGCACTTAAAATTTCTCCTCTCTCACGTCTGAAAGCCTTTGTGAAATGAAATTTTAGGGAATGGGAAAACTCTTCTTTTGTAAAATTAAAACTACTGAGATAATGACATCAATACAGAGTTTTTTCTTGTTTGAAAACAGCTTTCATTTAAGGCCTACACCTTTCTGTAGAGTGAAGTCAATAGGTAAGCATCATGTCTGAAACCACTGACATTAAGTTTGTAAATAATCATTTATATGTTCTCTTCAAGTTACATTTTGCAATTCAGCTCAGAATTCTGATATCATGACACAGTAATTCACAATTAAATTAATGCCACACAAGAAAAGATCCTTGTGTACTTCAAGATCTTGTGCTTCATGGCTTAAGACCATGGGTTATACTATAAAGGCATATTTGCAAGTAGTTGTTTTAACCACTGGATCCTTGCAAATCCACAGACCCGAACAGTTTTAGCTGACTGCTACAAAGTACAGTAATGTTAACTATGGGTCTATAGTGTAATATCTCAAAAATAACACAAGAGAAGAAGCTAATTCAGTGTAGGAAGAGCAAGACAAAAACAAACTCCAAAAGCACTTAACTGTTAGAGCAATGCAATTCTAGGCTGGCTGAAATCTTCAAGTGGTTCAAACAAGTTTGAAAGACATGCTGTGCTCTGAAACCTTCAGAACATGCTGGTTTTCTGCACAAATTCACTTGGATGAATTAAAAATGAAGTATAGCTGAGCATAGAGGAGAGGTATGTATAGACACAAGCATATATGACTTCTCTCTGAAAAGGACTGATTAGAGCTGTGCCTTGCTGGCTTCCCTACAGTGAAGGCTGCAAGGATGAAAAGAACTGCCCAATGGGAATGGGCTCACAAAGAGTTATGAAACTTGTGTCTTGCTATTGGGGTTATTTCAAACCAATTTCACTGTAGTCCAAAAGACCCAATGTATGTTAATGGCCAAAGGGTATTCAGAAACCCATCCTCCAGCTTTTTTTTTTTTTTTTTTTTTTTTTTTTTTCGCTTCTCCCCCCTGAAAGTCTAATTCATGTAGTGGTAGTGAACCAATTGCTCTCTTTTAGAGTTCAATAATACTCATTTCCTGTTAATGGTAAAGTTTAAATCAAACGCCTACAGAAAAAGACTTTTGATCGAATCTCAAGGTGAGGGTTATTCACAGACAATTGAAAATAGAAAGTAGTAGACTTCTGCAGAGAGAAACTGTGAAGAGGTAATTAGATATGTAATAAGGGGATGCTTTTAATCCATGGATTGACAGGATGCTAATATTCATTTAGACCAACAGTTTTCTTCTAATTTTTCACATGTTGTGATACATAGCATTCAAATATGCAAAGTAGTGCTTGTTTCTAAGGAATATAAATCTCCTATATATTGCACTTATTTAATGATTTGCATTTACCCTTAGTTAAAAGCTGATGTTAAAAGCCAGCATTCTCTAATGATGCTCAACCATTTACAATTTCCTCCAAAATGTATAAAAGAAAATTAGTGAAAACAGGTACATGTTTTCTCCATAATCATTTTGGCTCTTTTTGTAAAGATATTCCATTCCAAAATGATATATTTTTCAAGAAACGTTTCAAAATATTCTGTTTTTCAGATACACTGTGCATGAAACAGAAGCAAAACTAATCAGATGGATAAGATGAATAATCTTATGAATAAGACCCATTCATATTGCTTTGGGTTTTGGAATGCAATAATATATTTTTCTATTACTGATAATAATACTAATACTATCTGTATTTTTAACTCCATTCTTTTGTGTTATGTAACACCATTTTCACTTATGGTCTGAAAAATATTTTACAAACATAAATTAAGCCAATCTTGTCAACACTACTATTCTAAAAGAAAAGTCTCTTATCCCACTACAGAAGTGATGACATGAAGAACACAGCTGTGACCAGGCCAAACAACATTGCTGTTCTATAATTCAAGGACAAAGTCAGAGAAGCCAAACCATTGCATATTTTAAAAGCTGGCACAGAGCTCTACCTCATTTATCTTTTTCACTGTAATCTACGTTAACTGACAGACTCAAAGATGAGTATAAACACAAACAAGCAAAACTCTTGTTTAACAATCTGAAAAACAGAGACCTTTGAGATAATAAGATCTGCAATCTAACTTTCAAAATTACTGCCAAACTAATTAGGAGGAAAAAACAAATTTATTCAGATGCTAAGTAAATGGGCAAATGTAAATGTATATAAATACTTATATACTTTTATATATTTAACACACTAATTATTTTAAAAGTCCCAATTTCAAGAGCATTCTACCTTTGTAAAAAAATCAGATTCTATCCTTTCAGACAAGAATTTCCCTTTTTTCCTCTGTTACTTCTTTCTTCAAGTGTTTGCTCATCAGTCATAGTTACACAGCACAGTTCATATTTGTTATGAATGTCAAATGTCTTCTGCTCATGCCCACCCTCCTTCAACTTACTTCTTTAGGTCCATGCTGTGCCTATTTTGTAATATCCAATAAAAACCTCTAGATTAGTGAATCTCAGAAATTTTCATTGGCTGACAAAAAAGGGTGAAACCTTCTCCCAGCCTCCCCATTTTATCATCCTAATGGCCTCCAGACTTCCCAGTATAGGAGCAATCAAAGGAAACTGAGTACTGGGTGTCCCCATGCACAGATCCATCAAAGCAGTGGTACCCATGGCCTTTATAAGCACACAAAAAATAATGCAAAAAAAAAAAACAAAAACAAAAACAAAAAACAACCACCCTAATCAAAGGAAAATCACTTCTCAGGAAATGAGTATAACCACACAGATTTTAGAATAGGCAGCATAGTTAGAGAAGCAAACCAATAATAGAATAATAATAATAATAATAATAATAAATAGTAATTTGGAAGAATAATGGAAGATGAATACAAGGAAATCACTGGTACCAGAAGAACAATAAAGTGCATATGTCTTATCTTGAAGAGAGCTTATAAATAGGAGGAAAATCAATGTTTGACATCAGTAGATAGTGTTCAGACAAGGAAAAATGGTTTTAAACTAAAACGGGACATTTAAGGGAGATATTTCAATGACAGGGAAAAAAAGCACAGGCTACCCAGAGAAGCTGTGGATGGCCCACCCCTGGAGATAATCAAGACCAGATTAGTTGAGGCCATGGGTTTCCTGATCTACTGCCTGATTTAGTGGCTGGTAACCCTGTCCACAGAAAGGGTTGTAAACCAGGTGATCACTGAGGTCCCTTCCAACCCAAGCCATTTTCTGATTATTATCTTTGTGACAAGTAGAGGGAGGAAGGGACCAGCAAAAGTATCTGGGAGAATTTAAGGTGAACATGAAGTTAAGGTGGAAGGAAAATCAAATTCCATCATAAAAGAAATAGGAAGGGTCACATCAACTCCTGAAAATGATGCCAGTACTTTTCACTTAACTATGCAGCATTTTGGAAACCAATAAATAAATAAATAAATAAATAAAGATTATTCTGTGCAACAGAAAAATTGAGATGATTCATAGAGTATTAAATTAATGTTTCTCATTATGCAATAGAATCTAAAATTTACACCCAGAGAATTAAGAACAAACAAACTCCCACAAATGTTTAATTGTGCTTAAAATGCCACAGAATAATTTGTTTTGTACCACTGATGCTTCCTATCAAATTTATTCCCATGTTCAAAGCTCGCCAAGCCAAGGTTTTCAAGTCACTGAACCTAGAAACAAAGCTAATTAACTGTTTCTTCTGTTCTAAATAATAAATAAGTAACATATAATTTATCAAAATAAGGCTTTTTCTTCAATCGTGTTAAAGACAAGCATATTGAAGAAAAACAGTCCCTCATAGGATGATTTTTTCAGCTACTGAGTTGAAAGGTTTTAATAATATCTACAGAATCAAAAGGTTTAATTACATGAAGACATTAATGAGACAAATCACACCATTTACCAGTTATATGCCAACAGTAAAACTGAAATTTATTTTTGGTGGACCACTCAAAATCTTACATTTGAAAATGCATTGTGAATACTAAGCATTTCAGATACACCCTTCTCTCACTGATAACACTCAGGAATTCTTGGAGAATATCAGTGTGTTCAATGAAATGGAAATGGACTAGACATGCACAGCAAAAAGGAAACGGGGAAAGTTTTTTGAGCTCCTGAGTCAAGAGCTAAGTGGAATCATGAGAAGTCTCCATTTGGTATATAAAAAAATGGAAACTTGGCTGACCTTACTAAGTGATCTACCAGGTTATCAGCTGTGGCTAGTAATGGTAGAGTAAAATAGACCAAACTATTTAACAAAATTTGAAAATTCATGCTTATTCCAGTGTTTCACTTTTACTTTGTTAAGTACATTGGAAACAATGGCTACTATAGGAAAAAATCAAAACAAAACAAAACAACACAGATCTGACAAAGTGAAAATTATATGTAGTTTCAATAAAACTTTTGAAATAGGCTGAAGAAAACAGCTCATTTTTTGGCAAAAAGATAAGCAGGTAGCGTTAGAGAAGTTTCATGAAAAGCATCTTAATTAAGCTCTCAGTCAGCAATCAAAAACTAGTATGCCAACACTTCCATAGTATGCATACTTGCACAGAATCGCAGATTATTCTGGGTTAGAAGAGATGTTAAAGACACATTCATTCCACCTCCCTGCCATGGGTGAGACACCTCCCACTAGATCAGGCTGCCCACAGCTGCATCCAACCTAGCCTTCATTTGGACACACTTTTAAATTTGGTTTAACACGTTGCTTTAGAATTACTCAGATTTGTGGAATACGTATTGCACGGAGAGAATTAAAGGTCAGTCAATAAAGAGTAGAGAAAGATATGAGAAAAAGAATGTGGACATAGGAAGTGTGGTGAAAGTCTTCAGACCTAAAAATTTCTGTGTTTTCCTCCAACAGGAGGCTTGCTAGACTCCAAGCACACTTTGAGGCATGACAATGGGAGCAGAATATCACAACACTAAAATAATTCCAACCCCCTGGTAGTGTTGGGCAGTTCTGTTATGAGAGAGGACTGACAATCATTGTCTGCTTACGGATGCAGCGAGCACTGAACAGGAGATGTTGTAATTAAACTCAGTTTCTCTAACCTGTAAAGTAATTTGCTCCTGTAGGATTGCTAAAGGAGAGATCTCATGATAATTAAAAAAGAATGATAACTTTCAGATACTTTATTTACCAGATAACTAATCCACTCGGACTAGTTACATATTCACAAGTGATGTTCCTGGTCATTCACAGTTTTCTTCCAGGTATGTCTGTAAGTCCTGACAGTGCTAAAAGGCATGTGCTCAACTCCTATTCAAATTTCAAATTAATAATTAAGTTCAGCTTTCTCTTATCTCCCTTATCTGACCTGTCTGGAAAACAAAAATGAAACAAACAAAAAAAAACAACAACAGCAACAACAAAAACCACAAACCAATCCCAAATGCATTTTACAGCGTATCTGCCAAATGCTATTTCCTGCAAGAGAAGTGATATAACCATAGCCAGATTACTATACACTGAGCTCATGAAGTTTTGGATTTTCCTCTGCATTCTCAAATATCTAAGATAGTGACAAACCTCAGTAACACCTACATGGTACTATAGGCTATCTTGTATCTAACTGGGATGGAGTTTTCTTTATAACAGTCCATATGACAGTATGACTGTGACAAGATGCCATTGTTTTCGGTATTTCTGAACAGAGCTTGCACATCATCAAGGATTTCCCTTTTTCTCACTCTTCAACTTCTTTCTTGCAGTGATTAAAATGGGTTAGGAAAAGTACCAGGAGGGGAAACACAGCCAAGACAGTTAACAAAAATTGACCAAAAGAAAATCCTAAACTATATGACATTACACTCAACAATAAATGCTCAGTGAAAGGCGTAGGACAGGGAGGACGTTTGTGGTTATGGCATTCATTTCCCATGTAATTGGGAATCCCAAACCACTTTCCTAAATATGAGGCTGGGAGAGGAGGTCATTTGTCCATATGTTTGTCAGTCTTTCTCCTTCTGAAGAATGTTCAAGTTTGTATCAAGAATGGTGTGGTGAGCAGGACTAGGGAATTCATCCTGCCCCTGTACTTGGCATTGGTGAGGCCTCACCTCAAGTACTGTGTCCAGTTTTGGGCACCTCAATACAAAAAAGACACGGAGGTACTGCAGCAGATCCAGAGAAGGGCAACGAGGCTCGTGAAGGGCTTGGAGCATCAACCCTATGAGGAGAGGCTAAGGAAGCTGGGGCTGTTTAGTCTGGGGAAAAGGAGGCTGAGGGGAGCCCTTATTGCCCTCTTCCAGTACCTGAAAGGTGCTTAGAGTGGGGCAAGTCTCTTCTAACGGGTGACAAGTGACAGGACGAGGGGAAATGGCCTCAAGTTGCGCCAGGGTAAGTTTAGGTTGGATGTTAGGAAACACTTCTTTACAGAAAGGGTAGTCAAGTACTGGAATAGGCTCCTCAGGGAGGTGGTTGAATTGCCATCCCTGGATGTTTTTAAGAGCCGCTTGGATGTGGTGTTCAGGGATATGATTTAGCAGAGGGTTGTTAGAGTTAGGGTACTATGGTTAGGCTGCAGTTGGACTTAATGATCTTTGTGGTCTTTTCCAACCTGGGTAATTCTATGATTCTACGATTCTATGATATAAATCCTAATGAGAATGAACTGCTTACTCGTAAAGGAAAACCCACACATCTTCACTTGTAGCCTCAGCAAACAGGCTTCGCCTTGGCATTTATTACTGGCTAGTTCCTCTTTAGTAGTGCTGTTGTGTTCCATTCCTAAGGGACATAATTCTTCCATACAAGAAGGTAACCAACTCAGAATTGTCTATTTTTAACCACAAGCACCTTGTTTTTATTTATCTAGATCACATCATGTGTTGGAGAGTGAAACAACACACAGGCACTTTTCAGTCTACTGTCAATATTTCTCTTGGATGAGTTTTGTCATTTTATTGTACTTCTGTGTATGTGTTTTTTTTTGTTGTTGTTTTTTTTTTGTGTGTGTTTTTTTACTTTTTTTTTTTTAAGAAAAAAGGGATGCTAGTATAAAAGCAATATAAAACTGTGTAAGTATTGATAAACTCTGTTGAGGGAATAAATCATACTGATTGAACATCTTGTCACTAGTGTAATTGCATCTGTATTTAGGAATTCTAACGCTGTAACTGTGGACTGTTCTGGGCACAGCTCCAGCACTGGAAATGAGAACTGAGGCTCACAATGTGCCTCTTGATGGACCATAGAGAACAGTAAGTCTAAAGCGTCTCATTAAACTGAAGTAAAGACAGACCTATTGGAAATGAGACCACAACAGATGGTTCTGATGTTAAGAAGGAAAACTGAAACTAGAAAGCTGTTTAAGTAAGTTGAATACAAACGAAGAAAAGAAATTTTATTTCACTCTTCTACTCTTCCCAATGGTTGATATTCCCAACAGGGGATTTGGTGCTGTTTCGTTTTAAAGCAATATTATTCTTCTAATTTGCTCTTGGCTATGATCTTTGTATGTGTCCTGAACAATAATTTCTAAGTATCATAAATTGTCAGAAACAAAAAAAGCTCGCAGGGACACCTCCTGTTAAACTTCCTCATTAGTAGCCTTCTACAAGACAGAAATCAACAAAATAATCACGTATATAGGTAAATAATTAGGTTTATGCACTGGAAATGTAAGAAACAGATATGGGCACTGGACAGCTGAGAGACATTAATTAGGAGCTTTGGAATGATCACTAAAGGTATACAAGAAGAATGATCATACATTGGCTGGCTAGCTTCATACTACTTGTTTTATTTTGTATTTTTCTTTTTTTTTTTTTTTTTTTTTTTTCTTTTTTTTAAAGACATTAATAAGTAAACATAAAGTCAACCTACTTGTGCTGCTGCCATGTACAGCTGTCAACTACAAAAGAAATACAGACAGAAATGGGAAGAGCAGTTTGCACCCTTTTAATATTGTACTGTGAATCCAGAATCATAATATGGATGTATGCTGCTCTATGAAGTAAACAGTCATGATTCATTTTACTAGCAAGGAGGAAAAAATGAAATCACCTTTTTTTCTGCAAAGAAAGGTTGATTTTAGTAAATGACAGTTTATGTCTTGAAGTTTGAATTTCAAATTATGTGCATGTAATTGTGTCATAAATCACCTGACTAACATCTTTATTACTGATTTTTTCTTCCAGAAACTAACTAGCAATGCACCTGTAAAAGACAATCAATTGTAGGATGTTTATAATTTCTACCCAACACTAAGCAAAATTTATGTAGGAAAATAATTTTAAAAATGTACACACTACACAAAATTAATACTTACATAAGGGATTGTGTCCAAGGTGTCTGTGTTGACAATTATAGGGGCAGGGCTTGCCTGAAAGGAAAAAAAAGAGAGAGAAAAATTGTAAAACTCTGAAAATTCTTAATATTGAAATGCCCACAGTGACATACTAAATTAAAAGCATAAGAGCTTATCTTCCCATTGATCTCACATCATATAAAAGCACATAACTCTGGGTACCATTCAATCAGATACAGATGAAGTAAATAGATTCTCAGCTTACTAATCACAGATCACTCTCTTTTCAAGTTCAATAGACTTTGAATCTCAAACGGAATGTATAGTAAATAGTCATTCACTTTCTGTAGGAAACATGATGTATTCAACTTATGATTTAAGCAGACTTGGAGGTGAGGCTTTTATTACCCTTACCTTTTTATGCTCAAGCAAAACCACAATAATCAGTTAATTCTGCACTGTAAAACATTTAAGCTATTACTTATTTGTATTATATAACTATGTAATTTTCACATATATATGCACATATATAATAAGATTTTTTAATCAAAGCTATATATCTTGCACACTTCATGTACACTCAGTGGATGCTGAGCTGAAAATATAGACCTGGTTTTAAAAGTTTTGTGGAGCTGTAAAGCTGTCCAACCTGATCTTAAGCTCACTGATGCAACCCATATTGATGCTACTTTGCATCCACCTGAAATGCCCTAATCTCATCCCCTTCCCATATTGTGGTTTGGTGGCTGCCTAGCTCTGATCTGACCCAGCTGCATAACCCTTGTTCAGATACTGTGTATTAGAGACCTGTAAGTAGATTCGTATGTATTAGTTTTATAAGTATTTAGCTATCTATTTTGTATTGTAGTTGATGAATAACTGCCATTACTTTAAAACTGCACAGAATACAGAATCTCTTTCTGCATGGCAGGGATGAGTACAGCACTACTGAAAACACTGATCATATTTCTATCATCAAATATTCACAGCAGGAATTCAAAAACTAAGCAACATAACCCCAATTAAGAATGTATCATTAATTAGTGCAGTGATTCAAATACTTTGAGAGTATCACAGGTTCTTTCCAATTTTTTATGTACTTATTCTAACTAATTCTGTGTTCAAAGAAATTGTACATTATTGCTCAACATCTACTGATGATTAATTAATGTCATTATTTCTATACAACTGCATAACACATGAACAAAAACTGAAAATGAAATAGATAGAGTCTGTATATATCATGCCATCTATCAGTCATCACCATAATATGTAATTCAGTATCATATAATCATAGAATCCTAGAATGGTTTGGGTTGGAAGGGACCCTTAAGATCATGTAGTTACAACCCCCTGCTCTAGGCAGAGACACCTCCCTCTAGACCAGGTTGCTCACAGCCTCATCCAGCCAGGCTGTGAATGCTTCCCCATGGAGGGGGCATCCTCCTATATAAATACTTAGTATCTGAAAAGATACACACACATTTATTCTCATTGTGCCCCATAACACAGGACACTATGAAATAAATACAAGTTGAAGGTCATTTGATTATACTATTTTTATCTTTAGGCATATGTAAAGATTTATAACACTACTTATCACTGAAGGTTAAACAAAAGATTATATTATTATCATTTCACCTTATATAATTATTGAGCTCAATATACTTTAAGAATGATATCTTTCCAACAGGAAAACAAAGAGATTATTTTTAATAAAATTCTACTGTCTTTACCAAATTTTTTATTTCATTGATTTGATCTTCTTGTTATATACAGTGAAAACCTCTAGTGACATACTTAAACAAAGTTTGCAACCTTCAGAATGAAAGCATCTTTACACTGCTTTAAAAGCAATCCATATTGAAATTGCAAACATCTTTCAGAAATCATTTTCCAAATAATTCCCATACCATATTTGACTGTGTCTGAACTAGTTTAGGAACAAACCTTATATCTGCATCAGATTTGTTCTCCCAGGCAACAAACAGGACCCGAGGAAATGGTCACAAGTTGTACCAGAGGAGGTTTAGATTAGGCATACAGAAAATTTTTTTCTCTCAGAGAGTGGTGAGACACTGGAATGGCTGCCCAGGAAGGTGTTGGAGTCACTGAGACCTGGCAGTGTACAAGAGGCATCTGGATGAGGAGGCTGCCAGATCTGGTTTAGTGGTTATGGTAGCAATGGTAATGGGAGAACGGCTGGACTAGATAATCTTGTAGGTCCTTTCCAGCCTTGTGATTCAATGATTCTATGGTTCTATGATTATCCTAAATTCAAAATAAAAAGACTTCTGAATCAGAAACTAGCTGTTGTAGGAACACTCTTAAAAAGAATATTTAAAGCACTTGGAACTTCATTTGGAAATTCATTTTCTGCTTGATTCTCTCTCACAAGCCCAGGCAGAACCTGAGCATTCTTCACAATGCTCAGATCCTTTCAAGACTTTTATAGCCTTGCAAGGTCATCCTCCATACAGCACTCTTGGCATGCTGAGGAATCATAAAATCAAAGAATGACATTCATTGGAAGGGACCTTAAATATCATCTCGTTTCTAACCCACTGTCACGGTGTAATTGCCACCCACCAGTTCAGGCTGCTCAGGCCCCATCCAGCCTGGCCTTGAGCACCTCCAGGGATGGGGCATCCACAGTTTTCCTGGGCAGCCTGTACCAGGGCCTCACCATGCTCTGAGTCAAGAATTTCCTCCCAGTTATTAATCAAGAAGTAAGTATTTATACTAGCATCAACTCAGTCAGCTCATCACCAGTAAATGTAAATGTAAATGATCACCAGCTGAACTTTGACTTGCTGACCTTGAGATCTTGTGGTCTGGCCAGTGTATAATTTGTCCCTTAATACTGTCACTGTCTTTCTCACTTGGCTACAAGGCTGAGAATTTGTGATGATAGCCCTGCTTACATCAAGGTAAATGACAACCACTGATTTTCCCTCATTCACAGAACTAATCATCTCATCTGAGAAAGATGACAAGGAACAATTTAGTCTTCAGAAATTGATCTACCTTTTTCTAATCACATCCCTCTGTCCATTGTAAGCTTTGGCAAGATTTTCCAGAGACACCCACCACCTCTTGTTAGTCTCCTATCCAACCCTGACCATGTAACCACTTCTTTGAATACAATGATCCTTCCCTGCCCCATCATCTCCCCTACCTATACTTCCTACAGAGCCCATAAATAACAGGTTCATAAGCAGGAATGCCATTCAAAATTCAAAATTTATTTTAACACAATGTTTACTTTATTCTTCACTGACTGGAAAAGTTGAACTTCAGGTATCAAACAGGCAATTTTCTGTTTCTGAGATATCATCCTGATCAGAAAGATGAGCATGAGAAAATTCACAGAGCAATATTTTCAAGTGGACATAGCAACTACAGTCATTCAATCACAGCCGATATAGAATCACAGAATATCCTGAGTTGGAAAAAGCCCCAAAGGATCACAGAGTCCTATCCTAGGCTCCACACAGGACCACTCAAAACCAAAACCCAGTGTCTGAGAGTGTTGTCAAAATGCTCCTTGAACTCCAGAAGCTTGAGGCCATGCTCACTGCCCTGGGCAGCCTGTTCTATGCCATCATCCTCTGATGAAGAATCTTTCCCTAACCCCCCTAGCCCTCCCCTGATGCAGCTCCATGTCGTTCCCTCAGGCAATAAGGTAATGCAATACACTTTCCTTTGGTTTGTCTAATGTATGGTAATTAGAAGAACACTGATCTGAGCTACAAAACTGCTTTTAATAGAAGTGCAGGAATCAAAGCTGATTTTGTTAGTTTTGCACTGTTTGTAGATCACACTAAAAGTAAAGTAGGAGGCTTTAATCAGGCAAAGGTGATAAGACTGTTTGAAATCACTGGAGAGAACCTTAAATATAGTGCTAACCATGAAGTACAAAATAAGATCAAAATAGTCCTGTAATCCTAACAAAGCTATTCAAGGGATAGGTTAAGAGATGTTTAGTAGCTGTCAGTTAGAAGGATCTTATTTTCTGGCATCATGTGTCTCTACCTAGTCTGACTTAAAAAGCAAATACCATTTCATCTAAGCAGAACACAGAGAAAACCAACATAGCAGTCCCTCAGCTCATGAAGAATACTTCCAACTGTGCATAAATTAACAAATGCATGAAAAAAAAATTCTAGAATCTCTGCCTACTGTGATCTGTCACACTCTATATAACCATACATAAATAAAATATCTGCCTAAGTTTGAGGCCAAGTGAGAAGAAATGGCATCCTAGAAGACAAAGATAACAATGTTATTCCTAGATTTGCCCCTTGACCTTCTCTGCAGTCTTCAAAAAGACATCTAATTACTCTCCCGCTAACTTCTCCCAGCTATAAAGCCAACTAGCAGAACTGGCTCAGTTTCATCTACATTTTAAAAGAAGCTGTGGTTGACAGTAGTTAATAGTGCAGATCCCAATGGAAGCTATGATAAGGTACATGGAAGAGAGGGAGGTGATAACTGTCAGTATGACTTCACCAAGGACAAGTTCTGCCTGACCAATCTTGTTGCTTTTTGTGATGGTGTAACTTGATCAGTGTACAAAGGAAGAGCCACTGATGTCATCTATCTGGACTTCAGTAAGGCCTTTGACACAGCCCCCCATAAAGTCCTTCTCTCCAAATAGGAAAGATATTGATTTGATGGGTGGACTGTTTGATGGATGAGGAACTGGTTGCAATATTGTACCCAGTGGCTCAATTGTTACCCAGTGGCTCAGTGTCTGGATGGAGATCAGTGACAAGTGGTATTCCTCAGGGCTCAGTATTGGGACTGGTTCATCAATGACATCTAAAGCAGAATTGAGCTCACTGTCATTAGTTTGTAGGTG
Source organism: Excalfactoria chinensis (assembly GCF_039878825.1). Lineage (NCBI taxonomy): Eukaryota > Metazoa > Chordata > Aves > Galliformes > Phasianidae > Excalfactoria > Excalfactoria chinensis. The sequence continues at coordinate 177,584,979 of NC_092825.1, forward strand.
ATGACACCAAGATAAGTGGTGTGGATGACACACCTGAGGGATGGGATGCCATTCAGAGGCATGAGGTTCAACAAAGCCAAGTGCAAAGTCCTGGACCTTGGTCGTGGCAGCCCCCACTTACCAGTACAAACTGAGGTATGTAAGAATAAAGCACAGCCTTACCAGAAAGGACTTGGATGGCTTTTTAGAGGCCCTTCCAACCCAAACGATTCTGATTCTATTCTATGATAGGAACTAAATCTATCTCTTTGTAGGTAATTTTAAAAGTTTAAATGCCTAATTGCCTAACTTGCAGAATGAATTAAAATCAGTAATAATTAGTTCATGAAAGAGATAACCCTCTCTTAAGATGGGTAGCTTGCAGAGAGCTCCCAGATTTTCCAGTCAGATTTTAAAACCATAGCGAATACATTCCCAGTTTCTCAGTTGCAAAATGAATCCAGAACAACTTCCATAAAAAAGAATTTTACTGACTGTAGTGGATTGATCTTGTTTTTCCCTGTTCCTCATGCACTTTCCTTTTTGCTCTAATCCTTACTGATAGGTAAGTATTATACTGTCCTGACAGTGTACTATGCAGACTGTCAGCCTTATATCTAGTGCTCACTGCACAGACCTTTTTCCTGCCCTTGACTAGAAGCAGTGCTTTCAGCTGAGACATCTCTGTGCTTTGAAGAGAAGGCATCATGCTGACAGCTGCAGTGACAGATTGGCATAGTTGGGACAAAACTTGAATAGCTTTGGGGAAAAAAATGAAGATTTTTTTTTTTTTTTTTTTTTTTTTTTTCCTTTTTAAACGACTTGAGCACAACAGACTTTGCTTCCACAAATATATATGAGATTGTTCTGCTTGCAGTGAGTCAGACAGTCTAGTTGCTTTCCCACCAAACGCACAACTTAAAAGAAAGTCAGAGTGGAAGCACTTGAAGTGGTTATAAAGAGGACAAAAAGGCATGGAGTCACAGTATTCACTTCTGCTTATTCCTAGTTCTGATTTTGAGTCAGAACTCTCAATTGCTTCTTTTTCTATTAAGGAATCATCATAACTACTTGCAACATAATATTTAAGAAAAATCCAAGACATGGTGAAATTTTGAGTGGTAGAACACATTTTAAAAACAAATGGATATGATGTTGATATCTTTTTCACAGACCTGACTTGGCAGATAGATTTAAAGGCTCATCTTTCCAGGTCACCAGCCCCAACTTCTAAAACAACCTCTGAAATATTGAGCTGTATTTTTACATGAAAAGAGCATCCTGCATCTCTATTAACAATGTTTCAGGCTGTTTGCAGCCTTCTGAGTTTGATGCTGGATCAGTTTAAATTCTTTTTTTATGCTTTCTTAAGTTTCCTTCCACAACTGTTAGAAATAGTTACACCAACACTCTATGTGAGGAAAAATTAAATGATAATTTAGATGTCAAAACACTAATTCTCTGGCATGCTATGCAGCATCAAGATCACAGAACACACAGAACCTTTGTCATATTTACAACTGAATTACAAACTGTGAAAGTAAGAAGGAGAGAGTCATTTACTTTTCATTAGGGAGAAAATATGAAAGATAAGGTTCCCCTCTGAACATCTAAAGAGTGACTTTTCAGTCAACAATCCTACCTCTACTTAGGGACATAAAACAGAAGTCAAAAGCAGCTTTGCTTGCAGGCTACAGCTGTCAAGAATAGAAGAAAAAATCCTCAAGAAATCCTTGAGGGCTTTCCCTATATATATAATGTAAACTCATACAAAGCCTTTTAAAGGTAAATAGTTCCATTTAAACAAGGTGGCATTATTCTGGGGCCTGCGACTTTGTGTTGGTTTTTACTCAAATATTTAGGAGTTATTTCCTATTTACAACTGCATTAACTGTGAGATTATTTAAATAAATGCAAAATAACTTGGGTCTTAGGAAAAACTAACAGTGTGAGGATCCTCAGGTTGCTAGAGGAGTGACAAGAAAGCATCTACTTTACAGCTGTTTAAATTTCACCTATCCCAACACTGTCAGCAGTTTGAATTAGCAGTGGTTAACATAGCAGTAACTTTTTGCCCAGTATCTGATCCACTGAAGGACACAGAAATGTCAATGCAAAAAGCTCTATGGAAAATGACTGATAATTATGATACCACTGAATTTCCATTGAAGATATCATTCAGCTAAATGTTATTACCCATTAAATTTTAAGGTGATAACCTTCCTATCACTAGATAGAGTGGATCCATCTGTCTCATTCTAGGATGCCAAGTGCCATAATAAGACTCACACAGAAGTCCCATTATCACATCTCTACTGAGCCACAAAAGAAATTGATGAAACCTCTCTTACACCACTGTTCTAGCATTGAACAGAAATTTAGGCCTAAATTCTGAATTTAGAAATAACGCTTCAGAATGTGTTCATGGCTTTTGGAAAGAAAGTGGACCATAAGCACTGATTTGTTACCTAGATATCTGTTCTGTTCTCCGATCTGATCTCTTCCGTGCTTCAGTGCATATTCCAAGCTCTGCGTCAAAGCATATCACTTCAGAAAAGAATAGATCTAACCAGTGCAAACAATGCCATTTTCTGGTATATTCTTAAATCTCGACTTGGAAAGTTTGGAATCAAGAGCAAAAATAGAAATCCATCAATATGATCTTTAATTCATGTATTGTCATTAAAACTCTGACATTTTAGATGTATATATTTCTTTCAGATTTTATATAATTCATAACCATTTTAAAAGAAAATGAAACATCTGAAAACATTAATCTGCTTCAGGAGTCAACAGTTAAGCCAGTATATGTCTGCTCAATATTAGTTTTGGTTTCCTCCTGGCAGCATTTCTATGAGTCAGCTGGTTCATGGAAGCAAAGTAACTCACAGTCAGGTTTTCAGATGCAAACCTTTTCCCTTTCCCTTTCCCTTTCCCTTTCCCTTTCCCTTTCCCTTTCCCTTTCCCTTTCCCTTTCCCTTTCCCTTTCCCTTTCCCTTTCTCTTTCCCTTTCCCTTTCCCTTTCCCTTTCCCTTTCCCTTTCCCTTTCCCTTTCCCTTTCCTTCCCCTTTCCTTTCCCCTTTCCTTTCCCCTTTCCTTTCCCCTTTCCTCTCTTTTCTTGTGTGCATTTATTTATGTTTAATATTACTGTGACTTACAGATTTGTGATATAAATCTTTTAGTACCAATAGAAAAATATTCAGCTTTCAAACTGACTTCTATCTTACTTTTAAGCATTTTAGCTACATATCCAGAAATTAAAAATCCAGAAGAAAAGAAAAACAAAGTAACACCAAATGCTTATGACATCAACAGGTTTTACAAATAATGAAAAACTTACATTTTCTTGAACTTTCACAAATTTTCTCAAGCATTAATGATCTACTTTTCTACAAATCGTTTAAGCATTAGACGTGTCAAATATAGGTTGGTAATGTTTTTTTAATAATATAGTGCAAACTTCAAGAAGAGCTGCATAAGGAGAAGAAAAGGAAAATAATCCCAAAATGTCGCACAATTCTTCTAAATGAAAGGGGTATTACTGTGTGGCATTACACAAGTGAGTAGGCTACTTCACACTGATGTTGCAGTGGGATTTTAACACTCTACAGGCACTATCAAGACGAAAGTGTGTGTGCCCCCGGTGGTGCAGTGGTATAAAGTGCTGCTTGCGGCACCGAAGGGCCAGGGTTCAAATCCCCCCTGTGGCGCAGGGGGTAGAAGTGCCACTTTGCTACACAGAGGGCTTGAAACCCGGGAGTTGGACTCGATGATCTCTAAGGTCCCTTCCAACTCGTACGATACTGTGATACTATGATATCACAAAAACTACACACACATAAAACATTCACATACATGTGTACAAACATATAGATTATGAAAAAAAAAAAAAAACAAACACAAAAACACATGCACCCAGTTTTAAGGCATCTTATGTGATGAAGACGCCGGCTACAAGTGCATGACACAGCCCTGATGTGATCAAAGATGTTACTTCTTCCAGATAGAGGAAAACAAAAGCAAAACAGACATTCCTCTTTTCTGTTCAAAACCAAAGGTCACTTCACCCATGGCATGTCTGTTTACTTCTGAAATCATGGTAGACCAAGCTCACAAAGCAGTTATTTTATACCTTGTTTTGCTACCATTATACAGACTGAAGGTTGAGTGTAACATATGTTGCTGCAGGGAGAATTTTATAACTGTTGTCAAAGCAGAAATAAATGACTAAAAATTTAAATGGAAATGAACATGATGAAAAAAAATATATTAAAAAATTGAAAACTGAATGTAAAATACAAAAATTAACAGAATTCGGTATCTGTTCAAGATGTTTATCAGACCATGAAGAAAATTCCAAATAATGCACCTCCTTCCAGGAACTGATTACTGACACTGAGATCTACAACCAGCAGCCCCAAACTAAGGTGAACAGTGAGAAGATGTCAAAGAGCAGTCACCTCTGCTTGGCCAGAGCAGAAGGGACAATGGCCTACAGCCAAAAGTCTACATCAAAGGGAGAGAGTAAGAAACACACAGAGGAAAGATTGTTCAGAATTACAGAAAAGATCCTAAGCCAAACAGGAAAAGAAACAAAACCACCATTGACACTACTTCAGCACTGAAGTTCCCTCAAAAAGGCCTGGGCATTATTGCCCATAAAATGTATAATATTAACTCTTTTATCCTGGTTAAATATGGACAGGACAAAAAAAGAGTTCACCATGTGCATTCATTTAGTTAATGTGTATTTAGCAATGATTAGGAAGAACTTGGCGTTAAACTTGATTTTAAATACCTGCAACAAACTCAAGGTCAAACTGGGTTGTGTTGAATATAGCAGGGTTTTGCTTTTTATGTCAGTAGAAGTAAACATCTAACCTAATGTCCTCTGGAAAAGTTTTAATTGCTGTCCCAGACTGTACCTTCATGTTCCAGAATCACAAAGTCATAGAATCATAGAATCGTAGAATTACCCAGGTTGGATAAGACCTCGAAGATCATCAAGTTCAACTGCAGCCTAACCATAGTACCCTAACTCTAACAACCCTCTGCTAAATCATATCCCTGAACACCACATCCAAATGGCTCTTAAACATATCCAAGGATGGTGATTCAACCACCTCCCTGGGGAGCCCATTCCAGTATTTGACTACCCTTTTTGTAAAGAAGTGTTTCCTAACATCCAACCTAAACTTACTCTGGCGCAACTTGAGGCCATTTCCCCTCGTCCTGTCATTCGTCACTAGTGAGAAGAGACTTGCCCCACTCTCACTGTAAGAACCTTTCAGGTACTGGACGAGGGTGATAAGGTCTCATCTCAGCCTTCTTTTTCCCTAGACTAAACAGCCCCAGCTTCCTTACCCTCTCCTTGTAGGGTTGAATGTGATGAATAACTTCAAAATATATATATTCATATATATTCATATATATATGTTGGAGGTGAGACTGGAACAGAAGGAAGGAAAATAATTGAAGTCTCAATTATATAAGAAAATGTTGACTTCAGCAGCTCAGAAAACAGAAGAGAAAGTGGAAGGAAGAGAGCGGCCTTCTCCCCAGTAACTAGTAATAGTATGAGAGGGAATGGCCTGAATTTGTGCCAGGGGAGGTTCAGTCTGGATATTAGGAAAAAATTATTCTCTAAAAGACTGCTAAGGAACTGGAATGGGCTGAACAGGCAGGAAGTGGAGTCAGGAGTCACCATCTATGAAGGTGTTCAAGAACCATGGAGATGCATCTCTGAGGAACGTGGTTTGTGCAAAAGGTGGGAATGAGCTGTTGTTGGACTGGATGGTTTTAGTGCTCTCTTCCAACCTTTCTATGAATACATAGACACAAGGAAAGTTAAAGTATTATGTACAAACAGACACATAAAATAGCAACTAATTATTTTTCATAGATGAGCTTTCCACAGGGAAGGAAAGATACATTTTTTTGCTAACAAGACAGTATTAAAACAACATTTCTGTTGAACTCTTAATTCTTAGAAATGGCATTTAGAAAAAGTTTCAAAGCACAAAATGAACAGAACGTGGCAACATTGGTTTACAGAGTGATGGAACTACGTAAAGAGGGTGAACTCAAGATGAGTACTAACAGTGTCATAAAAAGAACTCTACTATATATCATTGCTTTAAAAAAGAAAGCATCAGGGTCCCTTATAATTTCAAGAATTACAAGCATGACTGGAGGGTACAGTAAGACTGACAGTCTTTCAAAGTGACTATACAGGACAGTAAAAATACATCTTGTGAAATCAAAATTATAAATCCCAAACAAAATCGAACTCAACTCTCAGTTCTATTCAATCCCCTGATGAGCACGTGCAAATAAATTTGCAAGGCTAGCAAGATAGATTTACGAATGTTTCTGTGATCCTAAGATGCTGAAACAAACAAACAAACAAACAAAAAGAAATAAAAAAAAATCTTTGAAGTTATGAATGATGATGATAAACACTTCAAATCAGCAAAATTTCCTGTTTTCCTGCAAAGTTTAAATACATGTATATATACACATATATATTTTAAATGGGAAAATTTTTCAATTTGGTGCCGAAGACTGCCAAGTAGATTTTACACACCTACACAATTACGTGGCAATTTCATCAAACAGTTGTATAATTTCTCTGAGGAGAAACAGAAGCCTTAAAACTCTTTGCATAAACTTAGACTAAGCACTAAAACACATACTGTAGGCAGTACTCGCATTTGGCATATGGGCAAAATGACCTATGATGTCTTTCCCCGTCTTTACATTTTAACATTCTATCACAGTGTTGTTTTGGTGAGAATTGAGTACAGAAAGACAGAGGGGAAAAAAAGGGATTGTCTCAAATGGAATAAAAATAAACTGGGGCAATTATAACAGTGACTTATGTAGCAGAAACAACGCATCACCTTTATAATCAGGTAGTCACAAAAATTAGCACAAGGCTATGGAAATAAAGTCATTCCTTGACTATATGAACTGATTTGAAGATATATACTCTTCTTTGTGAAACAAAACAAAAGTCTAGGATGCTATTATTCTTACAAACTAATTACAGTGACCAGAGCAGGACTAGGAGAGTTTTGTGCTCTCTGGATTTACTGTGTGAACACGTAACTCAGAGCCACTAATCCACACAACGAAACAGCCTTTCTGGTACACAGAAACAACGTTGACCTCTTGCTGTCACCATATCGAACAATGAATGTAACAATCACTGAGACATATAACCTAAAAGCTGTCATAACCAATGTACCAAGACCGAGAAGATGGGTTTGCAAATCAATTAGAGGAATTTCAAATGTCACAACAACGTTTCATGAATTTACATGATCCCACTTCCAAACACTGGAATATTAAACTTTAAAAGGCAGATTTGTTCTATAATAAAATAACAACAATAATGATTATAATATTAATAATGAATAGTATGAAAATAATAAAGCCTGTGAGTGTTGTACTGTAATGTAATGGAGATTGGTTTGTTTGCTTGTTTGTTTTAATAACTGGAAAAGCTCCGGGACAGGACTTTCAAAGCAAGCTTTGATTACTGTTAAGAATGAATAAAACATATACTAACAAAGAAAGCAATGAAGGTTATGCACTATATATCGAGTGATAGGAGAGAACACCAGGAAGAGGATCAAACATGAATTTAGAAACACAAAAGTTCTGCTTAAGGCAAGATGGGATGTAGAGCACAGGCATCTAAATCCATGAGAGCAGTCTGCAAAACAATCAGCTTTAGGAACACATTTCCTTTGTGTCTGTAGAACAGTGCTTCAGTATCAGCTACAAAAACAATACCTATCTCAATCAATTGACATTCAGACTGTAGAAGTAGCCCTCTACTTATGAACACTTTGGATAGATAATGCTTCCTTCTACTTTTATTTTCAGGTACCCACTCCACCCTCTGAGTTAAATAGAACAATTTTAACATATTACCCCCCCTCTCTCCCCCCCCCCTCCTCCTCCCCCCTCCCCCAAGTAAATCATGATGCCTGGTGGAAATATCACCTTCTCCACTCTCAGCCTGTTGTAAATCCTGACTTTCGCCATAGGACGTCTGGGGAAAATTAACACCTACTCTGATTGTCCTTTCCAGAAGCTAACCAACTTCGCAGGAAGGTGCACCAATTCTGAGTGCTAACATATAAAATCCCAGCTGCAGGCTTGACCCTGATACTAAATAAATGTTTGATTGGGAGGACAAGAAATGGGAACATTGTGTGCTTCAAAGGAACGGGAGAAAAATTACATAGAAAGTATTACAGCAAGAAGAACACAGTCTCTGCAGAAGGCTCCAGTTTTCGATGTTTTTTAGGGCAGACATAACAAGAGGAAATCAAGATAGTCCAAGTTAAAGTCAGTCCACCCTTTACATGCCACTGTATGCTTTGTAACAAATTTTGAAATGTCTTCTTCAATTATAACGCAGGGTCTCTGCTCACACACAGAAATCCAAGCATTTTTTGATACCAGCCCATATACAGCTTTCATATACATGTATCTTCCACAATACAGATGTATATTTATATAGAAGTTTCCCAGAAAATGAACGTTTTCCACAAAAAGAAAATACACAGAAGAAATCAAGATGCATTTTTCTTTCCTCTGCAGCATGCCCTATCTGGCTCACCTAACCTAGCCACAAAAAGCATCACCCTGCATCTGCCACTGCCTATGGAAAAATAAATAGCGCCAGTGCACATGACAACAGTATTAAGTTATTAAAATTATTAACACATTTATGTAAACATAGATCAGTCAACTTAGCTGTTTTATTTTATACACAGCAAACACCAGCATATTAGAATATGTCATTCAGTGGTAAGCAGTTGCATACTTTTATCGCATTTGATAAATATTTCCTCTTTCAAAAGACTTACTTCAACTTTATGCTTTTCCAGAAATGACAATATATATATTTAATATCATCTCCTTTTCCAAGCAAACCTTAAAACAATAAAACAGAAATGTCAGCACCATCTTTTAACTCCAAATACACAGAACTATGCATTTTCTTCCCTGAACTTGCCAGCTTTTATTAAAGTCTGTTCTTTCCCACTCACACATGCAACAGTAGGAAACATAATCACCCAGAAGACCTGAGGTCATAGCTCCAAGTTTATCCAGCTGAACAGAGAAGTTCAGCGTAGACATTCCCCTTTGCTGAAAGCAGCCTAACACTCAGAATTTCAATTTAAAAACATGTCTAACTTCAGAGATATGTTACAGTTTTCCTTACCGGGACAAAAGAATGAAATGAATCTTGTTCACGGTTCTCAATAGCTGAAATTGTTTTCAACCAGAGGAGATAGCTTGAAATGTCAGACATTTCAGAATGCTCCATACTGAAAGCTGCAACATTAGGGGTACTGAGGTGAGACAGACTTGCAAAAGGAGGACTTTGGATGTGTTACATAAAGGTCTTAATTAGATCTCTGTTACAAATTGCTATCCTAAGAATAAAAAGTTAATCAGAAAGCCTCAGTGAAAGGATAGGAGGGCAAGATTAGAGTCGAGACAGATGTTTCGCTTTGGGATAATTGCACAACTGCCTAGCTAAATATTGTTCTGCTATTCTAAAGTCAAAACACAAACATGAAAACTAAAATGTTTCCTTTCTGTAACTTAGGACTAAACAGTTCACTGCTGTTTTTTGTTTGTTTGTTTGTTTGTTTGTTTTTCCTGGGGAGATAAACAAAACAAAATAAACAAACAAACAGAAGCCTTCAGCTGCAGGAAGTACCTAACTCTCAGCACCCTTTTAAACCCCAGCCCAAATATCCATCATATGAAGAAGAATAATTTGGAGAACTGATACTAAAAACAGAGCTGGTGTGAGAAATAAAATGTTGCAAGAGTTTTTGGTATCAAAACTAGATTTGTTTAATGTGATTAAATCCAGGAAAACTACCCTGTCAATGAGAGGATAATGAGGGGTCATTCCTTGCATCTCCCAAAGGATGCCATTCTGACCTCCACCGCTCTTTAACTTAACTGTCTTTTCAGGTGTATTTCCCTCTGCTTATGGGTAGCAATATCATTTTGCAGAAATAATAGGACTTTCACCCATAAGTGAAAAGACATTTATTTTATGTATGGTAAAATCCACAGCCCACAGAAATGTTGAAGATTTACATAAAGTCAGGATTTTTGAGACACCATCTTTTGGGGAGGAGGATATGGCTCATGTGTGGGCCTTCTGCTCACACAAATATTGGCATTACACATAACTTCTGGAACTAGATGTCACCCTTCACAAAAGCTTTAATGCAAATCTGTGATGCTAGGAAGTCATAATAAAATAAAAATACCAGATACAAAAGATGAAAAACCAGAAAAAGCCACAGTTATATCCCTTGGTTCCTCACTTTCTGAAACATGTAATTTCCAAAATGAAGTGGGAAGTAAGTATTTGTTGAGAGAGGTGAGAGATATTGAGACCTACTGGGCACTAGGAATATGGGTAGGAAACAGTACATACTTAACTATGTTGTAGTTCATTGAAAAACAATATTAGAAGGGCCAGAATTAATTGAAAAATCAAGTGTAGCAAAACAACTGACTAAAAAAAAAAAAAGGGGGGGAGGGATGTGCGGGGGGGGGGGGGGGGGGGGTGAAGAAGCATGAAAAATTCTAGTTCAAAATATTTTATTTCTAAAACTATGAGATCCTTCACACTGAAGCCTCAGTACATTTTTTACTAACAGTTTCTTTAAATGTTTAATGTAAAATTTGCCAAAGAAAACAAAAATTTGAACATCCTGAGTAAAAAACTTTCTTTTCCTTCTAAGCAAATGGACTTCTGAAAAGAAAGCCTTGCATAGTGGAGGTGAAGGAAGGGAGATGGAGTGCTTATTTTCTTCTCCATCAGATATTACTCTGATTAATAGGAAAATTCATTACTGACCACCATCATACTTAGTGTAATGGCTTGAATCAACCATTGGTTTGACCCAGAACAGCTGTTTTTATATTCTCACAGCATCATCAGCACCATCTGCTTCACCAAAAAGTGAAAGATTTAAAGCAGGTGCATAAATAATTAGCCAATTTTTCATCAACTCGAATAGCTAATGATTACTCCCTTATGTTTTAGGATGTAAACTGGATCTCTTATTGTGAAAAATGGTTACAGCTAGAATAGTCTCATAAGGCTGTTTTCACTTGTGCAATAGGTACCCACAGCAAGGATCTGGACACTGGAGGTTGCTAGGCCTCTGTAGGAGGAGACCTGGGTCTGCTGGGCATTTAATATAGGGCAGAAAATGTTGAGGGAGTGAGAGAACAGGGCCAGAACAACAGGAAATACTGCATGGCAATGAGCACTCACCCCACAAAAACTGCAGCACATGTTTATTGCCAATAAATTAAACTGGAGCCTGCAAGTTCACACTATTTTTCTTGTAACAGTTATTGGTGAGCAGCTTCCTTATTTGTCTTCCGACCTGAGTGCTTTCTCACTCCTGTTCATCCTACTTTAACGGTTGCCTGGCTGCTAGCTGGGGCCAGCTCATCTCATTTTTATTTACGATACTTTCAATCAAGGCACATTTCTGGAGACTTTCCATCATAATAAAAACAGATTTTATATAATACCTAGAACTTTTCCATTTCTTTCTAAGTCCACTAGGGACATGTACTAATACCTCAAGTGAAGACAATAATGTCAAAACATGAATAAAGAAGTCATAATGAATAAAGATCAAAGTTTCATAAATGCAGATTCAACTACATCAAATAAATTTTTATACAGCTTGTATACAACGGCACAGCTGTTCCAGGTACCCCATCATGTTTTATAGGAAAAATACCATTCCAGATTTCTTTATGCCAAGTATATGTAACTCCTTTTAAAATGCATATTTATTTCTATGAAAACAAGCACTGCTATCAATCAAGTAAATGTTAAATAATTCAACCAGTAAGATTACATTTTATAATTTGGTGTAACAGATCAGCTGGGAATATCCCACTATGTCTCCAGCAGAGAAATTACTTAACCGTACATCACCCTTTTACATCTATCCAGCTGGATTGCTGCCTTCCTATGAAACATTAAAATATTTAATATTTTAAATAAATTTTAATAGATAATAGCTGCTATAAAGCTTTGTTGGAGCTTTTCCAACGAGTTGTTTAAAAACCTCTAATACATTAACAGCAATTGAATGAGATAACTGTTTCATCCTGTAAGTATTTTTTATTAGAAGAATAAGAACAATATAGCCATGCAATTCTACATGCAGATCTTTATGGTTATGGAAACGTGTGTGCTGTTAAAAATGAAGGGCTTTCATGGTTGCTAGTGTATTTCCAGTGAAAAGGGAATAAGAATGGTATAGTGATTTCTAAGTTTCAGTCCAAAACTCTTGGACTAAGCATGATGGCTTAATGTTTGAGTTCAAAAATCAGAGGCTTTACTACTGCTTTAAAATAGTTTCAGAACAACTGAAATTCTCCTTCACTAATAGTTTCCACTGTTACTGTACTAGCTAAAGATCAGCTGTAGTAGCAATTAAGACTGGCTTTCATGGCCTTTGAACTCATTTAATGGATTGAATCTGAATGCAAGCTGCCAACAAAAATATCATTTTCTTTTCTCCTCTTGTCATCCATCCTATCAGGATACACAGGCTCATTGGTGCAGGGACTCATTGAGAATTCCAGCAAGGGAACTGGGCTTGATGCCACACCTCCATTCTGCTGACACACAGCAAAGTCATATGAAGGTTCAGATCCCCCAGAAAGATGGGATAGCCATAAATAGCCAAAACCCAGCATAAAACAGCTGAAAATTTGTTAGTACTTCAACAAACAGTGTATCGTGGCCTGCTCTAGAGAAAAATAACTGCTCTGAGATAAAAGAGTTGAAAATGCAAAGCTCTCCATCTGTTTTATGCACAATCCACACAAAGTTTGCTAACCACCCTGCCTTACCCTTCCTGAAATGGAATGAACAGTGACCTGACTTGCAAACATCTTGGAGAACAAAAGAATCACAAGCTGTTTCTTCTGAGGTGCTTTAAGAAATGTCAGATATCAGGCAGTAATGATGGCTGGAGAAAACATTAACAAGATTAATTTTGCTTTGATCCCCTTTCCTAACGCTTGTTATTTTATTTATATATATATATATATGTATAAAATGAAGTCTTCTGTCTTTGTGGTTTCATTATTGCTATTATTATTATAAACAAAACAAAAAAACCAGAAACCACCAAAAAAACAAAAAAACAAAAAAAAAAAAAATGGAAAAAAAAACTAAACCAAAACCACAAACAAGCTCCTTTACCCCTCATCCATCTGCCACTAAACGTTTCTGACATGACATTCTGTTTCCTTTCACATTTTCATTTTTTCCTTTTTTTTTTTCTTTCTTTTTGCTGAACCCTCATGTGCGAGGTAACACGATGCAATAGAAACTGGCAGAAAGTACATTAAAGTTATTATCACCTGAGGACAAATCCTGACAAGTGAACCACAAGAAAAGAAAAGACTTACATCTGGAAATAAGAGAAAGAGCATAAAGGTAAACCCAGTAACACTACTAACGTTTTGGCAGTCATTCAAAAACATGAAAATACAGATGAGGTGGTGTAGAAGTAATGGGGTTCTTGGTAAAGAAGAGAGAAAATGGCAGAGGTTTGAAGAAGGAGAACAGTTCCTTAATTTTCTCAGAACCACAAAATATTTTGAAAGGGCACTACATAAAATGAGCCAAAGGCAACCGTTCAGTGAGAGACAAGGGAAGAAGATACAAGGACCCAAGAATGATGAATCTGAAAAGCTCTTTAATTTTTGACCATTCAGCAAAACATTTCTGCAACCCTGCATTTTCTTCCACTACAAAGAACTGTTTCGTTCTTTTCTGTATTGTCAGTATGATTAACGTAATATTGCATTTCTTTTTGCACAGACTAGTTTAGCTGATAGACAGAAACCAGTGCTTTAAACCAAAACAGCTAGGAGTGATAACCTCAGTTTTCAGCAGAAATTATTTCAAGAGTAATGTACCTGCTTAAAGTTTGTGCTGACTCCATGGACTTAAGTGCATCTCAGTATAAACAGAAGATCCACTGAGAATACCACTATGACAACTCAAAGAAATAAAGAACTGCAAAAGATGGGCTTTTTGCAGACATAAATCTGAGAGCATAATTCTGTAAATATAAGCACACAGAAGTGATCAGACTGCTATCAATTTCATACTGGAAAAGGCTGGGTAAGTAATAACTGACCAAGTTATTATTTCAACGTATCACGATTCAGCTCACTACATACACAACTACATATGGTGCATTATAGAAAAAGTATGCTACAATCAAGTCAACTTGCAACAAGCTGATACTGCCCCTCATTATATTTCTGTACGATTTCACTTCCATAAAGTCATTAATTATTTAAATTACAGAATCATAGAATGGCTTTGTTTGGAGGGGACCTCAAGGATCATCAAGCACCAACTCCCCTGCCACAGGCAGGGCCACCAACATCCACATGGGGCCTAGGGCCCCATCCAACATGGCCTTGAACACCTCCAGGAACGGGGCATCCACAACCACTATGGGCAACCTGCTCCAGCACCTCACCACTCTCTCTGTAAAGAACTTCCCCGTTATCCAACCTAAATCCTTCCTTCTTCAACTCAAACCATATCCCCTTATCCTGCTGTTATGTAGGCTCCCTTTAGGTAATGGAATGCTACAACAAGGTCACCCCACTGCCTTCTCCAGGCTGAACAAGCCCAGCTCCCTCAGCCTGTCTTCACAAGGGAGGTACCCCAGCCCTCTGATCATCTTTATGGCCCATCTCTGGACCCTCTCTAACTAAATAATGATGTTATGGCCACAGCAACTTCAACATGTTTTCAGAGTTGCGGAAGATCATACTGGCAAGGATATTCAGAAATGCCCAATGATTAATGGGTTTAGTGAAAGCCTGCTAAAAGTGTTACCAGAAATTGGACTTCTTGAATGTATGATGAGCCATCCCCTTACCCTATCAAATTTATCTCTCCCCAAATTTGGCTTGGCTACATCCCGAGCCAATTACTACCGGGTATTGACTTGCAGCCAAGTTCTATCCGTAACAAATGCACCAATACCCTGAACACACAATGCTGCAAAGCAATTTTGGAAAAATTAAATTAATGGGCACAGAGTATGTCAATAACTGAATGAATATCATTACCATAAAAGCTTTCATATTTTGATGGTTGGACTAGATGGTTGGACTAGATGACTGTAGTAGTCTTTTTCAAACTTAATGATTCCATGATTCTACAATTCATGTATTTCATATAAAAATATATGCACATTATCAGGATAAATAGCCAGGAAAAAAGTACTAATAAGTTGAAGTGGAACCTGGATTTCATTCACACATTTTGTGGATTCGTGTATTGATCCGTCTAAATCTAAAACCAGTAGCAGTGTGCTAAGTTCTGGTAAGTCTGTCATGCAGGTGTCTAATGAAGAAAGCTGATGATGATCAAACCACCAGTTTTTGCACAGCTGCATGAGATGTTATCATTTATCTATAAATGTATAAAACATGAACATGTAAAGGGCATATATAAAATAAATGCAGATGGTCACTATTACTATTTTTCAATTATTAGATGCAGAATTTAAATATATATATATATGTATATATATATATATATATATATATATATATAGAAATAAATTCATAAGACAGAAATGAAATATTTTCCTGATAGTGTAGGATTACCATCTAGGAAAATAGCTGCATACATGGAAGTATATTTCAGTACTAAAAAGGGTAAATTTAATAATTGTTTATTTTCTGCTTTTTTGGGGGGTGGGGAGTGGAGGGAGGGGTTGATTTATGACTCCAACATTGCAAGAAGAAGTTTATATGTAAACTGAAATAGCACATTAGGAATGTCTTTTCTAGAGGTGTGACTTGCCTCTAATCTTATGTTTGAGCAAGCTGGTGTTCTACAGAGTGCTGAGAATGCAGAAGTGGCATCAGTTCCAGAAAAAAAGTGAGAAGTCACTGTGATATTTTTAATATTTCCTCCTTATTGAATAAGTTAATATCAATTTTTAGTACTTCTTTGTCGAAGTGTGGATTGCCTACATCTGCATGATTGCACAGCAAAATTCAACAGCTATTGACTGGCAGCAGGTGAATTCCATATTTGTGACTGCAAGATGGGTAGATTTTGAAGGAACCCAGACATGCTGTCACAGGGGAAAGAATAGAAAGAGGAATGGAACAGGTTTCCCCCCAGCTTTCTATTTCCTAAGTGAAACATACTTTATTTGAGTTCCTGGAGGTAGCATAGAGCTCGGTATACATTTCTGCACTTAGCAAAAGGAGGCCCTTAAGTGCTATTGTGTTGTCAAAACCAAAATGCACATATCTAATTGCACTTTAAGTGTTGCCACTGTTGAAAAAGGAAGCTGTATGCTATCTTTTGGGACAAACTGTCTCCCATCCCTTGTCAGACGCTTCTGCTCTCAGCCTTGTGCCAGTGCTGACCACTGTGCCAGTGAACAACAAGCTGGGCCCTGAAATTGGTCTCTTTGAAACACCCCTCCCCCCCCCCCCCCCCTTTTTTTAATGGTTTTAAGTCTCTGGCATATCAGTTCTCCAACAAAGCTTGCTCTGCTTTGCAATCATAAGAAGCAACACACTGAAGGAGCAAAATGTAAGTCCGCTCCTCCAGCTTCCACTCTTCAGTGCATCAGCCAAAGGGACCATGAGATCACAGCTGCATTTTCCCTTCACAAAACTTTCTTTTTTTTCTTTTTTTTTTTTTTTTCCCATGAGATAGACCCCACAAAACGAAGAAAAAGAAATCCAGACCTAAGACCTGCTTCATACCTTGATAAATGTTTCATGTACTCATCTAATCTATCAGAAGAATGCAATATAAAAACCGGGAGAAACCAACACACAATGTCCAGAGAAGATGTGGTGCCTCAACCCAGGAGGCACTCAAAGCGTGCTTGGATGAGCCTGGTGCAGCTTGGTCTGTTGAGGGGCAGCCAGCCCAGAGCAGGGGGTTGGAACTGGGTGATCTTTAAGTTCTCCTTCAACCCAAGCTATTTGATGATTCTACAAAATAGCAAAGGTTCTTGTAAGCACAAGCACAACAATACTAGCAGGGTATAGAGGAAGTGTTTCTCAGAACTCAAAAAAAACAAACAAATGAAAAATAAACAACTGCAAACAAGGAGCCTTAGAAACCTCTATTTAACTTTTTTTTTATTTTCCTATCTAAGTGCAACAGAGCTGCTTTACAATGCCAGTTACTGGAAACCCATGGCACTGATCCATCCTGCTCTCATTTTAAAATGCATAATGAAAATTATTTGTCTTATATTCCATTTGACCAATTACATGAGCAATTTTAGCTGCTGAAGTAACCTGCTTCTCCCTGCAAAAATACTTAATCAGAAAGGTAAAATGTGATATTAAAAGTACAATATAGGTAAAACCAAACCAGATGTAATTTTGCTAAATTGGATTTTGTACTACATTCATAACTGGCTCCTGTGACTTAAAAGAAAGCCTATACCAGAAATGGAATTTGCAAAAAGGATTATTATGTTTGTTTTTCCGATGTTCATTTTAGATATTATAAAACCTGTATTTTGAATATATAAAGTTTTTTTTTCTTTTTTTTTTTTTTTTGTTTTGTTTTGCTTTGCTTTTTTTTTTTTTTTTTTTTAATCCGTGCATTTTTAACTCTCAAAACAGTGGAAGGTTTTTCTGCAGCTCTTTGAAAGGGTAGATAATATCATAAGGGCAAAATGGTTTTAAAAGTCGAAGGAAGAAAGATTTAGGTTGGAGATCAGGGGGAAGTTCTTTATGGTGAGAGTGTTGAGGTGCTGGAACACCTTCCCAAAGAGGTTGTGGATGCCCTGTCCCTGGAGGTGTTCAAGGCCATGTTGGATGGGGCCCTGGGCAGCCTGGTCTAGTATTAAAAGTGGAAACCAACCAAAAAAGGTTGGTGGCCCTGCCTGTGGTAGGTGAGTTGGAGCTTCGTGATCCTTGTGAGCCCTTCCAACCCAAGCTGTTCTATTATTCTATGGTTTTGAAATTAGGTGAATGTTGAGTTGATTCATCTAAGCGCAATAAGTTATATATATATATGTATATAAGTGAACTTATGTTACCTAATTTATAAACTCTATTGTATCAATCTGTGGCTTATTTCAAAGCAAACACAGTTCTTAAATGTAAAGTAATTTCAGACATAATTCTTCTGTTTCCTTTTTTTCTTTTTCCCAATTATATTCTTATTATCCTTCATCCAAAAGACACACACAGACATCAGGATACACGGCTAAATTGTCAAACTGTAAATCTCATCATTACTGCAGCCAGGAACACTCTTTAGGGTTTTATGTTTGTTTGTTTGTTCTAGGGAAGTCTGAGATTTTCACAGTTGTTTCAAATACTTCAAAAGAACCACTTCCAAAACAGAAATCAATTCTCAGTTTATATTTTTAAGTCATACCTGAATAGCTGAGAAAAATTCCTTCTCAATTTTAGCCATTGCTCAGCAAACAGCCATAAAAAGTTGTTCATCATCCTTTGCTTATTTTGACTAGGTGATAGCCATCTCTTTGAGTTTCTGTAAAATGTTTGCGTCTTTGAACATCTAATTGAAATGTAGTGGAATATTAGATGCAACTAGGGTTATATGTTCTTACTCCTATTATCTCAGGCAAGCTGCAATGCAAACCTTTTCCATTTTCCATCATTCAGTCCGTCATGGACACACCACTAAACATTTACAGCAACCTATGACCACAAAAGTCACTCACTGGAAGAGAATGGAAGACTGAAATTCAATTCCATGTCATGCTCCAGTGCAGTGCAGATCAAATATGGTGCTGTGTTATACATTCTTTCGGTAGTAAGTAGTTTGTAAGGTGAAAAAGACAGGATATTACCAGAAGATCTGCATTGCAAATTTTAGAAAATGTTAAAATGAAAAAAAAAGAAAAAAAAAAAAAAAAGGCTTTGAATCTTTTTGGCCTCAGCTAGTTTGGTTCTAGCAGAACACCCTTTTGTTCTCACCCATGGGTAAATACACAAGCCAAGTGGCAGAGAGATTTAGCAACGTTAGGAGGACTCCCACAGAACTAGTGTAGTTGAGGTCAATTACCGATGCAACAAACAGCCTTTTCTTCTCCAAATCATACAGTTTTCCTCCGGTACCCCCTTTCACCTCTCTGAGAGTCCCAGAAGCCAAATTATATCTCAAGGAGAGAAAAAGTTCTTGGCTTCTTTAGGCATACAGAAGTTTTAAAGGATGGGATTAATTAAATGCAAATCTAAACACAGTGCCACAAATCATGCAAATTAAGCAATAACATATTTATGGCTGAGCAGTCTGCAGGAGCAAAAATGTGTGTAGATGAACTATAAATCATTACAGTCATTGGTTAATATACTACATAGCATATATTTTCCCAATGCAGTATTTATGTGAAACATACAGAACATCTTGCATACTAATGCTTCATGATCTGTGTAATCATGCTTATTCCTCAACTGTTATTTTTTGCCTTCAAGAAATTCTGTGCCATCAAAAATATTAACACTGATGGAAGACTTTATACATGAATATGAGACAGAAATTTTACAAGAAAATAAAATTACATCTACTTTCCTTTTAAGCCCAAAGACTTTTGCAAAGTAGCGCTGCATTATTCATCCAAGTAGAGGTGGCTGTATGCCTTCTGGAGATAGAGTGGAAAATCTGGGATGAATGGCACATCTTTGGGTTCCTGACTGGACCGATAACAGTCTGTAAATTGCTAAAGGGATTGTTAACCTCAGTGCAGGCTCAAAAGCCACCACCCCTTATCTTTGAAATCCATGTTGTGCCAAACATAATCCAAATGCTGTGAATTCAGTATTAACAGTATTTTGTCTTTTTTTTTTTTTTTTTCTTTATTTTTTATTTTTTTCCAGAATAAGAAGTTTAAATACGAATGTAAAGGAAGATTGTTTTCTAAAGCAGCTGTCCTGGGAGTGTTGGATGTGACTGTCACCCTGAATGCCATAGTAGAACATAGAACTTTTCCATGTCCTCTTTCAGACAAAAGCATTAGAGAGGAATCATTATAACAATATTACTCATCTTCGAAAAGAACATGCTAATAGCTTCTGTATTTCTGCCTTGAAATATTGTTAGCAATCTGTGCAGCTGTTACTTAAAAGATGTACAAATGAGTTTACTTTTGGAAATGCAGCACAACGATCTGTCCAAGGCAAGATGATGAATAAAGATTCATCTTTGTGAAACTCATGAGCTGTTGCCTAAATATTCTGGTAAGTACCAGACTGAAGATGAGACATTAATTTCTTTCTGCATTAAAAGATGCACCCACTGTTTTATTCTTGACAGTGTTAGTGCTAAGTTAAAACTTGTCCTATGATGCCTAGCTCCTTCAATAGCCCTGAAGACTGAAACTCCTACCCCAAAACCAGCATTATCTGGTTTTCCTTTAATTGCCATTGTAATGGCACTCAAATGTACTAGCTGAGATTGAAAAGATCTTCCTGAGGTGTCTAAAATAGTCCACTATACCTCCACACCCAGGGATACCTTGACAGAAGAAAGGAGGACGTAGAGTCACTGTTGTAGAGGTGTTCAAGAAAAGGGTCGATGTGGAACTAAGGGAGTGACATGGTTAGTGGGCATGGTGGTGATGGAACCAGATGGTCTTAGAGGTCTTTTCCAACCTTAACGATTCTATGACTGTGTAAGAAAGAATGGCAAAACATGCAGAAGGTTGGGAACCTGAAACCTGAAAGGTAAACAAACAAACTACGCTTTCAGAAGTGCATCTAATGACAAATTATTTCTTTTTCATTTTGCAGAACCAGTATCTCTTGAAAAAGACCTTCTGCCTCAAAGCTCTCTCTTACCCCTTATGCAAAGTGCTCTCAGAATGCTCTACAATTTCAGCAACAGCACCAAAGGCCCTCCACTTTCCTCTCATAGTACAGAATTTGTCTGCTCATTGCTTTTTTTAAGTTATATCACATCTATGAAACAGAGTTTAGCTAAGAAGACTATAGCACTTGTAGGAAAACAGCTCTGTGATGCTATTTCTTTTAAAAGACACTGAGAATATTGCTGGAAAAAAATAGCCAACTGAAGAAGCCATAAAAGCGGATTCTGACAGTATACTATTTTAAAACTATGTGAAAATTTATGCTTCTGTGCAAACTTTCAAAATAAAATACATATATGAACTTTTGCAGATAACAAAACAGTACCTAAGATGAAATGTTTCCCTTGAAACTATTTCAAGACAGAAGGGACAGTAATTTAATACCAAATGGAGTGAGATGAATTAAAGTGGAGCTCATTCTTATCATTTGAACTGGGAAATGGTCAGAGGCACAATTCCACTTCTGCTACTTCTCTGTGTCCTTTTAGCAGAATAGTGGTGATTTCTAGGAGCCTGGAAGCTTGCAGCTGCACTTTTATGGGTGAGTTGCTCAGAGGGGACCTTCCTTTATGTAGACTGCTTGGAAGTAAAACTAAAAAAGGGGAGATTTAGACTGAATATAAGGATGATGTTTTTTACAATACAGGTGGTGAGGAACTGGAACAGGTTGCCCAGAGAGGTGGTGGTGATGTCCCATTCCTGAAGACATTCAAGGTCAGGCTGGATAGGACTCTGAGCACCTGACAGAGCTGTGGGTGTCCTTGTTCAGTACAGGGGAGTTGGACCAGATGGCCTTCAAAGGTCCCTTCCAACTCAAACAATTCTATGATTTTATGAAGTAACCCTCGTAGTTATTAACACAAGCACAGCAGCCTCGACCTGTGTGATTTTCTCTGAATTCTCCCTCCATACCTCCTTACTCAGCTACTGCACAAGGAAGAGCTGTTCCATGCGCACCATCAGCTGCTGCTGTTACCACATATCTCTAACCTGAATGATCAGGTATGTGCCAGCAGCCTTGGTGTGTCAGCAAGGAAAGTACATCCAATGGTACAAACAACACCCAGCCTTGGAAAGGCTTGTGGAAAACTGCATCTCACTACCCCTACTCCACCTCCTCCTGCAAGGGTTACTCAGGACTATTACAGGTGATGTAACTCTGGGGCCTCAGTGAATAAATGACACAAATTATCATTCCATGATGCTAACAGTGACAGAGAGGGAGTGCAGTGCAGA
Organism: Excalfactoria chinensis; assembly: GCF_039878825.1. Taxonomy (NCBI): domain Eukaryota; kingdom Metazoa; phylum Chordata; class Aves; order Galliformes; family Phasianidae; genus Excalfactoria; species Excalfactoria chinensis. The sequence goes on from NC_092825.1 coordinate 177,607,151, forward strand.
TAGGGAAGAAGTATTTCCATGCAATAGGATGTAAAAAAAAACAGAGGCACATTCACAGTGATAACAGTCAGGATCAGAATGACATAGAGTAGATTAATAAAACTATGTGATGTAAACCATAGGAATTAAGGACTAAATTTGGTGCTGCTAATCAAGAAGCAGATTCTTCAAGGTGCTACATGTCTACTTTGTGCATGAAGACAATCACTCTTCCCAATATTTTCAAGCAGAAGGCAAGTCTGCTTGGCACTGTAAAGGAAGAAACCTCTACCTTGGAAGTTGTTACTAGTTTATTTACTACAACAGCTATCCACAAGATACAAATTTTAAATAAAAGTGGTTTTTTTTTGTTTGTTTTGTTTTTTGTTTTTTTTTGTTTGTTTGTTTTGTTTTTTGTTTTTTTTTTTTTGTTTTGTTTTTTTCTTCAGGTCAGCAAGTACCTCTGTTTCACTACTACTCCTTCTCACAAAGAAGACAAGAGTTCTTCTGATCAACATAGCCCTCAAAAGCACATATAGCTGACATGAACTTGCATCCTCAAATTAAGGGTGTCAGCTCAGAGATGCTTTTTCCCTCTGTTATGTTTTCCTGTATTGCATCTATCTATTATTTTGTATTCACTTTCTGTCAACAGAACATCACCTTTTTTTGAACAAAAAGATAAAACGCAGCTATGCTGTCTGACAATCCTTTGCCTCATCACTTCTCTGTTTAGTGAAAATACATAAAAAACATTTCCATCAAAGAATTGATTTAGTCTGTAGAGAGGGTGCAGAGGCTAAAGCTAGTCAAACTCCTGTTTAAGCTGTTTCAGCAAGTAAAAACATTTTTCAAAGACCTATTTCTACATTAAAATCTGCTTTATTTATTTATTTATTTAGCATAAAGCTACAAAAAAGTATTTAGCATTGGCATAACAAAGTTTTTGAATGAGATTATACTTTTGTTGCTTTTTAAGGGAGAAATGAAAACGTATGGCTCAGTGAAGGAAATATTAATGTCTTTTAATATTAAACATCACATGAGTGTCACTGTGATTTCAGTTTCTGGGTTATGTGGAGTGTAATCATCAGCCTAATTGCTTACAGGCACCTGTGTGCATCCCGGTTGCTTTACATTTTCAAACACACTCCACTGCCATTAAACAAGAAAACCACATATTTGCAGAGGCTAAAGAACTATTTCTGATTCATGAAAGATTTTTTAAAGAAGAAAAAATAGGTCATGCTTTCTCTTAGTAATAAATCTCCTTGCCAAAGTTCACTGTTAAAGTATCCCTATATAACTCCACCCATGATTGAAAACAAGCCTTTTATAGGAGGCAAAATTCATTACAGGGGGAGAGGGATCAATACATCAGTTCTACACAGGATGAAATTCAAAGGCTGCAGAACCTAGAGACAGAAGCCAAAACACCTTAACAAACTCTTCCATGAGGACCCTACAGTTTCCAAAGACAACAGAACACCACGATGCCAGCCCAAGCACCACGTCCAGCCCAACACAGAGCAACCCCCAGACCTCACCCCATCTCCGGAGCAGCCCAGAGGAGCTGGGAGGGCTCAGCACCGGCTCACCTGCAGCGGGAGGGCCCAGCCGCCCTCTGAGCACCACTCCCCCGCGCTGCACCGTTGCTTGTCCGGGGATTTCCGAGGGCTCCTTCGGACGGCATCCCTCAGAGCGACAAACTTGCTCCTGCTCCGGCTCGTAGCCCCGCAGGGATACTCCTGGGGGCTGCCAGAGCGTCCCGGCAGATGCTGGCGTTGGTGCCAGCCGCAGGCACAGCGAGCATCCCTGCCTGCGGGCTGCCCACCGCTGCCCGGCCCCGCTGCCCCCCTGCCGCCGCCGGGCTGCTCGGGCAGGTGTGCACGCATGGCTCAGCCCGCGATTCCTCCGGACAGTTTGGGTAGAAAAGCCCCTCCAGCCAAACGCCGGTTCGTCTGCCCGCACCTCCCCAGAGTCCCGGTAGCGGGAAGCGGCGGCGCTGCTCAGAGCGGAGTCGTTGCGTGGCTCCGTGTCAGCGCCGGGCTCCACTCGCGCAGCGCCCCGCCGGCATCCACGCTGCAGGCGGGAGCAGGCAGCGCTATGAGCGCCTAGGATGAGCCCGCATCCCTTTCTGGATGACAAGGCACTGCGGGAAAAAATAAAAAATAAAAAAGGAAAACGGGAAACGGGAAAAAAAAAAAAAGAAAAAAAGAAAAAAAAAGCGCCAAAAACAGAAGCCTAACAACCAACACAACCAACACCACTTGCAATTTTCAGATTTGGTCTTTTTCTAGCTGACCCTGGCACAACTTGCAGGCATCCTGCTGAAGCAGTTGTGTATGTGCAAGCTTTGTAAGGCAAAGTGCTTCCTTGTGGAAACAGCATCAAGACTAAGTACTGGAAAAGATCCCCTCTTGCCACTGATCAAAACAGACTCAGAGCAGGATTTTTTCTGCATGCCTGGAGAGATCTTGTCAACAAAATTGCATCAGAAGATGCAAATGACAAGTTCAAGAAGAATGTTATCTGCCCTAAATACTAAACCATAGCATAAGCTTCATTATGTACTAGTGTATGTAGGCATAATGAAAACATAACAAGAAGATGGGTTTAGATATAAGGCCACTTAACAAAGATCTATATAACAAATTAAGTAATCTTTAGCAACCTGTGAATATATAGATGGGAATATATTATTTGTGACTAAGATCTTCAAAGTTATGATAGTGTTATAAATTTCTTTTTTCCATTCTTCATAAATTCTTCATTGTCATTAATTATCTTCTATACAGGGTTTTCTGTAAACCCCTCATGGGGATATAAGCTAGTTTCCCTAAATTTTCCTACAGCCTTTACTTCCAAGTATTTGTATTCTTCTCATAGAGTGACAACGGTGTAAAATGTATGAAATCTGGGGTGACTCTCTCAAGAGTCTAAAGATACCTGGGGAAATACTCCAGTTTCAAGTGACTGACTCTTCTGCTCCTTAAGACTCAGTGTATCTTGGATCCCCAAATGTCTACACTTTATGGAGGTTTTCTACTCCTTTCAACCTAAGCCAGTGTCAGCTGTGTCTAAACATAGGAGACAACAACTGCGATACAGTTATAGAGATACAGTCCTGTGTTGCAGAATCTTTTTATTTCTATTGGTGGCCACCTAGGATTTAAGTACACAAAAATTGCAAAATTTGTAAGTGGTATGTAGAGTTTCAACATTCCAAACAATAAAGCAAATTCATGTTTAAATAATGATTTAAAAGACAGATATAACTATGCACAGATCTACTTTCAAGTAAAATAAATTATTTTGTACAATTGCTTTGATGAAATAAGACTTGATTAAATTATTGTAATCCTCCTAAATTATTCACATAAAAAATTCCTCAAAGCTCAGACCTTCCTAAAATGCATGATACAACCTGGTGGTAATCCTTGATGACAAATTACAGCAATGCTCAAACTGTGGACAGAATATTTTGACAACACTGGCAGTTGTTGTCACATATGAAACTAAGACCAGTTTAAAGTGCATTTTCATTCCAGGTGCTGGTCTTACAATCATGTTATAATGCAAATTTTGTTAGGAACTTTGCTGAAAGGGCAAAAGCATGCACATGGCATTGTCCACTCACATAACCAGAGCACAACTGCAAGCACTCTCAGAGCTCTGCATAAATTAAGGTCATTTCATGTTTGAAATGCACTTCTGAACTGCAGGTGTAGATATGGAAACCAGCACTCAAACATCTGAGCTAAGCGAGTCTATAGGACAGTCTCTGCTACATGTAAGGTAAATATAAAGATAAGTGAGAGTGAATCATGAAAATTCTCTCTCAGTATTTAAAGACTAAACGCTAACAAGGCCGGGTTCAGATTTCATTTTGATCATGGTAGACCTGTATGGAGCTATGAACATCAGCTTAAGAGTAAAAAAATACAGCAGTATGTATATTCTTTAGAGGCCTTTCTTTTTGGACACACAGCACTCTGGTCTGTCCAGTCCAGGACTGTTGCTACTGAAGCTTTCTCAGACACCGTTTCTCAGTAGTCAAAATACAAAAACCAGTTTAAAATTTCTTTTAAATCTATTTGGGGAAATCCAGCTGATTTCAGAAGCCATAAACTATTCACATGTATATGTTCTTAAAAGGCCACTCAAAAAAAGGAAAAGTAGTCATACACTGTGGGACTAGATGTGACCCTTAGGTGACCTTCCTACCCCCCAACCTGAACGGTGCAGAACTGCAAAGGCATCCTCTTGACAGTAATGTTTATTCATACACTGCTTCTACACTATATTTGAAATGGGCTCTTATCAGAATGTGAGAAAGTTGGTTTTCTTTTCAAAAGAATTTAACACTGCTGAACTTGTCCTGAACCCAGCCTGCACATCTGAGCTACTTTACAGTTAGAAAATACCTCAAAATACCTCAATAATAATTGAAAAAAAAAAAAAAAAACAAACCAAAAAGCCACACAATTATTAACAAAAGATTTATCTGTCCAAATGAAGTCTGCTTTTTTTTCCCTCTTACTTATGTTTTTAAGAAGCTTATCACTGCCTATGTGAGAAAAAAAAACACACTCAAATATGGGATCTGTGCGTGCAGCTAATTCATAGACAGCAGGGTAAGAGGGATTCAAAAAGGAATGCAATTTCAACCACAGTAATGGAACCACTGTATTGTCTGCAGGACAGAACACACTACTGGCTCGACTGAGATTAACACATGGCTAAAATACACATGCTCAGCTATCACCCTAATTGGATAATAACCTGTGCACAAAGCAAAACTGAATATTGTGCTGTACACTGCGTGAACTGTGTTTGACCCAGTATTGTTATGGAAAAATCTCACTAATTTTCTTTTTAAAACATTAACTAGGCATGACAAAATGGAGCAAGTAGATTTAGCTGATATTCTACCGGCACAAATAACTGTAACTGGATTACACTAGTGCTGGACACACACCAAAAATAAACACCGAGAAGAGTTTGCTTCAGGCAAAAATGTGCATATGGGAAACAAAAAGTGCATATGGGAGAGAAATATTATTAATAGAGTTCTGAAAGGGAAGCTAGGAGTATAGAAGAAGATGAGTTAGATGTAGCAACAGATTTTTCCTTCTGAACAAGAAAGCAGTGCTACGCAACCATAAAAAATGCAGAATGAAGGATGAGTAATAAAGATGGAATAGGACATATCTTATTTATTGGTTTTGAAGTTTCCACAAATATTTTGCTAGAAAGAAAAATACCAAGGAGAACAATTATTAATATGGTAGCAAAGCTGTCAAATGCTATTTCTGTGCAAATGCTTTTTTTTTTTTTCTTATTATTTATTTTTATTTTTTTTTATTTTTTTCCTTTTGAAAGGCAGTAATACTTGCATAGAAATAATCATCCAGAGGTCATTTGAAATGACTGCAACTAGATAAAGATTAGTCCAGGACTTATGTGATATGGCACAACTCATTACTGTCATAGAACCATAGAATTGCTCAGGTTGGAAAGGACCTTGAGGATCATCAAGTTCAACCGCAACCTAACCATACTACCCTAACTCTAACAACCCTCCACTAAGTCACAGAATGCCTAGGAATCTTGGGCAAATCTCCTGATTTGGGGAACTATCCCTTATGTAAGATGAAAAAAAAAAGCCACAAAAAAAGCACTTCATTCAATGAAGGCAGAGCACAAGGATTGGGGAAGGTGGAAATACATGTCTGAAACCAAATTCTGTTTCAGGCCTGTCCCTTCCTTCCTTTCTCCATGTGTGAAACATGAGAGAAGCACACAGAACTGTGACACCTTCAATAAAGCAATGAAAAAGGAAAAATATAAATGGTGGCTACTTAAAAATTTAACTTTTAAGGAAATGTCACTGGAAATCTGTCAACTGTTTTTGAGTAATATCTCATTTACTAAAAAAGCAGTAGGATCCTTTAAATTAAAAGATGAATCTCAAACTTTGCTGATCTAGCTGTAGGTGTCCCTTTTCATTGCAGGGGAGGTAGACGAGATGACCTTTAAGGTCCATTCTACCTCAAATGATTCTGTGATTCTATTATTCACATGGCTCCATGCACAACATCTCTACCTTTGTTATCAAGGGCATATTCTTTTTATTTTTTGTGAAAGGGCAGAAAAGCTAAAGGAGTTACAAAAGCAAACATATCCACTCTCAGTGTTAGCTGCATGTCCTAAGGTTAACATGAGGACAACAATTTAGGAATCAAGATACAAAGAAGAGGAAAAATGACAAGGGTTTGGAAAGGAAATATATCAACTGAAAAAAAAAATAAAACAACGACCCTCAGCAGGGAATATTAAGTCAAAATCAATCATGTCAAAGCTGGTGGAGAACAGAGCAGTAGGTTTACCAATTTCACATACAAGTGAATCAAAGAGTCATGAAATTGCAGTGGAAAGGCTGAAATACAAGCTCATTTCCATGTCAATAGGTAAACATCCCTTACAGGACCTGCCATTTTCAGGTAGAGATGTATAATAGATTGTGAAGTTCCCTCTGAAGAAATCATTATTTTAGTACTTTAGTTCACTATAAACTAGATTCATATAAAGTCATTAGGCAAAATAATTTAGATGGAACTAGAAAAAGATCTGTTTTGAAAAGACAGATGAAATGCAGAGGGCAGAAAGAACAGCAAGGCTTGTCGCAAGAGCCATTTTCACTATGTGGGAAATAACTGTTGACACCTCTTTTCCATGTGGTCTTTAGGACAAAGAGGGCTAGGTTCAAGACTGTCCCAAGATACTTAAAAATAATTTCAGACCTCCATCCATTGTCATGAAAAAGAAAAAACGCTTTGCTTGAGTACCTTTTGTGAGCAGTGTTGAGTAGTTTTGCAATGTGTGCTGGTGCATTCAGGGACTTTAACCTCTTTAACAACCCTTCAGTTTACAGTTTAATATAAGCACTTTGGCAAATTTTAGACAGTTTTTGTTAAGACTTGATCTTATATTTCCAGTTTTAGGCACTGCACTTCAGAACTAAAGGATCAGTGTGATACTCCAACACAGTTTTGTATAAAACAAAAAGAGGACATAATGAAATGCCTATGGATGATATTACTAAAAAATCATATCTCCAAGTTTTGTTACATGAAGAAATTCAGTATTTTTGTTCTTGTTTCTGTTAACTTAGGAATGAAATTGCATGTTTTTTACCATGAGAGATTTTTGATTTTGGAAGAGAAATTCAACAAAGATGGGTCTCTGCTCAGAGAGAGACCTAAGAAGTAAATGTATACCATGAATACCATGAGATCTTCGCAGAATAAATTAATAAGGTGTTTTGTCACTGAGTCACGTTGCATTAAATTCCATATATGCACTGTGTGCATTGCATAAAGAAAGAGGACAGTTTAACCAAGTTAGATTCTTACAATTCAGGAAGGAAATAAAGAATGAAAATTACTCAATTTAGGTAATCATTTTCTAGAAGTAATGGCTATTACAGCATCCTATTTCTAAGAAACAGTTTAACATTAAAAAATGATTTTGAAAGAACTAGGCTCAAATTCATCTGCAGAGAGTTAGATGCTGTGTCTTTACTATGAAGCTATTTTAAGTTACCACATAATAATGGAAATTCCTGAGTTGGAAGGCACCCACAAGGATCATTGAGTCCAACCCCAGGCTCCATACAGGACCATCTAAAATCCAAACACTGCATCTAAATGTGGTGTCCCAGTGCTCCTTGAATTCTTCTAGCTTGGGGCCATGTCCACTGCGCTGAGCAGCCTGTTCTATGCCCATCACCCCTTGATGAAGAACCTTTTCCTAACACCCAGACTGACCTTCCCTTGAAGCAGCTTCATTCTGGGTTCCCTTGGATGTTAATTATACATTTTGAAACATAATACCTAACACAACACCTAACATTTTTAAATAGTTTGGGAGAGATTTGGCACTCATATCTTGTGGGCCAGCAGTAAATTTTCAAAGCTGATGAATGGAAAGTATAGGGAGGTAATCACATGCTATAGCCAAAAAGAACAGTTTATAGCATATAATACTGAGGATTAAAGTAACTAAGACAATTTTTCAGCCTCAGGTAAGAAAAGACAAAACAACTTGTATTAATTATCTAACAACAAAAAACAAAAACCAAACCAAAATGCTAATTCATTTGTCTATAACACGATTTATTACTATAAGAGTGATGAAAATCTGTCTTGCTTTGTTGTTATAACTCCACAGACTCTCTGGGCAACCTGTGTCAGTGTTTTGTTACCTGAAGAGCAAGAAAAGTTCTTCCTGATGTTTAGTTGGAACCTCCTGTGTTCCAGTTTGTGCCCACTGGCACCGGGCTACATTGAAAACAGTTGTTTTGTCCTATTCACACTTTCCCTTTAGGTATTCCACTGAGCCTACTCTTCTCCAAGCTGAACAGTCCCAAAAACACCCAAAAAATATCAGGCTTCATATTTAAAAGAACTTCATATATAAACACAGTCCTTCTGGACATTTAAGGTATGAATATATATATATATATATGTGTGTAGGTTGTGGATGCCCCATCCCTGGAGGCATTCAAGGCCAGACTGGATGTTGGCTCTGGGCAGCCTGGTCTGGAAGTTGGTGATCCTGCACATAGCAGGGAGGTTTAAAACAGGTAATCATTAAAGGCCCTTTTCAGTCCAGGCCATTCTATGATTCTACAATTCTATGAAATATATATTGTATAATTTTTTCTTCTCAATATCTGTATTTTCTACTTTGAAGAGAAAAAACAACCTATTGACATTACTTCCAGCACCCATCCTATTACACCCTGTCTACACCAAGGCATGGACCAATTGCTCTTTGCCTTAATGCAGTTAGAAGCTACTGAGCTCACTGCAGAACTTACAGGGTAGAATTCCACGGTTGGTGTTTTCATGGTCAAACCACATAATCCCATTAGTCTTGTTTGCACTTTACACAGAAATGAAACCAAACAAATGATAGGAAGTAGTTTCTCTGTATTAGTAAATGTAGGGGCAGCCTGCTTTTCATCACTGCTTTAAGGCTCCATTCAGTTTTAAGGAGAGCAGACAAAATTAAAAGTGTCACTTCAGAGAATAATCCTCGGGATGCATCACGTGAGGCACTGACTATTTTCCCGAGCAATCTCTAGTTGTGTTGGTCACAGCAAGAGGAAACAGGGTGAAACATGGAGTCCTTTAAATTGTGAGGATGATTTTTATTATAAAAGCATCCAGGAAAGTAAACCTTCTAACAGAACACAGGACTTCACTTGGAACCACTTGCTAAGTTAGGGAAACAGTCTGGTCTCTGTAACAAGATCACAAGGAAAGCAAATTAGCACATGAAGGAAATAGAGATATATTGTATATTATGGGTATATTGTATATTGTCAAGTAGCAAATTACATTTAGATAATTAAAACTAGTCTGGTCTGTTTCTCCTCTTATAAAGAAATCACTGACATTCTGCTTTTCTACTCTGTGATGGTAAACAGTATCAGAAGAATCTTGGCCAATAGGAACATGCAGCCAGAAACTGAAGCTGCAACAACCTTTTGACTTCATAGAACTGTAATCTACACTCCTAATGGAGATGTTAGAACAAATTTAAGAGCAGTTTGGGAGTTATCTATTCAAAGGTAGATAATGATGTATATTGCAAGATTTTTGCATCATTTATTGAAACCAGTCTTAACATTTATCCAGCAAATTTGCTCCTAAGTCAAATATCTTTCACTCTGAGAAACAGTTGCCTGAATTAGTTTTAACTTCCATCTCATCTTCTTTCTATTTTCTAATCTTACTTTAAATCATTATTTATTCACCTCAGTAATTGTACTTTCAAACAAAAAGGTTATCATGGATCCCATGGTGTGCTATTTTTTACAGGTTTTTATCTAGCTTCTCCTGTCAGCTCTTCCATTCCTTTAAGCATAGGAACAACTTCATCCAGCCTGTGGAGGATTACACCTCTGCAGCTTTATGTGAGGTGAGATCTTAAGTTAAAGATTGGTGACCAGAGTACCTCAAAAAAACCCAAAACACAACAAACAAACAAACAAAAGAAAACAACAAGGAACAAACCATCACACGTACAAAAAAGGTCAACAAAGAACTACACACCCAAGAAACTGAATGGCCCCTGAAAAACTGATGAAACAATTTTACAAGATCAGTTCATGTAGTTGTGGTGTACTACAAAACTGTTCTTGGTAAACTGTATTTAGTGCCTTAATATGCTGGGCCACGTGTAACAAATGCAGCATAACATCTAAATACTGAAAAAAAAAAAAAAAAAAGCATAGAAAAAAAGTCTCAAACAAACACATGCAATATTATAAGGTTCAGTATTTCATAACATAGTTGATTTGTTAAGCCATAATCTAGACCAAGACTTCTGCTCTTCAAAAACACAATTCTATTCCAAAGGATCTCACATAAAAATGTATGCAGAAAAAAAACAAAAAAAACAAAAAAAACCCAACTTGCTGAACAACTTTTGTTTACTACAGAAACATGGTCTTGCAAAGTTTCAAAATTAAATACTTGCTCTTTGATGAGCCCAGAAAGCTTTCTGTTATTAACCGCCATCTATTAAATTAAATGGTAGTTATTTTTTCAAACAAACTTCGAGGTGTTGAAGTCCTCAAGGTGTCACTAGTCTGTACAGAGCATAGGTCAGATAGGAAACTTTCTGAAGCAGATTCTTAATTCATGTTCTTAATTCATGTTTCTGTAGTATATTAGGAATCATTTCATATATTGCATTTGCCTCACCAAGGATGTTTAAGTGACAAACTTGCAGGATGATGTTAATCATGGAATCGCAGGGACCTCAAGGGACCATTGACTCCAACCCCCCTGCCAAAGCAGTTCCCTATAACAGGTCACACAGGTAGGCATCCAGATGGGCCTTGAATATCTCCACAGGAGACTCCACCACCTCTCTGGGCAGCCTGATCAGATTCTCCATCACCTCTACCATAATAAAGTTTTGATGTATGTTACTATGGAGCTTCTTACATTCAAGTTTCAGGCCATTACTCCATTCAGTGTACTACCAATTACAATATATGCAAATACATAAATTTAATTATGCTTTTTACTTATACATTTGACTATGGAAGATGTTTCAATGCATGCCTAGTGGCTAGCCAGCTGAATCAGTAGATTATTCTGCAAGCTCACAATCAGGTTGTTTCATCTAATGCTGCATTTGCATCCAGTTCTGCTACCTTACCAGACTTCTTAAACTTTAAGCAGTCAAAAAGCTGGAATAGATCCCCTGTTTGCCTCCTACATATTGTAATTTTGCCAGACACATTTCTCAGAACCTTAAAAAAAGTTCTTGAAAATACAATTGCATTATATGGATATATTTTCCTTCTGCACACACAATTATTCCTCCAAGGAATTCGTACAGACTTTGGACGAAATATTCTCACTTCAATAACTTTGTTGAGTCTTACTTTGCGAGAATGCTTCATATATTTCCAGCCATTTTAGGCAATGTAAAGGCAGGTTTCCTGGCCTATAATTCTCTGAACACTTTTAAAATCTATTTTAAGAAACTTGCATTTTTCATCTTCCATTCCTGTACTTCCAGAAGCATCTTGTATGTTACGGAACTCATTGCTTCATTGTTTTTCTAATTTTAATTTTCACTTCATGCCTGGACTAAAGCCACATGATCCCAGCAGTATGCAACTATTAAAGTAATTACATTCCTCTTTACTGGTACTTATTCCCCTGATTCCTCATCTTTAAAGAATTAAGAAACAAACCTTTCTGACATTTTTGTAGAGTGGACAGGAATGCAAACCACTAATTAGATGTTTAAAAATAATTTTGTCTTTTTCAGTGGCTTTTTTTTTTTTTTTAATCTATTCCCCCCCTTCCATTTATTTCTTTGTTACACTACTTGCATCTGACATGCATTAAAGGAAGGTACCTTTTATCTATTCAGAGTTTTAGAAGGCATTATGATAATTACCTATTTAAATTCTGTTTGTGTACTACACATTTCTTGCTTAGACACAAAATTAATTTATTGGAAAAAATATTGCTTTTCTATAAAAATAAAACCCTGCTAAATTGGCTTCTTCATTTGAATGAGCTTCATGTTTTGAGCTTTAAAATTTCTGTTATTGTTTTCCCTCACTGTGATAAGGATGTGAAATTTAAACACAAAATTTCAATTAAAGCTTTATGGCTTTTACATCACACCTTTGTAAGTTCTATGTATTGGTCAGAACTATGTAAAGAGAAATGTTATGCAGATTTTTTATTATTGAATGCCATTTATTGAACATGCAGCCAAAATCTCATGATAATTCAGTTGAAAAATATTTTGAATACCATACAACACTATGCAAGATGTGCCATTTTGATACAGCAAAACTACCTGTGTTCAGCTCACTTTTATTAAGATGATAATAAGTCTGACTCACTAAGATCTTCATTTATACTAAGAATTCCTGCTGATTCATGTAAATCATTTATATGTTAATCTTACTTGAATTTTATAAACAGAATAAAAGCTATATTTATTTATTTATTTATTTATTTATTTATTTATATGAAAATAAATATTCCTTTAAAATTATGTTAAGGAGCTCTCTGCCAGTAGATAAATCAAAAACCAAATCTTCAGTGTTGGTAAAAGGCAGGGTTATAGTTTATTCATAATTTATTTGAAATTACTATTCAGGACATGAACATAAATCAATAAATATTGACCAGAGTCCCAGGGAAAGCAAACAGTGCTATTGACGGATAACTCTGGAAGAGTGGACTACACTTCTGAATTTCTGCCTTCCTATCACCAAATGTTTAAAAGCAAATGTAAAACACAGTTGTAGAGTGAAAACTTCACACAAATGTGAAAGTTCAGAAGTATATTTTTAACTACTTCACAGCAAAACATGATGATATTTTCATCTATCATTTCAATCATATATAATTTTGCTCTCTCATGACTAATGACTGATTAGTGATCTGCTTTTATGCCAAAGTAACTGTTTCTAAATATGTTCTTAAGTACATATAATGATTGGAAAAAAATTACAACAGGAAAAAGGGAGCATACTTCAATAATTGTTCCGGATTTATTTCAGCCAATGTATCTAGTGACTTGTTAAGGCAAAACAAAGTTCAAGAAGAAGAGTTCAATAAGAAAGAAAATTGTGAAGAAAAATGAAATAATTACTTGAAATCCCTAATATACATGGCTTATAAAAAATATTTTGGAATCTCAGCTAATCTCAGCAGATAGAATTACTCACAAAGATATATCCCTAGCTCTGCTTTGTTATAATCTGCACTAGACATAGAGCTACTGTAGCACAGCAGAAGTTAAAATCATAGATGAATGTGAAAAGTAAAAAGAACATCTTCCACAGGCACAGCAGCAACAAAAGGAAGATGAAGACATGAGGATCTAGTGATAAAGGTATGGCTGACACGATCAGTGATTATTTTTGCCTCTTCTTTTATGGGCAAGGTCTGTTCATAGATTTCCCAAGTCCCCTCAAGGGGAAGTAGAGTCTTGGGGTGACAGTGCTATCTTCAATACAGGAATATGGAACTATACATCATTTATACAAAATGGATGGACACAGGTCCAGGGAACAGGAATGAATGCATCCAAATGTCCTTAGGAAGCTTCCAACACTGCAAGACCTTTCTCATCCTTGAAAGGCTGTGCTACCTGGAGAAGTCCTGCAGCAAGCCCAGATGGCCAAAGATTAACATCTTAGTGTGGAGGATGTGGGGAGGTGCGGGGGGAGGTGGGGAGGGTAGGTTGCAAGATGAAGGGAGTGGGCAAATCTGAGCAGCTGATCCACCAGTAGGCATGGCTGCCATTCATAGGCATCTTGACAGAATGGAAAAACATACTGACAGAAACTTCATGAATTTTGACCAAGGCAGTGTGATCCCCGTCACCCTGGGAGGAATAGCTGATGCCACAGAACTGGCTGGGGATTGACTGACTGAAAGCAGCTTTGCAGAGAAAAAATGGGGTCCTAGTGGCAGGCTTAACAGGAGTCAGCAGTGTGCTGTTACAGCAACGAAGGCAGACCACAGTGACTGATATTAGTAGGAGTGTGTATAAGGAGGTCAAGGAAAGCAATTCTTCACTTCCACTATTATGAAAGCACATCTGAAGTACTGTGTCTGTTTTGGGCTAAGCACTAAAAGAGAGAGATGAACAACGTGAAGTGAGTTCAGCACAAGGTCAACAAGGTGGTCAGCTAGCTGGAGCACATGATGTATATGGACAGGATGAGAAAGATCCTGTTCAGCTAAGGAAACCGGCTAAGGGGAAAATCTAGCTGACCCCTTTAAATGGTGGCTGCAGAGAAGCCGGGGCCAGACTATTTGCAGCGCTGCACAGCAAAGGGAAAGGACCAATGAACATGAGCTGCAGCAAAGTAAATGTGATTAGATGTCAGGGAAAAAATTGCCGCGCATATAATTAAGCACAGAAACAGGTTGCCCAATGTATGAAAACTTCTCATTCTTATTTAAGTGTTGCAAATGCTTCCTTTGCTCAACAAAGGTTTTGCACTGTAGAGCGCATCTTTCAGTATTTCCTGGTCAGTCTTCAGTGCCTCTGCTTGAGATTCACTGTTAGCAATGTTACATTAATTTAAATTTAAGCCAATTATATTATAGAATTGACACCATTTCATACTTCCAGAGTCAACTAGATGGTAAAACTTACAGGTCAGTCTTATTTTTACCCTACTCTTGTCTAAAAACTAATTTATTTATTTTTTTTAAATACTGATTGTAGATCTTGGCCAGTAAAGACAAACTGTTTCAGTCTGGAAAATGAATACTGCAGAAATGCCAGCAAGATGAGAGAAGGTGAGAAAAATGAAGAAACAACAAATTCTGAACTAAATCAGCATGCTATTTATTTTCTGGTGTCCTTCAGCATGGCAAAATAGGACACTAGTTTGTATTAAATGCCAATAACACAATTTCTGTTAGAAGAGAAATAATACTTTATTTCTTCATCATCTTTTGTCAGTTGTTAGTAAATCATCAGCAGATTAGACTTTCAAAGCTTCTTAAAAACATGTGCTAAACAGAGTGAAAGGTGTCTGACAGTTTAATTGCATATCTTTTGTCTTAAAAATGTAAACAGCAGTGGTTTTTAGGCCAACTGTGAAAACTCATACCTACAAACAGGAATTAGTGGCTGTGAAGGCCCTGAGGGCACTATAGGGGTCTCTTGTGACACATTCTTTTCCTACATTGCCCATGGCCAGGACACAAATACAGCCTAGCCTAGGGCTCTGTCCCTCCCTCAACAAGCCATGGGACAGGAATCCCAGTTCCACCACAGCTCTGACCAGCCCAGCAGCTGCAGGCTGATGTCCCAGGCTCAGCACAGCCCTGGCCCCAGTTCTGGCAGCAAAATTCAAGAAAAACCTACATAAAGCCAAGCAAATAATTTTATGGAATATTTTCTGTCCTTCACTCATCTTCTTTATTTTGTTCTTCCAAGGTATTTGCGATTGAGTTTTCTCTGGACAAGGCTTTTGTAAAAATCTGTTAAGAAGTGTTTTGCCAATAGATCTGTATTTGCCATCCAAAAGCAATCTATCTGCCCAATTAAAATGGAGGTTCATACTAAATCAATATTAGAATATAGTAATTTGTTCTTATTGAATTGAGTAACCTTCTGCTACTTATTCAAAAAATCAAAGCAAAAGAAAAGCCATAAACTAAACTACTGATCTCATTTTCCACAAAAGCTTTTGAGATGCTCACCCTAGACAATATTGCCATGGAATCTGAGAGTCTTGAACTTACACTAGGACTGATTAAACAGATTTATTTAGACCTAAAATGAAGACTTTGCACTCTTCAGAGTATCCCATATCTAGATTCTACTTAATTTGTCAGGTAAAACTATATGATCCCAGCCAGCAGCAATGAGATTCAGTAGGGACTGAATTGTCTACAGCTTTATAATAAAATATGGCATAGAAGATATGAGATTCTCAGACTATAAATGCAAATCCTCAAAAAATTTATACACAAATTGAAACTGAATGAGCCTGGTCACTTCTAAAGTGAACCTGAACACACTTTGTATTGATTTGATGGTTGGACTAGATGATCTTATAGGTCCTTTCCAACCTTGTGATTCTCTGATTCTGTGATTATCCTCTTTCCCATACACATAGACTCTAGAATATAACTCTCATCCTAATTACATGGCTGCAGGACTGAAACTTGTCATTTCATACTCAGGTTTCCTCTAAGCAACAAAACACAAGTAAATAAACACTGCAGTATACATTTAAGTTTTGACAGACATAAGGAAACAAAACAAAATCACACTGATAACTATGTTGCTCACCATCAGTAAATAATTCAAAGACAGTTTAAGATACATTTTGTGGGAACATTATTAACTAAGAATTAAATAAAACATCCTCAACTCCAGTTGATCTGTTACATTTTCATATTTTCCTTATGCCAGCAATGCAAGGCAATTCATGTAGATGTCGTTCAGAGAACTACTAAATAGGTGGGTAGGAAGCAGTGCTGAGAGGAAGGGAAAGACCACTTTCCTCCACCTGCTGGCAATGCTGCCTCCTGCAACCCAGCAGACTCGGCCTTGACACAAGGATTGGCTGCTGCATAGTCTACTTGGTTTTCCCCATGACCACCAGGTCCTTCTTTACAAAGCTACTATCCAGACTTTTCTTTGATAAGAGTATTTGTTTACTAAGGGCAGGATCTGTGTGCCAGCACAGCTTGAAACAAACTGTTAGTTTATAAACATCAATTGCAATACTCTATTCCCTTTGCTTTGACTGTTGTACATCTGGAAAATATTGAAACAATGAACAGGAAAATATGAAACAGTGGGGAATAGCTTATATGAGAGAATTTTGACAGTAGGACCTTAATATCAGGTTTCAACCATCAGATAAAGAGGTGAGAAAGAGAACTTTAATTCAGAAGTGGCCTAGAGGACTCATCATAAGCAACGGGTTCATATTCTGCAGTCAGGTGAGGGAATAGCACAGTTTGTCTGGGATTGTGACATTTTCAAGGAACTGCCTTGTCAGAAAAGTGTTTCTCATCTCAGTACAGCCAACACTTACAATGTGGCAATAATATTAAATTACATTTATTCTCATAAAAATGTATTGGTAAAATGTAAACAGCATCTTGAGGCAATATTTCATATCTGGTTTAGTCTCAATCCTGAAAAGTAATTAACTTAATCTCATTTTTAAGTCTCAGTGCTTGGTGGGACATAAAAGCCCATGTAGCCAATTTAAAATTAGCATCTCTCATTCAACGAGGAAAGCTCCAATTTGCTCAGATTTTAACTGCAACCCTGTCTCAAAACAGCTGGATAATGGTGTAACCAGAACAAAGCTGAGCTAGGCACTGAGCAAAGCACTGAACTGCACCTTAGCATATATGCAGTGCACTATGTGAAACTAGTTGAGATGATGTACACAAATTAGAGGTCTGTCTCTCTCCCCATGCACAAATAAATAGCATGTTTCAACAGCTACAAGCTGCACGGAATCTAGCCATATTATTTCCATCTTCATTAGAGTCAAATTTCTCCTTCTAGAGCCAGATCTCATCAGATTCTAAATCACTCTGATTGTTGTAATTTCCACATTTTACAAGACCTCTTGCCATTCTGTAGTTATTGATGTTAACTGGAAAAAGAATAACCCTCAGTTCCTCCAGTAATGAGCCAGTGAGTTATCCCAGTATTATCTCCCCAAGCCCTGAGGGTGACTTTCAAAATAATGTTAGTTATCTCTAATGGAGATATGTAAACAGATGTTGTATTTGCCATCTGATTAAGCTTTTTAGAATGATCATTAAAGTCACTTATCCATATGGAACATCATATGTACCTACTGCTTAACTGGGCAAAGCATATTCATTGGTCTGAGGAAAATATACGATCTATGATAGCTAAGAAAAGACTACAAAATCTGAACCTCTGTTTACTCCATTCTCCTCTGGAAATAAATTATGTACTGAATTAAGCTGTTTTTGAGATGTCTCATCCCATCTGCATCAGATAATCAAGAAAATCTCACAGTTAAGGTAACAAAATCCTTCCCTCAATTCTTGGATTGGATCCTCTCTCTGTGTTTTTGTGTCACTCTGGGGAAGCTATTTAAAACAACATTATCATATGTAGTTATCACATATGCCTCATTTTCTTGCTATTTAATTTGAAAGCATTGGGTCTAATTTGCAGGAGAATGATTAAAAACAAACAAACACACCAAAATATGCAGCTGAGGTCAGTATGAAGTATCTTACATGCTTTATGTGCTGACCAGATCCTGATTTATCAGGTGTAGGTAAATCAAGTGTCCAAGACTGGAGTGAAGGTAGGTTTGGGTGTTTTGTTCTGCTTACTCTCTGTGCTATAGTTTGCCCTGAGTTTGTTAGAGTGACCATGTTAGTTCTCTCCTATGGATTCCTAGTGGCATTCTCTTATCCTTTCATTCCCAAAATCCATCTTCATAAATAAATTCATTTTAACAGCAATGCCCAGCTTCTAAGCCAGCCAGACCCAAAATATAGTTGTTGCTATTTCCCAAGATATTACAGTTTTCTCAGCTTCGCTTATGCTTCTGGGACAGAAACTGTGTGCTTTCAGTTCCAGCGCACAAATACATTTAGGGATGGAACAGTTGTTACAGGGAAAGGTTGACTTAATCTTGAGATTAATTCTTGGGAAAATGATACCCGTGTATTTTTCTTAGCACGAGGTGTAGAAATAACCTTCAGCATGTGCAAGAAAAAATATCTCTTTGAAGGCTTAATTATTATCTCTGTCAAATACGGAGAGTCTGTATGAACTCTGACTTAAAACTCAGAGGCACTTACTTGCATGTTCAGAAAGAACTCCCTTAAAGAAAGTCATCTAGCTCTTCTAGAAGCAATCAGAAATAATAATAATAATAATAATAATAATAATAATAATAATAATAATAATAATAATAATAATAATAAAAGGATTCACTAGTACTTTTTTCTTTCTTTCTTTCTTTCTTTCTTTTTTTTTTTTTTTTTTTTTTTTTTTTTTTTTTTACTTTTAAGATAATACCATTTCATAGAATTATACAGTCAAAGGACTCATTTTGGCAAAAACAGTGAAAAGAAAGAACAAAGAATGATATCAGTTAGCCTGAGGCATAGAAACAGAGCGTGAAAATGGTAAACTTTGTCAGAATTATAGCTTGTACAAAGATTTTATTGGTAGTATCGATCACTTCCAACAGCAATAGGTGTTATCAGTGCTACATACCACATTCAAATACTGCAGCTGTCAAAGCTACAACAGAAAAACTGCAGTAACTTTCTCTAATTAGGTAAAATCTTGCTCTGTACTAAATATCTAATTTATCCTAACCAGGCTTTATCCTTCATATACATTTATAATAAATGTTTCCAGTATAAAATATATAATTTGCTTCAGTGTCAGCATCAGTAACACAAAAAAATCTGTTGAGCTTTGTCTAAATCCACTTGGTTCAGATTCCTGGAGAAAATAAAGTGCAAGTTTCTCCACCTTCCAGGCAGTGGGAGCACTGGTTTTGTTCTCCTCCATCTTTACCATTTCTTCCATTACTCCCCACAGCAGTTCCTCCAGTTTCTGATTATACTCCCTGAGGTTTTGTACCTGGGTCATGGCAAGCCCTGCTTTCAGTACAGACTTAGGGATGAAAGGATGGAGCACAGTTCTGCCAAAAAAGCCTTGTGGGTAAGGGTGGATGGCCTCTGGATGTGAGCCAGAAATGTGCCCTCATAGCTCAGCCAGCCAACTGTATCCTGGACCACATCAAAAGCAGTGTGACCAGCAGGGAGAAGGAGGTGATCCTGCCCCTCTACTCTGTGCTGTGAGACCTCACCTGGAGTACTGCATCCATTGTGGAGTCCTCAGTACAGCAGACGTGGAGCTGTTGGAGCACAACCAGAGGAGGGCCACTAAAATGATCCAAAGGATGGAAAATCTCTCCTATGAGGACAGGGTAAGAGAGTTGAAGCTGGTCAGCCTTGAGAAGGCTGTGGGGAGACTTGAGAGCAGCCTTTCAGTATCTAAAGGGAGACTATAAGAAAGAAGGGGACAGACTCTGTAGCAGCATCTGTTGTGATAGGACAAGGAAAAATGGCTTCCAACTAAAACAGGGGAGATTTAGTTTGGATACAAGGAAGAAATTTTTCACAGCAAGGGTGGT
The DNA here is from genome assembly GCF_039878825.1 of Excalfactoria chinensis. NCBI lineage: Eukaryota > Metazoa > Chordata > Aves > Galliformes > Phasianidae > Excalfactoria > Excalfactoria chinensis. The sequence goes on from NC_092825.1 coordinate 177,627,390, forward strand.
GAGGCACTGGAATTGGTTGCCCAGAGATATGAATTGATGCCCCATTCCTGGAGACACTGAAGGTCAGGCTGGATGGGGCTCTAAGGAACCTTATCAAGCTGTCCCTGTTGATTGCAGAGGAGTTGGACTAGATGACCTTTAAATGTCCATTTGAACAATAGTGATTCTATGAATCCACGATTTCCCTGGCTCAGGCATCTCTACACCAGCATTTTTTTTTTTTTTATTTCTCCTATTATAACCATTTCAGAAAGAAAAAAGTCATTTCCCCAATACTCCTCCATGCTCACATTTAGATGATATTGCAGATGCTGAGGAATACATTATCATGCCTTCACTGAGACCCTCTATAATGAAGTAAGTATTTCTGTTATAGGATGCTTCAGCATTCAACAAACTGAAAGTTGACAAACATTAAAATGAAGGTACGCTAGCCAAGGCACCTTTAAACAAGCTTGGATGGTGCTTTATAGGGGAAACTGGTCACCAGTTACCAGGGTATTTATAACTGGATCAAGCAAATTCATGTTAATTAATTTTGGTACTTCATTAAAGAAAGAAGGATTTGAAACTTAATCGGCCTTGGATTTCACTTCCCAACCTCATCCTGTGGCAGGCCAGAGTCTAAGTATCTTAATGAAAACATGTAGCCAATTAGCACAGAATCTAATTTATTATACTCATGTTGATATTAAAAGTAATGAGGTGAAGAGCATAATAATAAAGACAGCAAATAAAAAAAAAATGTTTTAGATGTAAAGAACACTAATAGTTTTAGATTCTTAAATATTTTATGAGTTTATTTAAAGAATACTTTTTAATATAATCAAATGATTGCTACCATTAAATACAAATTATCTACTGCGCTGTGACATTTGGTTTTGACCAGAAAGGTGACAGCATAACTTATTCCAAGATAAGAAGACAAGCCTATGTTATTGTAATTGGTATACTTGACTGAAGATAATTTTCCCCCTACTGAATATTCCTAATGCAAACATCAGATTTCATTTTATTGTGCTGTGAGTTGGTAATAGAAACAATAAACAAGGGAACGTGAGTTTCCAAACAAAAAGCTGTTTCACTTAGTGAGTCTGTACTGGCAAAGTAGAAGGTGTTAAGAGCTGAATAAATCTAATGCATCAAAACAAGAGATGAAAGTCTGTGCTGCGCCTCTGGGAAGCTGTCTGTATAGCACAGGCATCATGAAAAGGAACTAATGCTACAGTCTGAAGTGTGATAATTGCCTGGCACTAGTACCCTGTGTTATTCTGCCCTGCGTGCCTTTTTACAGTTCAGATTAAACCCCAATGTTAAGAGGAAACTGAGGTAAAGGCACAGGGAAGGAGGCATGATGTTGTCCAAGTAGCCAGCTGTGCATTCTGCAGGAGCTACTTTGAGCCGCTCCCCAGTTCTTGGAGATCTGATCTCGATATTGAATGCTTGTCTGCCAAATTGCTTTACCTGCCAAATTGCTACACCTGCTGTAGTAAGAGAAAGATTTTCAAAAACTTTAAGTAATTTAGAAGGACAGATCAGATACCTGAAATTTTCCTCTAAAAATAAAAATGAATTACTCTTGGTTTCCTGCATTTTCTCACTTGACTTCAGCATTTTCTGTACTTAAGGTTGTTCACTTCCTACTCTTCCGTGCATTGCAATAATTAAACCATGAATGGATGTTTTCAGATGTTCAGTGTTGAGATCAGACAGATTAACACTGATTAACCCGTTGCACATGGAGCAAAGCACTGGAACATCTGACATATGAAGAAAAGGTGAGAGACTCTTTGGTCTGGAAGAGATAAAGCTGAGAGAGGGCCACCATAAATAGCTGAGATGCAAGAATCAAATTGATAGGGACAGCCTATTTTCAGTGGTGCTAGGCAGTAGAACAAGGGACAATGGGCAAAAATGGAACACAGGAAGTTCCACACTAACACAAGGAAGAACTTTTTTACTGTCAAGAGTGACAGAGCACTTGAACAGACTGCCCTGAGAGGTTGTGGAGTCTCCTCTGGAGAAATACAAACCCCATCTGGATCGCTACGTGTGCGACCTTCTGTAGGGAACTTGCTTTAACAGGAGGTTGGACTAGATGCATTCCTGAGGTTCCTTCCAACCTCTACAATTATGTGATCTCTGTCTATAAAGAGAAAAATAGTTAAGATGACAGAGATATTTTTCATAGTAAAAATAAATAATTAGTATATTTCCACTAAGATATCCTCCGCTCAGCTTGCTGCTTTTCCTCTTCCCTTCCATTTCTTTTTCTTTATCCTTCATAGTCACAGATGTATCTGTCCTTCTGTCTTCTTTCCATTTCACTAAGCTGATCTGTATTACAGACTCCTGAAATGAATCTCAAATACTTTATAATTTTGCATAAATTCCATACAGTTTTTGTGAGCTTTGTAGCTCTTAGCATTTCAGATCAGAAAGTTTGCCTTTCTGTTGCCTAGTAGCTGTGTGATTCCCTTTTAAATTTTCATAGTGAAACTGCAAACACTGGGATAGAATATTTGTCCAAGTATTAAGTATCACATTGAAACATATGTTGAAAATAATCCCTGTTTCATTTCAGTACAGAGATTAAAGAGAAATCACATTTGCTCATACAGGCCAAGTCATGCTGCTAGTATTCCAAGATTAATATCTGAAAGCTCACCACCTTCTTGTTCAGCAATAACAAAGCAATATCTGATTAGAAACACATGTGGAAATAATCTAACTGAAGGAATGAGTCACACAAAGGTGTCAAATAATCAGAAAGTGTCAAGTAATCCCGGAGCTAAATTCTCGCTGAAACCAAGATAGGTCCAACTGTGCTTTGACTTGGCCAGCAGTTGCAGAATAGTCTGAATGACTGGAAATGCACAACATGCTTGCTCTCCACATACAGAGGTATGAATTTTGATAAATGTTTGTGTAGATAGAGAGAAAGTATTTCTTTTTTCTGTTCCTTCCTACATCTGATGTAACTGGATAATCATCAGAAGTATGAATATGTTTTAATCTTAGAACAGAATCATAGAATTGCTCAAGTTAGAAAAGACCTTAAAGATCATCAAATCCAACCATGACCTAACCATACTACCCTAAATAACAACCTTCTGCTAAATCATGTCCCTGAGCACCACATCCAAACGGTTTTTAAACACTTTCAGGTATGGTGACTCAACCACCTCCCTGGGGAGCCTATTCCAGTGCACAACAACCCTTTCTGTAAAGGTTTTTTTCCTGATATACAACCTAAGCTTACCTTGGTGCAACTTGAGGCCATTTCCCCTCGTCCTGTCACCTGTCACCGGTGAGAAGAGAGCAACCCCACTCTCACTGTAAGCACCTTTCAGATATTGGAAGAGAGCAATAAGGTCTCCCCTCAGCCTCCTCTTTCTTAGATTAAACAGCCCCGGTTCCGTCATTCTCTCCTTATAGGGAATATTTTCCAAGCCCTTTACAAGCCTTGTTGCCCTTCTTTGGAACTGCTCCAGCACTTCTGTGTCCTTTCTGTGCTGAGATGCCCAAAACTGAACACAGTACTAGAGGTGAGGCCTCACCAATGCCGAGTACAGGGGCAGGATGACTTCCCTAGTCCTGCTCACCACACCATTCCTGATACAAGCCAGGATGCCATTGGCTTTCTTGGCCACCTGGGCACACTGCTGGCTCATATTCAGCCAACTGTCCATCAGTACACCAAGGTCCCTTTCATTCAGGCAACTTTCCAGCCACTCCTCCCCAAGCCTGTAGGGTTGCCTGGGGTTGTTGTGAACAAAATGCAGGACCAAACACTTGGCCCTATGAAAGCTCATACAGTTAACCTTGACCCATCAATCCAGTCTATCCAGGTCCCTCTGCAGTGCCCTTCTCCCCTCAGGCAGATCAACACTCCCTCCCAACTGGGTGTCATCTGCAAATTTACAGAGGGCACACAGTTTTAAAGTTCCCATTCAATATTTCATACATTTTCTGAACAAAGAGGCTCTAAATGTGCTTCAGAGTCTAGAAAGTATGAATTTTCCACACTCTGTCAGAGCTGTTTTCTCATTAGGCAACCTCCTTGTAAAAAGAAATTTGGCTAGACAAATATTTAGCAAGATAGTTGAAGTCTCCATTTGAAGTCTGACAGGTTTCTTCGAGAAAGTTCATTAAAGTATTAATTTCAAATTTCATCAAACACTCAAACAAGAAAGGATGAAACTTCGGTAAACAGAAAGGTCAATGACTTCATATCGATAAGCTTTAGGGAGATCTAAAACTGCCCCTTTTTGATGAGATTTTAACATGCTGTTAAATCTGAACAACAATGGTTTAGTTATTTGATATTTTAAAACAAAGAAAATTACCTTTAAGGTGTCCTGTAGGTGAAGAAAATAAGACTGAAGTAAATATTGATATGAAAGTAAATCATTTCATGTTGTAGACATTTCAAGGATCAATAGGCCTGTAGTGGCTGCTGAAATTCTCACTGTCTGCTCATTTTAATGTTCCCTTTATTACCTGTTAATTTTAATGCTGAAGGGTGGATGACCTGGTCAAACCTGGTTTACATTGCTTGTCTAGGAGTTAATCTGCACAGGTGAAATCTAAAGTGAAATTGTGCAGGCAGATATGATATTTTCAAGTGCTGTACAAAAGACATCAAAGCTCATCACTAAGTCCTTCAGGATGTCAAGCAGTACAGTCTGTGACTTCAGCATTATTTTCACTCAGATGCTTGATGTGCACTGGTTTTATCCATCTCAAGATGGAAAGATACTGACTTCAGATGTCCCATTTCTATCAAAATTTAGAGAAATTCTTTGTACTAGATGAGATGGTATTCCATAACTGCAGTATCTGTGGCACTGAGGGTTGTGGTTTTGTGGTGGTGATGGGTTGATGGCTGGACTAAGATAATCTCAGAAGTCTTTTCTAGCCTAAACAATTCTATAATTCTATCATCGCTGCTGTTTTGGTCTTGGACTCCATGGCTGGATTTCTGTCATGTTCTCTGTCATCAAAGCTTCTGGGTCAGTTCTATTGACCAAAAACCCAGAAAGGGCATGTGCAAAGCTTCCTTCCACAGACCTACCTTTTGCATTTTTAAACAGCTACTGCTAGGCTTCTGCAAAATTCACTCTTCACTGCAGATAGTATCACGATGAAAGAAGACATCTCTCCACATTTCATCTCCTGGAAACAGCATGTCACTCTGTACGAAAGTCATCTGACATGACTTTTAATACATAAATTTATCTGTCCGTTGACTCCTGTCCACAAAAATGCCACATTCTTTGCCCCATTTTCTGCTACTGTGTTTGGAAGTACCCATTGTGACACTGCAGTAGTGCTTTGCTGACAGTAGCTCTGTGCTCCTGGATAAGGATGTTTTAATTCTTCATGAAACATTCTGTTTCATAGTTTTGCATAGGTAAAAAATCAGTCTATACCACAGAATTAAGGACAAGGAAAACAAAGATTTTCAATATAAAAACATGACATAAAGCTTCAAAATAATGACTGGGTTTTTGTTCGTATTTTTTTTTGCTTTTTTTTTTTTTTTTTTTTTTTTTTTTTTTTTTTTTTAATACATTGCTCTTCTTCACAATCCAGGTAAAACCTGATAATCACCACGTTGTTTGCAACAGAAAAATAACATGCTTTATTGTCTACACTGAAACTAGTCAAGTAAAACGATGCATGCAGTTAAGCTGTGACCCTCTGTTTATACTCTGCTACAAGCTTCTATCTAAAAGACACAGCAGCCAACGCATTAATTGTTTTAATTACGGAGTACAAGCATAATGAGCAAACAGAAACCAACCTCAGCATTGCAAAGAGCATTACATTTAGATGAGTGAAGAACAATTACAGCAAATTGCTTCCAGGATGACATTATCTAGTGAAAAAGCAGGCAGGAGAAAAAAATAAATCAAAATACTCCAATTCCTACTTTTTTTCCCCCTAGTTCCTCTCCAACAAGAGCCCCATTTTCCTATTTCTTCTCTCAGCCAATGCTCACATGCAACTCACTAATTTTTTATTATTTTTTTTTTTTTAATTTTCTTTTAAAGGCATGGACAAAATTTCAGCTAATGCTCATTCTCTATTAAACTAGCTGCAGTGGCTGTAGAAGCCACAAGATGGCACATGGTTTGTTCCCTGTTTCCCACACAACAGATTATGTTAGGAATCCCAAGGATAAAGTACTGCAACTTTATTAGCCCCATTATTTTCCCAACAACACACACGTTCCTCTGTGTGCAGTGTCTGTGCTTTTAGCTGCAGTGGTTATTGAAGATATAGTAAGAAAATAAATAAATCAGAATTACCACTTTTGCATCCAAAGGCATCATTCTCACCTCCAAAATATATGCACTCACCCTCATTGTGAAATATTAATTTTTACCTAGAATTCTGCTGCAGTATGTTCATACATATATTGCCATTAATATAGCCTGACTACATTAAAGAAAACAGTTTTTAATTTATCTGAATTATCAGAGCTGTATTAGAGCATGCAAATTCAAGTGAATAGAGCATAAAAACTTGCTTCCTACTCCCTCAAATTCTTTTACAGAAAATATTAAAAAAATCCTTTTATTCATGAATCAGGCAATATCTAGGAATGAAACCGGTAACTCTGAATCTGGGAAGAAAGGGAAATCAAAAGCAGTAGAGTGAATGCTTTCTACCTTAGAGACTCTAGAACATTCAGGTTGGCTATTAGGAAGAATTTATACTCAGAAAGAGTGATGAGGCACTGGCACAGGCTGCCCAGGGAGGTGGTGGAGTCACCATTCCTGGAGGTGAAAAGAAACATGTAGATGTGGTACCTGGGGATGTGTGTTTGTGGGTAAGTTGGTGGACAGATGGACTAAATGACCTGAGAGGTCTTTTCCAACCTTAATGATTCTATGAGCTCTGCGGTCCCTTGTGCCATCCTTTGTCAGTAGAACTCCTCAATCAGTACTTCTAAACACACTTTCTGTGTTTAGTATCACATGTCACAGTTTGCTTCTGCCACAGTTCATTCTAGCCTGGGATGTTTAGAAAGACAAATATTTTAGACAAAAAGCATGGACTATGAAACTCTGACAACCTTTTCCCAGTGTTTTGCAGGCTGATTTTACTTTCAAAACAAAGAAAATAATTATGAATTGCATCCATAAACTCTTTTCAAGTGAGCTAGTAGGGCTCCAGCTCCCTTAATAAAAACTTTGAGCTGCAACAATTCTAAGTTTCAAATATTAAAGCTACATTTTATGTGGCGCTTATCTACAAGGGTGACAGGATTCTAAAAGATGGTTTCCAATTCAATCCACAGCAGTCCCATCTACCACTTATTGATGTTCCCAAGCTCATGTAAAATTATAATCATACTTTCCAGTCTGGGTATATTTTTGATGTTATTAAACCTAGTAATTAAAAAAAAAATAAATTGTTTTGTACAAGCCAGACTGCAGTCAAACACCATAGGGAGGCTTCAAGGGATGAAACATTGGCCTTGCCCCTTTTCATCTCTTGAGCAGAACTCTTGCTCCCTGCAAGGATAAGGGAACAACTACAATTTCTTATATTTGATCTATTGTTTTTTAGCACCAGATCTTAAAGTTCACCATCAACTTGCACGTGGCGTAGTTAAGGAATATATCAAATTTAGAAAATAAATTGGTGCATGCTAGCTATGATCATAAAATGCTTCAGTTGTTATGGTACTAGATCAGATCTCTTGTAATTTTGATCTACATGCATTCACTGTAGTAGTTCTACAGACAACTCTATAAAAAAAATAAATAAAAAAAAAAAATCACCTCAGTTGTAGTGTAAGCTCAGTTATCAAGGGAGCTGAAGTTTCTACCACCAGAATAAAACTTCTTTGTATGTGTGAAACTAAATAAACATGCTTTTATTGTCTCTGTTTCGTTCCTCTTAAATTCCCTACTTTGGGACTTCAAAAGACAAAACTAGAAGGAAAGATGAAGACAAAGGCAGTGAGAAATGCATTCCTAATGCATTTCTTCCCACAAGGTTTGTTGTATCCATTAAAGGCCTTTGCTTTAGAACAATTATACATAGTCGTTTACTTTGCTTATCTAATTAGAGTAAAATTACACGGAGAGACATTGAATGTATTTTTATTCCATTTAGTTCTGTAAAGGGACACACCAGCATTCAAAAACTTGAAAGACCTACTAACTAAAATGGGGTAGCCTCAAAACAACACCGATTATTTCCACGCAGCTGCTGGAACAGCATATTATACATAACTCTGTGCAAGTTACATGAAAAGGAACATGCTTAATTATTTTCTCTTGTAAAAATTTCTTCCAAAATGTGTATGAACAGTAGTCAGCTTAAATTGAGGCTAAACACATAAGCATCTCTGTTCTGAACATTCAATTCACCTCCCAGGGGAGCTAAAGACTGTAAAAATTATGACATATGTATAGGATATATGGTTTCTAATTCAAATTTTCTGCTCCTATGATGGCACATGTAACAATAAATCCTCAGTTCACCAGTCAAGAGGTTCAAGAGAGATCTCAGTTGGTCAACGAAGGACTTTGCATGAATCTTCAGAATTTAAGGTGGTTTAAAGAATCAGATTTTGAAGTGATAAAGGCTTATGGAGATAAGGTGAAAGTGGTCCCAAAGTCATTAAGAAGCTCAATTAAAAGCAGTATTGTTGACTGCCAGTAACAATCATTTCTCTTAGAGGGTAAAAAAAAGAAAGGAGAAGGAACCAGAAAGGCTATTCCTTGAGTCCCTGGTACTAATATAAGTTTACAAAGTGTGGCAAGCAGTTGAAAACGATAGCAGCCCAAATCCTAGTGAAGCAGACCGAATTTTGCTCTGAGAAGAAAAATTGATCCAGTGCTCTATAATCAGCACTGCAAAGAAAAAAAAAAAAAAAAATCCAATCACCTACCAGTATATATTCACACCTCCATAAAATGTTAAGCAGAATTCTTCAGAAAAGACTAATCTGCATATCTACTGAAAGGCATGATGAATATGCAGATGTATGATGGTTTCTTTTTTGACCTGACACTTTTTTTTTTTTTTTTTCCCTAGGTTTTGCTTTTTAAAAGCTGTTAAGGCATACTGCTTACTAAATATAATAATGTTTTTTGATCAAACTTTATTTAAACTGCTGTGAGCCTAATTGTCCATTCTCAGGTGCTGTGAGTCATGATGAAAATAAGGTCTCTGAAAAAGAATTTTTCAAAGATGCCATCTCTAGATCAAATGTATGTACATAAAAAGTTATGTTCTGGTTGAACCAAGTACTCCTTTCTTCTAATGCCCTATCTCCCACAGTAGTCAGATGTGAAGAAAGTACAATTCCAGCTCCGTTTCTATGTCTAGGTGTTCCAACTCTTGCACTCAGACTTTATCTTGAACTCTGCTGTAGGTGCAGAAAGCAGAATGGAAAGTCACAACTGCACATCTTGACCAAAATCAGCACCACCTCAGACATCTCCACGAAATGCTGGGAATTAAGCCTTCTTTCACTTCATGTAGCATGGGAATACCCACCCATAATCATCCAGGTGCTATTTAATCCATTCACTTCTACCACATGGCACCCTAATTTTATCTACATGGCATAGCTGTACTATCCAGGCACCACCAGTCCCTCTCCATCAGCTCTAATTATGTTTAGAGACCTTCTGTATTATAGGTTGCTGGGATATGTGTCTTTCATGATATGTGCACCATCCTCAAGGTGGACCATGTACTGCTCCTCCCCATCTTTTGTTCTGAGAAGTGATATCCATCAGCTTCCCACCTATCTTCCTCAAACCTGTTTCTCTCTGTCTCAAAGTTACTCCACGAAGGGCTAACTCCTGACTGTCCCAGAGGAGATTCTTCTCTATTTTCTGCTGCAAATGTCCTGTTTGGCTCCATACACCATTAACATGGAAACATGATATCAATATCACCTATATTTACGTTGTCTCAGAAACATGCGTTCTGCCTTTTGTCCCACTGCTAAGTTCCATACCCCACTGTCTTGTCTGGATGCCAAGTGGAAGGACGCCTTACTAGATGGTGGAAGCCAGGGACACAAGTGGGCCCAGAGCCAAATCCATGGCCCACAGGGAACATCTGTAACTAACAAAATCCTCTTTGGAAACAAGTATATATATAATGGATCACAGATTTCCATGCCTCATGTCCCTTTCGTAATTGAAAAGGAGACCCTGAGTTACACAGTCTACCGTGCTACAGTTTCTCTTTTATCATCTCTAAAGATTCTTAATGAGGATCTTTAAAGCTTATGAATGAGGATCTTTTAATTTTGATTGTTTTGGCCTTTGTTTTGTATTTTATTCTTTTCTTAATAATTCCTAACATAAGAGAACATTTTGGGGCTGTTGGTGGCAGTGGGTTGTATTTTTGGTTTGTTTCTTTATTTTGGCACTACATATCTGGAAACTATCATACTCTGAGATCTCTGTCCAATGTACCCAGGCCCATAATGTTAAAATTCTTGTCTGCTCTCCCTTATCATATGCTTTACAATCACTCATACTAAATTTCATCAGCCATTTTATCTCTGTTTTTTAAGATCTTTTTGCAATTCATCATTCAGATTGTGCTCACTACCTTAAAACTGCATCTTATAATCACTTAATAAATTTAATTCTGAGACTATTAATCCCAAACTCAAATTAGGCAACACATGAACACAACCCTTATTTTCTTTTTTCCCTCCTCATAAGTCTCAACCAGAAGTTATTGCCACACTGATACAGCAATTCTGCAAATCTCATCTACCTTTTATAACATGAAAACTCATACAGCATCATAAATCTTTTTTCTTAAATTTGACTGGCAGATGACTGGCAGATCTATCTCTTTCGCAGTATACATATATTTATAATTTAAGTATGAAGATATTTAAATCTAATTTAAAATTACAAGAAGTTGCATCCTTGAAGAACTGTTGCCTCTGTCAAGATTGTTTTGCTACTGCATGCGTGCTATAAAACATGTAAACAAAATTCTGCTTTATTAAGGAGAAGCAGGCAAAACTAGATTTTAGAATATCCCATAGCTAGAATTTTTTGTTTTTCTTTTTTGTTAGAGAAAGAGAACAAGAGTAGGTGAAAAAAAAAAAAAAAAAAAAAAAGCACTACCCAGAGGTTTTTTTGTCTTTTTTTTTTTTTTTTTTCCTGCTAAACAAATGAGTACAAGGCAGTTAATTCTGTAAGCGATTATCCTAAATATGAATAGAAAAATAATCTTTAAAAATAATCCTTTATTAGAGTCTACACTGCATTTAATTCGAAGTGCAGAAGCTTCTGAAAAGAATGGAATTGCAAATGATTGTTATGACCCACTCACTGTTATCATACAAGAAATGCTACCAGAACTATAATATAATCCATTACTCACTAAAAAACATTTTATACTCTTTTGCTCAGTTGTGTCCCCTGAAGATTAAAAGGATTTTTGTCTGAAGATTAACTTAGAACAAGATACTATTATATTCACAAATTATATTTCACTTATGAGTTACATCACTGAAAAGAATAAATTTGTTACATATGAGAAGTGTCATAAAAGTAGAAACTAAGTTCAGCAAACCAATAAACTACAAGCAGATATTCATAGCATTATACACACTGTCTTTTATAGCCATCTATGACACCACTCATAATAATTTATATTTTGAAATTCTCCTTGCTCATAAGTCTGTAGAAGAGCTTAAGCAGCGTCTTACTGTGTTATAGTGAGCTACCATTTTACGTTTTCCTAATATGCATTTATTTCATGCAGTTTAGTGTGAGACTCAAAGCTTTGAAGTGGAAATGTGGTAAGAACTTGCACGCACTTCTAAATATTGTGGTTATTCTGTAACTCTTTCATAATTAGCTACATCTACAATAATTGTTTTTTTCCCCCAATTTGTTTTTAATTAAATATGCAAAAGAAATAATTCAGTACAGAGTGAAAAAGACTTCATCTGTAGTCTTTGAAATGTAATACTGCATAACATTTATGATATGCACCATAAAATTAATATAGTCATATTTGTATTCTAAATGATTATTCCAAATCCCTTACTTCAGAACTCTCAACTGAGATACTTCAAAGAAGACTCCATGATTTTCAGCAAAACCTACTATATGAGATCTGCATCTACTTCAGATCGTGAATGATACAGGACACAGATATCAAATATCTTAAGCACAACCACATGCAATTGACTATGTTTAATCATAACCAGCTACTGACAGCAACCAAGACATTCTTTAACTGACACATTACCTGAAAACAGTTCAATCGAGTTTTGTTTTTCTTCAGTAAGCGCTCTTCCAAACTCTGTCTCCATTTAAAAATAGTAAGAAGAGATGGCCACTTGAGCTGGTTTGATGCTTGGGTCTTTCCTTTCTGTCCATCCAAAGAGCACCTTTTTTGATAACGTGGGCGCAAAGCTTCATGAGCTGCTGCCTTTACGCTAGGTACACTTCCTCTGTGATTTGTCAAGTTTGAATTACTCACTGCTAGAAAGTTCATTTTCAACACTAGTCTTCTGAAAACTGTGCTCTTACTTAAATATAAATACGAAAACAAAAAACAGAACTATAATAACAAAAGAAAAATGTTTTCCTTACAACTCTGTTTTCAAAGTCTTATGAAGTGCTTTGTGTTTTCTGTATGCAATAGTATTCTATACTTCAGCTACCCCAGAAAAAGTTATACATGCATACCTTCTACTGAAATTTATATAATCTGATATTCTTATTAGCATAATACTGATTTTGTCATGTATTTGCCACAGATCGGCTGTTTTTGTCTGAACTGCCCAACAGCCTCAGAGAGAATCTAAGCCTATTATTAATAGGTAATTATTATATATGAGATAGGTTATAGGGTATCTGTACTCAGTCGTGCACTCTGTGCTGTTCCTCTTCTATTGCGCTAGTGTTACTGTTTTCAATTCTAGAGTTGCCAAAAGCGGATCACAGCACCAGTGCAATCATGCATCATGAGAAACAACTCTGCTGACACATATTCAATCCCACCAATAGAAACATAGTAGCCTTGTGAAAAAACTGTGAAAAGCACAGAAAAAAAATAAAAAGCTTCCTGTATACAGTTTGCAGAGCCACTTAATTAAATGCCAGAGGGCTATGAATCGTGCTAGATGAGCTCAACTAGGTTTGCTTATTTATTTATTTTTAAAATCAATAGTGCAAGTCTGAGTCCATGCAAGGACACACATCTCTCTCCACACCAAAACAGTGCCTGAAGCATAAGCTATAGCTTGCAAAACCTCAATTGTGAAAACACTTCCTGAACTTTCCCTCTCTTCTCCCCCCACAAGCACCCTGGAAATGAATTGTCTGCAATAGTACATTTGTCATCAATCAGATGTTTTTCCTACTATTGTACAGTTATTTTTGATTTGAGTATGATTTGAGAGACAAGTTTTCATAAAATCATAGAATTGTTTGATTTGGGAGGGACTGTTAAAGGTTGTCTAGTCCAACTGCCCTGCAATGAACAGGGACACCACAGCTAGATCAGGCTCAGTCTGGAGCAGAGGAGGCTCAGGGAAGACTTTATCATCCTCTTCAAATCCCCAAAAAGAGGTTGTGGTGAAATGGAGGTTGGCCTCTGCTTTCACATAAAAGGATGAGAAGGAATATCCTTAAGTTAAACCAGGGGAGGTTCAGATTGGGTATTAGGAAAAACTTCAGAGTGGTTGAGCACTGGAACAGGCTGTCCGGAGAAGTGATGAAGTGACTATCCCTGGAGGTGTTCAAGGAAGATGTACGTGTGGCACTGAGCAACACTGGTTAGAGGATAATATTGGTGGTAGGTGGATGGCTGGAGTAGATGTTGTTAGAGGTCTTTTCCAATCTTTATGATTCTATGATTCTACTTTCTAGTGTCTACTTTTAAAGCCAAACAGCACTGAGAAGGTTTGAAGAATCTCCCTTAGTACATAAAAATAGAATACAATAAAATAAAATAAATAAATAAATTGTAATATTAGTTATTTGGAATCAACCTCTCAGATTTTGCATACAAAATTTTGTATATTTGTCTACACATAAAATTCAAACATGTATTTTGAAACAAATAAATGGAACAACCTGATGCAGGCTGCCCAGAGAGGTTGTGGATGTCCCATCCCTGGAGATGTTCAAAGCCATGTTGAATGAGGCCCTGAGCAGTCTCAGACACACCAGAGAGCTGGAGCTCAAAGATCTTTAAAGTCCCTTCCAATCTAAGCCACTTTATGATTCTTAATTTCTTATTTTCTTTCTTATTTTCTTAAAATGAAACCACTCTTCCAACGAGAGGATTAACAACAAAGACTTCAAAGAGTTTATAAAAGCATTGGAGAACCAATATCACTTATTTTCAAAAATAGGTGTCAGCATTAAATTCATAACTATCTGGAAAGCCAGCAGACAGCGATGCTCAGTACGCCTAACTCCATATATACAATATGCATATGTAAACAGTCAAATTACTTTTGATTAAACATCTTTAAAAGCTTCCCTGGCAATGGCTCAGACGATGTATATGTGTCATAACGACACAGACATCACGCTTAAAAAAAGAGACATTTCAAGATAATCCCAGCTGTGAGGTGCACTGGGAGATGCTGGCAGAACACAAGAGAACAATTCCCCATTCTGCAGGTTTTGGTGCACAACACTGAAAAAGCTGCAGATAAGACGTACATCAAAGTGCTTGCTACAGCATGCTAAGTACATAAAATAAAGGATCTGGGATGGAATTCAGCTGCCTGTGTGAATGAGTCCAATAACAGTTTAGATGCCCCAGGGCATCCTGCCAGGACTATGGCTATCATTCCACAAAAGCTCAGATTTTTTGAAAATCCTGTGTCATACTTGCCACCTCATGCAGATGTCTCACATACTCTCAGGTATCTAAAATGCACAAGAGATTGATGTCTGAACATCTAAATCCTGCCAATTATATTTCACCACCTCTGAAGCAGTTTGTCTGCTCGTGTTTTACAACCACAGAATTGTGTTCAGGACGTTCATTTGCCCGGAAGGTTTAGCAAAAAGAACTGACATATTCCTTAGTGAGCTTCTGAGTCCCTGCTGAAGCAGAATGTGCAGGAATTACTTTTATGCAGGTTAATGTCACCAGAAATTTCAGTTGCCAAGTGAAATGAAGGACAAAAAAGAGATGGGGGGAAGGACAGAAACACTCTTCTGTCTAATGAGGAAAGTAATAATTTCAACTTTTAATTCTAACTGGAAAACAGTTTGTACAAGATTTTCATGAATACCTGAAGATAAAATAAATGTAGACAAAGTCCAGCTAGGATTAATATGCGAATATCTGTCTAATATAGGAGAAAATCAATAAAAAGGGAGCATGAATTGGAAGGACAGAAATATATGAAACATAAAATGCTAACAATCATCGTTCCTCACTTTTCCATGAAAAAAAGACAAACAAACAGACACACTGAGAGAAAGGCAGAAGAGCCTCTGGTAACAGGGTAGATATGGATGCTCTTGGGATTTATCCTCTTGTTCTCCCTTCCTTAGACCTGAGGCAGAAATTGCTGTCTGCACTTTTTAGGCCCTACCCTTCTGCTTCCATAGGACTCAAGATAACTTTTTCTGAAGTCAGTAAAATTTCTGAAATCTTGATCACATTTTTCAAAATTTCTTCAAATGTTCTGTATAACTCACAGACTTTTATCACAATTTCAGCCAGCATTTTCTGTTGTCATCGACTGTAGCCAAGGTGACAATAAAATAACCCCAACTCAATCCTAATTTAATGAAATCACATTTGGATGTAATAATTCTTCTCCAGCCAGGACAGAATGAACATCCTTTTGCAGACTAATCTATATCTTTAAGGAAGTTAATAACACAACTATTCCCAAAAATATTTTCACATTTACTAATTACCTTTTTCTTAATTAATATTATTGATAGACTGTGTGTGATATAATGGCCTGAATATGCAACTAGAGCCACTATTGGTGTTAGTTTGTGATAGTATTCATTCTCTGTCTGTAGAGATGACTGGTTAATAGAGTAGAAAAGAGGGGGAAAAAAAGGGAAAAAAAGGAGCCAACAGATCAACTAATCCACTAATTAAATGAATTTAATTTTGGACAAAGTTATATACATATTTTTACACCTGACAGAAACATACATGCTGCTTCATTTTAATAGATTCTTCCAACCATTAAAGAGCTTAGCAAGAATACTTTATTTCCTTTAATAATCACATTGAAGAAAACTTGGAACAATAGCAATTTGATGCTATAAACCAGACTCTATCCCTTAGATACTTCAAAACATCTGTAGATTACGTACTGAAGAAGTATAAAGAGCAACATAACGAGTGGTCTTTCTCAACTGCTATTTTAAGGACTATTAACTGAGTAACATAAAATTAAGACTCTGCTCTTATACAATAGCTACATTTTTCATCCTCCAGTGACAGAATTTTTTTTTTCTTCTTTTCTATTCCTTTTTTCCCCCTCTTTCCCATAATTCTATGCTCTATAAGCTGCTTGCTGGCTGATACACTTACTGATTTTTATTTTGTGTCAGAATTCATGTATCACCATGGTAATGAAATGAAAATGCTCAGTAGATAAGGCACTTTGAAGGCTACTCCAACCTTGAGTCATCCTTACACTTCTTCAGAAAGCAGACAGAAATTATTCTGATATTATCAGTACCCAAGCTGGGATTTCATGACCTCCTGAACACTACAGCTTAAATGAAGATCTCTGTAGAGAACACAGGGGTTTTCAAAGGCACAGTTTCTCTCTCTAGATCATGACTGATGACCTCATCCCCAGAAGATTTTAATTACATGAGTATCTAAGTGCATTATATTAGTCTTCGAAATTTTTTATAGTGCTCACTGTCATGATTAAGCATCTGTATTACAATATAGCTTAAATAATCCTTCTATACCTAACTCACAAATTACTCACAACCTAACAGTTTTTATTCTTGACAATTCTTTTGTTTGTCATGGTTTAAAATGTTTAAAAAGGTACTGAAGCAGGCAGTTTTACCCTTTCGAATTATTTCCCCAAACACTTTTCATTGGAATCAACATAAGCAGCTGTGAAATATAATCAACACCATTTTGGTAGCTGACATTTTGGTGCTTTATGAAATCAGAATATTAACACATTGCTCTTCATGTCAAATCACACTTCAAAGTTCCTTTGATTTCCTAAGTACATCAATCTCCTAACAAAGTAATCCTACATAGACCTTTGAATTTGAACTGAAATGCCAACTCTAAGTATTCAAATATTGTGTCTCCTGCCTTACCCCTTTCACTTGTTTACAAGAAACTATGGTTAATATGGTACAGTTCTTATCACCACAAGTCTTTTTCTTGTTTTCTGTACTGAGCAACCTATGTCTATTTAGACAAGTTTTCAAGTACATTCATATGTATACATTAAGACAGAAAAAGTAGGAAGTGGGAAGGAATGCTACAGTTCCTTTATGCCCCACTGCTGCTGGAGGAGTAAAACAGAAAGTACAGGAGGCCTAAGGTTAACAGACTTGCTTCGCAAAAGCAAGATGATGCTAATTATCATAATAGGTATCTTTGGAAAAACAAACAAATAAACAAAAAAGCACACTATAAATCACAATTAAAAAAAACCCAACACTATTTTCTGACAAAGAAAATGGATAAAAGAAGAGATGGAATCAAATATGCTTGCTTGGAAATACCTATAAGCCTGTGTTAATAGAATACACAATAATCTTTCATTGAAAAAAGTTTACTGTAGCTTGATACAAGGACTCATAAAATGCTAAGTAAAAAGGTCTAGAGAAGGAAACCATAACTTCTTTCCAAAATTATATATATATATATTTATATATATATATATAATTTCCATTATAGAAGTAGTAGGCTCCCTTCAGCCTCAGGACTTTGTGGCTCAGAACAATTTTAAATATATCTATCTTCTACTTTTATGAAAATAGCCTGTAATATAGATAGTCCTTCATTTTCAGCAGCACCTGGCTCCTGTAAAGCTGCTTGGCAGCCCTCAACTGCAGTTGTAATACTGGAACATTCTGGGCCACATCTTTCCTCTAGGATAAACATTTAAAATGACAGTGTCAAGAAGGTACCAGAAGCTGTAACCTTATTGCTGAAAGGGAAAACAGTCATTATATTTCTCTGGTAAATAAATAGCCATAGAATGACTTGGGTTGAAATGGGCCCTAAAGAATAACAAACTCCAAACCCCTGCTGTGGGCTGGTTGCCCCCCACCAGCTCAGGCTGCCCAGGGCCCATCCAACCTGGCCTTGAGCACCTCCTGGGATGGGACTTCTCTGGGCAGCTGCGCCATGGCCTCACTTGGGGAAAAACTTTCTCCAGCATTTAATCTAAATCTCTCCTCTTTTGGTTGAAAACTGTTCCCCCTTGTCCTATCAAATAAAAAGTCAGAACGTACAAGAGAGGCTGTAAATGACTAAGCAAGGTCCATGAAGCTATCCCAAATGGAACTAGCCTTAATAACAATTTGTCCTTTAGTCTTTCAGGAGAATTACAGATTAAAATCTTATTAGTATGTTAGTCAGAATTGCAGAGGCATCTGTACAATGGAACAGCTGCATTTTTGCTCTGAGCATCATTACTATTTTACTCGATAAATTGTAGCTTAACATTTTATTTTCTTAGGTTGAAAAATATATGAACATATGCTGGGCTCTCTATTAGCTTTTGGTCCCCACAACTTCATTCCTTTTTTGAAAATACAAAAATATCAAAGGTTTTTTTCAAGCTTGAATTTCTGAACATCTAGTATCACAAATTAGTTTACCATGCAAGAATGGAAAAGTACCTCTAAAATCTCAACCTTATATATAGAGCATTAGTGGAATAATTTGCAATAGAACCAGGAGGTGTGGCACATCTAGATCTCTCCACATCAACTTCATGTTATTACCATGTCAATAAAATTTTATCATCACTCCAGGTGGAGCCATGAACTGTGCAGAAAATTCACTAGGAAAGCAAAAAAAACACTGTAATAACATGATGAACAGTGTTTTAAAAATGTGACATTTACAGCTGAATATCAATACTCAGACTGTCAATGTCAGCTTCAATTAATACTGAAGTCAGAGGCATTATCCAGAGAGAATTTTGCTCTGAACCATAGCCAGGATTTTTACCCAACCATTCATAGAAAATGCAAACAGTTTTTCACATCTGAATCCTCTCTCTTTTATTCTTGTTTGACACTTCAGAGAAGATAGCGGCTGAAACCAAGCTTGCAGACACACCATAATAAACAATTTCTAACTTCAAGAAAGTGAACAGTAAAAATATCCATATGTACATGAAAAAGAGAAGTAAAGAAAAACGTGAGATAACTTGCAAAAGCGGGTCAGTGACAGAATTTGGGAATACTGTCTAAGTCTCTTGGCTTTCAATGCAATTCTCCATTAGTGACCAAGGTGACCTTGCAAAGCAAGAATTAAGGCTTTCAATTATAACAGTCTTGTCTGAACTGATGAATATGCTCAACTACACAGCATGAAATATTTTGTCTACCAAGAGGCAATTGTGATTTTTTCTTTCCTCATTTGGGAAGCACTCAGCTTTAATACAGGCATGATTTTTTTATTTTTTTTTTTCCCCAAGGAGAGATGCCAGTGCAGCTCTCATGGTAACATTTGGCCTTCACTGATAGGTATTCCAGAAGATCAGTGCAGCTGTCCTCATCCTCTGAGAGCTCACAGAGCTCCACAAGGGTGAAAATCTCTCAGCATACAGAGGGGTAAGTTCTGCGTTTTTGAAAGATGAACAAAGTGTTCCTTTGTGGTTCTTTATATTAAGGTCCTTTAATCATATAACCACATCTTCCTTCCTTGAAAAAGGAGGAAAATGCATTCACTAGTCCTGCAATGAGATCATCAAGGAAGGTGACAAGTGATTCCAAAACTAATTGTACATTCTGTGTTGCAGTGTCAGTTTGAGGCCATATTACTGTTCACCTTAGCAGTATTGACACTCACTGACAGGATGAGAAAACATGAACATTTTTATGTAATCTCTGATGTAAACATTACACAGCTATATAAAGTTAGA
The DNA here is from genome assembly GCF_039878825.1 of Excalfactoria chinensis. NCBI lineage: Eukaryota > Metazoa > Chordata > Aves > Galliformes > Phasianidae > Excalfactoria > Excalfactoria chinensis. The sequence goes on from NC_092825.1 coordinate 177,647,497, forward strand.
AAGAGAATTCATTAGCCTGTGGGATGTGGAATTCAAAGTCGGATAATAAAAATCTAAGTAGATCATATTCACAGAAATGACAGGTTTTCCATGACATTTATATAATGAAGTACTTTTATGCCAGAACGGGCTGTTTTTACAGCCTGTCCCAGAGCACCCACAGACAGCACATCTGTGCTGCAGTAATTGGGGCTCCTGCTAGAAGAGAGTTGAGAGATCAAGTAACTGATAGAAACTTTATTTTTCTCTTCTTTTTTTGGTAGCAACTGTTAAGATTAAGCAAACTATGGGGAAGGTGGTAACTGTGAGAAAGAGCTTTAAATAAAAACTCCAGGTTTGTACAAATGTGCACTTGACTTTTATGAAAGGTTGTTTTTATGGATGTGCATTCAAGTGTGAACCATAGATTAGAACTCCAGAGTAGGTGTACCTGTATGAAGAGGTCATATTATATAAAAAAGTGGGAACATTTATCCTGTTAAGTATTCTCTGTGATCTCGTACCAAATTATTCTAGGAACTGCAAGCATCAGCATTCTTGCAGTTGTTTGAGGGCTGTTTTTTTTTTTTTTGTTGTTGTTTTTGTTTTTGTTTTTTTCCCTGTCAGTATAGGTAATTTAACAAACAAACTAAAGTTAATTTTCTAAACTTCCTTACATACTTTATATTCTACAAGGTGGGCAAACAGAAAATGTCTGTGCCTAATTGTTACATCATAGACACAACAAAAGATCCCAAAGGAGGTATTTTGCACAAATATGAGCCCTATCCACATAATAAAAAATGGGGAAAAAAAAAATCCTAACCTTTGTAAATGACATCAGCTACGCAGTGAAACCAAGGAGAAACATAACTAACAAGGAACACTGAATAATTCAAGACATCTTTCGTACATCACCGCAAGGTTCACAGATCAGCAAGGGGAACGCCTCAATTATGGATATGCTTTCCCCTTCAGGGAGCAGTGAAAGTTAACTTTCACTATTAGCTCACCAGAATATTAATTTAATAAATTTATTTTAATAGCACTTAATACAAATCTTCAGGTACAAACAGGAACAGAGCAAAAAAGACAAGGTGAGGGGTAGGTTCTCAAACACACTGGAGGCTGTCTTGCCACAGCTGAAGGAAGTGAATTTTCTTCACAAGGTTATTGGGAAATGTGGATACAGTACATACTGTTAGAATTACAACAGATTCTTCTGCATGAAAATTAGTACTTCAAAGGGAAAGCAAAAATTAGAGAAGGCTATAATACAGCTATTGTAGGATTGCAGAATGGTTAATGCTGAAAAGCATCCAAGGGTTCACCAGATTCAACTTCAGCACCAGCAGGGATACCCACAGTAGGGTGCCCAGCACCATGACCGAACAGCTTTTGGAGATCTCTAAAGAGAACAAGCATTTCGTAGCATCATAGAATTATTAAGGTTGTAATTATCTTAGAGACCTCCAAGATCAGCTAGTCCAACCATCCACCAGCTATCAATATTCCCCACTAAATCATGTCCCTTAGCACAGTATCTAAATGATTTTTGAGTACTTCCAGGGATGGTGACTCCACTGCTTCCCTGAGCAGTCTGATCCCATGCATTATCCCTCCTTCTGAGCAGAAATTTGTTCTACTATCCAACCTGAACCTCCACTGGCACAATTCCAGGCCATTCCCATTCATCCTGTTACAATTACCTCGGAGAAGAGGCCAGCTCCCCTCCTCACCACAACCTCCTTTCAGGCAGTTGTAGAGAGGTAAGGTCTCCCCTGAGCCTCCTCTTCTCCAGACAGAACAATCCCAGCTCTTGGTCTTGTTGAATTTATCCCATTGCCCTTAGCCCAATGATCCAACCTGTCTAGATCCCTGTGTAGGATCTTTCTACTCTCAGGCAGATCAACGCTCACCCCCCTCTTCAGACTCCATGGTTGACAGAAAAATGTCTGCCAGCAGGCCAAAAGAGACTCTGGGGATATCTCAGTGATCAAGATGTTGTTTTACCATCTAAACAGCTTACCGCATGTTCATTACCTTAAGTATATGAATAAACTTTTAATTTTCCCCTTCTGGAAAATACAGGTTATCAGTTGACTGAATCTATTTTGAAGGATGCAAAATTAAACTGTTTTTCTAGATGCCATAGTGTGAGTACTTTATAAAAACATTTGCAATGTCTTTTTTATTCTTCTATCTAGCAATGAGATATAGGTACTAGAAAAAGAACCAGAAACTCTAAACTAAAGCAATCTACAGATTAACAACTATTCTAATATATTCAGCACAGTAATTTTAATGACTTCTGCTTTCAGCTTTTATATCTTCCACATAAGTATAGTATGGATCAAGTTAGAGATACAATTTCATATTCTACCTCCCACTATTACACTCTTAATAATTTAGTATGTTTATACTTCAGGAAGAAACAGAAAAATTACATTTCTTCATATTCTATATTCATCTCTGCAATTTCCATATTTGTTCAATTATCATTCATACAGTATGTGCTCTGTTAACAAGTCCAGCCTTATGCCAAAACTTTCACCTCCATTCTGTATGCCCTCATAATTGTTAAGAAGCCCTTCACAATCTTTAATATAGCAGTGTGTACTTTGAGCTTTCTTGTCAGTTATTAACAATCCAGAGATCTTGAATTCAGTAACTGACTTGTAACAGGACAAATGCATAATAGAGCAGAATTAAGGAATTTCTCTTATAAAAGCACAGCTGTTGGTAATATGGAACATTCAAGAATGTGAGATCTAATACTGACTTAAGCTCTGTATGCATTAAAGCATTTCTTTTAATTTATAATCATATTATAGTTTTTAAATACATGCATGTTTTAAATAAACTCATTTAAGCTTCCATTGTGTTTTGAGATGCATTGTTATCAGACATACTAAGGAAATAATCTCTATGCAAATTACTCTGTGATTGTGGAACACATAATATTTGATCTTTTAAATAAACATTATTCAGAAAAACAGTGTTGTTAGATGTATCATGCAAGCCAGCTAAGTAGGTTTCAGCTCACCAGTGAATCACTTGGTTCTGTAAAAGTGTGATCTGGAATAGGTCTCTGTTGATTACCTGCTTATAAATTGTATTAAAATCTGATATCTGATATCTATGATGATTTAACTCTGGGCAAGCTGTAATTTCATATGTATATATTCTAAAGATGTAGAATAAAAGATGGATAAAAACTGTTGAGCATAGAACAAGAGGGGAAAAGAAACCCTGCTGATGTGCCATTTTATTTTGTAAGCAAGTAAAAAAACAATAGCAACCTCTGACATAAAAGTAGACTGCTATATAGGCAACCTAGAATTTGTATTCCTATTTTATGTTCTCTCAAGACAAAAAGTAAAATGAAATAAAAAAGAAAGAAGAGCTGATTCCAAAACCTTTGACAGAAATGGAATATAGGAATTAATATTAATCAGTTGTTTTGGTATTAGCAAGCCTGCTATTTGTGCTGGCTTTTGTGATATGCATATAAAGTCTCCAGGGAGCTTCTGTATATTATCTGCCCAGGAAATGACTCTTAGAGAGGCATGTGCCTGCCTACAAATGATTAAGGTATATCACACGTGTGAATGAGCAGCTAAATTCTGACAGATACAATTAAAATCAATAGTTCAGTCAATTACAACAGGCTAAGATGTGAAATAAATTCTGAATTTAACACAGACACCTCACTCACTGCTAATTATGATTCCTATTTCTGAACTGCTGAAGAAGCACTGCATACAGTCACTGAGGTTGACAACTCTAAAATTTGAAAATATATACTTTTCTTAATTTACGTATTGTGAATACTACAGGAAATGCAGCATCATATTCAATATGTCTGTGTGCACTTTCTGCTACTGTAAACTAGGAGATTTAGGTTGGATATTAGGAAACATTTCTTCTCAGAAACAGTGGTGAGGCACTGGCACAGGCTGCATAAGTGGAGTCAACATCTCTGGAGGTGTTCATGAAACGTGGAGATGTGGCACTGAGGGACATGGTTTAGTGGGCATGGAATGGAATGAAAGCTGGACAAAATCATCTTAGAGGTCTTTTCCAACCTTAACAATTCTATTTTTCTACTGAGATTTTAACTTTGTCAACCACTTCCTGGCTTTCCTTGCAATATGCAGTGAGAAAACTACAGACATAAAGCTTGTTCCCCAGGAAGTCCAGAGTTCACAAAATTGTTCCCATTATTCACCACAAAGATCTATTACCACATGCATGCTAGGAACAGTCATACTTAAAAGAAGGCTTTATGGAAGGCTTCAGGAAGGAAACATTCATGAAAGGTGGAAGTTTATCCAGCAAGTATTATGCCAAGAGCCACAGGGGAGCACAGTGTTCCCTATAGAAGTCTCATCTTTGTGAGGGAGGAACAGAAAAAAGAGATTAGAAGAGTAGATGTGTAGAGGATGACCTGGACTGATTGCAGTTAATTTTAATTGCCTACAACAGGAGCCAAGTCAACTTTGTCTCCCCATATGGTGCATAAAGCATTTCCAGAGAGCAGCTCAGCATGTGTAAACCATGGATCACACCTCACTGTACCCTTCCCCATTGATCACGGGGACTGTGCTACTATCTCAAGTCTGGGTGAAGTGAATCCAGGCCCAAGGCTATGCGACCGTCCATGGATACACCAGACTCATCAAACCAGTGCATGTATGCAACACTTTTCTGCTGTGACAATGGAATAATTAAACATAAGTGGTTCAATAAGTATAAAGTATGGGTATTTATGACATAAAGGTATTTTTAATCTCATACACAATTCGTTTGTCATCACCTATATATCCACAGTTATACAGCCATCCAACTGACCATGAGGAGCCCCAGCACAAAATGACAGACAGAAGGATAATGTGGAGAATGTGTATCTCATGGCATCTCATGAAGATTTGATTATACAGATCATATAGGAATATCCCCGTATGTAATAATTTAGTGCAACTAATATTGTCAGATATCTTTAGTGCTTTTAGCCTAACCTGCTTTTGACACAGAATGAGATTTTTAGCATGTGGGATCTGCCATTTCATACTGACGAGTCCTTAAAGCGTTGCATGCTGACTGTTTCTCAGATTAAATTCACTAAGAATGGTAAGACATACTATGTGTAGCTTTTTATTTGTTTTCCCCTAAAGATGTGATTTAAAAACCTGAATTTAATAATAAATTTGAATGAAGAGAGAACCTGAATGAGATCTGGATATTTTTCTTGATATATATACATGTTATTTAAATCTGACTATTCTTGTTAGCTGTCCATGTCATAGAATTTCCTGCTAAATAGTAATATTGTATCAAATGGTTTTAGATTTTGCCTTGTTTACAAATCCAGATTTATTCTTTCCCATTAATTTAAGTTTTATCTATATAATTTTATTGATTATATAATTACGTATAATGAAATATATAGTACTGTGATGTATAATATGATGATAGAAATAAAGTGTGTGTAGTTTTTTTGTTTGTTTTTTGTTTTTTTGTTTGTTTGTTTGTTTTTTGGAGAAAGAAATTTAAACATTTATGTGAAGTTTTGAGCATTCAGGACAGAAGACATCAGACATCCTAAATGACTGACTAATCACCTATTATCAGTGCTACAAAAACAAAGATGAAATTTGAATGGTGACAGTTACAAACTCATCTTCTTACTTTCCATTTCTGGATCATCTCATGGATTTTTTTTTTGTATATTTTTACTTTTTAACCTCCATACATTAGTTTATATAAAATATGCCTACACATTAAAGAGAGCTATTCTTAATGCAAGTTATCTTAAACATATTTGAAGTACTACATGACTGTTGAAAAAAAAAAAAAGAAACAACTTCAGCACACAACTTAACTGTGTATTTATATTAATCTGTGCTTCTGATTTGGTATTGGTGATAATGCTCCCTTTATTAGCAATTAAGAAAAACAGCTTGATAGCAGGCCTTCCTTATTGAGCCTTCTTTAGTCACAATAAGACGGCAGTATTCATTGTATTTGTAGTCTGTTTCAACATCCTTCTTTTATCAAGGCTGAGTGAAGATCGTTCTATTATCTGCATAATAAAATCCCTGCTATGCATAATAAGCACCATGTTTTTAAGACAAAAAAAAAAAAAAAAAAAAAAGTTTAGGACAACCTCAGTAAATTTCTACTGTAATTTAGTAAAAAAATTGCTATGCACCATGCAGGGAGAGACACAGAGAGAATTAGAAAAAGAGAAATACACAGAAAGGTTCATGGACTCACAGAGCAGTTCTGGAAAAAAAACAGTCTCTTCAATGTCTATAGAGTGGGCTTCCACTGCAAAAGGACTCAAACAAAAAGTTGCAACCACACATTTCAGCTTCTTTTCCAAACACAACACAGCTATTCAGTCTCACTTAGCTTGTTCATCTTCAGTAGGAATTGAATCTTTTGGTTCTCACTTCTTTAACACAAAGCATTTTGTAAAAGACACAAGTGTCTTCCTGAAAAATCTCTACTTCCATGTTTCTGTACAATACTATAAAACAAGTACTCAAGACTTTTCTTAATTTTAAAACTACAGGCTAAGGCTGTTATGGGAAAGTTATTACCCCAGTCTCCTAAGATCAGAACTGGGAAACTGAGTGGGATGATCAAATTGTTACTGAAGAAAATACAGCTAGGCAGTCATTATTCTACGTGCAACAATGCAGAAACTTAGAATGACAAAATCCTCTTCTTCAGATTGAACAACCCCAGTTCCCTCAGCCACTCCCCATAAGACTTGTGCTCCAGACCCGTCATAGCTTTGTTGTCCTTCTCTGGACATGTTCCAAGGCCTCAATGTCTTGTAGAGAGAGGTCCAGAACAAAACACAGTACTCGAGGTGCAGTCTTACCAGTACTGAGTACAGGGGAAGTTATTAATCCCTCTGCACACGTTGATAACATGTTGTTACCCAAAAGACAACTGAAATAACTTCTAACTTCGTATGTTGTACACAGAAGTCTTGTTAACAGGCACCATTGGAGCCAGCAAGTATCAAGCACAGCAGATTTGGACTGCTTTGTCCATATCAACTGACTCCATTCATTGGCCTGTATAAGCGTGCACTATTCTGCTACTTGCTTACATGGCACCCTGCTACTCAACTCAGCTGGCTCAGGAGCAAACCCATCTGTCAAATGAAAAAAAAAAAAAAGTGTATGTTTGTTCCAAGTCAAAATGAAGCAGTGTTTTGTGAATTGCAGAGCATCTCACAGCAACTGCGGCATGATGTTGTTCAACAATGCTTCCAACAACTGAGCGGGAGCTTGAACAAAATAAATTAATTTCAAAACATTAAAAATATTGTTTTTGATATTTTAAGTGTTTTGAATTTAATAATGACAATAAAAAATAAATCAAAACTATTATCAGGAGATATTTTCTAATAGGAAAGTGGTTTGATGAAGAGGCTTGCAAATCAGAATATGGAGCTAGCTGAAACACAAGGCAATTTACAGTCATTATAACTTAGCTTACTAAGCACCTTGCAATTCTGTTAAATGTTCATGCTGAAAGTGTAGCTGTTGTTTTAATCACTTAGTCTCCAGTGATAAACAAGCTGTAAAATAACTAACCATCAATGATCTGCCCCCAAGCTAGCAACCTCCTGTGACAAAGGAATGCCAGCATCTCTTACAAGAAATGCTCAGGGTTGTACCTTTCCAAAGGTCTTCTGTGTACTTTAATAGCCCAGCCTAAATGAATAGTTACCTATCCAGACACAACTTTTGGGACAGGCTCAGCTCAAGGCTCACATTATGGATTCATAAGATGACCACTTATCCTCTCTGACACACGTTTCATTAAATGATGAGTAAATCTAGCCCTATGCACTTGACAAATCTACTCGGAAAATCAAAGGCAAAGGAGACCCATCAAGAAAATAACATAACTATTCAAAATTCCTTCACTAATGAGGTATTCAGATTCTATAATATGTGATTAAGTACTATTTAATTGTAGGGGTTTTTTTTTGTTTTGTTTTGTTTTTGCTTTTGTTTTTTAATATCTAACTTAAGAAAATGACTTAATCATTTCTTATAATTTTACAGAAGTACATTTTTCTCCTTGGGAAAACTTGGGAAAACAAGCATTTTGTGGAAACAAAAAAAAAAAAAAAAAAAAGTATACTGATGTCAGATTAAAAAAAAAAAAAAAAAAAAAAAAAGAGAGAGAAAAGAAGAAGAAGAAACCAAAGAAGAAACCATTCAAGGGCAAGAGCTGTCAGGTTCTTTATCTGCAATTGGTTGTGGTGCGTCCACAAACCAGCATCACGCTGTGCACTCTCAGCATCACACTTTGCTCTCACTTTCATCCCATGTGGTTGTTCCCAGGTCAGGAGTTCTGACCCCTTCATTTTACTGATCTTTTGCTCAGGTTACTACTCATCTTCTACATTATAATACTAAGGGGATTTACAGAGTATCTTCTTTATTCATAGCTTATTCTTATTCATGCATTTATATCCCATCATATTGATTTCCAGTTTCCCTTAGTGATGGCCTGCCTTTCCCACTTCTACGGTTCATTCAAGCTCCAGCATTCTTACCGTTCCTTACTTCTTTCTGTATAATATCCCTGGTGCTTTTTGCCCTTTCCTGTTCTTTTAGTACACCAAACTATGAGTGTATTTTTCTTACATTCTAATCAATTTAACTGCATTTGGCTGGCATGATACCAAAACTGAACTCAGTATTCCTATTCCTATCTCCTGGCTTTTGATTTACTCATTTTAATTTAGCTTTCACAGGAGTTGGGAATATTATCAGTAAACAAAATGCTTTACCATGAAACCTACTTTCCACAATCTAATCACATTTTTTTTTTTCCAAAACAGGGAGACTGGTTAGTAAATCTGAGGTCATACTTTACATCTCTGAACTTAATGCTTTTTATACTGAAGACGGAAAATTTGTGAGCACAACTCTACATCTAAATAAGCGATCAAGTGAATTTGATTCTCTCTTCTCTTTTTGTCTCTCAACAGCTCCTCATTCAATTCCAGCTCTCTGTCATCTTTAATCCCAGAAAGATAATAAATTAGATCGTGAGTGGATTTTCTCATCACTGATTGCTAATGACATGTCATTTTCTTTCGTATCACACATTTGAACTCCTCAGACCCAGCAGCCTGTTGGACACTGGTGCCTACACTATGAAATCAAAAAGCATCATGTCATAAAGATGGAGGTAACTGGTTTAAGTTGTGTCCAAAGTTTTGAGTAAAGTCAGAATATGTCTATTTGTTCTAATTCATTAATCAATGGAAACAGATTACCAAATCTGTGTGTGACATTGATCTGTCAGAATGGATGTTTTCATTAGCACAGATGTGTGGAAGGAGGGATGAACTGGACAAACAAGCTACAGTCAGGCCATCTGCAAAGCATCTTCACGGTCCTTCTTCCAACATACAGGATCAAGTAAGAAACCTGGATTTTCAACATCTGGACTAGAACAGAAAAGATGTAACTATGGACCTACTACCCCCATTATTTCTCTTGCAACCCAGCATCAACTACTTTTTCCATATTAAGTACTACTTTTTTCCGTTAAACTGTGGGCTCAAAAATCCCCATGCTCTTCATCTACAGAGGAAAAAACTCCTTTCTCTCTGCTGTCAGAAAAGGAGTCTGAAGTTATTTGAGGGAGTAACAAAGGAAAAAACAGGAAAGTTTTACTGTGTGGTCTAACACTGACAAATTTATGTGAAGATAATGAAAAGAAGGAAGGTTTCAGGGGAGAAAAAGTTTTAAGAGATGTGTGGGAATGACCCTAGTAGGCACAGAATAAGGGAAAAAAATTTGTAAGTGGGAATGGAAAATACTAAATCAGCACTCCACCTGGGAAAAGGGGGAGGAATATGATGTTGCCTTTTATTTATTTATTTATGTATTTATTTATTTATTTTTCTGATTTTAAATTTTAAATTGCTAGCACACTGACAGAAAGGCAAGGCTGTTCATTAGAGGTCTTGGCAAAGAAACAATCTTGAGGCTAATGTAGATAGGAGAGTTACAATGGAGTTTGTCATTTGTCCCATATCCTAGACTTTCTATTTCCTCTTTCTGGATGTCCTACAGTTTCAATAAAATAAATGACTTGTGTTTCTCCTTGGAATTCTTCACCTTCTGCTTCCAGGAGATTTCCAACTGAACAAAATATAATCCTATTTAACAGAAATGAGAAGTAAAAATTAATTCTGCATCTGAGAAACTAGGTAGAGCTGTGATTAAAGGTTGACATTTTTACTTAGTATGCAAGACTACATTTTCCATTTTTATATGTTCCCTGAAGAACAACTGGTTCAGATTTATATGAGTTGGCACCATTCTGTCAGTTCTCAGTAAGGCAAATGATTCTGGAGTCTGGATTTGAATTTTTTCTAGCAATAAAGCATAAGAAAATGAGCACCATGTGTAAGCCAAGCCTATAAGCATTTTTTTCTTGGGATCTACTTACTTGAAAGAATCCCATAGGACACAGTCTCCCACAGAAGAACGGCCAGGAGTTCTGATTGTTACTCAAGGATCATTTCTTCCATACTCAAGGAAAGTCTATCACGATAACAGGAGTTTAAGCTAGAGTGGCAAGAAGCCTGCATAGATGAAAAAGTTGCTCACAACAAAACTCAGATTTAAAAAGTCTACAAGAGGTGAAAGAAGGGACGAGGGAACAGAGAAAAACAGGGAAAACTGAAGGCCGTCTGGGGTCATATCTGGCCACAGATATGAAAGGCAACAGGAATATTTTCTGTAGTTACTGTAGCAGCAAAAGGAAGGCAAGTGAGCCTATTACTGAATGTGGCAGGTGATACAGGACATGATAGTAACCAAGGAAAAATGAGATTACAACAGCACTATATTTTTCACTTTTTTTCCCCTGAGTTTTAGCAATTCACTATCTATATGATTCTATTTAGCATTAACATACGCTAATGTACCCTTGATAGGCTTCTTTTTTAAATTACAAAAAGAGAGTTTTTTTGTTTTGTTTTGTTTTGTTTTTTTAATATATGCATTGTGACAGAAGAAACCTTTAAAATATGTCCTCATGGTATAGATAGATCCCAATTTATATGTATGCTTAGGAAAAGTCATACTTTATGACCCAATGAGTATCATATTCAAGGCACTGACGTAGCAGAACTCGTGGAAGAAAACTAGAAGTATTTACAATACTGGTTGAAAGAAGTTCTTTTTGGTAAAAGCTTTGATTAAGAAAACCAGCTATACACTACAGTTTAGTGCTTTTGTGAAGAGAAATCCTCGAAAGTGATAATGAAAAGAAATAAAAGAACATCCATAGGGAACATCACATTATACCGAAACCCCAACATAGCAATCACATTTAAAATGCTTTATACAGCTTGAAAATACTTTCTGCTGTTATGGAGAGTTTCACAGATACATATTTAATGACAGGAAGGACTCCTACGAGAATTGTATCTGACCTCCTGCAAAATTTGGCTCAGGAATCCATCTCATAAATCCTAAATCATCATACTTCTATAGCTTCAGCAGAAAATGCTCCTTAAAAAAATAAAATAAAATAATAAATTAAAAAAAATAATGTAGCCTTTAGTTCTTCTGCTTATATCCATGAAAAACAGAATAATTAAAAGCTTTTAAAAGATAGATGTTTAAGTGTATTTGAATATGACTTCTTTGGATTTGACCTTGACTAAGTGAAAGCACATAGAAAAAATTACAGGGGATGCTAGATATGAGCTCTACTAATATCTGGCTAACTGCCTCTGCTGTGAAAGCTCTTTTATTTTAGTGAAATTTTATGCACAAAAGCATTTTCCAGAAACTGATGAAGTATGTTCAATACATTTTTTATATGTGAGCTTAATTGCAAAAGCTTTTTCATAATAACAAATATTGTCCCAAGCAGAGACTATATTTAATAAATATGCTTATTATTTTCCTTAATGAAAGTAATGCTTAAAAATTGTAGGTAATCCCATTACGCTGTACTTCAATTATACAGCCCAGCTCTCCTGCCCCCCTGCTGATAGAAGACTGCCTCATCTTAGATTCCAATTATATACATTAAGTAAGTCCTTCCCAAACCACCTTCATTATTGCACACAGCATGCTTAGTTCTATCAAAGAAACGACCATAATTGGGAAAGAGCAAAATACATTTTCAAGTCTAAGATAATCACAAGAAAAGTTAATTACGTCAATTACAATAATCATCTCCCCACTCAACAAATCAGACCTATTACTACAGAGAGACACAATAGGGCAGGTCCTGATCCTTTATAAACCATGGTATTTCCATTCATGCCTCTGATACTGGAACACTGTGAAGCACCAAATTTTGAATTAAATAATATTCTAATTCAAAAATAGCAAAAGAAATTTTAAAAAGGGCTGTCGGGGGAATCCTTCTAAACACAAACCCTGAACATGGCAGGGGGGGTGAAACAAGATGATCAATATGGTCCTTTTCAAACCAGGCCATTGTATGATTCCGTTTTATGTTTCATGCTCACACCCCAAATTAAACTGGAATCCTTCTATGCTTGGGATAAACTTCTGTTTGCTAGAAGCAGAATTGGACTACTGACATGAGTTAAATAAAAAGGCTCTTCAGAAGTGGGGAGGTTAAATGGTAGATATAAGGAGTAAAATCTCCAGTAAATTTGCCAGCTGTACTTAGCATAGAATTTCATCTCAATATCAGGAGGTGAACAGACGAAGCTCTGAAACATTGACTTCAGTCCTACCACAAGTCTGAGCTTTAGACGCTGAATAAACTGCCATGTAAGACAAAAAATAAAGAGCTGTTCACCTCATTCAGCATTAGAGCAGGCAGCAAGCAAGCAGCTCACAGATCCCATAAAAGCACAGGCTCAACCTTTAAGCTCTGGGGTTTTAGAAGGAAGGTGTGCCCCACTTCTCCATTTTATGGTGGTTAATTTTCCTTCCTCTGCATGCAGTACCTTATTCTGATATCAAACTTGGTCAGCCTCCACCATGTCAACCCTTTTTAGAACTCTACAGAGTTTTCAAAAGCCTGCTTATCCCTATATTTTTTCAATATTTAATTATGCCAGCACAGCTATTCACAACCCTACTTTTGCTATGCTAAGATTTTTCCATTCCACCTTAAAGCTTATTTAGACCACTTCACAATCTGCTTTTGGTTGTTTCCCAAGGCATTTGTTAGTACTGTTTTATAGGCACCAGAACTAGATATAATTTTCTGGAAAGTTTATGATATTTCAGAACACCAGCATTAAGCTTGGTGGCGTAAACAGCAACACTTAATCCAATTAGTTCTCTGTTTAGTTAAATTCAGACATTGTTTTATGGACTCTTGGCTGTTTTCTGTATAAAATTTGCACTGACCATTGACCAGATGGCAGTAGAAGTCATGTATAGAGCATTTTTTGTTTTCACAGAGAAATATTTATTCTCTTAAATGTTCCAACCACTCCTTTTATCTTGATTTGTATTTTCCTTATCACTTGGTGACTTTGTCAGAGAATTGGGATCACTGCCAATGATATTTACTTCAATTTTGTCTCGAGATCTAAATTAGATTCTAAATGCAAAATTAGATTATTAATCAGTTAAAATCTAAATCTTCATTATTAATTTATTAGAAACAATACAGCAGCTTGTAAAACATTTATGCAGCAGTAAACGGAGAGCTACTTTGCAGAGATCATGACATGCCTAATTTACTACACAACTAAATATTTAATTAGAGAGGGTAGCAAAGCTTAAGGTGTGTTGTAGAAATTAAACAATCTTTTTAATGATAAAAGTCTTTAACTGCATTTTGCACAGCATCAGTAAATTTCTAAAACAAGCATTAGTAAACATCTTCCCTTTTGTGGACTTTCCGTTACCAGCTAAGTAAAGAATCATGTACACTGCTTTCCATTTTGCCACTTAGAGATAGGTCTGTTCCCCACAGCATTTTCAACACAAAGAACTTGTAAACGCCATTTTAAATTGATCTGAAAGATAATGCACTTCATATGCCAACTGAAATAAAAGTTGGAGGAAAAATGTTTTGTATCATATCCCGCAGGTTATTTTTCTTTGTATTTTCATTCTGATGATTCTGATTTAATGCCTTTCTCACTAACATTACTATCTCTTATTAGAATAACAGTGTTTTGACTTAATATTACTAATATACATTTATGTAATTCTTTGTTTCGGCTTTGAAAAAAAAAAAAAAAAAGAAAAAGGAAAAAAAAAAAGAAAAAGGAAAAAAAAAAAAAAAAAAAAAAAAAAAAAAAGATGATATCCAGCATATCTATTTAAAGGAGAGCTTCCAAACAGATATTCCTAGGTCAATTTTAAGGCTGATCCAAAAATAATTCCTTCTATTTTATGGTGTTAACCCATGATGCTGGAGATAAATGCTGGTGGTATATTAGTAGAGTTCGAACCTTCCCACAAATATTCCATTACTGTTGCTGTGTGATGGATGGAAGCAGAGGGGCAGTCTGACAAATGGCATCTGACATGGAAGTGTGTATGAAATAAAGGTGTATCACTGAATTCTGCCATGGAGAAAAAAATTTACCCACTGACATTCATTGATGCTTGCTGAACATTTCTGGAGACAAAACACTGAATGTCAGCACAGTGAGGCAGTGGATGGTGCCTTAAAGCAGTAGTGACTGTGGGTCACCTCTGATTGTGCAGATTTTTACATGCACAACATGTAGCTTGTTCATTGATGGCAAAAATGCACTGCTAATGGTGGTGACTGTTTTGAGAAGGAACAATTAGATGAGAATTTATCAAGTAGTGTTATTGTTCTCTTTGTAGCTGTTGGAGTTTCCATGGACAAACGTAGGAGGCATTCTTTTCAGAGCAACCCAATAACTGTATCTGAATTTTTCAGATGTTGTCCAATGTAAGGCAAGAGGACTGTCCAAGTCAAATAACAAGTCTCAGACAAGGAAGTCAGTGACTTTTTTATCCTTATATGTGAAGACAAATGTGAAAAATGCAGAAGGTAGGCTGGAGGAAGGAAGTTACGAGAAGTAACAGCATGTCTTATTTCATGATGAAGGTTCATTCAATAGAACATTACACCAAACAAAACCACGAAGAGTCTATTATAGTAGTCCTGAAAGCAAACAGATCAAATAGGATCAGTTTCACTTAATCCTGAAAAGCTATTTCAAAACAGGAAATTGATACTTCTTAACAGACAACTTGTTTTTTTGCTAATATAGAATTTCCTGACCCTTTGTTACATTACAAAGTTGGAGAACGTTCCATTCAAAAACAATCCACTTAAATTCTTTATGAAAGTCTTCTGCTAAGAAAATAGAAATTAAGTGTATGTATCTCATTGCTGAGTGGAAAACAATATCATCATAGTATCATAGTATCATAGTATCGTGCGAGTTGGAAGGGACCTTAGAGATCATCAAGTCCAACTCCCAGGTTTCGAGCCTTTCTGTGTAGCGAAGAGGCACTTCTACCCCCTGCTCCACAGGGGGGATTCGAACCTGGGCCCTTCGGTGCCGCAAGCAGCACTTCATACCACTGCGCCACCGGGCGCATATTTAGGAAATAAGTAAAAAGAATATACTGATCCCCTAGAGAGTGGGATAGAAGCCCACTGTATTGGCTTTACAGCAAAGCATTTTTATGGTACAACAATAAAATAAATAATAAAAATAAATGAGTATCGCCATTTTCCTTCACCTTCCTTATGACTCAAGCCTAAAGAACGTTTCACAAACTTATAGCATGGTATGTATGGTCAAGACTTAAATTGAATAAAGGATACAAGTGTTAGGGTCCTCTTATTATACATTTACAACATAAGGTAATGAATAAGTTATGACCTTACTTATGCAAGTAACAATTTCCCAAACAAACTTTTAAGAGATAAGCAGTATCACAGCTAATAATCCATGCCCTGCTGTAATACTGCTTTATGGCATGGGGAGGATTGACCCAGTGAAAGACAGGTAAAAAAATGGAAGATTTCTAGCCTGGAACCAAAATACAGTTTTCATGCAAAGTTTGCTTTTCAAATACAATTTTAGTTTAATAACGACAAAGACATTGCTCTACTGAGCTTCAGGAAAGGAGGATGATAGCCTCAGATTAGTTAACACTGGCTAAGATTAATTAATTGATTAACTAGTAGGAGAGATGCATGAGTCACTCAGAATGGTGCTGGCATCATCTTCAAAGAGCTAGAAGCTGCGTAAACCACACGGTGTAGGTTCATACACTTTTACATCTAAAGGCTGTCATTTCTGGATAGACTTGCAATGTGCATATATAGTGATGGCAAATGGAAACCCTGTTTTACTGTTTTGTGGGGTATATGTAAAATACTGTTAAAAAGAAAGCTTCAGTCTTCATAAAAGTTTGCAAGTGCTTGACACAACATTTGAGTCTCCTGCCTGGTAGTAAAGACATATCATATTGCAGCTACGAAAGAATCAAGGGGTTAGCTAGAATTGCTTATTTGAAGTTGTTAACAAAGATTAAATCTATAACCGCACGTTTCTCACCAAGATTTCCCTGACACACATCAGCAGAGAAAAAATCAGCACCATTAAACTATATATATATATATATATATATATATGCATATACCATCCTTTTGGTAGGGAGCCTTCCAGTTGCAGCAAGTTCTGTATGTACCAGCTGTACTGTCTTATACAGTACATTAAAAGTATAGTTTGATAATTTACCATAGGAACTAAACGAGAATTCTCATCTCTCAGTTTTCTCCAGGGACAACGATGCCAAAGGACAGATTGTATCTTGTCAATGTTTCAGGCTGATCTCTATTTGCAAACACAGTGAGGGATGCCAAATGCAATTCAGGATGCAAATCAAGCACATTTTATTATGCTGTTCTGAATTGCATATACAGGACAGAGAGGTAAATAATGCCAGAAAAACACACCACACTTGCACATAACACAAACCCATTGTCATAATGTACTTGAAGATACCATAGAAATGCAAAGAAATAAAACAATTATAATAAAATAATGAGCATCTTATGAATTAAATATGACATTCACAGTGCTGCACACTGGGATTTAACATAATATGATATATTGCGTAGTCCAAGAGTGGAAAGTCCAAGTAAAGTTATAAATACAATAAATATACTGCTTCTCTTTCTTTCTTTCTTCTTTTTTTTTTTTTTTTTTTTTTTTTTAATTAAAAATGTGGAAACAATATATTGAGATTATTTAATAATGAAGATAGGGAAGAGAAACAAGCATATTATTTTTCTCTGAAGAAAACAGTAGCTTGTGGCCTATGATAACAAAACCACTTATTTATTAGAACAGATCTAAACTGATTCCATCTGAGTCACAGCCACAGCATGAGCACTCAGAGCAGCAATTAATGCAACTATTGGCATGGCAATTGTTTTCTGAACATCTTTGTGTCCATCTTGGTTTTAAGTAAAAGAGATAATTTAACCAGAAAGTTACTCACCCTGTTTCTAAGATGATCTCTGCACTGGCTAAACGTGGAAAGGAAAAGCTGCTTTATGTGACATGCCATGGAGGCTCCTGGATAAGAGATGAAAGCCTTTGCTGTACCTGACAGCATGTGCATGCCAGAATGGCACCGCATGTGGAAAAAAAGAGGCATCATCACTGCATGGCAGCCAGCTAAGATTAATTGTGTTCTCTGAGATTAAATTGGAGATGAAGAAAGGAGATATTCTGTTCTTTCCAAACAGTTTACCTATAGCTGATTAAGAGCTACTTCTTCCATCTGCATAAGGTAATTTAAACAATAACCCCCATTATTACTCATTAATAGTTACAGCAGGTGATGGGCCCACAGAGATGGAACACAAGAACAAAATCCCTCATAGAGGAGGGGAAATGAAAAAAAAAAGAAAAAAAAAAAAAAAAAAAAAAGGGGTTTGTAAAGGATTAACTTCAGTATTTTATTATTCATCAGTATCTTGTTTTAAAATATCATTCTTGCATTTTTGTAAGATTAGTTGAATTTATTTATTATTATTACACTGATTGTGAGGTGGAAGTGAATTATAAGCATAATAAATCTCTACTTAAGCAGCTTATCCCTACAGTTATATATTAATCATGGTGCACGTGGGATCATAACCAACTACAAATAAAGAAAAAAGGGGGAAAGAAGAGTTGAGTAGCGATATGGTTCTGGATTAAATCAAAACATAAGAAAATGCCTTAGAATTCTAACTATGTTATATCAAAAAAGCTCCAGAAAGAAAAAAAAAAAGTATATATATATATTTTTTCCCCTCTCAGTTATGTGTAAAAAGAAAAGATCTTTCCGTCAAGATTTAAAGCAGAGCACTTATAAACTCCATTTGAAAAGATTCTTCCAGTGGTCCAACACAAGGCTGGTGATGTGCAGTTCCACAAATAAGTGACACACTGCTGTCGTCTCACTGAATCTCATCAGCACGAGCCCTCCTTGGCTCAAATGCAAGTAAAATTGTCCACCTGCCCTTACAGCTTGGCAGCTATGTGAGACGTCCCTTAGCAGAGCAGTCATTTCACCTTTAGCCAAGGCAATAACAAGTCCTACAAGCTTTATCACTTCATCGTAACCTCAGTGGACTCAAATAATGTAGTGAGCTCTGGTTTGAAAGAGAGCGCTTATGAAGAAATCTAAAGTTTGCATAGTATGCATGGAAATACTGAAGCAAAGAGAGGGTTTGCTTTGTTTGGAATTAAATATATATGATGGAATGAAAAATGTGTTTATCTAATACTCTATGATTTCTTAATCATTTTCTGCTCTTTTTTTTTTGTGAATAATTACTGGTTCAAGTAAACTTCCTATCTGTCTTTCTAATTATACTGGGAGACAGCTTCTTGAAAGCAAAATAAAAATGAAAAAGAATACATAGCTTAGATAAGCCTACTCTGCAATTAGCTGTATTAGAACAGAGATATGAGAATGATCTGGGTATTAAGTGTCATCATAACATGAAGAGTTAATTTCCACTATTGCCAGAACACCATCAGAAAAATGATTAAATATGACTGCATTTAGAGACAATATTTTTATGTTATGCATCCCAGTTTTGTTAATCTACTAAGGCAAATTTTCCTGCCTTTTTGCAAATATTTGTAGGTTGCCATTCTACCAGGGATACTCAGTTTACCCAAAATGACTCTAAACCAAAGCCTACATTAAAGAAACACCTTATGGCCTATGTTCTCCTATCTAGTATGCATTACATTATATCTAAAACTACTTATTTGCAGTGATGCTGTTAACTCTGTGCATGTTGCTTATGGGTAATCTTTAGTTTTATCAACAGCTAACAGTTCAGAAACCACTCACTATTCGTATCACTATACACACATTTATTTTTAAAAGTTAAACAGCTTCTGTCTTGCATTACAAATAGAGTAAATGAATTAAACTAGAGTGATAAACTAAGACTTCTGGGGGGAAAAAATGCATGTTTTCAAATGCAGAACACTTGTTTTGCTATCACCATGAAAGCATTTTGGTAGCTAAAAGCCAGAAAAAGATTTCTAACAATGCTATGCTGTAAAAGAGGGGGTGAAAGTAAACTGCCATTTAAACACTTTGCCTGAATGCTGTTTTTCTGCTGCTATGAGATACCACATAAGGATAAACTTCCTTTTAAAGTGATTTTCCTCTTCAGATGTAAATCTTAATAGTAGGACCAATTGTGATGGTGTTTATAATTTGGATCTCATGATTCAAAGATACTCTACTTCCAAACAAACCAAAAAATTCAGTGTTACTGTTTCCCATTGAAACCAAGTAACAGGGTAACTCTGGCAAAAAAATCCAACAACACAATTATAACAAGATAAAAAAGTCTCCACTTTTAACAATGAACCTTGAAACTCAAAATCTGTCAATATAAAGAAGAATTATCAGAAGGTATTTCACAGTTCTTTAGCTCAGCCTCTCAGATCAACATGATTAATTGCTCTGTTACTTTTCTGTTCCTCTTCCAATCATTTAGAGTACTTATTTTTATAGCATAACCGCATGCAGTTAACATCTCTTGATTTTTTCTTGATTGTGGTTTAATGAGAAAAATTCAAGACATCAATCTTTGCCTTAAGTTATTCAAGTTCCTACGTTCAAATGATCACGTTTACTTTCATAACAATACTCCTTTCATGCGACAACCTCAAAGCATTCTAATAACTTTAATAAAGCGCATAAGTGCAGAGCTGTCTTGAAAAGAGTTGAGTTGGTCTCAGGCAATATTACTGGCACCCTGCACACTATCTTGCTGCTTGAGGGAAAGAGTAACATTAGCAATCAAGCCAATGAAATCACACTGAGGTAGAAACTGTAGATAAATGCACTACATGACACAAATAGTTTAAAACCCAGACTAATAAATACAGTGAAGCATAAGGAACTTTTGCACTTGAGTCTTCCATGCAAAACAAAAATATTAAGAGCAATTAAAAGGCAGTATCTGATTTTACTTAAAGATATGAGAAGCTTTAGCTATGAGTGGTTTGGTGGCAGAGGGTTCAGTTTCCAAATTTTTCAGGTTCTTCAAAATCACAGAATCATAGAATGGTTGTCTTGGAAGAGACATTAAAGAAAGCCCAGATCCAATTCCCAACTGTGGGCAGTGTTGCCACCCATCAGATCTGGCTGCCCAACACCCCATACAATGTGGCCACTACAGCATCTCAGGACAACATCTCTGTTGCACTGCCTCACTACTCTTTGAATACAAATAAATAAATAATTACAAAAAACCCTTCTAATATCTAATCTAAATCTCCCCCCTTTTAGTTTAAAACTGCTCTCACTTGTCCCGTCACCATCCGCCTGTGTTAGTCCCCCTCCTGTTCATATACTCCCTTTAGGTACTGGAAGGCTGTAATGAGGTCTCCTCAGAACCTTCTCCAGGCTGAACAAACCCAATTCCCTCAGCCTTTATTTGTAGTGGAGGTGCTCCAGCCCTCTGGTCATCTTCATGGTCCTCCTCTGGATCCACTCCAACAGCTTCATGTCCTTTCTGTACTGCCAGAATGCAGTACTGCAGATGAGCCCTCACAAAGGCAGAGTAGAGGGGAGCAATCACTTCTCTTACCCTGCTGCCACCCCATTTTTATGCAGCCCAGGATACACTTGGCCTTCAAGACTGTGAGCACACACTGTAGGAATCTTTTGTTCCATTTCTGAATTAAAATAAGGCTTTTCAGAATACCATGAAAACATGCCTTGAATAAAAATACTGGTGCACATCACCCATCACAAAAGAGCCATTAACATCATGGTTAGGACACTTAAGACTGTCATTCATCCAGCTCTTCCCACATTTTCTCTGCTCTGAAATTTTAACCCTACCTGCAATTCTTACTGTAAGAGTTCATGTCTGGGTTTTAGATGCTTAACATCTACCAGGACACCCTTGACTTTTGTGGGAAAATCAAGGAGATACTGTCCTACCAGAGAAACAAGCTTAGGGCCCACAGCCTAAAAGCGAGGCTGAAGGCGATGCTAGAAGTGGAAATGCAGGACAGGAGCAGCACTGTTGACAGTCAAGAAGGTAGTGGTTAAAGACATGAGAAAAGCTACTGCAGGTCCTAATAAGAACAGATCCACCTCTTCTCTTTCATCCCCCAGCTCTTTGCTGCTTATTAACACCTTTTACCCTCTCTCTTCACCAAATCTGAAAATAGCTTCTTCAGTACAGGCCAATTCCTCAGGCTCCAAGGATCTCATAGAACCAAGAAGCATCTTCCACTGAGTTGGGGAGCTACCTGTGCTTCAGCTTTCCCAGAATGATGATCTCTGTATTCAGTTGTAGGGATCTAAGAAGTATGAGGAGGTGAGAGCTCCTGCTTGAGAAGGGTGGGTCTGGAGATACAGCTAGCCACATCTAGCTGTTGATGGCCCCGCTAGTTGCAGAGGAGTTGGACTAGATTGGACTAGATTACCTTTAAAGGTCCCTTCAACTCAAATGATTCTATGATCTTAGATTCATCCATGATGCCATAACCAAGCATGCAAAGAGCACCTGCACAGGGGCACCACAGCGTCATGTTTGTGTGCACCTTCTGCCACTGCATGTTCCATTTCAGTTCCTGGAAACACAAATTCAGCTCCTCTTTCTGCACAAAGCAGGTCCAATCTCTAACATTTTAAGGTGGTTGTTCTGTCAGGCTGTGCATAAGTTTGCGTGCATGAGTTCATTCTGTAACCTTCTTACACTCCCCTCTCCTCAATTTTCATCTTGGTCCTAAGAAAACAAATAGTCTCCCACAAAATTTCTATGTCTTACAGTGCCTGTTTAAAAAATTCTTGGCTTGTTCTTGTCTAGAGAAGCTAAGTTTAATGGAAAGTCTGTCACTAAGCCACACTCTCCTGATGCCAACTACAAAGATCTTTACAGCTAGGATCTCTGTGCACACAGGCCATTAGAAATTATTGCATTATATTATCTGCAAAAACACATTAAGAAAACAATGTTTAATTCAAATCATGCGCACAGAGAAAAGCTAATTATTCTTCCAGAAAAAAAAAAAAAAAAAGGTAAAACTGCATAATAATTCAATTACACAACAATTAAACAACAAACAAACAAACAAAACCCAGAAAAATTATGCAGTTGTGTTACTTTTAATTTACTTGTTTACAGTCATTTTCATATCTGTATTTTTCCGTTACCAAGGTATTATATCAAAGACGTCAGTGGTGATCAGCTTCCAATCATCAATAGCACTTACTGCCAGAGCACCCTGCTAGGAATGGGGTTTTCTGTCTTTGTTGGATTGCCATTCCCATTGATTTATGGGAAAATAAAAAGAAAGAAAAGCAATTAAATCAGGAAAACTGAGACCTGGCTATGGGATAAAGCTCCAGGAAAGAAATTTTATTTTTGCCATAAGACTATAAGCAATCAGCTTAGAAGATGCTTTCTTGTATACTTACTCTCTTATGACAAAAATAAAATTTCATTGCACGCATGCAAATGGCCTGCTTGAGAAATGCTCAGAAAAAAACTTTTCTCTAAAAATTATGAGGTATGGCTTCAGAGCTTCAATAGCACCAACTTGAGCTTTCTCAGTGGTTTTGAAAATCCTAGAGAGCTAAATAAGCAGTAAAATGATAGATTTATAAAGAAATATTTGCAAATACCTTAAGAGGGAAAGGAAAAGACACAAAATTTGTAAAACATTCTTTAAGACTCTATAAATAACATATTTTTAAAGTGAGTATTCTGTCTCTGTTGTATATAATTTTGCAAGGTGTTTGGAATAGTCCATGTGTGGATATGCTTTAAACAACCCATCTCTTTTTAGAACCATGGAGTGAGCCCCAGTGTGTGCCAGGGGTGGGATGTGCCCACTCATTCTGCCTCCGCCATCCTGGAGGAAGCCTGACAGCAAACGTTCCTCTGGAGGGAGCCCCTCTGGACTAAGGAAGACCCAGCCTGCAACTTTTCTTCCTCCCACAGAGACATGCAAACAACAGGAGAGCTTGCATGGT
This sequence comes from Excalfactoria chinensis, assembly GCF_039878825.1. Classification (NCBI taxonomy): domain Eukaryota; kingdom Metazoa; phylum Chordata; class Aves; order Galliformes; family Phasianidae; genus Excalfactoria; species Excalfactoria chinensis. The sequence continues at coordinate 177,671,010 of NC_092825.1, forward strand.
TGCCCTTTTTGTCAAAGTACGCTTAACAAAGAAAGTTTGACAGTCCCACATAGAGCCAACTGCATTTTTAATTTATTTTATGCACACGGTGCAGAATATACAAACCGCTGTTGCTTGGATAACTTCCCAATGGCTTGGATGTTTAAATTTCAGAATTGCCATAAAGCACCTATTTAAACACTAGGAAGGAATATATTGCAGAAAAAGCAGATGCCCGTTTATTTCCCCTTCCTTGGCCATAAATATAAAAATGTATTTTTGCTAAATAATTTCCTCTATGTAAAGAGCTTTTCCAGCTACAGAAGAATTCTGGAAATGGATAATTACACACTATATCAGTGGCTGCATTACATAGCATAAGATATATCAAAGACATAACAGTGCAACCCATTTATAAATTCTTTGACTACATCAAAGCCAGCAAGGAGAAGAGAAAGCCATCATTATCATACTAATGAGGCAACTTTATAACATCGCATTTAAGTTTTCTCACCCAACCTGAAACCGAGTTTCATAAAAGAGGAATTAGTCCCATTTCCAAAGTGGTTTGTCTGTTAATTTGGACTAAACTGGAATGCAGGTCTGTTAACTCAATGTTGTCTACTCTTAGTACACAAGCAACAGCCTTCACATCCTCCAATTATCACTACTATAAATTCTAAAGCAGTTTAAGTTTTGCTCAGGCAGAAGGGAGGCAGAGGGATCTCACCTAGGAGGGCTCCCAGGAAACAGATGGTTAAACCCAGTTACGTTTTACGAGCAATAAAACAGGGAAAGATAGCACTGGCCATTTTTACATGCCTATATCTTTTTAAATGAAAGGGATCCATGCTGCAGCACAGTTTCAACAAGTATCATAAAACAAAATTTCCAAACATTATAAACGCTTCACACGTTATTACGTTCTCATTGGTCCCTTGCTAGGAAAGAATATATATGAGCAGCAAACAATCAATGGTTGTTTAAAGAGCCTAATATCAGACTAATAAAAATAATGCAGCACAGCAACAAGTTCACTGGAGTGCTCCTTTAACACACAGCACAGCAGATTTACAGCTGTTTATCTTGCAGGAAAAAAAAAGAAAGGAAGAAAAGAGAATAAAGACTTTTGAAAGGATTTTACCTCAGCATTTAATAACTAATAAGCAAAGTAGTGAAGGATTCTTGCATGAAATCATGAATAGCAATAGATGGATTTTCAGGGTATTAAAAAAACTGAGCAGATACACAAAAGGATGCCAGCAGGCAGCCTGCAGGAGACATAAGGCTTTATATTCCCACTAGGAACATACCTTCTCTGCTTTTGCTTTCCTGGCGTTATGCACAAACCTGCGTCCCAGCTTCTTGGCATACCAGATAGAGGCAAACATTGTAGTGATGAAGATTTCAGTCTGAATGCGCAGCGCAGACACGCGCAGACAAAAATAATTTAAAACAAGACAAAAACAAAACAAAAACCCCCAAAAAATCCGACACCCAAAAAAACTTCCACCACAGCTGAGATACAAATCTAACGCTGGCTCAGATCTCCCAACTACGCTGCTGCTGTGTCAGATCCGCTCATGCTGCCTTGAGAGAGAGAAAAAAAAAAGAAAACACAAAAACCAAAAAGCCCACCCCAGCGTGGCCAGCCTGCAGGTGTATTTACATACTGACAGCAGGAAGGCCGGGGTGAGGCATCTTTGCATCCAGCTCACATCCAGTCTGCTAAGTGCCTGTCTGCAGTTCTTTAGCACTGTCACCACAAACTACATATGTGTCAGTATGAGAGGAAGCTGCAGTAAACTACTGTAGCAGACAGCTCACCTCCTCTTCTCCTGTTCTGAAATTTAACTCCTTGCTTCTCTCTGCTTTGCAACAGAAGCGGCAGCACTTCCAATCTGAGACAACGGCACTGCAGGAAAGGAAAGGGGTGCAGGAGTGCCAAAAATAGAAATTGGTTTTAACTGTTAAGGTGAAGGAACAGGTGCTGTGTGTGTTTCAGTGCAACTAGGGTATGAAGGAAGAACGAGTTTTACTTTATTGGAGTGTTTTAGGATATATATCCAGATATATTTTTGCTGCCTCGTTTCAGTATACCACAGAAATGCATCATAGCTTTTCCATTCCCTTGCTTATGTCATACATTCGCAGCTGAAGATTTAAGACTCATCCAAAGGCTCGTGCTTTGCTTTGATGATAGATCCATGAACCAGAAAAATGACTTTTCCTTTTTTTTTTTTTTCCCTCCAAATAATTAATTTTTAACTCCTGCCCTACCTAAACATGCTTCTTCCCCTTTCTCTAATGGCAACTCATTTAATGTCAGGAGCTGAGAAGTGCTTTTGGAAGCCCATTTTTTAATATTATTTATTTTTTTATTTTGCAGTAGAACTGCAATGTTCAGCTTCTCTTCAGCCAAATACTTCTGCTTTAACCCCTGCACCTCTCTCCAGTGATAATCTCTAAACAATAAGCAGTAACATACCCTTTTGGCTCCAGACATATGACTAAACAGATGTTCTTCCCAGACGGGAGCAGTAGTAAAGCTGCAAACTTACAGGGTTTATCTCTATGTTTTTGATAGCACTTTGGTATACAGGATAAATCCTGCCCTGTGCCCTCCCACCTACACTTGTGGAGGTATCAATATGCAGGAGAACCTGTGTGCAGGACTGCAGTAGTAAAGCACACATGCCACAGAAATTTGTGCTCTGCTTTTCTGTGGTAAAGAGCAAATCAAAATTAACAGGTGCACAGAAAAGAAAATAGAGCCATAGCAATCTAGCATGGGACTCTTGGGGCCAAGGAAACAGTTTTTACTGCCCAAGGAATTTCAGCAAATGGCTAAAACTATTTTCTCCAGGGTGCATAAATTCAAACTTACCCAAGGCATCCAAGATACAGGGGTGGATGGCATTGCTCAAGCTCTGAGTCTTAAGGCATATACTTCTCAATTCTGCTACGACTAGAAAGAGTTCAAATAATTCCTTCACTGCATTTTAAAATAGTGAGTTGGTTAACTAAATGAAATTCTTAGATAGCAACTGTTTTCATGGAAACTCAGAGGCATAGGTCTGCTTTTTGCTTTACATCTAAAAGCTTCTGACAAAAGACTGGATAACTGGTAATATTTCTGGAAAAGGAGTAGTTTTTAATTGCTTCCTATTTAGACATTTAGTTAATGTTGGTAATCAGAGTGCTGTAAGACCACAAGACAGAGTAAAATGATGTCTCATCTGTAGTATGATTGCTATGGAAGAGCTATTTGTTCCTAATACCACTCCAACTCTGATGATAACAGGATGGACTGTCCAAGGTGCAAAACCTTTGTTAGAACACATAAGAGATTTGTGTCACTCTCCACATTTATGGGATGATATGGTGTCTTGCAAGTGATGGAGAAAAGAAGCAAAAAGGAAGAAAGATGCCCCTGAAAAATTGAGGAAAAAAAAACCCAGAGGTTTCTAGCTGGGATTTCACTGTAAGGAAATACAGATGGGAAAACAAAAAATACAGAAAAGGAGAAGCAACATCATTACACAGCTTAACTAACACTATAAATGTTAATGTAAAAAGAACAGAGATAAAAATTTGACATGTATGTATGAATAGCAGAGCACCTCTCTCTCTCTACTCCCTTGCTTTTATGAAGAGAATAATCATAATTTGAAATCATTGCACTACAACAATAAAAGGGTGTATCCTCTCAAGCAACTATTTACATAGTTTTATGTATATTCAGCTGCCATAAAAATCGAAGGAAACACTCACTAAACAATAAAATCTTGGTTTATGACTTCTGTCATCAACATTAGCAGCTTTACTGAACTATCTATTGAGAAAAATAGGGAGCAATAAAAAGCCACAATTCATCCCACTTAGAGGAAAAAATAAAACAAACGACTGAATACATTGTTCATTTAAGGAATAATGACAAAGCAATAGGGAGATAATTTTCTCCACCCTCTAAAATATTAGATCAGAACGCACAAACCTTTGCCAGATACCTGATGCTGATTCCAATCAGAAATGCATTTTAACTGTTTGCATGCATTTGCAGATCTAACCAAAACCTACACTATGGGAATGGGCAGAGTACAAGCTGGTTTTTTTGCAGCTCCATCATGCGGTAGCCCATCATACATTGCCAATAACAGGTTTATTAGGTCTGTATTGGTACTCAGAGATTTTATGGTTATTAATACTTTACTGTAACCATTACAAAGACTGCATTTTACAGAAGTGCTACAAGCAGAGCTGCTTTAGAAGAAGAATTGGAGCTCCCAGCTGCAGTCCGCTCACAGGAGTAACATGTACTTGAGCTTGCTCACTGAAGTGCTACATTACAAGGGCAGAGAGAGATGCGTGCAATTGAGCAGCAATATTATCACAGACAGCAGATAATTGGTTAAGAGCAAATTTTATAGGGGGCTTCTTAGTGTGAAGGTGGTTTTCAGTAAACCAAACCACTTCTATACTATACATTCAATTGCATTCTTGTGTCTCTCTGAGAAGATCTTCCCACAGCTGAATGCATGGGCATAAGCACAAAGCAACAACTGTGTTGAATCCTATTACTGTTAAGACATTGCTCCCCAACATTACCAGCAAGATCAGTCACAACATGGATTAGTGGGCACAAGGGTGATGGTATCTAGATGACCCTAGATGTCTTTTCCAACCTTAATGATTCTATGATTCTATTCTAATTGATGCTCAGCAGATGGTTGTTTTGAATACCTTGCCAATTCATACAATCATAGAATGGCCTGGGTTGAAAAGGGCCACAATGACCATCCAGTTTCCATCTCCAGACCAGGCTGCCCAGAGCCACATCCAGCCTGGCCTTGAATGCCTCCAGGGATGGGGCATCCACAGCCTCCTTGGGCAACCTGTTCCAGTTCGTCAGCAGCCTCTGTGTGAAATGTTGTTTGTATGCACTTAGCATCACCAGCATTTTGGATGGTCAGCCTCCTCTTTCAATTTTAACATCGCTGCTTTACTTAAGCAGTGCATGGGAAGAAGCACAGCTTTGCTTTAGACAGGGCATAAATCTTCTCTTGTTAAGGGATAACTTCTCATAGCAAACACGTGGGGTGTCAACCTCCCCCTCACACACCTGTGGTGAAGATAGATAGATGCTGCTTCTCTCCTACCTCCATCCGAATATACACACACAGCAGTCATAAAATGCGCTGACAAGGCCATTTAAAATACAAATATGGTTCAGTCATAAATAATGCCTTTCTTATAAGAATAGGAAGACAGATGAAAAGATTAGTCATTCAGGGCTTGCAGAACTCTGCTGCCAGCAAAATGGACAGGAGATGGAACAAGTTAAAAATGAAATACCGAAATACCAAAGATTTGAAACGTTTACTTTGCTTTGAGGCTTTTACATTAACACTCTGCATAGCTGTGGGAACAGGACCTGAGCTGATAATGTAAAGTTAGAAAGTTAGCCTTTTTTTTTTTTTTTTTTTTTTTTTTTTTTTTTTTTTTTTTTAGTACTAGGCAACAACAGGTATTGATTTGGTTGACTGTACAAGCAATCATCCCTGATTCCCAACACATCTAATTATCTTACGCAATTTACATGATGCCAGGTTATTTAATGACTATAATACTAGGAAATACATGAACCTTAATTTCCACTATTCCATCCTGAAGGTATAAGATTTAGACATTCAGACCTTAAACAAGTCTAAGTAAGTGAAAGTCACAAGGTTTTCAAAGGTTTTTTCCTCCCGTGCTACCAACAGGAGTCTCACTGGACAAACATTCTTCCTCTTGCTGCAATGGACAATATTAGTATGGGAAATCCACCTCCATGTTCACAAAAGGGGCAATCACCCCAGTCAGCAGCACCAGAATCCTTTCTGATTTCTCTTCTGCTGAGGTGAAACCCATTCTGTTAAAGTTACAATGGAAATGAAAGATCAATTTCTTCCAGTTATGATATTCCATAACAGAATATTTTTTTAAATAAAAATCATAAAATTGTATCACTTCTGCCTGAATTTTAAAGATGGGGAAAACTAGATAACTTAAAAGCTAGATATTTCCTTGGAGAATCTAATTCAGTGGCTGGAAAAGAGCTTAGCAATTCTTAGAACAGTCATATATCCTGACAAAGAAATGCCTCAGAAAAAGAAGCAGAAAGCAAAGGGAGATGGGATGAAAACAGAAACAAAAAAAAAAAAAAAAAAAAAAAAAAAAAAAAAAAAAAAAAAAGCTGTATATTAAGGATCACATAGGCTCCTGCTCTCCTCTTCCAATTTTGTTTTTTTCTAGGATATCTAACTTCCATCATAATTCTTATGCCAACCCTTTCCTCTTCAGAAATTACCCCTTCAGAACTCTGATGTGACATCATAGGTTTGCCCCAGTCTAATTTGCCACTTAAAACACTAGATATTGCATACAGATATCTCCATCAGCTTTTGTGATATATGGCAGAATTGTCTTCCAGGAGATGGAAGGAAGAATTTCACACATGTAGTCAAAGAGGGGTAAAGAAATAAAATGCAAGTATTTATGTCAACAGATCTTTCTTATGTGAGACCCTAGAAATTTTCTACTTGCCTTCTGCCATATTATTTTATGCTCTAGATTCCCAGCTATCTATGAGGCACTAAGGGACGTGGCTTAGTGATGGGGCTCAGTAGGACTGGCTGGAGGATGGACTTGGTGGTCTTGAAAGCCTTTTCCAATCCAGACGACTCCATGATCCTATGATTAATGGCACAAAAGGCCAAGAGAAGAGAGGATGTAGTGCTGTACTACACAGCTGCATGAAACAGCTTTAATTGTTGAAGCACATGAAATGGAAAATGAATGTCACGTAAAAGAATGAGAATCAGCACATCCCTGCACAAAGAAATGTATTTTACCACTATGCAATATAATGGCATAAGAGAGACAATGCCTTAAATTTAGCCAGTTCTTCCCCTTCTCTTATTTGTTAAGCTTTGCAATGGAGGCAGTCTTAATTATGGTACTTAATTTTGATTTTCAAAATTGATTTTCCACTCTAGTTTCTGCTGGTGCATAGGAAATTCTAGTGAGTCACACAAGCAACATAACAACCATTATCAGCCTTAAAAATAAATCAGAGCTTGCAAATTCCTCCTTTAGCCTTATCTTAGTCCCTTCTTCTGCACAAATTACTTCCTTATTCACCTTTCTGATAGAAAGTTTCTTCCTGTGAAGTTAAGAAATCACAACCAAAATGGCATAAAGACCCTCAGATGTGCCATTTGGCTGTTTAGATTCTTGTATGAAATCAAAGCACAGCGTATAAAATACAGTGATGTATTTGCATGGCAAGTAGTCCCATGGGAAATAATATCAACAATGAAGTTTATCTTTGGGGAGATAAAAATAAAGATGAAACAACATATTGAAGGCAGTGCTTTTGTGTGTCATCAGTATATTTTGCAAGGCATTTGATAGGAATAATCCCGAACAAAACAAAATCCGTTTTGGAAACGCTTTTACTACAGCACTGCATACATGCATCCCAACCCATAGTATTTGAGGACCTTTGTTTACTTTGTATTTGCAAGTAACTGTATGAGATGTTGGGATGTTATCTCTGTTCTAGAAAGGAATAAAATGAGGTGCCAAACAAACAAGCATGGGAATATATATATCATCCTATCGTAAACATTATTTTATTCCTGGCTGATTACAAGTTCACTTCTCTTTCAAACCTCTCCTTAAATCTCTCTTTCACTTTATCAGCCTCAAGAGCAAAATTAAAAAGTCAGTTTAAGCAGAAACATCACGATTTGTAGCCACTATATCGGTGGAACACATGGCCTCCTTTGACCTAGCATCATTTAACAGTTAGAGGTGAACGTGTCTAGCCCTCATCCTGATATCAAGAAAACCGTCATGCACAAGTAGCCCAGTTCAATGAACGGTGAAGCTCTAAAGAACTGCAAGTGATGCAATCTAAAAGGATGGGGGAAAAGGTGAGCTGTAAACTGAGTTCATGCTACTGCCATTTTTCCGATAGGCACATACACACTCCCATGTGTTGAGCCCACTCAACAAATTTATGAGCAACAGCAGGGCCCACGCATACTGCTCCCTGTTACCTTACAGTCTTGGCTGCCTTACACTGCTCTCCCCAGCCTCCACTAGAGCAGATCACTGCTCCCAACTGTGATTCTCTCCCTTCTTTTTCAGCCATATTATGTCATTGGCTGGGACATCCCCCATCTGAGCAGTCCCTGCAGACCCTTCCCCTCCAGAGGCTCCCACCTGGCCATTAAATGTTTGTTAAAAAACATAACCCATAAGTGGAGTGCAGCCAAACCCAACAGGCACTGGCTTCTGCTCCTTTTCATTGCAAATCACAGAATCACAGGGCTTGGAATAGATCAAGTCCAACCCCCTGCTGAAGCAGGTACCCTAAAAAAGGTTGCATAGATAGGTGTCCAGATGGGTCATGAATACCCCCGTAAAGGAGACTCCATAACCTTCCCGGGCTACCTGTTTCAGTGCTCTGTCACTCATACTATAAGGAAGTTCTTCTGCATATTAATACAGAACTTCCTATATTCAAGTTTTTGGCCAATACTCCTTGTCCAATTGCCACAGACCACTGAGAAGAGAAGAGCCTGGCTTCATCTGTTTATCTCCCATCTCTGTTTAAATATTTAGTAACATATATCAGGTCCCCTTTCAACCTTCAATTTTGCTCTTCACCTCTGTCCTCAGGTTTCCTAGGCTGTAATCTTCACTTGAGTATGCATTCTGACACTGTGAGCCCTAAGGGGAGAAGATGAGCAGTCCAGTGTTACAAGGGAAATCAAAAGGTATTTCAGAGGTAAATTGTTATAACCATTTCTGAACACTTTATGTGTTGAACCCTGGTTTAGAAAGCAATGTATTCTTGATTAAAATGCAAAAGAAAAGAGACACAAAGGAAAATGGCACAAAGATGACCGTAGGACTTAAGCACCTCTCCTATGAAAAAAAGGTTGGGGGAGTTGAGATTTTTCAGCTTGGAGAAGAGAAGGCACAGGGGAACAATCATTGTGGCCTTCCAGTACTGAAAGTGTGTTTATAAACAGGAGGGAGACCAACTCGTTACAGGGGCAGATAGTGATAGAACAAGGGAGAATGGTTTTAAACTAAAAGTGGAGAGATTTAAGTTAGATGTTAGGAGGAAAATTTTAACTCAAAAGGTAGTGAGGTGCTGGAACAGGCTGCCCAGAGAAGCTGTGCATGCCTCATCACTGGAGGCGTTCAAGGCCAGGCTGAATGCAGCTCCAGACAATCTCATCTAGTAGGTGGCAACCTTGCTTATGGCTAGGGATTGGAATTATCTGGGCTTTAAGTTGCCTCTTAATCCAAGCCATGCCACGCTTTATGAAAAGATTCTGTTTAGTCTGTCCAAATATAAGATGGTCTATTACTAAGTTTGATGGCCAAACAATAGAAGTCATCATAGAATTATTTAAGTAAATTGGAAGGGACCTTCAGAGGTAGTCTAGGAAGTCTAGGTAGTTTAGACAAGGAAGAGGTCTTCACACTGCTTATTTGTCACCCAAGCACAGCACAGGGTTTTCTCTCTTGATTCTGCCACAATTCTTCTGCATAAGCTTAATTATTCTTTGCAAGCCAGCTGCTCTGCCTCAAATGAAAAGAATAATGCTCTACCACACTGGGACAGGCTAAAGATAAAAGTATTAATGAATATGAAGTAATGTGATATAAAGAATTATAGAAAAGAGTGCGCCTACCCCCGCATTGGTTTGTACAGAACCTTAGAGAAATCTGCAGAAAGGTTTGCGCGAGTCTGTAACAAAACTGATTACACAAGTGGCTCATTGTAATGTGACAGATGAAAAGGTTCATTTTGACAATAACAGTAATAAATGGTGGTGTTTGTATCCGCTTTGACCTAAAAGAGAAAAGACTCAAAAGGAATATGAGGTCAAGAGAAAGAATGTAATTTTTGTTCATGTACGAGAAGATCTTCAGAAGAATGCAATGTATTATATGCCCCAATTATTAAAATATAAACTGTCTAGATAATATTTCATTAAATTAATAATATGGAAAAAATAAATAATAAATTAAAAAGGCTAAAGGTAAACACTGCGTCATGTTTTTTTCATCAGTACTCCCATTCTTAGGCCAAATATGAGAAATGCAGTTGCATAGAATTTTTTATGGTGAAAGCCAGGTGAAGAACTGAGGCAGGATGTGGATAGTGGGATACATTTTGATGATAGAAAAAAATCCTGAAAAATAGTTTTAGCTTTTTGTGACAACAGTTCAATATAGCATCTTTTTCAGCACTTTCAAGTTTTAAAATTTAACCTGAGTGTTTCAAGAGAATAGAAACTTCTGGAGTTCTCTATCCAGTAGAAAATTGAGAAAGCATTCCCTGAAAATGTCAAAATATTTTTCTTGCTTTTTCCATCAAAAATCAGAATATTTCAGCCTGCTCTATGGCTGCCAATACTGCTGTCTAAACTACATCTGCATTTAACATCCCCCTGAGATCCCAGTCAACAGATATTTTAAAAATTTCATTTCTGCACATCTCACTGAAAGTCCTTCCTTTTGATTCATGCTAGCAGCCTAGAAGATTCTCCCCCATGTTTTTGCAAACCGATTTTTACCAAGCCAGTCACATTACTTGCCTTCTCTATACCCTCCATGCACTTTATACACTGTAATCAACTGACCTGAACTTTTAGAAAAGCACAAGAACAGAAATTCATACAAAAGCAAGTAATTGACTACTTCCCATTTTTCATGCATAGTGGTAAGCACCACATTTCATGCCTAAGCCTCTGAGAAGAAGAATATAAGAAGAATGAGGGGCTGTTTCCCCATCACTCTGCAGAGCTAAACACATAGAATATTTAGTATAGAAATCTTTGGGGAAGCCAGATAGGTAGTGAACTAAACAAAAATTTCTCTTGAAAGGCTTCCAGCTGAAGGAAATAATGAACAGTGTGCCAAACTCCATTCCCAGCAATGAAGGGGAGCCCTGATTTCACTCAAGAGAAACAAATTCTTCTCTTCACTTTCTCCCACTTCACCATTCAAAGTCTTGAAATGTTCAGTGAAGGTAGAAGTGATAAAAGGTCCCAGACTTTTAAGGAGTACCTTATCAAGCAGGTTCAGGCTCTCAGATACTGCTGGTAGTCAGCTAGAGCCAACTTATCTCTTAATTAATGACAGCAGTTGATCTGGTCTCTGGTGAGCACCACTTCTAATCCAGATCCATATTACAGCAAGCTCTACATACAACAGATACTAAGGGCAGTACTTGCAGTTGCCTGCCTACCTAGCACTAATATGCACAACAATCTCACATTCCTCAGAAATCATTATTTCAACCAGCTAAGCACATCCAACTGCCAAATCTGTTCCGTTAAAATGTCCTCTGATGTATCTGTTGCTTGCTTTCAAGGCTGCTTGAAGTTTCTTACAAATATTGGATTAAGTAATACTCAGTTACAGTTATTTGGTAAGTTGTGTTCTGCCCTCAGTAATGATGTGGGTAAAGACACCAGAAAGACAGCAAATTGCAGCTGCATTGCACAAGTATATTGGTAATTTGTTGTGATTTAAAGATGAGATAAGCAGACAGCATGGTCTTCTAGTCTCAGATGGTTTCAGTCTGAAGAGGACTAAAGCAATATACCTTTTTTATTATCTCATCTATTATGGACAATAAATCACCATTAAAGCTCAAGACATAACATGACAACACAAATGTGTTATATGAATGCATTAGCTCAGTGTATTTCAAGGCAAGAGCTCAGTAGTAAAACTGAGAGAAACCTGCACAAGTTGTATCAGAACAAGTGCATGATATAACATACCAATCCTTTGGTTTCTACTGCATACTATGGCCACATTTCAAGCAATGTATCATGGATAAATGTTACTTGGTACATCTCATGTTTCTTTGCACATGTAAAGAGATAAATCTTTATCTTATAAATCACAGTTTCAACTGTTTCTAGGACAGGGCACACAGTTTAGGTTCCAGCCTCCATAACTGTGCATTTGGAAATGTGTAATGTGCCTTAGTGAAAGACCTGTGTTAGTATTTTCACAAGGTATACTCCATTATAAAAATTCAGGAGGTATTGTTTGTTTTAAAGTTTGAAATCACATACAAAGCCACTTACTCAAGTAGGAACAAAGCCGGGTGAGATGGAGCCCTGGGCAGATTGGTTGGCATCCGAACCATGGCAGGAGGTTGGAATTAGATACTACTCTTCAAGGTCCCGTCAAACCCAATCCATTCTATGATTCTGTGATTCTGTGATCATATGTTTCTATGATTCTGATTGTCAAAGATTACAAGAAGGGGAATTACAAACTACTTGCAAAATTGTGGCCTTCAGAAGTTGAGGTAATTTTCCCTCAAAGCTGCATAGTGTGACGGAGGCTTCTTAAGCTGATGCATTGCAATCTGATTTACAGTTACATTTAAACATCTGGTCCTCTTGGTTTATGTGCATTGATGAGTTCTAGTCAGAGGAACCAATAGAGTCTTAAAATGTTACGGAACAGCGGAACAGCATTTTTTTTATAACTATTTCATTTGTGTGTACTTCCTGGACAGGATTAAAGTCAGGGTTGTAAGTATGAGCCCAGAACACCATCATAATATTGTCATAGATGATTAATATTAAGCACCACAAATTTCCCAGCAAAGATATAACAAAGCAGAGTTATACAGTGGATAAACAGCATTATATACAAGGTGGTCACACACACACACACACACCCTTTATAATTCCTAAGAGTCAAATTCTCTTCTTCCATTGACTTATCCTGGGATTTTGTCTAATGAATGACACTGATTTTCTCTCAGTTGACTCTGGAAGAGCCTCCGTTCTACTGCTTACACATTCTTCATAGACTTAGGGATTCTATTATTTTCACATGAAAAAGCAGCTGACTAGTCAGTGTTCCTGACAATATCAGATACAAATGTTCCAGGTTGCCAAAACAATTTGGGCATTTAGAACATACCTAGCTAATGTCAGCACCAACCAAATAATTTACCAATAACTCTAGACTTTGGAAGAAAGGTCAAACTATAAACAGTTTTCATATTCTAGAAGTCTTACACAGTCAGTTCCTCCAGACTCATCTATTTAAAAAGCAAAAGCCATAACATACTTCAGAACACAACAAAAAGTAGTATTTTGCACTTAATTAGGCTTCTCAGTACATGTGAAAGTACTTTAGAAGTGTCCCTCTGGTCAATGAAAATAAAAATCGACAGCCATAAAAGCCCTGAATTCATTTGTAAATAGATACTGATTCTGGCACTTCACTCCAACCTAATTTATCCTACACGAAGAGAAATGATGCAAGAACTACCAATTTATTCTTTGTTAAGCAGAGAGCATTGCTCACAGTATTAAACAATCTGAACTGCATCTATTTTTCCTATGTACACTTAAATATTTTCAGTAAATCATAATTAAGTAATTTTCCAGTTCTGTACTATGATATATATTCCTATTATTTTAAAATTTTCAAAAATTCATCTACACACATGACAGAATGTTTCAGGATAGACCAAACAGATTTTCTATCACATGTTTAATGTGAAATGATGCATTTTAACAAAAAGATTTGAAAAGCAAAAATTCAGTAATGTGCATAACTCTAATTAGACTGCAACTGAGCAGAACTGTTCAGCTGCCTTGCCTAACAGCTGGTCTGATTCTCTGAGGGAGGAGCATATTTTTACAAAACATTTTATGAGGCCACACACTGAGCACCACAGGAGTTTATTATAGAGGCAGACAGGTTGATTAATAAATATCAGTTTTGCTTTGGGAATCAGAAATGTAAGTGGTTTGCCCGTCCAAGATGCCTAGGCAATTTATGGATTTCTGCTTATTTACATGTGTGTAATTTAGTGATTCTGAATGTTATATTAAATAAATAACCTCAAGCATCACTAGCCAAGTTCTTTTATCAACTTCTCAAATGCTTATACTTGGCAACATTCAGAAGTGAAAACAACGATCTTCAGACAGAAAGATTTGTAGAAAATGAGGATAAAACAGCTGAGCCAATATTTAACACCAATCTGTCTCCAAGACACATGTACAGACAGCCTGGCAAGATAACTAGGGCAGGAGGAGTGGAAAGAGAGGAGGCCAAAGACTGCGGAGTGTTAGATTTGCAGTTGTGAGTCACTTTATCTTCTGAGTTACTGAGCAAGATGGATGTCATGACCTTTCACACAGCATTGCTGAACAAAGTGCAAGTAATGCTGAATGTCAGCCTGGATGATAACTTGAATCATTTTATAAAAGCTCCAAAATATTTGAATTTTTTCAAGAAGCACAACTTTTCGGAGGCTACCCATTCTGTATTCTGGACCTAATCCTTCTGCTTTGCAGTTCTGGTGAACAATAAACATAAACAGTTCTGTATATTTTTTTAATGAAATCTGTCTCTGGCAGTAACTTAGTAAATGATTCATAGTTAAACAAAGATATTTTTGGTGTATCTGTAATGTATAAAGAAAAAATATTCAGACTGTAGGAATGTAGAAACTGACTCACAATATTGGGACTATAAATCTTTTCTCTATCTATCACTGTTATTTTCTTAACCTTTCAGTTAATTTTACAGATTGCTATTGTTTTCTTTTGCATTTCATGTTAGAACTTAATTCTGCTAACCAGTCCTTGCTGACAGCTCCTGTCAATGCTGTGATATGAACAATTGTCCCAAGCCATTGAACTCTTAATTCAGAACATCTCTTGGAAGACACCCACACAACATTTCTTATGTAGTCCTATGTCATTAGGGCCATCAGTAGCATATTAACCATATTGAAGACAAGATTTATCTTTCTATATGGATAGGATGAGGTATATTAATTTTCTGCCAACTCATTCATACAAACTGAACTTGCTCAGAACATACAAGCAGGGTTATCTTGTCAGCAAGATTATCTGCCCATTTACTGTTGACATTCTCATCAATGCCTTCCTTCCTTCCTTCCTTCCTTCCTTCCTTCCTTCCTTCCTTCCTTCCTTCCTTCCTTCCTTCCTTCCTTCCTTCCTTCCTTCCTTCCTTCCTTCCTTCCTTCCTTCCTTCCTTCCTTCCTTCCTTCCTTCCTTCCTTCCTTCCTTCCTTCCTTCCTTCCTTCCTTCCTTCCTTCCTTCCTTCCTTCCTTCCTTCCTTCCTTCCTTCCTTCCTTCCTTCCTTCCTTCCTTCCTTCCTTCCTTCCTTCCTTCCTTCCTTCCTTCCTTCCTCTCTCCCTCCCTCCCTCCCTCCCTCCCTTCCTCCCTCCCTCCCTCCCTCCCTCCTTGCCTTCTTGTTTGTTTGCTTATTTATTTTATTTGCTCTTTATTTTGAATGTCTTTTAGCTTGCTTCAGAATTCTCACAGCGTCATTCCTTTCAACTTGCTCTCACTCCCTTTATTCCCTAACATAATCTAGCATCCATCACAACATTTGGAAGAAGATTATCCACTATTTTTTTACTACACTTCCTTGCTGTACTTGAGTCCTAACCAACAATATTTTTTGAGAACTAGGAATTAGGCAACTTTCTGAAATGCAAAAAAAATAAAAATAAAAAAAAATCTAACAACCTAGCTGTTTAAAAAAATAAAAATCAATACCACATCCATAATTCATTAAAAAACTGTCACTCTTCAAATATGTTTTAAGCATCTCATTCTACCTCAGAGGTTTTAAGTTTATGAGAGAATCTTTCATGCTTATGATTCAGAAACCAGAGTCTTGCTTCAAAATTTCTTCACCATAACATAAAGGATTAATCAGTTAAAGAGGAACAAATTTGGAGAGATTACTTTGATAGTACACTGTTATTACTGAGTGCACAGAGTACTTTTTCCTATTTCTCTTGAAATAAAATGTTATGAATAAAGCAGAGTCTGTGAAAATATCAAAACACAGATGCAACTGAACCATTTTTACCTGTACTAAAAATAAAAAAGACAACAAAAACCAAAACCAAAACCAAAACCAAACAACAAAAAACCTGACTATGAAAATGAAAAAGCCAGAAATATGTTACCTGCTAAATAAACACTAATTTTTGAAAATAGTATTTTGGATATAGATCATCCTCAAGCAGTATGCTTGTAAACTGTTCATCCATACACACACATGCACAGATACACAAATGTATAGATGATGGAGCACTGCATAAACTGTTCATCCATATACACACATACACAGATACATAAATGTATAGATGATGGAGCACTGCATAGAAAAGGAAACTGGTTTTACCAACAATTTGGCACTGCTTTCTAACAGTTTTGTATGTTCTACTGGCCTTGCTATAGGCACATTTCCTGATCTCTCCCTTCTGTATAAACTCGTAATTATTTGGGAAGGTCAGTACCTCCCGCTCTGCAGCTCTGTTCAAGCTCTGTGGTGGAGCTGCCACTCACAGATGATACTGGGAAAAATGCCATGACCGGAGAGCTGCTACTTGTTTTCTGTTGTCTTGTTTTCAAAAGGAGAAGCCAAAATAGCTCATATTTGTATCTCAGTGTTTTTACAGTTTTTAGTCTCAGTAATACATGTTACAGATGGACATCGTAAGCTATAGCTGCAAAATCATTTCCAGAAATATTTGTAAAACAATTGCCTTTCATAAATTGAACAATTTACCCTCAAACCAACATGATTTCAGGTTCTGTTGCTCTCTGAATAAACAAACCCTGTTTTGCTTCAAAGCAGTCAGCTTCTTCCAAACGTTATACCTTGTTCTACATCCTTCCATATTGTCTATGTGGGGCCTTTTATAGGCTGAACCGTCCCAAAGAATCCATCAGCACCTACTGTCTTGACACTAAGCTCCAGCTATCACCAGTGCAGTGCTCCTGGGATATCTGAGGGTAATTGATCACTTCTTACATAATCTGTGTTCAACCATCACACAAATCCAGCAGTACGACACAGCTGCTTTCTGCTAGTATCATGGGACCTGTGATGTCAGACTTGGACTGAAATATCTAACTTCTGGATATCTAAAATCAGGTGAGGTGAATCATGTCTTGACAGAGGCATTACGTTTTCTATATTAATGAACAGAAAGTGCCCATTTGTGTTTTTCCACGTGTTGACAGACAGGATTGTGTAATGATGCTCTTTTTGTATAATTAATTGTCTTGATATAAAGAGAAGCACTGAAAAGAACATTTGGGTTGATAAGATTGGTGGCACTTGAAGGCCTTAGTCTGAATATGTTTTTGTGACTCCCATTTCCACTGGCTTTAAAAAAAGGACAAGATCTTAATTCTTGGTTTCATATTCCACAGACACAGATGCCCAGTGAAGTGAAAAGATGCACAGAATCATCCCCATGACTTTAAATATATGGAAATGTATATATCCGTAATATGGAGCTGTGTTCCCTGTATGCTTGTTTTCCAACAACATTATTTGGAATTCCGATGGACTTTTCAACAACTCTTTTTTTCTAAAGAGTCTTCTTTACACAGGACCAGTGACACATCCATTTCTTATTGCTTAAGAAAGTCATGCCTACAGTTTATTTCAGATAACATATTTTATTTCCTAGCCAGACACTCTAGTTGTATTTATAATCATGGATTAGAAGATACTGACTTGACAATGCTCAGGGATAGACCCATTTAAGACTAGTCCTTGGACACAATATTTACAAATTAAACAAAAATCTGGGATTTTATATGTTCACCATCACTTCTGTCCTTCATATAGTCCAGGAGATTTAAGAGAATGGCATCTTACCATTCATTTTCTGTCCAAGACAGATAACTCTTGTAAAGATAAATGTGCTGCCAGACTGCTCTACTGTCTCCTAGTGCATCATTTTAAAATTTCATGACTTTTTTTTTTCTGTTTTTTTTTTTCTCCACTAAGCCTAAGATAATGCCTATAGAGCTTTCTCTCCTATAATGCAAGGAAGAATTGTAAAACATGCCAAAGTCAAATGTATTCAGTAATTCCAGTAATAGGATTCATTTCGCTTAAGTAGTCCAAATAAGTAGTTTGCAGCATCGAGATTTCAGACTGCATTTTAGCCTTCATGATATTATATACTTCTTTAGAGGGTATCTTTGTGAAGCCTATTAACATTGATGTTATCACTTTAATGCCTGACATCGTCAATACAAGGCAATGAAGGCAATGAAATAGAATGAAATAGTTAAATCGGAGGCTACTGCCCTTTACTATCATTCCCTGATTTCAAAATATAAGCTAGATCTGAAAACTGCAAAATGCAAGGATATGTTATGCATTAAAGCTATAAGGTACAAATTAATTCTAGAAATCAGGGAACATTTGACAGGAGAAATATGTGTCAGTTTGATCCCAGTTATGACAGCAGTACTGAAAGCAAGTGTCCAAAATTGAACATTTCTGATGTAATAATTTCAAGAGAGAAGCTCCTGAATCTTTAATTTATATCTAAAATTCTGTGCCTAGACATGGTATGGGAAATGGGCAAAATTTGTGAACTAATCTTTTAGGTCAGATGAGATAAAAACTAAAATTATTTCCTCATTTACCTCCTTGCTTTAGAGATCAAAATCATGTTTCTGGCTTGCTGATACAATTATTTGCTTGTATGCTTGCCAGGCAGTGTAGTACATATCCATCTTCACTACATGCTCTATGCCAGCAATTGCTCTGCTTGTGCTAGGCAGTTGGAAACCAATCTGTTAAAGTCCACAGCATGACGCAAAGCCATTCTCCTCTCCTCCTAACACCTTTCTCATTGAGAGTTGCCTTAAAGAGCAATCTCTCTCCATCAGCACATTGCCCGCCCAATAGATCTTACAGTCTACGCACAAGTTTTTAAATTATGCTTTCTTGGCTTAGCAGGGTTTTTTATGAGTTGGCAGAAAAGCACACAGATGAAAAACTGCTTGGTTCTACCTCAGCTAGCTATATATTCCAATATAATTTGGGTGACCATTACCCAGATATTTCTCTGGGCAAACAGAAGATCTGGGTAATTCATCAGTCTGCTAACATAATCCTCATTTAAATCCTGATGCACAGCAGAAAGTACTTAATATTACAATATATCACCTATCTCCCTTGCTGGCATCAGTACAGGAGGAGTCTCAATTTTCTTTAGGAATCTACATTTAAAGTTGCATGAGAAGAATGAATGTACTGTACAGATGTGACTTCGAAAATGTCTGCCTTGCAAATTACACAATCTCCTACACAAGGCAATCTGACAATATCTGATCCCTGCTGCTGGGATGGATGAGTTTCCATCAACAACTGGAAATGACTCCTTCAGCACTTATCCATCATGTCTGAAATCCTGCTGTCCTATTAAAGCATCTCTGACTCATTGCAAACAATTTAATTTGGAACAAAAAAATTCATTTGTTATGCACAACACTGAATATTAGCGATGGGATAGAACTGCTAGGGCATGGAAAGGGATTTGGGAAACTGGGCTTCAGCTGCCTGCTCAGCTATGAAATTACTGTAAAACTGCTCTTTTCTCCACTGTGTACCTTTGTTTCAGCAAATCGGAAGAAGATGATAATACTGATTACTCCCATAAAGCATGTCAGCATAGGCAGATTAAAACTGCTTTATAGGTCAATATAATTAGAGAAAGGTGAGGTTCTGTACTTCTTATTTCATCTGAAAGATTTATCTATATGTGCACAGTAATTTGTTTAAAGCTCCAAGAATATATTATTTGCAACCTCCCTTCACATTTCACCTTTATCCTTTCTTCTTTTAGGAGAAGGAAACCAGGAAAGAGAACCATTCCTTCATCGAATAAGTTTTCCTGTAGCCTACTACCAGTTGTTTCATTCTAAATTAGTAATCAAAATTAAGAATGAAATGTAGACAGAGTTAGCACAACTTTTGTGCTGGTGATTGCAGAATGAGGAGTTTAAAATGAAAGAAAGCAATTTGAGAATGGTAAAGAACTGCAGAATAGCTCTTTAAATAGCTATGTAAAATTTAGCAAAGCTATACTCAGTGCAGATATTGCAGGCACTTTTGTGCAATGCAGTTTCTATGCTGGAACTTCAAAATGTCATAAACAATAAATAATGGAAAAATGAGGAGCTTCTTGAATTGTAAGCATATGTCCATTAATAAAACTGGCACTGCAAAACCGAGAAATGCTTTTGAGGTAAAGATGTAACATAACTTCATTAATTAGTCTTCATTAATTAGCTTCTAATGACCAGAAAGTTCCTCTCAGACAACATCACATAAAGAAAGCCTTTATAATGCTAAATAAATTAAAACATTTCTTAGAGCATGTGAAAGAACTATCTCCTAGTCACAAGATGCTTTTTTATCTTACTGTGCTTTAATTGCTGTACTTCTTTCCTACCTTCTATTTTCTCCCAGAGCTACACTTTTCTGCCCTAAACCAGATTCAGAATTTTGAAGCATCTAGGACCACATTTTTAGTCCTACTCTGCAATTTAACATGATTAGCTACAACTGTTAGAATTATTAGAAAGATTTCAAGTGATAATTTTTAGAATAAAGTATGGCTGCACAGATTTCTTGCTGAAAAAAGAACCAAAGACTTGCTTTTGCATTCAGCTGTCTAGTGATGGTGGTTTATCTATGCAATATATTAAATTTTATGTCAACTTTATTTTCTCTGATTACCACTATTTTTATGTATGAAATCACCAGTATTTGGCACAACTGAAATTTCTTTCAGAAAATTTGTTCAGCACTTTTTCTTTAGATTTTCTAACACAAAGGAAGAAAAATGTTATGAAGGAAGTCAAGTAAATAATGAAAGGATGCTTCTTACACTACTTCAAGTGGTAGACAGTTTTTCTCTCTGTCTGGCACTTTACAGAAATATTTATCACTCTGATGCAACTTATTTCTTTTAATTTAACTATTTTAAAAGAAGTACATCCTTTCTTCTCATCTTTGCTGGTTTATTTTTCTTCAGAATGAAGGTCAATAAAGTATAATAAGGAAAAAGAGTTGTTAAACCTTTAAGAAAGATGAAAGTAAAAAAGACGCTTAAGATGGATTCTGAATTTCCTTCTTTGGAGGTGGTTGAGCAGACAGTCTCTCTTCATGAGAATCAGGATGCAGCAATCAGAGATAAGTAGAGAAGAAAAGTAGGATGAGTGAATACGGAAAGCACTCCTTTAATGTAAAGAGAATGGTGCACAAGAGTTGTACAAGCACAGCAGCAACATGTTAATGGTTTATGTTGATATTTTTTACGCCTTATCAGAGTACTTAATGTTCATACTGTGAGGCAAAGGCTCTTCTAAGAAAGGCTGATGGATAATGAACAAGAATTCCCTCAATTGATGCATGGGAAAAGCACAACTACCCAAAGAAACAATCATCAGAAGTAGAAAAAGTACTAAAAAAAAAATTAAAGACAGTAGTCTCAAGAAAATCAGGATCAGAAAGATCAACGTGGTGAACAGGAGATGAACTGACACATGATTGAAAGCATCCAACTGCAGTCGGATGAGTAAAAGAAAACCTCAGCTCTGTTCTGCAGCCTCAAACAGGTGGTTTCAATGCTGAACAAACCCAAGTCCTTCAGGAGCACATTCCAGGAATAAAACTGTAACAACATAAATCAAAAGTACATTAACAAATACTGCTGCTTAAAGTGTGTTTAGGGCTGGTGATAGCATAAATTTCATTCAGTATCAAATACAGGAAACATAGCCTAGTGAATATGATAAATCAACAATATTTCAGCAAAACATTTTTTTTCCTGTGTCACAGGCAAAAAGCCACACAGCTTCATTATTCTTAAAGCATCACCATCAGTGGTAGATTGCAACGGGTGAATATTTCCTGTATATTATATGAGGCTTATTCTTAATTTATAATAAATGGCAGTGGAAAAAAAGAGGCAAACCTGAAAATTCTCCAGTGCATACTGAATCACTGGTCATTCCACCCTCGTAAGAATTTGAATTTCAACAAGAATTTTTAATTGAACCCCCTGGATTTTAGTTTATGATTTAATCTACCAAGTTGCTAAGGCAACCAATGATTATAGCTGTTGGGCAAAATTCACAGAATTGTTAATCGATCTTAATCTGGATACAGTGTATCAGTAGTTATTTCAAAGGGGAAATAGAAAATGCTAAGGAAAAGTTTGGGTTTAATTCTTAAGTTACAACATGGAATGACACTAGAATTGTAAATATGCTTTCTATGATAAATATCTATATTAGAAATACCATATTTTAAAATTGGGTGTTCCAATAGAGAGGAATCTTTTGGCAAGGTCTATGTATCCCTCGGCAATGTCTCTCTCAGAAACATCTAATCAATGATCTTTTTAATGTGTTTGACTCTCCCTCTGCTCTGAAGGGGGAATAATGGATTTACCCTGATTGAAGGTCACAGTCATTATTCCAATATGATTGTGTTAGAGAATAACCTTTGTATGACGCTATTTCCATTTGTGTAATATTTGCCTGGCCCTCAATATGAAATGTAATGGCCAGCCAAGGTGTAGTCAAGAGTTTGTGCCTTTTACCTTTTTTCCACCATGAAATTTAAACAGTTGCCCCAAATTTCTGAGCCTCTTTCAGTTTCACATTTCACTGGCAGATAAACTTGCCTACCAGAATATTCAAGTAATTTTGAAATTACATGTTTTGAAAATATTCTTAATATCAAGTGTAATTATTATCTAATACATAGCATATCCATTCTAATGTCCACTGGTAGTTAGCCAGAAAGTGTATTTTCTGTTATATGATCTTATTATGTGTCCACAGATTTATGTATTCCGTTTTATTTAACCTAGCAGTTATGAGAATGCTTTCACTCTGGCTTAGTTGAACTCACTTTTAAAGAGAACAGCTAAACTTCTCTGAAAATCCAAAGCTAGTATCTAATCCCTAATTAGACTGTTCTGAAATCAGTGCCTCCTATTTTATCATGTTGGCCCATGACATTGGATGTGGATGCTGGTGTTTTGGCAGTAGATGTGAAACCTTCCACCAATATTCCATTACATCCATGACAAATGGCAGCATTGGGGCAGTCTGGTAGAATGATGTCTGACATGGAAGTGTGCATGATGGAAAGGTGTGGAAATGAATTCTTATTTGTGTAAAGAAAAGGCACCCATTGACATTCATAGATGCAGTTTGTATCTGTTCTAATTTCCGTGAAAATAAATAGAAGGCCTTATTTTCAGAATAGGCTACGTATTTCACAGGAGAACATTAGCTATAGTATTTTAAGGCAACATTTCGCAGAACAAAAGTATTTAGTTATTCAATTTATTTATTGTTTCTTCAACATTTATTTCTCATTTGTTGTCTATTCCTCACTTTCATTTGCTCTTGTAATCTAGAATATCTCTTTTTCACTGTGCTTATAGGAAATCCAGTATCAAAATGAAAACTATATTAGAAAAAAAAGTGATAGGAAGGAACATCAAAGAAGGGCAGAAATCAAACTGAAAGCACTGAATTATTACAACTCAGCTTTTTAATTATTTCTAGTTTTCTCATTTGCCCTTCTTCATCTTCACAGTAATTTTTTATCCCCCATGCTTAATATAAATTCCTTATTTGTTTCTGTCTTTTCATTTTATCTATCTGCTGCACTCTTTAGCATTATCCATCTGATTTCTTTCTGCCTTCCAGTAGTTAACTATGTTATAGTTTCTAAATATTTTTTCTTACGAAATTTGTGTAGCTGTTTTACCTAATAAAAGCATTTTAATGAAGAGAAAACCCTGGATTACTTTGTAAGAATGAAGGAACCATTCAAAATTAAGATTTCTAGGATTCGTTGCAAGTATATTACATAATATACAAGTATAATACATAATATTACACATACATGC
Source organism: Excalfactoria chinensis (assembly GCF_039878825.1). NCBI lineage: Eukaryota > Metazoa > Chordata > Aves > Galliformes > Phasianidae > Excalfactoria > Excalfactoria chinensis. The sequence goes on from NC_092825.1 coordinate 177,694,852, forward strand.
ACAAATCACAAATACATAGAAATGACTATCAACTGCTTTCCAGTCTTTCTAAGAAAGTTAAATAAGACAATGCTTTGAACAAATGAAAGGAATTGGAAAGATGAACACTGTGCATTTAGCTGAAAATTATGATACTCCAGTAATTTAGTATGGTATGTGCACTGCAGTGTACATAAAACATTATTTTATTTAAGCAGAATGCTTAAGAAGTCACAACTGAAATTGAAACTTCATCCCTTTTCCACTATATTTGAATACACCTTTAAAATGTTCCTAAGATGTCATCCTCCAAGCTTTTCCAGCCTGACAGCCCAGCTTTATTTCCCTCCCCCCCAACCCCAAATTTATAATAAATAGAAGATGAGAGCTAAACAAAACATATTCATGAGAGAGATGCTCCAGGTCCTTCATCATCCTTGTTGTGCCCTGCTGGGCTCTCTCCAGCAGTTCCCTGCCTTTCTCAAACTGGCGAGCCCAGAACTGGAAGCAGCACTTCAGATGTTGCCTCACCAGAGCAGAGTAGTCCTTCTTGGCCACAGGAGGCACACCGCTACCTCACAGTCAGCCTGTTGTCCAAAAGGACCCCCAGGTTCTTTTCAGTAGAGGTCCTCTCCAGCAGGTCATCCCCTAACCTGTACTTCTGTGTTCCATTATTCCTCCACAGGTATGAGACTCTTCACTGGTCCTTGTTGAACCACTTCAGGTTCCTCTCTGACCAGCTCAGCCTGTTCATGTCTTGTTGGATGGCAGCACAGCTTCCTGGTGTGTCACTCACTTGTTTCAGCTTTGTATCATCAGAATGAACTCTATCACTTCATCTGGCTCACTGATTAAGATACTAAATTAAGATAATTATTTATTAAGAATATGTATATATTCTATATATATATATATATTAAGGTACTTCTTTACTTCTGTAAAGAAGATTGGATCCAGCACCAATCCCTGGGGAACACCACTAATTATAGGCCACCAGTGAGACTGTGCCACTGATCACAACCCTCTGAGCTCGGCCAGTCAGCCAGTTCTCATTCCACCTCACTGTGCACTCATCTGTCTCCTCCTAAGCTTCATTACAAAGATGTTGTGAGAAACATCTCACAAAGGTCTTGATGATGTCAAGGTACACAAGGTACACATGGCTCCCTCCTCATCTCTTCAGACATTCATGACTATGACACTGTAGAAAGCTACTAGATTGGTCGAGTATTATTTCCCCTTTGTAGACTGACTTTCTTCACTCCTACTTGCCTGGAGATGACATCTATAATTGCATCAGCTTCCTAATGACAGAAGTGCAGATGAATGGCCTGTAGTTTCCTGGGACCTCCTTCTTGCCCATTTTGTAGACCAAAGGAAAGTCTTCCTTTCCCAATTGACATTAATCAGGATTTCTGCCAAAGGACAGACTATCCCCCTAACAATTACACATGCACAGATTAACAACAAAGTAAAACTGGGTCTGATGCCTTCATCATCTGCTATTTGATCATAATTTCCCCAGTCTGTAAAGACTTGCTCATACTTGACAAAAAGCTACATTTTGCCTGACTCATTCTCAGATTTTTCCTTACCATAGTTAAGTCAAAATGTAATGACAGATCAGGTATGTATAATTAGTAACATATCCAAAGGATTTTCTAAAAAAAAAAAAAAAAAAAAAAAAAAAAAGGACAAAATGATTTTGAAAGGTAAAAATCTAAAAAGAATGATTCAGGCAAATAGTTTATGAATGACATTTAATGAAATGCTTGTCAGAGCGCAATCCCTACATCATCTAATTAATTACTAGGTAGGTCATAAAAAAAAATCATTGTCTTTGACTCCAAATACAATAAGTTTTAATTTACACAGTACTGTAAGTAGAGCCAAGTATTATTCATGGAAGACTGGATCTTAGAAAGCCTTTCTGAGCTGATTTAAACACTGTTTTTATTTTGTTCCACTTTTACTGAATATAAAGAAAGCCAGAAATGGCACCTCTCATCTCACATTCCCCTGATTCTTTGGACCACAGTGTGGGAGGGATATATGGTAACTTATCCTTAAAAGCTCTGTAAGTATGTAAAGTTAAACATCTGAACATTTCAAAGAAAAGAAAGAAAAATAAAACAGAAAAGAAAAAGAAAGAGGAAAAGAAAAGAAAGGGAAAAGGAAAGGAAAGGAAAGGAAAGGAAAGGAAAGGAAAGGAAAGGAAAGGAAAGGAAAGGAAAGGAAAGGAAAGGAAAGGAAAGGAAAGGAAAGGAAAGGAAAGGAAAGGAAAGGAAAGGAAAGGAAAGGAAAGGAAAGGAAAGGAAAGGAAAGGAAAGGAAAGGAAAGAAAAAAAGAAAAGAAAAAGGGGAGGGGGGGAAGGAAAAGAAAAAGAAAAGAAAAAAAGTTTTAAGTCCGCAGCAAGACAAATGAGTCTATATATATATATGTGTATATATATATATATTGTGTGTGTGTGTGTATGTGGAGGGAGGAGACTCATAAGCATTTGCCAAACAAGCTAGCCAAGAGCAGGTAGGGAATGCAGCATTAACATGGCAAAATGTATATTTAGTCAAAGTTGGTGATAAATGGCTCACTGCATACAATGAAAAAGTTTACTATTTTAGAGTTCACAGTACTTAGTGTGGAAATTGTTTGTAGTTAAGGTGTGAAAGTAACTTTTATTCTATATCTTCATAAATCAAGGTAAATTCTCAAACCTAGAAGGCTTGCTGCATGTGTTCTCTGAAAGCCTGTACATATTTTGGCACATACTCATAGCTAAACCTTTGAAAATAGTGGATTATTCTCTCAGTCACTAAAGAAAGGTAGAAATCAGGTCAGGTAAACTTGAAATTGTTCGCTCAGTCCAATACAAAAGCTTTCATCTGGAAACGAGATTAATATTTCTTTTTCTATGCTTGCTTTTGAAGATTTTGTTCCATTTCGGAATGCCAGCTTAAAAACACAAGTCCAAAGTTATTTTGTATCTTTGAAATAAACTGTTTTGACTCCTTCAAAACAAACCTGATATCAAAAATGTCAATACAAAATGCTGTGATTTCTGCTTAGCTTTCTTCTCCTTTATTCATATGAAATTGTTTGCCAAATTTACTTGAAATGACATTTATATTTAAAAAATATATATATTTTGTAGCAGATTTACTATTAATAATCACCAACTGTATTCATGGTAAACACTGTATAGTTAAATTCTCAGCTTTAAGCTACCACTTGCATCGAATTTGTGTGTATGGATTTTTATTCATTATTTTTTATTGAGAGATACAGTTTCTTGCAGCCATGTTACTTAAAATCAAGAAAAAAGACTATTTTTTTTTCCCTATATTCAAACCTGACACAGTTCTGTAAGTATTTCAAAAGCATCACACATGTCAAGTTCAGCAGACTGCTCCTTGTACACGATGTCAAACAGCAAATAACAGCAAAACCCATGAGAAGGTAGCAGCATTTTGTAGGATCAGCATTTTTTTGCATGGTTAGCTTTCTTGAGACTTGTCAGCTGATAGGAGAAAGCCTGTAACTTTACTTGCTCTATAGCAGTAACTCCAGAATGAATGAAGTTGTGCATTAAATTCTGTGATCCCTAAGGTGAGACTGGAAAACTACTCTTCCATTTATTTAGGGTTTTTTAGCCCACACAGAACTTAACAAGTTTCTACTACATTAAATTACTAGATTACCAGATTGCTTTAAATAAAATGTCTTTTGTTTCTCTCAGTCTGTGTATGAATTCCTCAGACAATGATGCAGAAAGGTAACGGGTATGTTCGAAACCTAACTCCTTTTCAACTCCTTTTCTTAGAAAAATGTGAATGTTTTATTAAGAGCATGATAAAACTTCATCATAAAATTCAAATATATAGGTGTGAATGATACACACAGGTAGTTCTTTGATTACAGAATGAACATTTATCAACGGTATAAAAACATACCATAAAATAGCAGTGGATGTCTTTATACAAGAGTGAATTGTAAAGAGGAAACAATGCATCATGATTACCTTTATGGAGCATTTAAGACCACACTGCCTCTGATGCCAATTTTCAGGTTTTTGAGAGTCTGGTACAAAGGAGGCATCTAAGTATGAGAAAATCTGTTTTTAGAGAGTAACTCAGCCTTACAATTCTAGTTACCATAATAGCTTTGAGCCTAGGAATGAAATACAAAAAAAACTGAAAGACAAACTTAATTGCTGTTAATCAATTTGGAATTTTTAAGCCTATTACACAGCTTAGGTTACCTAATTCACGTCTTCAAACAATAGATATGATTTTTTCCTTTTGCAGATTCCTGAAATTACCACCAAGCTAGCAGACTTCTGGAGTTCCCAATCTGTAGAACCTTGAAAAGGTTACACATGACAGGTTATTACATTCTATTAAGCAGCAACCTGTTTTATCAGAAAGTGGGGACAGGAACATGCATTGCACTCTTCAGCTTAACTGAAAGCCTCACTAGAATATAATTCCATATCCAACTGCACAGTTGCACATGATTCATATGTTCTGATTTCTCCATCTCCTCTCAGAAATGTCCTGCTTTTTCACGTCCTGAAGGAATTGGATGATGTGGTCACCAAGCTGCTCTCCCCCATTTTTGAAAAGTCATGGCTGTCAGGCATAGACCCCTGTGACTGGAAAAAGGAAAACATCATTCCTTCAAGAAAGGGCAAAAGCAAGATCCAGGGGACTAACTACAGAGCAACCAACTTCACATCTGTGCCTGGGAAGGTCTTAGAGCGGATCCTCCTGGAAGACATGTTAAGGCACATGTCATATGTGATCTGAGGGAGCCAGCATGGCTTCACCAAGTGCGTTTTGTGCCTGAGCCATCTGGTAGCCTTCTATGATTGAATGATGGCATCAGTGGACCAAGGAAGGGCAGCTGATGTTGTCTACCAGGATTTGTGCAAGGCCTTTGACATGGACCCCTCACCACATCATTATCTCTAAATTCGAGAAATATGGATTTGAAGACTGGACTATTTGATGGAGAAAGAGTTGGTCAGAGCTGACAGAAAGCTGTGGTCAATGGCCCTATGTGAAGGTGGAGGCTGGTGATGAATGTTCTCTGTCTACAGGAGTCTGTCTTGGGACTGGTGCTCTTCAACATCCTTATTAATGATATAGATAGTGGGATTGAGTGCACTCTCAGCATGTTTTCAGATGACACCAAGCTGAGTGGTGCAGCTGACAAAATAGAAAGAAATATATCATTTACAGGGACGTGGACAGGCTTCAAAGGTGGGCCCAGATGAACATAATTAAGTTCAACAAAGCCAAGTGCAAGGTGTTGCATTTGGATCATGGCAGAGTGGAAGAACTCACTGAGCGGAGCCCCCGTGGAGAAGAATTTGGAGGTTCTAGTGGATGAAAAGCCGGTCATGATCCAGTAGTGTGCATTAGCCTCCTGGAAGGCCAACAGTATCATGGGCTGCCTCATAAAAGGTGGCAGCAGGGAGAGGGAGGTGAATATTCTCTACTCTGCCCCTGTAAGGCCCCATCTGGAGTATGAGGTCCAGGCCTAGGCCAGTACAGGAAGGATGCGGAACTGTTGGAGGGCAATAGACATGATTAGAAGGCTGGAGCACCTTTCCTGTGAAGAAAGGCTGAGAGAGTTGGGCTTGTTGAATCCGGGGAATGCTCTGGGGAGACCTCATTGCAGTATTTGAAAGAAGCTTATATGCAGGATGGGGAATAACTTTTTAGATAGTTAGATAGTGGTAGGACAAGGGGGAATGGCTTATAACTAAAAGAAGGGAGATTTAGCTTAGATATTAGGAATACTTTTACTAAGAGTGTGGTGAGGCACTAGCACCAGCTGCCCAGAAAAGCTGTGGTTGCCCCATCCCTGGAGGTGTTCACGCCAGGTCAGATGGGGCTTTTCTGGCAGAGCAATCTGGTGGTTGGTAACTGTATCCACAGCAGGAGGTTGGAACTAGGTGATTTTTAATGATGTCTCCTCCAACATAAGCCATTCTATACTTGTACTAAGTAGAAGAATAAAAAACAAAACAAAAACAATGCCTCCCTGCCTCTATAGCTTTGAACTGCATTGTTAAATTTCAATATTTAGTAAGATGTAAGCACCAACAGAAGCTTATAAAGTGTTGAAAATGTCATGTTTTTCTCTTTCTTTCTCTCCCACTGACAGTTCTCTTAATTACAGAGTTTCACTGGTACCGAATACAAGATTAGTCCATGCTGTATATATCTCTTCTGATTACCTATTTTTATGGAAGTTGTAGGAATTGTATGAACCACTAAACTCTTTCAAATTTGTCTGAAAATGGCCAGTGGATAAAAACAGAGGAGGGGATAAAAAACAGCATTGTGATGTAGTGATTTTATTAAGAAAACATCAAAAAATACTTTTTTAGTCTTCCCATTGCAATGTGTATTTCATTCACTTCCCCCTCCCCCCCACTTCTAACAGCTTTATATAATAGAAGCTTATGGAAGTAGAATGGTTTCAGTATTTCAGTACTTCATTTCTGACATTTATTTGTAAACAGTTTGCATAGTGATTGAAATCACTACTGTACCTAAAGATTTATCCACAAAGCTACAAGCCACCTCTGAAACATTCAGCTAATTAAGCACATATGAGTAATTGGTAGTCCCCCTTCCACTCTAGAAATGCCTGTTTTTCAAAAATACGTGTTATCTTCCAGATATTCTTCCAGATCTGTTTAATTCCTATCGTTTTCACTATTCAAAATATTTGTGTTGCATCTGCAAATTGCACTGTACCTATCTGGATATTTCCCTGATAAATAATTAGAATATTTGTATTTCTGTAGTTTCGGATGGTGTCACGGATTACCTAGATTTACCTGTATCCGTGACAGGGCAGCCGCCCCGTAGGGCCTCCCCTCCCTCCCCTCCCGGGGCCCCGGAAAGGAAGGGAAAATAAAACAGTGGCAGCAATCTAAGGAGGAAAACTTATTTTACTAAATATGATATTGGAATACAATGATTGAGGTTAATAAATCGAACAAAAACAGAGAGAGAGAGAGAGTCCCCGAAAACCGAGAGGCCTACTGTGAAGTCTAGGCGACACGGCAGGAATGCTTCTCACTCCCTGAGAGTCCGAGAGAGAGAGAGAAAGTTCCAGCCTGAGAGTGAGATTATAGATGTCCTCCTCCCGTGACTTATCTCTGGCCGCGACGTCCTCTGGGATATGTAGTTCTTCTCCGAGAGCTGAGCACCTGGGATGCTACTATTCTACGGAACTGGAGTATGGATGATCTATACTGCACATGATGTTATGATGTGGAATATTGACAGCAGCACCACAAAACTATGACAGATGGATTTCAGTTTTTCCAGGTTGTCTTCAAACAACCTTAGTTTTCCTTCTGCTTTACTAGGAATAGTCCATTTATTTCTCCCAACTGTTTTGATTACTTTGTTTCTACTCTTTCACACTATTTCAGTTTCCAAAATATTTTCTTTCATTGGCAGCTTCTAGTGTTAAAACTGTTAAATTATTTAGTGAGTACAAATAAATGACTTTGGTCTATTTTCCACCTTTACTAATTCATAGTCACTATCCAAGATTCAACTAAGTTAAAAGAAAGCTTTTCCTTTACAAAAGCCATTCTTACTTCTTCTAATCCTATTCTGTTCTTCTCATTAAAAGCACTTTCAGACATGTAACACCTCAGATCATCCCCAGTGTTTCTTAAAACACAGATAAAGATTTTCTACCACCTGATCCTTGGGACAGAGCAGCTCTGATACTGAAAATTTTTGTTAACTATCCTTCTTTCAGCCACTTTATTTTATACAACAGATACTACCTGTAAGAAAAGATTTTTATCTCTACTTTTACTAATAAACAATAACAATAAATCTTGAATACCCATTGTTCAATTAAAAGTGCAATTGAAATTAACAACTTTAAAAAAAAAAAAAAAAAAAAAAAAAAAAAAAAAAAAAAGTCAATTACAATTAACAACTGCTAACTTGGCCTCTGGAAATCTGTATCAGTTTGTTTCCAGATCCAAGCTTTGTCCCTGATGCACATCTCCACAGCACTGGGAAGCTGCAGAAGGGCTGCTGACACAGAGTCAGAGTCCAAAGCTAAACAAAACAAAATAAGGCCAGGAGGGTAAGTAAATTCCTACTCTCTGATATGAGCACTTCAGAAAAGTAGATGAGACTGAATAGAAATACAGCATTAATTCACAGGGGTGATGTGGATACAGCACTTCACCTAAACTAATTACTCCTTGAACAATGTAAAATACTCTTGTCCAGTGCCTTCAGTACTTTCATCATAGTATCATAGTATCATAGTATCGTGCGAGTTGGAAGGGACCTTAGAGATCATCGAGTCCAACTCCCGGGATTCGAGCCCTCTAGTGTAGCAGTGTAGTTTCCCCATCTTTACTTGTGTTCTATTTGTGAAAAAGAGCACAAGCTCCATGGCAGACACAGGACATAAAAATGCTAAGGAGGTGAGGAAGATTTAATGTGAAGACCATTACTTTTTGCGTTCTCTATCATCCTAATTATTCCTCAAATGCTTATTGTTACCCCAGACTGAGCCATCACACACAGCTGCCTGGATTGTCTCTACCAATGTGCAAATGAATTTTCCCTCCTTTCCCACATTCACATACTAGAGGGAAAGGGAATCTGGGAAAGACATTGACTTCCTAAACAATATGGGAAATGTGGGGATTGAAAGGATCCCCAGAGTGTAAGGACTTTTTGCAAATTTTGGCATTGTGTGAAATGTCACCTAATGTTTAAAAAAGCAAACTCCTAAAATCTGTTTTGCTAATAAGATCACAGTTTAACAATGACACTGAAGTCCCTGAGACGCTGTAGAAGGATGGCAGAGAAGATAACTGCTATATACTGTAGTTCCCTTGACCAGCACTCCAAGAAGGCACATAATGAAAGAACACTAAACTCAATAGTAAGAACTATACTGTTTTAATAAAAAAAATATTATGGAGAATTTCATTTATACCTTCTACCTGTCATAGGTCTTCAATAACATATCTAGAAAGCCAGAAAACATCAGCAGGAAGAGCTCATGAGAAGTGAACTGGATACAAGTGTCCCCACAAACAAAGGATATCTGCCAGCATGTGCCAAACACGGTCACACTATATCTGAAGCCTCTTAACGAAGCATTTACCCTACCATAATTAAGAAAATTCATTTATACTAACCACTATGATGAAAATGATGTTGGAAAACCAATCTAATTGAAAGTATAGTAACACTCATCAACTCAGTTCAACACATGTGGAGAATTAAATTAAGGCCATTAATTAATTAACACATTTAGTAAGAAATAGTGTGTTAGTAAGGGGGTTAATTTCTACTCTGGGTAGATCATTTGTGTTTTGGTCTCCTTAGTTAAACAGGGACTCCATTCCCAGAACCATTTTAAATCATCACCAACTCTCTTTTTCTTTTTTTTCTTCAAAATGTGTATATTATATTTGTCCATGTGTTTCTCACTCAGCAAGAGGCAAAGCATCTGTGCAGTACTAATGGGAGAAAGCCAATAAATGTAATAAGATACCATGGGTCTATAATTCAGCCTCGAGACATGAATGTCTCTAGCTAAAGAAGTGACACAGGAATTATATGATAGTTAAAAACTAGTTACATTTTGATTATAGTAGATTGATTATTAGACGTAATTTGAGTATACAGGGGGATTCCTATTAATTTCTGCTCTTTTGTATTATTTTAGCCTATGTAAGTCTGCGATATCACATGCTTTTATTTATTCTTTTCCTACGCTTAGGACAATAGAACCCTACTCTGCACTCAGCCCCTGGGTAATACTATAACCTAAATTATCATCATCATCATTCAGATTGAATTAAGAGGCTTGGAAAGAATATGCATCTAGGGAGGAATCTCCAGACCAGTCTTGCTCAGATCATTACTGATAGCTATAATGAGAAGGGCAGTGGAAAATTTGCTTTGATGTATTTAGGGGCCTGGAAGGACTGCACTAATAACCTGGTCAGTAATCACGACATAGCAAAGATACTGTGTTCTGAGCCTTTCTACAGGAGGGCAATTCTGAGAAAGGATGAATTTCATTCTCTCCCACACCACTCATTTTATTATCAGATGAGATTTTCAAAAAGAATTTATAAGAGTTTGTGGCTTACAGTGCTTTGAAAATCAAAGGGAGCTGTATTCCTACTTACATTAGGCTGCAAGCTACTTTCCCTAAAAGCCCAAATATAAAAGAATCCAATTTTTCAAGATTATATGTAAACACAACAGTCATCCCTCAGTTTAGCAGTGTTTGGGAAAATGTTGTGCTCAACCCATTCACACATGATCTTACTGAAGTCTACAGAGAGTTCACCCCCAGCCAAATCAGGCCCTCTGTGTTTGTATCTAGAACAGTGGAGCAATACTAACAAACCCCAAATTTCAGTCACGCAAGACCAGCAAAATTCGTTTAGAAGCTGCTATTTTTATCAAGGTTTCTCCCCCTGTAATCCCCTGTGGCAATGCAATGAGCAAGCTCCTATATGGGCTCAGCCTTCTTTTGAATATTAAATTACTGGAGTTCAGAAGAATTTAATTAGTATCTCACCTACTTACCATCTTCCAGTGATGCCTCAACTACAATTATGGCACTACATTACAGGCAATTTCAGCTTAATTGAATAACTTGAGTAAAACCTGGTTTTCAATTGCCAGAATAATCCCTATTAAGATAGCTGTAACTGAGTTATAAACAAAAAAAGGTTGTGTGCATGCTGTGCTACCAGGTTTATGGCAGATACTTTAGCATATTCACCTCTGATATTACCACACTGTCAAAAGGCTTATACTTAAATAACACTGGAAATGCATCAGTGATCTGGTCACAAGCAGCTGAAAAATTACAATGTCAACGCAAGCTGTCAAGTAGGTCCCAAACTTTTAATATACCTCCTTTCAATTTTAACAGTTTATGCCCCTTTCCTCCTAAACACACATACCTATGTGCAGTTTGCTTCAGCCACCATCTGCCTCTCTCTGTTCTCATGGGCACTCAGCCTTAACTGTTTGTAAAAAATACTTTCTTTCAAAACCCTTGTGCCATAAACTCCAACAACAGAGAGCCCCTTGCCCACCTGTTGCCCCTTTCCTTCCAGCTCAGGATAAATATCACATACTGTCCGCGCTCAGTTGAGTTAGAGAGCTCTCTTAATTTCTTGTAGCATCAGAATAGTTCTCTTTATTGTGTTAACCATCTTATATACCATTCACTTACAAGCAAGACGTTCCTGTTCCTCTAACAGTTCTTCTGATCAGTTACTTGGTCCTAGCTCCTCCCAAACAACAGTGATAAGGTCTACCAAAGAGTCTGATAAGCACTTTGGTAACTCACTCACAGTTACATCTTTCCCCACAACATACTTCATATGGAAACAAGAAACAAAAAGGAAAGGACAATGAGAGTGAGGCTGGAAGACAGAAATAGGAAAAAGCCCTGATTGCATTTTTCTCAGGCTGTTTCTTTACTCCATTGCATTGGGGTAGCTCTGAACTGTCTCAGATTCTCCCCATTTTGAGATAATGATCTGCCATAGGAACTCAGCTGATGAACTGTTCCACTTCAGTGAGAAAGTATGAGAACAAATTGTGCCATGATAAAGCCAGTGCTGGAAAAGTTATGGAATGCCACAAATATCTGTCATCTCCACAGTCCAGCTGAACCTGAACAGTTTTTAAATCAATCTGGTAAGGATGTACAGATCACTCTTTGCTGGGATATATATCTACCCTGCTTCTCTGAATCTGTGCTGTCAAAAGACTTTGCCTGTGCTGTGTTCCAAATGAGAAAGGCATAGCCCCAAAGCACAGACATGCACAGTTCTCTTAAAACTTGAGCATGGGAATTCCCAGTAGGCAAAGTGCTAAAGGAGAACATGGGAAGCAAATTAAAATTTTCAAAGGCATCCCAACACTTCGTTTTTAAAATAGTAACAGCATGATGACATGCTGCTGTTCTAACACTTTGCTCAAAACTTTTTTTTTTCCACCAAGTTTAGAAAAATAAATGTTGACATTTCATAGACACATGCAGCTCCATTTCTTCAATAGAATTAGAGATATTAGTGTTTAGTAATCCCTGTGGTCTAGCTAATACTCTTAAATAGAGACAGGATTAAAATTAAAACCACATACTAATCCCAGCATATGTATAAAGGTGTAGACAAATAGCATTTTCCATATTGATAACCTGTCTTGGCTGTTTCTATTGAGATTTGTTTCTCAAAGGCCATTACAGACATTGGTACAGCATAAGAAGCATAGAAGCACCCTTGTTTGCACTTAACTGTTTACATTCCTACTCTTTATCTTGTCATGTTGTCCAAGATACTGAAAAAGTAATGCCATTTCAAAACAGAAAGCAAAGTCTGAACATAAACAGTGTGAAAGTAGCCCAGTTTCACCTAAAACATCTAACTCAGAACTGCTTAGTTTGCAGATTTGTTGCAAAACCAACTGCTTATGGAGTGCTCAACAGGAAACAGCAGCAACTGAAATGTGAAATCAGATGCAAGTGAGATCTTCAAAGGTTGGCTGATGTCATTAACACTCCACGAGTGCTAAACTGTTTACTTTGCACTATTTTGGCCAATTACCAGTAATTAACATAAGCCTTTATACTCACATGCAGCATACTATCACAAAAAACTCTATTTCCCTGCTTGGAATTTGCTCCTCTATTTGACGAAAGCCAAAGTTGGTGACACAGACTTCAAAATAGAAACTTATTTTTTTGTTGAAAACATTATTTTCAGTCCTTCCAATGTTATCAACTGCAGCCATTTTATTAAGTCATTTATCTGGTTTAGATTTGGAAGCACAAAGTTCTACCACTAAAGGAAGATCAAATCCAATGCAGCAATCCATGAAGATGTTTACCATAACCATAATGGAAAAGAGGCTTTGAAAAATCAAAGATTTACATTTTCCTTGAGAAATAGTTACTTTCTGCATTCAACATTATAATTTAATAAGCTAAATTCTCTATCTAATGTGTCTAAAAGAAGTATTCTGTTCTCATTTGGAATATAAAAATTGTAATATAGCATGCTTGAGTCTGTTGGCAGAAAAATTGCACCTGACATTGCTCAGAGTATCTGCAAGTCTCAAAAGACTGAAAGTTGTCCAAAGTGCTGCCATTTCAGTGGGCTGTGACCACCAGACTTGATGATATCCCAGTGTAGTTCACTTTGCCTTTGCTTGAGAGGAGGGGGAAACACGTTACAATTGTAAGAGAGATCAACACAAACTGTTCATAAAGATCATGCTGGAGAACGGGGAAGCAAGGAGAGCTCCACTCAAAGCAGACAAAAAGCAAATTGATCAATGAACAGAAAAGACATGACAACAAGAGGTGCTACATGAGATCAAGACAGTAAACAGGGCAGATCTGAAAGAAGTCACCTGAGTCATCATGACTGCAGAATGTTCATGACATTTTCCCCAACTGTTTCAGATGGGGTAGTTCTACTCTCACTAAGAAATTATTAGAAAGCAATTGACATGGTCTGCTGACATAGATATTTTGCAGGGAACTAAATGGCAAAAAGGATTTTTCATTTGAAAAATCATTCTGAGAAGCTACAGTTAGTGAATGGTACCAACATGCTACCTAATTATAATCCCTAAAGTTCATATTTAAACTATGTTCTTGAGAATAGATGAAAAATAATGGTCTTTTCAGGAAGATCTTTTTTTATCTAGATGCCAGAAATTTGTTTTATTCGTTTTATTCACAGCTCCACACTTCACAAAACATTACTATCACAAGATTAAATAGGAACCACAAGAAACAAGAGTTATAAAAGAAAGCACTTAGAAACAAAACACAAATTAAACTGAGCACCTCTTAGTGAGGCTGACAAGATATCCCTCCATATAGTTTGAAGGCTTGGCCACATCAATTCTATTTCTTCATGCTAAAAGCTGAATTGCAGGATCCATATGCAAACTTCTGCTTTGTATTTTTAACACCTGATACTGAAAAAAAAAAAAAAAGGCATTTTTTCACGTGGAACATCACTGGATGTATAAATGTATAGATCTTTGTTGTAATGAGTGAATTATGAGGTAATTCCTTAGTGAAGAGGTGTTATGGCCATTTAATGTAAAATGGAGAGTATGTTTCCAAGTGTCAGCAGTAGCTGAAGTTTGACAGAAGGGCATTTCAGCTGCTGAGCTCAGGAAAACAACTGGTGTTAAACCTGTCTGACACTTCAGAGAAAAATCCCTCCTCTTACAGTCTGACTAATAACGTCAAGATGCTTTATTGCACTTCTCATGAGTAGGTCATGAAACACTTGGAAAGGTGGCAAGCACTTTAGAGATGCCATACAAATAAACTGATATTTTTGTAGTTACAGACTCACGGAAGGAACTGAGAGAACACACAAATCTTATGTCTGTAAGATCTAGTAACAATTCAATTGATTTATTTGATACATTTCATTTATTTCATATATATATAAATCCCAAGCACCTTTACAATAGTACATCTATTCTTGGTTTATTTGATATTCTATGAGAATGTTATATGGGCAGTGCATCAAGTGAAAACCAGCTTAGTGAACCATGGAGTAGCTTATTCTATGTAATACATTATTGAAAGACAAAAAGGATTCCTAGAATCTCTCATCTTCTGGATTATAAGCAATAGACTTTGCCAAAAATATTTGCAATACATCAGACTTTAAATAATAATAATAATAAGACTCAGGAGCAAGACTAAGAGAAATCTGAGACCTGAAAAGAATGGAAGATGTAACAGCTAATTAATACTAGCACATAAAGCACTCAGCAGATCAGAAACAGAGCAAGGCTCCTAAAAACTGCAATTCAGATTAACATTTGAAAAGACCTGCAATACCTAGAAGGCCTTTCTAAAATAAACAGTGTCCATTGCCTGAAAATATTTCCAAATTCCTTTGAAAATGCCCTTCTTTATTCTTCAGGCAAATCCAACCACAGATAATGGGTTGGTAGACACTGACAGAATTTGCTGTGCTTGGGGGGAGGGAGGGAGGAACACACCTTTTATTCTGTCAAAAAAAAACCTGAAGAAATTGCAAGGCCTGAGGTTTACCTTAACTTGTCAAGATTTTTCCAATTAAATCACACACCGAGAGAGGCAATTTTATGTGGTTTCTTTTTAATTCTAACAGAAGCCAGAAGTATAACAAAATACTGTCTGCAGCAACATATACCATGGGGAAAGTCATCAGTTAGAAATCCATGGCTAAAAAAGTCCAGCACACAGAATAGCACATCTAGGTATGATGACAAAAAGACCGACACCATTCCTCATTAGGAGTTCAACATTCAAATTTTGCATCATTTTTGGATGTGCTTCAGAATGAGATGCAAAAAAATCAATGTCATCCCTGCCCACATGAAACTGAAAAACAAAATATTCTTTTACTGATTTATAAGCTGTGTATTTTGCCTGGAAAGAAAATGAAATTGAAATTCAGAGCTCTTTTTGGTACTTTTCTAAGAGCAGGAACAAGCATAGGCCTATTTGTCTTTTCCCTTTGTTTCATCTTAATCCAATTGCATTTTTATATTAAAAAATGCAAATCACAGATACAGATCTATGATATACGCCTATCTGCTGTTACTGTAAGAGATAAGAGAAAAGCAGTATCTGATTAAACATGTAACAAGCGTCGTATCTTAATGAAGCAACCTACTGAATATTCAGTGAAAATCCACTAGCAGATACAGACTGCAGTATGGGGCTTTGCCAATAACTGCATATTAAAAAGGGGAGGGAAAAAATCACACACAATAAAATCACAACAACATCACAAAGGCGAGGAAGCTAGGAGGGAAGAGATCAAAAGTATTACTGTAAGATCACTGCTACTGGGCTGAGCTACCCTGGGGCTATAAAATGCTTCATGCAGATCAGCTGTACTTATGAAATGTAGTCAGTGTAAGCACAGAAAGGGATGCCAGATCAAATTTTAGATGGGTTGCTAATATATCTATGCATACATTAATGTGTCCTCTACATAACCTCAATTTTGCAACTGCAAGACAAAACTTCAGACTTCTGTTCCTCACATCTACCACAACATCAACTACTCATAGGCCTTCACTACCTTTAGGAGCCTCACCAAAGAATGAAAGCATGTGATATGGCACAGCCTCATTTACTTGTCACACCTGAATCACAGAAATTTAAACAAATAATTCAGCCTTATCCACTTCCCTATGGGAACTTCACCTCTGCCATATTATTCTTCCACAGCAAGACGATGATGGATGTTCAGACTCTTCCGAAAACAAGTAAGGCTTCTTGTCACATTTAGATATTCTCCATAAAATCATTAGAAACTACATTGACATAGGAGAATCTGGCAGGGTAACACTGGAAGCTGCAGTCTAACTCTGGTTTCCTGGTAGATGGAGGTATTTACAGGAGCAGAAGACTTTCCTGCAACTGCTAAAACAGCTCCACGAGTATATTTTGCAATGCTGTTTTGAAGCTCTCCATGACCACTTCTTGACTTAATCTACAACTCAAGTGATCCCCTGAGACATCATGAGTCTTGGACTTTGTTGTTTCCATTGTATGTGTGACCAGTGCATGACTTTGTGATTAATACAGAATTAAGTAGTAAAAAAATAGAAAATCATACTCCCAGAACTTTCTGAAGAACAACAAAAACAACAACAACAACAAAAGTATAAAATGTTTTGATCTTATCTTTCCAAGTGTGCTTCTGAACTCAGCTTTTATTGAAGACTGTATTAAAGAATCATAGAATGGCCTGGGTTGGAAGTGACCTCAAGAATCATAAATCTCCAAACTCCTGGTCACAGGCAGGGCCACCAACCTCCATACTAGACCAGGCTGCCCAGGGCCCCATGCATCCGGTCCTTGAACACCTCCAGTGATGGGGCATCCACAGCCTCTCTAGGCAGCCTGTTTCAGAACCTCACCACTTTCTCTGTAAGAGAACTTCCCCCTGACATCAACCTAAATCTTCCCTCCTCCAACTTAAAGCTGTTTCTCCTTGTCCTGCTGTGATCTACACTTTAAGAGTATTAATTCATAAAATAAATAGATTTTATCCAATCTACCTTTTTAGACTAAAAAATGCTGCTCTTTGTGACAGTTTACAGGAAGTTCAGACTAAGGAATTATACACAGATTAATTAATAACCCGAGATTATCCTTAGAGTCTCTTCCCCCTCTTTGTAAGTTTGTCAGAAAAGCACAGCAGCTACCATCATAAGATCTGACTCATGCTGGGACAAGACAGGCTTCGGAGGTGATGAAAGCTGTTTCATTAGAGGCAGAAAAGGGGACATCCAAATTCAAGCAGCTTCTGCAGGAATGACCTTCCTGCACTCAGGCAGATAGAAAGGATGATAGGAGCACTCTATGCACTCACCAGAAGATGAGAGTTGAGAAAAGGAAACCCGGTTTTGAGCAGAAATAATGATCAAGTGGCATTGTCTTTTCCACACTCCATATGGGGGACCACAAATAACTGGTAAGATAGAGGCTTTTGACATCACTAACAAAGAAAAATGAATGGAATCAACATACTTTGCTAATAGGATAAGGAAATTTTCTGGAAAACAATTTACACTGGTGTTAATTCATGTATAAGCTCAACTACAGAGACCTCTAAGGAAACAAATTGCTCATTTGCTTTGTATGGAGAGGACTTTCCCTTTATCCCACAAGAAATTCATTCCATCAGTTCTCACTTTGTATAAAGTAGTAGCAGCCATTCTGAGCTGTATGTGAGCATGGCCTGGCAGCAAGAGCAGGAGGAGTACGCAGAGCAGCTCCTTTTCTTTTTATAGAGCAGGGCAGTCAAAGAAGAAATAACTGAGACAACTGAACTTCCTTATTTAAAAATAGCTTAGGATAAGATAATAACAGTGATTTACATGCTACTTCTTTTTAAACAGCTGCCATTGATGCTTACACTTAAACCTTGCTTTAAAGAGTTAAGTAACAGGAATAGCCTGGCATTTAAAATATGCAAGAAACCACAGAGATCCAAGATCCTTGTATAGATTTTTACTTCTAGGCTTATCTACAGAAAGAGGAGCGTACTTAAAAGAACAAGATATCTAATATCACAATAATGCTAATAAGGTTCATTCAGAAGCCGGAGGTTTCCGTCATTTAATGAACACTGATTAGCGTTATTCCTAGGAGGAAGGGAATGAGAAAATTACATCTTTTGGAGACAGAACTTGCATGTCTAAATTCCAGGTATGTCTATGTTGTACTCAGATTTCTCAACACACCAGTGCTTCTGAAGGCACCTGATTTCTAACAAGGCATTTTTACTGAACTAGCACTTTCTAAGCTATATGAAGACCTCAGTATCACTTTCCCGAAGCTGTAATAGTCTGATCAAAGGACTCTGAGCTAATCGCACCATCTAGTGTAGAACAGGGGAAAGTGCAGTACAACTATTTCAGTATATTAACGTACAATTTTATTCTGTGGACTAAAAAAGCACATTTTCCTTACCTTCACAAATTGTAAAGAACATTTATCATCACAGTATGTCAACTCTTGCAAAGAACTGCTGAGGTGCTAACATTTTCCCAAATGTTAATTCACTGACGTAACCAAAAACTTCCTTTTAAACTTCTGTGTTTGACATTCAAAGTTGCTGAAGCTATTGCAAATGTTATCTTTTCCACACTAATAGGTAGATCAACCTTTAGCAGAAGCTTGCAGCTTTCTAACATTTAGCACGTACAATGACTGTGTCGAGTGTATAGAAGATGCTACCTGACAGTACATGAAGAAATCTAAGGGTGCAAAAGTAGAAGTCACAATGAAAAGAGGCTCCTCTGTTCATCATAACTGTTCTTTCTTATTGTTATCTTTCAACAGGAAGTAATCTGGCTACTGTCCATCAAGGTATAGGGACTCAAAAGATAACAAGACTTGTCTAGCCAGTATTCACACTCATGAAGAGTTTTTAGCATAAGTAGTACCTGAGTGTCTCAAAGACATATTCAGAATGGTTGAGGACTATATTTCTGATTATTCAGCGTATAAAACTGCTGAGATCTAAAAGAAAATTTGCTTTACAGCTCAGTATCTGACAAAACCCAATCTCTTTGAAGTATCCAATAAAGACTAACTTCACTAGGATAATTGTGAACTACATCAAAGTACATAATCCAGAAAGTGAAACTACAGCCAAGTTCTATACCAATTTGTACAAACAACTCAGAATCCATTATAAGATATATTTGTACTATACAACAAGATACATCAAGCATTTGAATTGTACATTTCTTCATACAGAAGGGATGAATCCTTGTGCTGAGGATTAGAAAGTCTTTCAAAAATCCCTGCAACAGCGTACTTACAAATATATGCAGTGGTAGACACAGGTCAATGGTTTATCCTTCTGAATCTCAACTATTCACTAAACTTCTAGCTGTAATGATGCAAGACTGTGATAAAAACCTCAAGCTGCACACTGAGATATTTACTAGGAACTTTAGAGTGAGGGCAGGGTGATGGTACCAAGCACTCTACCTGAACAGACAGGGTGTAAATAACTCTTAGGGCTTCCCGAGATGGCTGTGGTGCAATTTATTTTACAGCTGCTCTGGAGGGGAGCTTTCTAATTGCACCAGCTTCACAGGTTTCTTTCCAAGTGAACACAAATGCATGGAAGAGGTCAACTTTTTCATAAGTGACTGGAGTTTGGCAGAGTAAAAAAGTGAGGTTATTAAGGTGGACATGTGGCTCAGCCTTGGGATTATCTTTTGGTTCCAAAACATCTTTGTTACATTATTTTCATGCTCAACATTTTCATTTTATTATATTATTAAGCACAGTATAGTGAGAATTCATTGCAGCCTTTCAGTACTTAAAAGAGGATTATAGAAAACAAGACTAACTTTTTTACACAATATGATAATGATATGACAAGGAGGAATGATGTTAAACTAAAATGGGGAAGATTTAGATCAGATTTTAAAAGGAAGCCTTTTATCCAGAGCATGGTGAGGCCCTGGCATAGGCTGCCCAGAGAAGCTGTGTATGCCTTGCCCCTGGAGGTGCTCAGTGTTAGGTTGGATGAGGCCCTGGGCCTCATCTGGTGAGTGGCAACCAGCCCATGTCAGAGGAATTAAAACCAGGTGGCTCTGACACCCCTTCCAATCCAAGCCATTCTATCATTCTGTGGTTCTGTGACACTACTGTTCTACTATTCTATCATTCTATGATTCATTCTATGAAATACATACTTTGGGAAACCATCCCTGTTATCAGTGCTCTTTGAAGCCATTAGACACAAAAGACCATCTCAGAAAAACTTCATTGAGAGGTGCACCACGCTGCTGCAGATCCCACTGTGAAATACAGGTAAGTCAGGCAGCTAATTTAACCCCGCTGTGTCAGGGGGCCACCCCCATGCCCATGCGACTTGCTTGCAGGCTGGATCAGGCTGACAGTCAAAGTGACACAGAAGTTATGGGATCCCTCTCAGTACAAGCAAAGTTGTGACTTTGATTTACACACAGATTCCCTTTGCAGCAAATGTCCTGACCTGTAGCCAGCAAGCAGAGGCAAAACGAGTCAGCCTTTCCAGTGCAGCCAGCTCTCATTGGAGTTTCCTGACAGTTTTATCCCACTCCAACCACCAGTGTCTTCTCAGTCATAAAAGCAGAGCTGACAAGATGTATTTTGACTTCAGCATTTGTTCTATATCCCCCGAGCAGAATTTCAGCAGTTCCATATCCCACACAAGAAAGCAAAATATCTAAATTGCAGGCACATTCCCTGGGAGGGCACAATAGAAGTAGAGAGGAAGCATGCCCCAGATTTAGCTGTTATTCAGTGCAGCCATGTTTGTGCAATACTGCTGTGAGGAAGTGGAATACTGAAAAGCATTTAGAAACAGGATGAAAAATTTGTAGTTCAAAAAGCCCCAGTAAACTGTTCTGACTGGCTTTTGGAAAGTTTTAAATGGTATGTCTCAAATATGCAGAAATTTATGTAATATGAATCTGCTGAATGGAAACTTCTGTTGATCACTGGAAACAAAAGTGAATCCAAAGTACATAAAGAAACGTAACACTGGCGGTTTCTACAGTAGAATTTAGGTAGGCAATGTGGAAACCTTCTGAAGCATGAAAAAGCAAACTACGTACAAACTTCACAAAGAAATAACAAGAACATCAGAAAAAGACTGTTTCACATGGCTATTCCACGAAGGCTCGATGAATGCCAGATGAATTAGCATCAGTCTTTAATAGTAAATATTTGCTTTCACTTACCACCACACTGTAATCACTCTGCTAGACAAACAATGCCCATTTCATAACCTTTTGGCACTGGAATGCACAACACCCGTCTGCCTTGTTAGCTTCTTACTTAACTGCCTGAATAAATCCATTAGCCAGAACATCACCACCATTATTAAAAATACTTCTTTTTTTTTCCTCCCTTTTGCAGGCAGGAAGAAAACAACAAGTAATACACATACTATCATGCTCCTTTTATTATAGGAGTTTTAGGATCTTCTTGAATTCTTTTTGGTTCATATCCAGGCTCACCGTGAAGATAAATGTTTTGCCCAGTCAAATGTATCAGAGAACACCACACACACACACATACACAAAATCCCTGTAAATAGTTGCTTTGACACATAAAGGTGTGTCTGTATCCTTTGCCAGCTAAACCAACACCTACTGCAATACAGCAAGCCTCAAACTCCAGACAGAGGACAATCAATCTGAACCAATACATTTCAAAACACAGCTTGGCTATTTGCACAAGATAAGGTTCTCAGGGACTTCACCTTATGCATTTTCTCATGCTGGAGAATCAAAGCCACATTGATCCTACCTTCAAAGGAGAAATGTGTGACTGTAAGACATATCCATGGACATTCTCTATTTGAGACAAGTTCTTCTCTGACACGTGAACAAGCTCTGGGCCTCTCACTTCATGGGTCAATCGAGGTAAAGTATGATCGTGTGGAGCATCCTCATCTTGATAACGGTATTTCTAGAAAAAAAGAAAGATAACAAGGAGGGAGAAATAAGTTTTCAGGAAGCAATGTCTATGTATTAATATCAGGTACTGGATAAACTATCAGACATTAATATAACTCCTGGGTTTTCTAATTTGTTCTAGAGAGAATACTTAATTCTGTTTTTAACATTTCATCAGTGAGAATAAGACTAGTACATAGCTTGCTCCAAAAGTAATGCTCCTGTATTTTCCCACTGAAACTACAACAAAGAACACAATAACATTATTTGATGGAGCCACTTCTCAGCTACATAACACTATTTTTCAATACATTAACCACTATTGCCAATATATTTTTGCCAGTAATGAACAAGAGTGTGCATGTTGCACTAGTAAAAGTCTGCACCAGTAAGGGTGACCCTTGTTATCACCATTGCTGAAACACAACAACCACCACCTCATTGTGCTCATATCCACTCTTTGGTCCCCATAAATGCCCAGCAAGTATTGATGAATGTCATTGGGTTCCATTTTTCCTACATGAAGGAATTCAGTCCCACACTTTGTCTTTTTTTCTGCGTGGAAGAATTTCATACCTTGGCTTCATACGCACTTCCCTGTCAGAACATGTTTTAGTTAGGCTGCCCCTCTGCTGCCATCTGCCTCATGGCAACAAAATGTAAGGGAATACTCATGGGAAGATTCAACTTCCACTGCCATCCCACCAACATTCACCTTCAGTGTCATGGGCCAACACAATAAAACAGGAGTCACTGCTTTTGGAGCAGCCCTCACATCATCACACAGAGACAGCAGATTTGCTATCTTCATATAGACATCTGAGAGGACGTACTGGTATGAGCCAGTACTGACAACAATGTTATGTTGCTCTGCTGAGTCTTCTCACATTTCACACCCTCACAATAATAACTGCTCTTTTATAGCTTTTCTGAACAAAATATTTTTTTTTTCCATTTCACCACAGTAAACTGCAATGCATTTCCATGAAGACTGCAGTTCCTGCAGACTAATTGTGCTGTGAGGTGTTTTAACTTCCCTTTCCACAGAGAAGCAACAGAAGAAAGAGAGAAAGCAAGCAGCTTGACCATAACATGAAGGAAGTAACAGTAACCCTCAAAATCAAACTGGATTTCTAGACCTCTATACTCCTTTTCATAGAGACACCATCCCTTCAGAGAGTGGGCTTAGCTGTGTTCTTAGTAGGTCTGATGTGGAATTGACTGTGGGTTTCATCCAACTTGGCTTATTCTATATTGCTAATGGCTGAATCAGGACTGGGACAGAACCTTCCTCTCCTCGCAAAGCCAAGCCCTGCAGCCCCCAGTTGCTAATACCTTGCCTTTTGTTCCCAGTGCACATACAGCAGTTTTGAGGGATAAAACTACAGAATGGGTAATTTCCCCAGGCTGAACAAATCCACCTCCCTCAGCCTTTCTTCACAGGAGAGGCACACCAACACCCCGGTCATCCTTAAGGCCCTTCCCTGGATCAACTATAACCTATAACAGCTCCACATCTTTCTTGTGCTCACAGTGCTTTTTAGTGTAACTGTAAATGCTTTCATTTGAAAGGTATGTTCTCAAACACTGCAGCGTGTGGAATCAAAGGCTATGGAAAAGGCAAAATCTAAGACTTATTTAGATGTCCACACAGGAAAACAAAGGTGTCTCAAGTTCAGGTATGCTCATACAGATTTTGCAAAGCAGAATTCTCTGCTCCTCCTGCCACTCATTTTGAGCACCAGGTTCTGGTGCTTCATTTTTTGCATCCTTCCAAAGGAAATCATCCTGGTTTATCCCCACTTTCACCCTGATACATAGAAGTGGTTCAGCATTTGCCAATTATTTTTCAAACACCCACGTGACATGATGGATTCACTTTCTTCTTTCTGGGATATGCCTGCAACCCTTTACATGCTTACTTTTCAGATAACATAAAGAATGAATACATAAAATGACTGGCAACAGACAAGTATTCTTTGGGCAAGAAGCCACCAGCGTAATAGACAGTACTCCAACCAATGTCCCATTAAAGTCTTGGCACGCAAATAACTTAACCCCAAAGCGATCCATTATATTTTGAATCCAGCAAGTACTCTTTCAAAAAAGACTGCTACTCAGAGACACCCTTTCTAAAGTGAGTCATTTGCTAAAAGGTGGTTTTGAGAAAGAGCTGCAGAACACCAGACTCATCCCATCTTCTTGGGAAATGACAAAATGAAAATGTCCTGCAACCACTTTCCAAACAGGCATGACATCAGTGGCTGAAGCCCTGAGGAGACTTGGCTGGATCATTCACTCAGCTAAACAGCCACAAAAAGCAGCATAAGGTGGTATTAAAGAAAGAACATTTCTTCATGTCCATCAGTAAGTCCTTCTCCCATCACTGCACTGCAGTGTGCACATTACATAAATGAAAGCCAAGTCCCAGAGTAGGTTGGCTGACCATGAGCCCTGTGCTCCTGAAAAGCAGAACATTTTGAAGACTTTTCATTGAAAACATATATTTTCTAATTGAAGTCTATAATTTTATCTGATAACTATGTATTTCCATAATAAATTATTTAATATCCACTTTTATTTGCCATAACCTGGAAAGTTCACAAAACAGAATGCTACTTTTCTATTTGTCTTTATCTCCCTCCCACCTTCAGGCCAGCATTCCCATTACTCATAAGGTAGAAGCCTAGAGCATTTCTGGGTCAATCCTGTTACATCTTCGCGTCATGTTCTTAGCACCAAACTTGTTGATTTTCATGCATCTCTCCTCCTACATCATCTCCTCACTGAAACGCCTTCAGCAGTAAACCAAAGCAGCTTGACACAGCAAAAAGCCAGGGGTAAGGAAAGTTTCTGAGAATGCAAGGCTGAAAATATCAAACCAGAGCTGAGATTCTCCTGCAGGAATGCGTTGTTTGTCTACATTATTGTGTCCAAATGGATTCCAGCAAATTTACTTGAAGTTACCCAGTTCCCTAGAAACTGAGCTTTCTGTGAGGGTTAATTCAAATTTCTGGAGGGAAGGGCATGATTGCACGGAAGTGCTACTCTTCATTTGACAAAAGAACAGGTGGATGTCTTATGATAATTAAATTACAAATCAGTGCCTGCTGCTGACAGAGTATTGTACGCTGCCAAGTAGCATCAGATATTTAAAATCCTCTGTAATTACCTATAATGGGGGAGTAGAGTGTGCTGCTGTGAATTTTTAATATGAACGTGCTTTTTTTTTATAAGCGATCATTCTCTCTAAAATGTGAGATTATTGCAGCATCACTGCTCCTCAAAGCGTACTGTCTAAAGGAACATTCCTAAGTCTGTGTTTGTCAAGCAGATGTCAGCTAAACAGGACTGAAGATGTGAGTCCAACAGAGTGAATGGTCAAAACCCTTAATTTTGAGCAAAGCCAACTCTCCAGAAGAAAAGGAAGCAAAAGAAAGAAAAAAAAAAAAAAAAAAGAAAGAAAAAAAGGAAAATACATGATCAGTAACAATTCTGTGTCCAGTTCTGGGCTCGCCAGACAGGAATCTCTTGGAAAGAGTCCAGCGGAGGGCCACAAAGATGGTGAAGGGCCTGGAGCATCTCCCCTATGAGGAGAGACTTAGGGAACTGGGTCTGTTTAGCCTTGAGAAAAGAAGGCTGAGAGGGGACTTGATCCAGGTTTATAAATACCTGAGGTGTGGGAGCCATAGTGGCGAAGTTGGTCTCTTTTCAGTAGTGCGTGGGGACACGACCAGGGGTAATGGGCTGAAACTTAAGCATAGGAAGTTCTGCATGAATGTGCGCAAGAACTTCTTTACAGTGAGGGTGACGGAGCACTGGAACAGGCTGCCCAGGGAGGTGGTGGAGTCTCCTTCTCTGGAGATATTCAAGACCCGCCTGGACGCCTACCTGTGCAACGTGGTGTAGAGAGCCTGCTTTGGCATGGAGGTTGGACTCGATGATCTCTAGAGGTCCCTTCCAACCCCTACAGTTCTATGATTCTGTGATTCTGTGAAATTACAACAGCAAAATTAAAGCATATGAATGGAAACAGAGCTATTCTTACAATCTGTATTTGTTAGACTGCCAGTGAATTAAGCTCTTTGGGAATATGTCATTCTAGCTGGGGTCAAAGAGGATTTTCTTAGAGTCCTAAGTACTCTGTGTAGGTACCGCTGTTTTGCTTCACAGAAAGCGCAAACCGAATGCTTCATTTTAGATTAACTGATCTGTGCCCTAAGCTGAATGTGATCCTACTAAAGTTGCCATTCCAAGGCACATGTCCCTGTTACTCGTATGACTGGATCACATACTTCAAAACATTACATATCTGCTAGCAATGAGAGATGCAAAAGAGAGCAAAGCTCATTATAGGAATCACAAGGCTCTACAACATCCTGTAGAGAGCACCCAGGAAATGCTGGTCTAGAGTGGCTCTCAACTTACAGGAAAGTACCCTGACATCTGTAAGATACAAAGATGAATGAATCAAGGTAAAAATTAGATATGTCTTCACTCAAAGCATTATCACAGATTCAGCTAATAGAAATGGAAAAAACATGCTGCAACATTCTATGAATTGGTAGTCCTTTCAAGAGTAGATCCTGTTTCCAATCTCCTTTTTAAGCCAGTTTACCAGGAAGATATTTTTAGTTAGCATAGTAAGTTTTGTCAAAGGAAACAATAGCAG
Source organism: Excalfactoria chinensis (assembly GCF_039878825.1). Taxonomy (NCBI): domain Eukaryota; kingdom Metazoa; phylum Chordata; class Aves; order Galliformes; family Phasianidae; genus Excalfactoria; species Excalfactoria chinensis. The sequence goes on from NC_092825.1 coordinate 177,721,561, forward strand.
TACTACATGTTTTAGCTCTTAAGCATCAGCATTTAAAATCTCAAATCCTATTATGTTTTACAGCCATCCTCGGTATATGTCAGACTTCTGCAGACCTTAGAAGTGGCAGGCCTTCATATAACCCACATAATTTGAAGAAGATCACTGGGAAAGCAATTTCTGCAACAAAATTTCTGCAGGATACAATGATCCCTTAAAGATTCAGTCACCCCATTGCAGTCTGGGGCTAGACTGAGTCCCACTGCAAACTTCTCCTCATCCCTTACTGACTTGCCTCTTCCCTCAGACCAGGATTTGAGTTGCTTTGAAATACCCTGACACTAGTCATCTGCAGCAATTCTTATTGGAACTACTAGAACCACTATTTCTTATTGGAAACTACCTTTGAGTAGGTCTAGCAACAATCCCCTTCTGTATGATATTAGGTCTAGAATTCAATGCACCAAATTGGTTCACACTCTTAGCTACAGACAAAAGCTATCGATGTAAGATTTGGTCCATTTAGACAAAAGTTTAATCCATGAAGACCTATTAAAAATCTCAGCACCCCTTTGTCTTGCTTTTGTGATCAGTGGTCTTTGATGAGTTGAATTTTACTGGCATTTCTCTTTAGAGGCAACACATTTCAATGTCATACAGATGAGTATCTTGAGAAAATAAACTTTATGATTTGCACACATGAGTCCTTGGGCATTCATCCAATCATGAGTAGAAATAACGTTACTCATTCAACTGATTGCAAATGAGCAACACAGCTTGAATTCTGAATATTTGCAATCAATCTATAGAGTAAAAAGGGAAAAAAATACTCTTCTCGTTACATAAAATGGAAGAAATCATGATCTGCTTGCCAAGACTGTGGAAGTAGATTAAGAAGCTTAAATCTTTGAATAATTATACTTATTGTGAATGACTTGCTCTTTTGCTTATCAAGTAGATTTCTAACAAGCTTGTCACTGTCTCACAGCAATACCTTTTATCCAAGAAGCCTGAAGAGCTTTACAAGTGGTAGTCAAGTCTGATAATATCCTGTTGAAAAAGAAGTGTACGCATCATCTAAAGGTGGGAAAAATTAGGCACAGAACTACAACAGCTTGCTCAAGGTCACAGAAATAATCAATTAAGCTATGACAGAATTGAGGAGTTTTCCTGTTCTGCTCTTCTGAGCTCAAGATCTCATGCAACTACAGTGATGTTAATAATAATAATTACTACTAATAATAACACAATTCTAGGTTGGCCACTGCCAATGTAATTTTCTTTTAGTGTTCTCCCACCACCTCCCTGCCAGGCTTCAGGAAACAGAAGAATTTTTAAGGTCAGGAATTAGGTTTTTCTTTGCACTAATTTAATAGCAAGCAGTGCTTTGTTCAGTTTATATTGTGTTATCTCTAAGAAACAGGTAGTGAATTTTAGATGACAAGAGGCTTCCTGTAAGAACCAGATTGTTTCAAGGAAGGAATTCTGTCAGCAGTGAACAACACTGAGAGCCTGCATGGTTTTTCTACTTTGTACACCAAGAAGTTCATTTATTTGGAGGGGGAAAAAAAACAGCAAACAAATTATTTGTTCCCTCAGTTAACTGAAATAAGCAGGTTAGGCCCATTATATGTAAAATGTTCCCACTATTTAAGAAAAAATAAATAAAAAAAATAGGTAAAATGCACTGTAGTTAATTTTTTACAGTATTGTCATGTGTGTGTATATATATAGAAGTATATATATATAAATCTTGAAATAATTTTACTTTTCATCGTGGAAATGAAACAAATATTGACAAAAGTACCTCTTTCCCGTATTAGCTGGACGTAGTTTCACCTTTTGCTCACAAGATGGCACAAAACTCTCGAGTTACAGCATGTTCTTGCAACTGTGAAGTATTGCAGAGAAAAAAAAAAAAAAAAAAAAACAAAAAAAAAAAAAAAAACCAAAAACGAGCTATGCAGTCTCAAAAAGCTTTAGACTATATTTACTTTGAACTGACCTGGTACAACATTAGAAAAAGACTGCAACATTGTATAGTAAGTACATATATACATGTTATAATCATACTGACAGCAGGCAGCTAGGGAAAACTAGCAATTCATATAAGCCTCAAAAATAAAAAGAAATGAGGACCCTACTGGTTTTTGAACACTTCAGCATGAACAAAAACAAACTGTATTGACAAGATTGAGACTAGTCCAGAATGCTGCATTCCTGAAGGAATTCTAAATCCTAATTAAAACCGCCTGCATGCAAATCTGTACCATGAGGTATTCATCTCCATATGCTGCATCACATTTGGACCTGTTAACAGCATCAGTTTAGCCCTCTGGAGGTTGCTAGTTGCTATCCAATCATTTAAAATAGATTTTTAACTTGAAACACCCATATGAAAAAAAGACATTCTAAGAGGGTGGTTTTGCTAGTATTACTTGATGAATGTGGCAGCAGACTATAGAAATTAGTAAACGTTCAAAAATAAAAAATAAAAATAGATAAACAATCAGTATTAGCTGGACTAAGCTGAAGCAAACACGTGGGTGAAACCATTTGGTTTGCCAGCATCAAGCTGTAGCCACTTCTCCACCCTTTGTCTTGTTAATAACATCACTTGCATACCTCTTTCCACAGTTTTCAACTTTTCCTTTCAAAACTCCTTTTCTGTTGTGTCTGTATTATGAGAAGAACTACAGAAGTCGTCATGCCTCCTTAGCTCCTCCTCTGGGCTCCATTGCTGGGCTTGAACATGATCCAGCAGTGTGCCCAGGTGGCCAAGAAGACCAATGGCATCCTGGCTTGTATCAGCAATAGCACAGGAGTAGGGAGGCGGTCATCCCTTTATACTCAGCACAGGTGATGCCACACCTCAAGTGCTGTGTTCAGTTTTGAACCCCTCATTACAAGACTTTGAGGCATTGAAAATGTAAAGGCTTTGGAGCACAAGTCTTACAGGGAGAGAACTGGGACTGTTCAGTCCAGAGGAGGCTCAGGGGAGATCTTATCCTTCCCTACAACTCCCAGAAAGGAGGTTGTGGGAAGATGCAGGTCAGCCTCTTCTCCCACTATCTATAGAATGAGAGGAAACACCCAAGTTCTGCCAGGGAAGGCTAGATATTAGTAAAAATTTCTTCTCTGAAAGAGTGGTCAGGTACTGGAGTGGCCTGCCCAGTGGGGTGGTGGATTTACTGTCCCTGGAGATAATCAAGAAATGTTTAGATGTTGTACTAAGGGAAGTGGTTTACTGGGAAGATGGTGGTAGAAAAGTGGTTAGACTAGATGATCTTGGAGGTCTTTTGCCACCTTGGTGATTCTATGATTCTTCTCTTCCTATAACTTCTTGTGCAGCCCTGTATGTACCATGTCTCCCCTCCCATTCCCTGATCCCCTCAGCTCTGCTGCTTCACTCATCTAGTATGGATGCACTGAGCCTCACAAATTCTTCTCTAGCATCTCTTGCATCACCTGGAGTACAGCTTCTGCTATGGGGCAGCTGTACTGGGGTTACTGCAAAGCAACTGAAGAGGAAAAGAAGGTAAATGCTACCGCTTACAGTTCAATTTTCTCAGAGGGCCAAGCCTTTGGTGAAAATGCAGCACAACAAAACAACCTGCTTTTATATCAGAAGATAACAAACTAATCATGTAATCTAATAAATAGATAATATATGAATATTGCCCAATTGCTTGCCCTTCCTGTTTTCCCTACCATAAATATTTTATTTTAGTTCATCTCTGCCCTGCACACTACACCATACACCCTTTGTGTTTTGCAGCAGATGCCTTCTCCCAATCTTCACACTTGGGTGTCCTACTTAGCTGAATTTATACAAAACATTAGGCTCCTCTTCCTACTACACACTGCTAGTGACTTCACAGATATCCAGTTATAGTGAATAAAACTATGCAAGTGATCTGTTATACATACATCTATGCATTTATTTAAACTTATAACTATACATTTAATTATATAATATTTCAGTGCTCTTCCAACCCTTTTTCAGTAGCACAGCACTGACTGAATTACTGTGAAGAGAAACCAAGATTATCCACTAACTGCATCTCACGCACTCATCTCCCCTATGCTTCCCTCTCACCCATCCCACTCACATATGCTGACCAGGTTAGTCAAGATTTGTTGGAACCTGAATGATGCACTTATTGAGCTCCCATCCCCATATCAAGATTCATCAGCACTCGTAGAGGAGGAAAACAATGGAGTAGGAAAGAAAAGTCAAAGAGGAGTAGTGTGATTTGTTGAGATAGCAGTAATGGTAAGAAAAAGAAATGTCAAAGTATCATCCCAAGTCCTCATCTTCTTTTTCACAGATACATACTTAACCCAGTGCAAGCAGCTTAACATGTCCATAGTACAATAAGCCAAGAGATCTAGTGTGTAATGACAAATTCAAGGAAGGCTGAACTTGAGATTTTCTCAGGAAGGAGGAGGAAAAGAAAAGTCATATCAACAGAAACTGGAGCAAATGTGTATGAATGCTGAAGCTAAGTTAGTAAAACAAGGAAAGAGAAAGAATTCCAGCATTTGTACGGCTTTGTTTCTCAAAAATACCTGTGACACCCCTAAGGGAAGTGTTTATCTCATCTCCTTCAATTAGCAAAAGCTGCTCTCAGCAGTTACTGCTGAAGTAGGAGAAGACTATGGCTCTGCCCCAGGGAGCTGTGTAGGCTTGATCCAGGTCTCAGAGTCATTTTAAGTTTTGGCCCCACCTTTGCTCACACATTCCAAGACTACTTGAGTATAGTTATTTCATAGAATCATAGAATTACTCAGGTTGGAAATAACCTTAAAGATCACCTAGTTCAACCACAACCTAACCATATTACCCTAACTCTAACAACCCTCTGCTGTCGTGCTCCTGAGCACCACGTCGAAATGGTTGTTAAACACATTTCCACTGATAGCTTTGCAAGTTATGCAGTCCAAGGGCTAAGTGAAAGAAAGACTGCTTTTCTTAAATTATGGTTTGCATATTAAAATAAACATAACACTGTAAAGTACTCTATAGCAACAGAAGTACCATGGAATCACAGAACTGTAGGGGTTAGAAGGGACCTCTAGAGGTCATCAAGCCCAGTTCCCCACTAGGGCAGGTTCTGTGCAGTAAATTGTATGATTTCCCCATCAGCTCTATCATGTCATGCAGATAAGATGTTCCTTTGGGAATTAATTGTGCACTGGAGGAGACAGGAATTGTGCACCTGCAGGCTGCCAGTATCATTTCTTAGGCAAATGAGAAAATTATGGACCAAGGATATGTGAGAAAAAAGGATGCTCTCAGGCTAAAGTAGACATATGCTGCCTTAGACAATTCTTTCTATTCATGCTTTTTGCCTCAAATTTGCTAAGCAATTCACATAAACCAAAGCTTTCCGCAGGTGTGGAAATGAGATATCCTCACTTTGAAAGGCCTTGGGAGATGACCATTCTTTTTCAGAAGTGCTGAACATCAGCACCTTCAGCTGAAATTAGGGAGAGTCAGGGTTTGGAAGTTAAAAAAAAAAAAAAAAGTTACACAATCCCATGTGCTCCAGTAAGTCAGTCTCAGGTGGAATTTATATCAGCTGATGTTGACCACCTGAAACTTAAACTTCGAGTTTAAGCAGGTCAGCCAGTATCGCTTGCTAAAAGCATCAGAATATTACACGTTTAGGATTTAGGATGAGAAATGAATTTCATTCTTGATATTGCAAGCTGGACACAAGGACTAGTAGAATCATTCGATCTCAGTGCTTTTTTTTTCTTTAAGGAGTTAAAAGTACTAATCACACTGGGATACTGTGAAAATAAACTCATTAATGTTTATGAGCTACTTGGATACTATGGTCAGGCATAGTCTAAGAGGAAAATAAATAATTATGTAAAGAGAGCATAGTTTGATCTATATTGATACGCTGAATGTGAAATGCTGTATAAATAACCCCCCACCTCACTAAATGAAGCCTGCGAAAACAAAAATAACTGTGCAATTAAAAATATATTTGAGTTATATTGTAGCACTGCAATACAATATATGGCCACAAAGGGCCATGGAAATTTGCTTGGATCCTCTTTATTCTTGCATTTCCTAATTCTTAGTGTTTAACTTTATAAAGTTGCCATCCCTTAACTGTTCTTTGAACACATTGTTTGCACACATAAAAAACTCATAAAGTTTAATAGCATTCCTGCTTCTTATGCTGTCATGTTTGCGTAGAAGCAAATACTGATTTTTTCAAAGTCTATGGAAAACTGGGTCTTCATAAATAAAAATAAAAATGCCCTATGTACATAAACTTGGAAAATAATCTTCTAGTTATCACTCTGATTAAGACAGACCATTACTTTATGAAGATACAATTATTTTGTAAAGAAGCAATTTTTGTTCTTGACAAATTATAAGAAACCTGAAATATCTGAATTTTGTACTACTTCTTATCCATCTTTTCTCTTAAAGGCTATACACTTTTCATAACAAGAGAACTGGTTTGATATATACCTTAACTGGGTATTCAATAAGAAGTCTGTTTGTGTCAGGTGAATCTGCGTGTGTTTAACACCCATAAGAGTCAGAGCATGGTTTCTAAAGCAGGGCACTTACTGATAAAGCAACTTTGGATCTTTGGTTCTTTATCCTTTCACAGACTTTTGGTACAGAATAATTGTGGAAAAATTATTTACACCTTCATGAAGTTTAATAAAGCCTCTGTTAAGGAGCAAGCCAGCAATAGAGCAGTTACTATAATCAGAATGCAGGGAAATATGAAGCCAGAGTAGAATCAAGGGAATATTCGCTTCAGTGAGGCTAATGCCAAAATCAGTATTTCTGGCTTTCCACGCCTCTGCTATTAGTCTAGCTCCCAGTTGTGAGCTTTAAGTAGTCACATGGGAACCTCATTCAGCTCACTGACCTGATGGCAGCACACAGAGGTAAAACTACTCTCAAGTCGGGAGCTGGGCAGCTAGAGTGTATCCCATTAAACTGCACTACGTGTGGGTGTGCTCAGTTTTGTGTAATGGAAAATATCATGCACTCGAACACTTGGGTCTCACAGAGGAAATGAAGGCAAGTTCACCAATCCTTTAGCCCTACATCACCTTCAGTGAGGAGGGAACAACCTATCACTATCTCTACAAATGCTATTTAAATACAACCTAATGGTATTTCAGAGATATTTTTGATGGGCCACTCAAATCTACTGTAAGGCAAAGAGTTAGTCATGATGCGTAAAACTCAAGGCAGCTGACAATACTGCAACAAAACGAAGTGGGATATGTGCATATATTTCAGGGACGTATAGAGTTAGTCTATCTGTAGAAGTTCTTTTGGAAACTGACACCTAAAGTTCGTCTATGTCTTTTTTGAACAGGTAGGCATTTTTCACGTCTGAACATCAGTGTAAAAATCAACTAGTAGTTACCACATGTAGATTGATTCTTCTGGAGTTGTTATATTGCAGTTTCATTCCATACTCCTAATGGAAGAACAGGCAAATTTTTCTAAGTTTTCTACAGCACTTGTACTTTAAATAAGTGAACTGGGCTCTCAGTCTCTGAAAACATAAGCTAAAGTCTGCGCTGACATGATCAGACACTTGTTTTATATCATGTTACAGAGTACAGCTGGCAGGGTTCCTAAATAATGAAAAGCAATTCACAGCTCAGAAATGCTATAAAAATTCCAGTTCATATGATGTGACACTGAAGACTATCTAGGAAACAGACAACAATTTGGATGGAGATTTGTTACCAGTTCACTGGATTTTCTTGAAAATCAAGATTCTACGTTTCTTAACCTGGACATGACAAAACGTGTGGCTTTTGAAAGCTATTGCTTGATTGTTTCTCTGTGATGTCTGTCTACCTTTGGGCTATGGCAATTTTTCTCCTTTTTCCTTGGTGACTTTTTGGGTAGTTCTTATAGTTTTAGAAAGCAGAGGAAGACAGAAGGTTGAATGATTTAGAAGTTAACAAAGTTACCTCTGAAGCAAAAACATTTATTCCTTGCAGAGTGACCTTACCAATGTTCAAAGCCATCCTTCTTTGCAATAACACTAGCTTAATTAAAAGGTTAATTCCCAACTGCATTTGCTGAGAATCCCTATTTGAAAAAGTCCAGAAATTACAACCGATTTATTTATTTATTTTAAAACTTCAACTGAAGGAAGTATGTCTTGTATGAACTATCATAAAGAAGATGAAATCTGAATTTACTTGGTCTTGACTAGCTTTCAGGAAGGATGTATAAATGACTGTCAGCTGAATAACAATGTCATGGTACATTTTCTGTTGTTCTTAATTACTAGAAAATGAGGACAAAGCAAAACCCATCCTGGTTAAAATTAGATTCAGCCCAGATCATGAGGCAATCATGAGGCATGGTTAACTTAGAAATGAAAGGCATTATTATAAAATAATACCCAAAACAAAACTCGCAGACAATCCCATGCAAATAGCTTGGTCTAGACACAGCAGTTTTATTATTAGGCAGAGAGGGTTTTTAAGTCCTGATCCAACAAATGGATTGATTGATTATATAAATAAATATTTTCCAGAAATTTCTACAAGCAGCAGTCCAAATCTTGAAACCTGCAAATTCTGTAGGGAATATGGCCTATTTAGAGAAGTTTGATTTTTCATTTTCCACCTTTTTTAGTACATGTCTATGTGCTAGATGGATAACCTAAAATATGAACGTTTTCTCTGCACATTTTCTGATGCAGTAAAGTCCATGAAATGAAAGTTCTTTTGTAAAATTCCCATCTTTTTCTGTGCATAAGCCAAAACTCTTGCAAGAGCAGGCAAGTCACTCTCAATTTTCTGTCAATCCTCTGCTACTCAGCTGAAGCATTACTCCTCAGAAAGGGTGGTCACGCACTGGAAAGGACTGTTCAGGGAGATGGTGGAGTCACCGACCCTGGGGCTATTCAAGGAATGACTGGATGTTGTGTTGAGGGACATGGTTTAGTGGGAGATATTGGTAATAGGTGAACGGTTGGACTGGATGATCTTTTAGGTCTTTTCCAACCTTGGTGATTCTATGATTCTATGATAATGCAACAAGGAAAACAATATATTGAGGCTGGGGCTGTGAATTTCTGCTGAGGAAAAGAAATGCTCTCAAAGAACGAAACTGGTAGTTGCAGCTCATTTTTATCTTGACAATGAGAAAACAAGCATGCCTTTAACTTGTTGTTGACCTTTGTTGCAGTTGGATCGCTGATCTAAAAGTCAGTGCCTATATATAAAACATTATTCACATCAAGCTATCATGCATGTATGGAGGGTGAAAAACACATTTTACTATTTATAAAACTTCTCTGCATGAGCAGAATTCTGCAAACATTAATCACAACTGTGTGAATGAGTCTTTCCACACCAAGGAAAATGCACCTCTTTGCATGATTTATCCCCTCTCTGCTGCTCAGGAACGGGTGGGCTGCCTCTTAGTGGCACCACGTGCTTGCCATGAACTTCACAAAAGCCAAGCTATTGGCAGTAGAACTTCAACCAGATGTGCCTCTGGCTTCCCTTTTGGAAGTGTGTTTATTTTTCAGCGTAGTGACTTGGCATTTCTCCTAATTGCTGTGTGACTAAACCAAAGTGAAAAACGCCTGTGTGGGAATTGCCATAACTTGTTGTGAATATACATCTGTATTTTTGAAAACTGATGATCTCCAGGTGGTGTAAAAATTAGTCTGGTTCTTCTGCAGCTCCCTTGAGAAGAACGACACCATCTAATTTCCCTTGCTTCTATACAAACTATTAGACTCAATGATAACATAGCTTTAGTCAAATCCCAGTTGCCAGTAATATTTTGGCCCTATACATCCATGTTCTTATGGATACTTTTCAGCATTATTAGCTTATTAAAATTGTGGCCTTATTAACTTTTTTTTTTTTTTTTTTTTTTTTTTTTTTTTTAGCCAAGAGAATAATGATTAAACGGTGAAGCAGGAAATGTTTTGAAAAGGTTCTTTTACAGATGATTAGCTACTGTTATGGGATGTGCTCTAGTTGTCTGAATGAATGTAGGATGATATCTCACTTTTGTACTAACTGTCCTCAATTTTTAAAAAAGAAATATTATAACAAAAGCCAAAACAATACAAACAAACAAAGAAACAAAACAACATAGGATGTTTTGGATGCCATAGGCTTGAACTCAACTCATCACAGCCCATTCAGATCACTCTGCAGAGCCCTCTCACCCTCAAACAGATCAATAGTTCTCCCTTCTGGTATTGCCTGTGAACATACTGAGGGTGCACTCACTCCCCTCACCCATATCACTGATAAAAAGGTTTAAAATGGCTCCAATCCTGCATCCTGGTAAAGACAGTGGATGCCAACTGGACTGAACTCCATTCACCATCTATCCTTGCGCCCAGTCCCCCAAACAGTTCTTCACCTAGGAAACTGTACATCTGTCCAAGCCATGAGCAACCAGTTTGAGAAAATTGTGGGAGACAGTATTTTTTTAATATTACTGTTATTTATTTGCTGTCTTTCTAGGATATATCAGAATCAAGTACTTGGTCCTCATTAGAAGTATATGCAATTTAGATTACTTGATATCAGTAAGAAAATGTAGTCAGAAAACTCCCAAAAGACTATGACGAGGATTAAAAAAAAAAAGATATACCAAGTGGAATTAATGTTAATATCTGTATTTATTTATATCACTATCCACAGGGGTTTCATCTGAAAATTTGGTATATCAAAAATTGTTTCAGCTATTTTCATAGTGAATCAAATTAGTAATTTTCTTAAAAAAAAAAAAAAAAAGTTAAAGAAAATCAACATATCAATCAACTGCTTCACTTCAGTTGCTGTGCCTCTTTTCAAAGCAACATTAAATCTTAACACAGCATACCTCACAAAATTAAAAGGAAAATTTGAAATATTTTTTTTTTCTTTCTTTTCCAAATTACTATTCTTAAGGCACTTCCTGAAAATATATAAATTTCCATGAAACATTTCTAAAATTGAAAAGATTATGTCTGAATGGATTTGGTTAGCACAAGTGTTCTATCAATTAACATTCGCAGCCAACATTTATGTATACATGGATTTCATATTCTAAATATTTCTTCACCCAAACAAGAGCTTGTTTTAGGAAAAAAAGAAAAAAAAAAAAAAAAAGAAAAAGGAAAAAAAAAAAAAAAGAAAAAAAATCACACAAAATGCCTTTAATTATTTTTTTTTTTTTAGATTTCTGGATATTAAAATTACAGAAAAAGAAGGGTAAGAAGGGAAAATGCTGCTTATTAGACCTGAAGATTGAGAAGGGAGAATAATGTCATTTATTAGAGCTTTTAACACAGCTGAATAAAATCAGCAAACATTTGAGCACACCGTCTCTGCTATTATTTATTTATTTTTTTCTAGTTTAGACATTCCTAATCTAAGTTCATGCCAATTAAGTCCCAAAGTAAGAGTTATAAATAAATATATAAATAAAAAAGGAGATGATGCTAAAACATACATTTCTCTCAGGGATGCAGGAATACATTCATATCCTGAAAGCACAACAGTGGAGTTTCTTGAAGCTTTCTCTGATCTTTTATGCAATCCCTTCAATTTCCCAGTTTCAAAAGGATTTTAAAGAGGGGCTAAATTATTTCTAAGTTAGCTAAGCTACCTGCAACTCATTAAGTGAAGGAATTCAGTGCACACATCTGGTCTTCAGAATCACTCTTTCTTTAGCCTTATCACTTCATGGTGAAATTTATATCACAAAATTTGACAAGTCTAAGGTGAGAAGCACAGGCTTAACAGTTAGGGGCTTGCATTCATCCCTTTGTGTCAGATGCTCTGCAAAAGCCATCACAGTGACAATTAATTTAAATAATATGAAATATTCAGTGAACTCAATTCCCTCTCCCTCTATAAATGGCTATTTTAGCTGAGAACTATAGTGGAAAGCTGAATACTGATGGCAGATCTTTTCCACTGGATATGCAGAAACCACTGAATGTAGAATGTTCTTCCTTTGTGGAAAATATGTTGTTAATTTACTGAGGTTCATTATGATATCCCCAGATAGTGCTTTGTCTAGCAAGTATACCCATTTGTGATCGTCATCATTGGAATGAATGATCACTCCTAATGGAGGACAGTTTCCTGTGCTTTCAGTCCTCTTAAATTCACGTATGGGTTTTGTTGTTTTCTGCCCTGCTGAAGCCCTGCGTTCCTGCCTGGGAAGTCTACTAAAGGTGCAGAAATCTCTTGGATGAACAAGGGACAGAGAGGAAGGGGTGACAGAAGACTTCCTACTGTAAAGTATAGGAGTGAGTGGGTATAGGAGTGACTGAAGACTTTTAGATCCACATCAGGAGCACACACAACCTGCACAATTAGGGGAGAAGATCATCAAACAGAAAGCAAAAGACAAATTTCACACATGCCTGTAATACCTAAAGAGATTTCAGAAATGAAAAGACAGGTTGTACTCAAGACCCTGCTGTTCAATACAGTCTTTCATAAACAATTCATGATTTGAAAGTTAGATGGAGAAATTTGCAACTTTTGCAAGATCTGTAATTGCAGTACCAAACTCTGAGGAGGCTGTAGGGATGCAGGAGGAAAGCAAGTGCTTTAAGAATTGAAATAGGTCAACATTGATTGTAGGCGTGGGATGGAAAACTTGGAAATGAATCACTGAAAATGTTGCTGTACTGTCAACTGTAAGAAATGGGGACATAGTTATAATGATGATCATTGATGACAACAGACAAGATCAGAGGATTGTGATCAGTGTACATCATACTGCCAAAACAGGAAGAAGAAGAGTATCTTTTTAAGCAAAGACTATGAGTTGCAGAAATAAAAATGAGGTTTGTAGCACAGTTGTCAGTTTTTGTATGCTCTGTGTTCTTACATGCTAACAAGTATGTATACATAATATAAGGGAAACAAAGTTTTCAGTCTCAGTAAGCACGGAGTCACCTGCACACACAACCCTAAGAGACAACCAAAATTAAATAAATGTTCTAAAGGTGTTTTACTGCATTTATCTTACTGAAATTGAATGACAAGTCATTGGGAATGTCAGATGTATTTTTTTCTGTCTTTAGTGACACTTCATAATCTCTTAGGCAGAGAGAAGACTATGCTGTCATAGCAAAAGTCTTTTCACCTAGACATTTAAAATGTTCTTTATGGAGAAGATTATTATTATTGGAAAACTTGAAGTACAAAATTTTCTGTATTCCAAAGCTTCCTTCTAGCTGTGTGGGACCCAAATGACCAATCACACAAACTTTATCCATACAGCCATGTATTTGATTTCATGATTAAAACCTTTCTTCAATTTGATGATGAGACTGGGACAGACCAACAGTATAGACTCTGATGACTGGATAAATACAGCTCTCCAAATGAGATAAGATACCATATGCATCGTTTATCTCTATATTAATTTATATCTGCGACAAATCTAAACTCAAAACTACATTTCCCAGACACATTCCTGATATTATTGTTACTGGTATTTACTCAAAAATTACTTGGGAGCACTAGTATGCCCCCAAGTAACTGACAGGTTTTGGAATATCAGAAGCAGCAACAAGGTAAGCATCCTTCTTACTTACTGTAAGTAGTTGTTTGGCAGGAAAACCAGCTTTGCCAAATTAAATGCTTGTTCACAGACACTGTTACTATAAACTGGTATCCTCTGTCCTCTTGGCTCTTCTACTCATGTTTTCCAATATGAGAAGAACAGATATTGGGTGACTATGGATTAATCAATGGCCTTTACATATTTTGTACCTAACTGCTGAAAGTAAGACTTGAATTTAGTCACATTCTTTCTCAAGAAAGTAAAAGACAGTAATAAAAGAAATCAAAAGTATTATGCTGAAGAATTACTGAAGTTAAATGGCAGTCTTATGTACACCTGTGAATGTATCAGAATTGATCTTTGTGTGCAAAACAGAGTCCATCCTATACACAGCCATGTAGTTTAACCACGAGAGAACTAGCAAGGTTATATTTAAATAAAAAATAACCAGTCACAATCTGTAGGTAAAGTTAAGCTGACATACTAGGCTCTGGTCAATTCCTTTCCTTTTTTCCAAGGTCTATTTACACATGAGTTTGACACAACTCTTATTGAAGAAATAATCATTAGCGCTATGCTAAAATTTAGAGTGAAAACAAGGATATTATTAGCATAGGAAACACAAATGGGTTGCAGTTTACTTAGAGTAAAATGCCACAGGAGGACAAACTGGAAGAACTCCTTGAGAGTAGCCCTGCTGAGAAGGACTTAGGCATTTTGGGTGATGAAAACCTTAACACGAGCCAGCAGCATGCACTTGCAGTACGGAAGGCCAATGGTATACTGGGTTCCATCAGAAGAGGGGTGACAGCAGGGACATGGAGATGATCTCCCTCTAATCTGCCCTTGTGAGGCCCCTCTTGCAGTACTGCATGCAGGTCAGAGAAATACTCTTGCAGTCATGGGCTGTAACATTTTAAGCCCTCCAAAGATCAGCAGAGTTTGCACAGGAAAACTGAATTACTAAGAAGTGCTAACTGTGGTAAGAAGGACTTTTCCTTGGAGGCAATTCAGACAGGCAAGCATTGCAAACCATTGCTTTTGTCCTTGTTGGGATGTTCTTGCAATAAGTTTTTGCTATCTTGCTATATACGTGTATATGTGCCCCATAAGCAAAAAGTGACTAGAAAATATCTGCCAATTGTTTTAAAGTTTTGAAAATACCCACTGCCTCCCAACAGCACTAATTTGGCACTTGAGAATGCCACTGGGATGTCAGTAGGAAGCTGAGATATGTGTAGGTGGACAGCAGAGGTTTTTCCACAAGGCAGCCACAGGACTAATAATGAAAAATTGTTCCTGGTCACTCCCAGGATTGCTTTATAAAAATAGTATAAAAACAACCAACAATTTGCTGCCTCCTGTGGGATTACAATCAGATAATAATTTCAGAAACAATTACACTCTGAAAACAATGTATTTTGACTGCATATAAATGTATTGTGTGGAAGGAGGGATTTGTTTGAGCTAGATTTCACTCAATATTTTTTCAAAAATGTGTATTTTTAACTTGTGAAATCCCTCTGTGGCACCAAAGCTGGTTATGCTAGTCTTATTGCACAGAAGAATGGCATCAACTATGCAGTAAATAAGCCAGGAAGCGTTATTGTCTAACAATTTCCTGCAAAACAAAAAGCCCACCCCAATTTTTTTGTTTCTCACAGCGAATTTTGCAAATATTATACTGATGCCCAGCTTTCTTATACATTTCTTGATGACAAAAACATCCTCGAAAGCACCTTCAAATATCTGAATTGGATAATCTGTATTGTATCTTCTTCTCACTGCTATTCAAAGAATCTTTGCATACCCTGATATTTTCTTTCACAGATTATCAGTAACAATATTGGTTTTAACTGCTGGGTCAGAAAAGAATGTTTGTAAATAGAATTCCAGTACAATAGTGGATGACACTGTTTGGCTGTGAAATCCCCACTGGGCAGGGATGAGCCATGAAGGTTCAGCCTTGGACAAGCAGTGACTCCAGTGTGAACCCAGTTCTGTCAGCTCCTGTGAGCTCTGGTGTTACTGACGAGATGGCTAAGGATTTCAGGTTACTAGTATTAAACTTACATTAAGGAATTAAATAACAGAATAGTAAAAAAAAAACCCTCATACTTTTAAAAGTTCTTATGTAGCATTCTCATTAATCTAGCTAAAACAATTTAATTATAGAGGTCAGTTGTATTATCTGATTTTGTCAATAATAATAATATGGATAATTAAGTGGCCCGTGTTCATCAACAAGACAGAAGCAGAGCTAAAACAAAGGACAGTTCTCTAAAATTAGCAATCCAAATCATCTGCCTACAGTGTCACTATATAAAAAAGTCTTCAATTATGAGAAAAAAACCCTTTCCTGATCATTTTGTTGGGTTTTGTTTCAAAATACAATTTTTTAAAGGCTTACAACACAAAATATTTTCTCTCCTTTTCATTTTTACATAAAGATCTTTTAATTTCCTTGATTTAACAAATGATTCACAATTCTTGGAGTTATAAATTCTATGCACAGTACTCTCCATTTCAGAACAGAAAGAAAGAAGGCAATTAAAAGATTTACGCTGACTGAAATTTGAACAAAATATCCAGAATCATCTTTTACAAGACTGAAATAATAGAATATGAAGTGTAAGAAAGAAAATGTGGTAATGCATAAAAAAGTTAGATGAACAAAGTAAACACAATAAGAAATTGAAATAAAAAAAATAACGTTATCATCTCCTGAGGGAAATGGTAATTAAAATGGGAATGTTCTTATGAAATGCTCTCATCTCAGTGAAATTATTCTTAAAAAGAAAAAGGAATATTTAGCCAAATCTAAGACAGCATATATATGAATAACAAAGCCTTTGTTGTTCAGCATTGATATAATATTTAGAAACACATACTTACATTTGCAAGACAAGACTGCTCATTCTCAGTACACTAGCTTTTCTAGTACATTCTGGCAACTCTGATCATTTTAACTTAGCCTATGATAATTTAGTAAACCTGGGATATAATTTTTCTGATGTGTTGCTGGACATGCTGCTATTCCTCTTTCAAATCAAAAGAATATCGGGCACATCTGAAATGACCTAAAATGCATTCCAATCAATAGAAGGTCTTTCATTTCTTTGGGCTTTCATCTGGATTTCAGAACTTATTTGAAAGATAGGGCCCTTCAATTGTAAGTGTAGAACAAATAATACTGCTGCACTGGTTGTCTTACAGTGCTGAAATGAAGGGCAGAGGCACATACTGTACCTTTTTGCCTTTAAAATAATGGCATTTGAGAAATACAGTTGGCTGTGGCTTAAAAACATTAGTCTTCAGAAATGTCTTGTAGCACCTGTACCTGGATGCACCTGGATTCAGATAATGAAAGCTGTGGGAATAGTTATTGCAGTTATTCAGCACTGCTCCCTGCAGATAAGCGTCTCAACAACTCAGCCCTTATCTTCAAAGTGTTTATTGATCTGGATCTGTTACAATGAAAAAATAGCTTAAACTAGTAAGAAAGAGATGATGGACCAAAGAAACACCAAACATACCCATAGGATAGGCTGGACTTTCAAAAGAAGAAAACCAATTGTTCCAGTGGCTTTCTGGAACGAGGGAAGGGAGGAAGGGAGAATGATCAGACATTCAATTAATTCCTACGAAATCTAGGATCTATTTTAAATATTCTGGCTTTTTGTAATTGTTTTGTGCTTATCTAATAAAACTGCAAAGTCCAGCAAAAGGAAACATTTTTACATTTATAAAAACTGATATGCATGATTTCATGTTGAAAGAGAAATAGAAGAGCACATTCAGTAGGCCTTTAGGGAAAGATGAAAGCCATTTTGGATATACACAAAATTAACTGAAAGAAGGAACTACCAACCTGTCTCCTCTCTGGGAATGTTCTAGATCTGACTTTGCAAAACACAGGACCTTTTTCTACTGCATCCTACATAAATTATTCACATGAGTTCTGTGAGTCATTGATAGCATGATAACAGCTCTGTTATTTTATGTAATTGCTGTACATAGGTAATCAGAATGCATTATGTTGCAAAGATAATTACAATGGTGTTTTCAGTAGTCATGTCATTCCGGGAGCCTCAGAAATGCATTATTGTAACACCTTGCATTTCATCTGAATGGGAGAAAATTGTCAAGAATTTCCTAAGGCTTTGCATTTTTCCGCAATAAATTAATATGGTTTAGGGGTTTCCTGTAGGTATAGTAAAAGGAGGACGGTTGGACTAGATGATCTTATAGGTCCTTTCCAACTTTGTGATTCTATGATTCTATGAATTACAAAAAAAGGTTCCAGGTTAGTGACAGCTCCTATTTTTGTAATGGCCAAGTCCTGTTACAGAAGACTATTGTATTTAGGCATATGTTGCCTTAATTTGAGAGCTTAAGAAACTCTGCAAACATATCTTTGGAGGCACTGTGCTATTACTTCAGTGAGTAATTCACATGAGAATCACTTCAGCTGAGTGAGTAGATATGTGTGCACAGTTGTAATGAACCCGTGTGTATATCAGGCAAATTTTGGATCACAAATTTTAACTTAATTAACACAAATTTCATATTCCTTGTAGCCAGCATCAGACTCGAACACATGCTGATGTTTGTTTGTTTTTTCCCTTTCTAGAGACAAAGATTTATGATAAAGGTTTATATTTCTGAGGATGATATAAGCTCTCCTGCTAGCTTTGAGTTTTCTCTTCACTTGAAAAGTTCAGAAGGCAGAAATCTATCCTATCAGACATTTAGAAATGCATTCTGACATCATACTAACAGGTACAGCACCAGCCCTAATTTATACAGTGTTTCTTCACTCAGTTTTTACATAGTGCTAATTTGTTAGTTAGGTAAGACACTGTTTTCACTCTTTATTTGTAGGAAAATAAACACGATATCTGAATTTGACACATGAATCATCAAATAAGGGAGGAGTTTCACCCCTGATGCATTGGGATGCGTCTTTTTAAACTTGTATAGAATATGAGCCAGAAAAGACCCAAACAGAAGACTTCACAACTCTTGTGTTCCATCTTCCAATACCTGAAAGCCGTTATTAATATGTCCTTTTACTTAAATTTATCTGAGATCATTTTCCTGATATCCCTATATCAACCTTAAATACTTTTATTTTTCCTGGTAAAGACTTAGACTCTAATATATGGATAAAAATAAAAGTACCATTTTTTTAAGAAGAAGAAAATATTGTATTGAATGTATTTGTCTCTACCGTTTTTCTAATTATCTGTTAGTAATCTGTGTAAGCAGGTGCAGTATCTCTGGGGAAGGTTTGGAAGGTTTCTAGAGTTAAAAATTCAAATCTCTAAGAAGCAGTCTACAAAAACTGAAGGAATCTCATATCTCCATGAGATTTAGGAACTTCCACTGCAAGATCTAATTGCATTCAGGATAAAAAATAATAATCAATTAGATGAAGACATCAAGCAGTTTGAAGTTGGATAGGGCTAGCAAAGCCTATAGCCTATAGCAATTGTCACCTTGCAGTGATACATTCTCTTTTGTTTTATGTATGCCATGAAGACAATTAATACAAAGTAAAAGTATAATATTTCTAACTTTCCTCCTAAAATTATTCTAAAAATAGAATAAATTGGTCATGAAATAAAAATAGCTAACAATGATAGCTACAAATTTTTTCCCCACCATAAACTAAAACAGTTGTATCTGTCATGTACTTTAATAGCTGAAAGCTGTTCATGTGTATGGATCTGCTGAAAAAAATGAGTCATTACTCATGTTTAAGGCTAGAGTTAGTAATAACTATTTATAAAATATATAGATGATGTTAAGATTTTATTAAATTTTACATGTAATTAAAATGTAGGTATTTGCTTATATCTTTAAAATATGACTAGATTTTTTTTCAGCAAAACTATACAGTCCACATAATTACAATATTTTTAAGTTTTTTTTTTTTTTTTTTTTTTTTTTTTCCTGTAATACATGGTAATAGTCTTATCCTTTTGGCAGATATTTGTAAATTTCAAAGTTTTTTTAAAAATAAAACAAGTTTTTACTGGCATCGGAGTATTATGCAAACCCAACTTTGAAGTATTTTCTCGCAATTGAAAGCTTTCAGAATTGTCATTTTGTCCACGAACATCCTTGTCTCAAATGCAAAGTGCTATTTGCAGACATTTATTCATCATTTCTAAAACAGCCATGACTTTCATTATGTAACGTAATTACAAGGATGATTCCACAAGAAAATAAATAAATAAATAAATAAAGTTTTATGCGTTATATGCTTTCATTGCAAGTTGCTTCATTTTTTTAATTTTGATTTTAGACTCAATGGCACTTAAGCATTTTCTGCTGCTTATAAAACTATCGAAACACCGTTGCTTTCATTAAATATCCTAAACTTTCTACTAATTTAGGTACTGGTTTAGTTACAGAAACTGATGCTCATTTTCCCAAAGTAATTTGGTTTTATTTCATTCATTTTCAAGGGCTTGGGAATCTGAAGGAGGAAATGGAAAGAAAATAATAATTATGAGTATGGATTTATTGGTGATTCAGTGACTGAAAATTTAAGGATGCTTTTCCTGTTTTATTTTTGTGACCTTGAAAGTTATGACTTGAAGCCAATACATTTGTTCTGGTTCACCACACACACTTGATCTGTTTAAGCACTGACTCATGAAATTCCAGTGCAACAAAACCATTTGGTATGGACTTTAGAAGACCAGAGAAGCTATAAAGGAGAATAATGTATGGGCGACATAATTGGACAAGAACTGGAAACCTTCCTTAATCATTACCTTTATGGCAAGAATAGAATAGTATGTAAAAAAAACTGGTAGCCATAAAAAAAGTAAGATGATTCTCTGATTTTGTATTATCTCAGTCAATACATATATCTGAGAACAAAGTATAGAAGTAAATGATGGCTTCTTACTGCTTTCACCTCCTTTTATTATATGCCTCAGTGACAAAGCATATTTGTACTTTTTTTTGTTGTTGTTTTTTTACTGATTTATTTCCTGTCCCAGTTTTGACAGAATTTATTAAGTGATGATTCAATCCGATTTAATCCAAACTTAAAAATGGTTAATTTTCAATATAACACTGATTCCATATTCTGATGTTTGCAAGGTGATAAAATACATAATGCTTTAATGTTATTGATCTGCATTTATGCGTTACCATAGTAAAAAACATGAAACAACGTCAACATTTGTTTTAGTGATGTGTGGTAGACACATATTTATTTCTCTTTTCTTTTTTTCCCCCTCAAGGACTTTTTACGACATCCTTTATATATTAAATATAGGGATTTTTCAAGGGAGTAAATCACAGAAAATTGATCATTTATGCATATCTTAACTTAAAAAAATTGAGAAACTGGTTTTCTTTTTCCCAATGAAAGTTATTGCTTTTACACTTCCACTGCATATAGACTTCTATATCAATGATGTACAATTCTTAGTTTTGAGAACTCACATAAAAAAGCTATTATTTAAGATGTTCAATTGATAATATTCTAAACAGCATTTGATCCTGTAGCTTAGGATATTCTGTTGGTCAATTATACTTTTATATGTGTAAGCATTTGCATTTTAATTTTAAAAGTCATTATTTAAATATGTTTTCAACATTGATTCACACATATTTCATGCACAAATATCTCGGAAATGTGATTCAAAATTGTATTTTTATTCATTTAGTTATATCATCACAGGTACTGCGTGGTGATGAGGTCTTCGGCATTTGAACCAAGGCTAGACTGCTCAAAGGAAATGGAGGGAATTAGATACACAAGTCTCTTAACATAATTTTTGTGACAAATCCTTGCCAATTTAATGCTAAAGTGCCATCCTTGTAACACAAAACAGCCATTTCTATATTCTCAGCAACTGCAGAACTATGACGCAATGTGTTATTACATTTCATGGCACATCTGAATAATGAAGGTGCATTACCACAGGGTTATTTCCACATGGTGGTAGTAGCAATTCAGGGCTGCAACAGGTGCTAGAAAGGAATTATTAGAATAAAATTTTGCCATTTATTTGCAGTACTGCAATCTCTTTAATAAAAAAAAAAAAAAAAAAAAAAAAAAAAAGTGTGACATTACAACTATCACATACATATCTATATCTTCCATATCTTTTCATACTTTTGTAAGAGCACTGAGAATGCATGCTGGAGGCCTGGATCAAAACATCCCTCTTGATATATTGGTGTAATGAAATTTGTGATCTATGGCCTTCTAGAAATGATAGGGAGAAAACACTCTGGATGAACCCCAAAGTGCCACTGTGGGTACCCATAATGTAGGTGCTTCCTATCCCACTGCCCTGTCTTTGTAGATTCAGACTTTTTTTCTGTTCTCCAGTTCATTTCCCTTAAACAGAATGTAAAAGCTCCAAATCACACTGCCCTATCTCTGTAGATTCAGACATTTTTATAGAGGTGAGGTGTTACATTTGATCATAGAGTGCTGTGAACCTTTCTGGGATGCATTCAAGGACATTCCACGTGATCTTAAGTGTGGTATGCTCTGTACTTGAGATATAGAAACAGCGTGTTATCCATCAGAGTAGAGTATTGAAGCTATCCAGGTGGAAAAGCTGCAAAGCAGAGATGTAGTACCTAGGCCAGTTTTGCTGTCTAGACAACAGCAGCAGCATGGGCTGAGTGCAGATCTCAGTGTTCGTGTCTAGCACTCAGTCTGGCCTAATTCGGGATATGTTAGGCACTATGGTCAGTATAAAAAATAATTGACAACTTATTAGAATAAATTGCCAACTAAACTTTGAAAATGAGCAGGTTTATAAGAAAGAAAATTGTAATTTCCAAGTTGATGAGTACAACAAGGTTATTCATCCACTAAATGTGAAGCTTTTCAAGGTTATTTGGGGCTGCCAGCTCCCATCAATCTCACTTTCTGTGGAAATTTGACATGGCTGACTGACTAGTTACAGCCTTGCTCATCTCTCTACCTTGTAGATTACTTGGGTTCACTTCTCTATTAAGCTGAAAAACAGTAAGGATGGATGTTCAAATTGTATAAACAGGGAGATCCACAGAAAGATTTTGCAAAACTTGTATGAGAATAAAATAACCTCCAAAATGTCTATAAAAATTAAAGAGGCAACAAAAAAGGTTTGAAGATCCAACATTATCCAAGGTTAAATAAGTTCTTTAAGTTTGACTGAGACTAACATTTTTCTGTTATGAAAAATGACTGAGACTAACATGTTTGCATTCTGTTTAGGATTGTGTGAAATCATGTAAATATGAGCCACAATTCCTTGTCTGTAAAATGAAGTCAAATGCCCACTTGCCTTTGCTTGGGCTCTTATACCTTGCTAACAAAGTTTCTCTCAGCAGGGAGCTGGTAAACAGTATCCATTTGTCTACAGATGCTTCCATACAAACGTGCATGTTCTTTTGAGCTCTGCAGATCACCCTGTAATTTTTTTCCAAATTAAGCTAATGGTAATGGAAGCTGAAATTGTATTTATGAAATTGTAGGAAAAATAATATCACACTGTAAGTGTATTGCAATGATTATCTGCGATCAATCTTGGAATGAAAACCATAAAATAAAATAAAAATGGTTTTCAGGGATTATAATTAATGATTATAGTATGTTCACTCTAAATCATGAGTACAACAGTGTACAGTGTACAAAGAGCTAAAACTAGAAGGAAAAGTGTTAACGTCATGAAAAGACTATTCTAATTACATCGTGATGCTATATCTGAATCTGAAACAGGCCGTGCCTGTTGGAAGCAGCTTTCCAAACACTTTTCCACAACTTCAGTAGTTTAAGCCTGTCCTGGGCCCTGTATCACCTCCTCTATGGAGAAGCAGGTCTGATTTGTATGTCCATCTCCCACAGGCAGCATCCTTTCAGTAGCTAAAGGGGGACTACAGGAAAGAATGGGACAGACAATTTTGCAGGGTCTGTTTTGATAGAAAAAGGGAAAAATATTTCAAACTAAAAGAGGGGAGATTTAGACTAGATGTAAGGAAGAATTGCCTCACCAGCAATGAGTGGTGAGACTCTAGAAAAAGTTGCCCAGAGAGGCAAAAAAAATGCCCCATCCCAGAGACACTCAAGGTCAGATTGGATAGGGCTCTGAGCATCTGATGGAGCCATAGGTGTCCCTGTTCATTGCAGAGGAGTTGAACTAGATGACTTTTAAGGGCCCCTTCCAAATCAAACAATTCTATGATTCTATGAGTTTGCCCCTTGGCTTTCTTTACAACGGCGGTAAACTGCTAAAAAATTCTACCTTTAAAGCAGGCAACTATGCACGCTCTGCATGCTATTTTTAAAACCCTCCCAATTAAAGGCCTAAAATAGAAAACATGGTGATTGATTTTAAAAACCAACAAAACAAATCAGGCACATCTTTAATTATAGACATTAAAATACATAAATTACAGTGGAAAGTATCTACTCTCCTTTCTGTTAAGAAGCCAAGATGCATTGTCTTCAAAATGATTAAAATATACTCAAATATCTTATTCACAACAGATAAAAGATTGCTAGATTGCAAGTCTTAGGTATCTATCAAATAAGAGCTTGTGCTGTTTTATGGTAAAGCCTGTTCCAGAGAAAACTGTATTATAATATAGTAAAGTGCACATCCAGTATTGTGTTTCTTTCAAGGTTACACGTGACAAGTCAGCCAGTATGGAAATGTGATGTGTGCATGTTTATATAATAGGAAATGCAAGAGATAGAATACAGAATATAAAATTTGTTTCTAATCACACCTTACTTACCAGTCTTTAAAGAACAGTGAGAACTCTAAATGGTTATTCCATAGTAGATTAAATTTTAAATCAAGTGCATAAACAGCCACTGATAAAACTAATGCATAAAACATAATGAGAAAAGGAACCACTGTGACTGAACTCTAAACTATATTCCAATCTATAGATCCACAGACACTGACAGCACAATAAGTATATATTTATTAAAAATAAAGGAATAAAGTCCAAATTATTTGCTAGAAACAATTATCACACAAACACTGTTACAGTACTTGATTTCATAAGTGTATTTTTGGTTTCTCTTATTATGTCAGGTTTTGACTATTGATTTGAACTTTTAAACTGAATATATTGTGTGTAACACAGTCTAAGACTAACCTGTTGTACTACTGAGTAATTTAGTCCCTACAAAGAAAATATTAGAGTAGCAGCTTAAAATGGATTATTTTATTTAAATGCAGAAGGTCAGTTGTGACTTACATACTACTTATGTGTTACTATTCTCAGGTTTTTTTTGAACTAGATATGTTGTCACTCATATGAAGAGAATTTCCCCACTCTGTAAGTGGAATTTTGGAGTGCTGTTACTCCCTCTTTAATTGCAGTAATTATAATAATAAAATTAAAATATTGATAAAAATAAAGTGGGAAATCAGTCAAAGTTAAAGGACAATGAAAATATAAATATTTCAATATTCCTTTTTAATATAGTAATGTTTATCAGAGTCATCTTTAAAGTAATCATAAAAGAAATATAAACAAGGACAAAGTTATGAACAAGAGCAAGGTCTTGTAGATCCCAGAGAAAAGACCAAAATCTGATATATCAGCATCAGAGTCCCTTCTAAATCAATATGTTATGTTTAAAAAACTCAGACAAGTGTCTTTATACACCAAGCAAAATCACACATCCCTCATTAAAAAGTATATATTTCTATCTTCATCAGAAAACAAAGATGAAGCTTTGCCAGATAATGTACATGTTAACGCACTTACAGCACAGATAAAATTCACTCAATGTTTTTCATTATAATGGATTATATATAGGGACACACACTTAGAGCCAAAATAAGAAAGTTTGTTGACTCAGAAATATTTAACTCAAACACTCCAGATATCCCTTTATCCATGCTCTTTGGGGTATGCTATGAATGGATCTTCAAAAATTATCTGCAGCAAACTCCTCTTTAAAATTCAGAGTATTCCTTTGCACTCCATTTGTACAAGTCATGAATTCTACATGAGCATAGTAGTGGCTTATCTTTACAGTGCCAAACTGTTAACAGGGGCGGTGACAGGCTGTCAGTTCCTAATGGTAATGGCACCAGGGAATGCCTGGAGTCTCTGATTCAGATCTGGATTTCAGCTGTAGTAGCTTTATCGTTTTGTCAATTTTGTTGAGCGTAGTAACTCTTAGGAGTCTGAACATAGTCATTTATAGGAAATGATAGGAAAGAATAAGTGAACCTTCCAACACACTAATGTTCAATTCATAGAGATTCATGGTACTGTACAAAAATTC
Source organism: Excalfactoria chinensis (assembly GCF_039878825.1). NCBI lineage: Eukaryota > Metazoa > Chordata > Aves > Galliformes > Phasianidae > Excalfactoria > Excalfactoria chinensis. The sequence goes on from NC_092825.1 coordinate 177,747,387, forward strand.
TTTTTCAGCTTATAGCAAAAAGTTGCTGCAAGTTTGTTTGTTTTTTCAGTTGTTACACAGATTTTGACATTTCTTCTTTTTTTTTAACAGAGGAAACTATTTTGTATTAGTTAAATTCTACCAAATGAAATGAAAACTATTTCTGGTTTGATTGAAGTGTTGTTAAGAATGAAGAAAGAAGGTCACATGAGGAAAAAGTAATAGCAGTAATTCAAGAAGATATGAAAAATTCAATGAAGAAGTTGGCTGTTAGCATAGCCATATGTGAAGAAGCAAGCAATTTCTTGTCTAGAAATGCTTTAAGGTGCTATAAGACTGCTAATTAATGTGACTGCTCACAGTTGAATTATTTATGTCATGAACAGACTTCCTCGAAAGAATGGACTGCCATAGTATTTGGATCATTTTAATAAGTATAGATCAAGTCTGAAAAGATAAAGATGGCTTGCAGAGACTTTTTTTAGTCTGTCTAGTCATCAGAACATCTTATGAAAATAGCATCATGTGGGATGAAGAAAGACTTTTAAAAGTGCCGTCATTACTATAAGTTGTAGGTGAGGAAAAATTGTAGATCCTTAATTCTCATAGGAATGAGAAAGCTTGGACATATGTATGTGTGTATTTTTACAGACACACACGGCTGTGTGTGAAAGGCTGTGTTTCTGGTCCACCTCTAGACATCAAAGGGATAAAATGTCCATCAAATGAAATTATTCAGGGTATGGAAGCAGAAATGTTAGGAACCTTCTGTCTCCACAGATACGGATTACTGTGGGCAAAGTGTAAAACTGAGGACAGGCTGTGTGCTAAGGTACGCTGGGTTTGATCCTGCTTTGCAAATGTACTGAAGATGTGTCACAATCAGACAAGAAACTGTGAATAAAGGATTAATCACCAGCCTCTACACTCTTCTTAAGTAAGGGGCAACATGGGTGTTTGACCTGCAATCCTCTAACCGGCCATCCCAGATCCACCCTGTAAATGCCACCTCCTTCCTGATAATATCACCCAGAGCCTCTATGCCCACTGTCCGCCCAAGAACACAGTAGATGTCAAATGCTCTCAGCCACGTAGAACTTTTAACATGCTGTTCAGTACTTTGCAGATTGATCAAAAATAGTATAGTTTCCAAAACACAACCAATGAAGACAAAGACGTGGGTAAAAACTTAGATTAGGCTGTTATGCAGGCTGTAACTCTATGAGTATTGCAGGTTCACCACTGTTCCAGACAGTGGTACCTTTGCTTGGGCTTTCTAAAACATAAAATCATAGAACTGTTTCAGTTGGAATGAACCCTTACGGGACATCTAGCGTAACTCCCCTGCAGTGAACAGGGACACCTATAGCTCCATCAGGTTGCTTAAATCCCTGCCCAATCTGACCTTCCACATCACCAGGGATGGGGCATCCACCCCCTCTGAGCAACCCATTAGAGTGCTTCACTACTCTTATTGAAAAAAAAAATTCCTTATATCCAGTCTATATTTCTCATTTTAGTTTGAAACCATTGAACCTTGTGCTGTCACAACAGACTGTTGATTACATCCCAAATTATTTCTATTCAGAGTTGGTCAAATACACTCTGAACTGCTTGAGTGTCCCTCAGATGTCTTATGCAGAAGATATTTAAAGTATTTTTTTCAAAACATTTTAAGTATATCTAAAGTCTAACTTTTTACAATGCAATAGAAAAGTGGTAATACCTCCAATAAGGTCGTAATGTCATCCATCCACTAAAAATGTTCTGTTAAATTAAAAGATAATGCTTTGCCAATAAGTTATTATATGTCTGAATAAGTATGACATTTTAAGAAGAGCCATTATAGACAAAACCAAATTCTGTCTTGTATTTCAGATTCTTTAAAAAAGACCAATTATTCTGTCAGCTTCAGCGAAGAAATCCAGACTAACTCTGCCTATTTTATCAGAATAATGCTGGGTCCCTCACTGGGGCTGACTGGGCTGATTAGAGTCAACAGGAATCCTTTATTGATTTCAATGGGGTCTGAATTGCAGACACAGTATACAAAATTAACAGGCAATAGGTCAGCCAGCAAAGCACAGAATTAGGCAGCAGTACCTGATCCTCATTAATGCATATTCACTTTTGCAAATGATAACTGGCATTCTGCTATGATAACACCATTGCAAGGGTCACTATTTGTCTACCGTCCCTGATGTCTGATGCTTGCTGCCCCAGCCTCATCCTGCTGCTCATGGCCACCTTTTTTGCTGGACTCCCACTGCTGGAGTTGCTTCTCTTGTGCTGCTGAGAACCTGCAGTTCATTTTGCCTGAGAAGCATCAAGGTAAGCCCATCCTGCTCTTATTCCTGACTTTCCTGCCAGATTTACTGGCTCCGTAGCTGGATGCAAAGGGAGGTGTTGGTTCTGTTATGGAGAAGATACATTATAATACAAATAAACACTCTGAAATTTGCCTGTCATTACTAAAATCCCAGGAAATGACATTGACTTGCAAGACTGACCTACTCTACCTAAACATCTGTAAATCTGATTAAATGTTCTCTTCTCACATTATAACATGGAGTGAAACAGTACTTCGAGCTGTTAAGTACACTCTGATGGGCTTTTTTACTTCCTCCATATCTTCAAGTCATTTGAGCTTTGGTAGTTCCAAAACCCCAAATGTACATCAATAAGCGAGTATATGGAATGATAAATCAATTGAGATTATGTCCCCTTCTAATCACAATCTCCAAAGAGGGAGAGGTATCAAAGCAACTTTAAAGGCAAGGAAGGCAGTATCTCTCTCACTGCATTCTCTCTCTACCATCATAGGGAAATGCAAGTAATAGGCAATAATAGCTCTCATTCCATAATATGATTCACTGACTCCAAATATAGTAAGGCAGCCTATGAAATATCTTAGAATGCATATTATTAAACTTATGTAGGAAATACACAAGTCTTCCTGTTTTCGTCCAGGAAAATAAGTGAAATACGCATAAAAATGGAGTATGACATAAAATAATCATTTTTCAGATGAAAATTAAAAATAGGTACGAGGTATAATAAAAATTACAGCCTTAGAATTTGGTGAGGACTTTGCTAAGCAAGCCGTTACATGTTTGTATTTGACAATATAAATATATTGAAAATTTACCAACAAAACTATCGAAAAAAGAAAAGAGCTATCATTTTATTAAAAATATATGCAAAAAGGCATTATTTTATTTTATTTTCGTCAAAGCACTGGAAACATTTAGCCTTCTGCTTCTTGAATTAATAGAAAAGCAGACAGAATGAGCAGATTGGTATTCACTACATGAATCAGCACTACTGTGGCATGAGACACTGCCTGTTATGCTTTGACACATTCAATAAGACAAGAAGGGTGGTAAGATTTGAGGACCTTCTTTAGCCTTTCAGATTTTAAAATATATTGACTCTTTGTCATTTTGAGTTTTATAGCTAAAATGATTTAAAATTAAATGAAAAGTTGAAAGCCAGACACTGTCCCAGAGTCCACTGTGGAAATGCCTACCCTTGAATTTTGAATGCAGTTTTTACAGTAGATGGTTTGTGTTGCTTTCATTATTATTTTAAAATAAGGCTAAAGAAGTATGTATCTTCTTCATTGTAATAAACTTTAGAATTTAAGTATTAAATTTCATTATCAAATTCAGCAGGAAATTCCTTGTCCTTATTGAATTATGTCCCTTCTGAGGTGACTGAGTTTGTACAAGTTTGTTCTATGGCTCAACTCTGCTAAATATTTATTTTTTTATTGCTCCCTGAGCTTGTGTTTCACCAGATATTTTAGCAGAAGAAATCTTTCTAAGAATTACTTACAGACTTGGTAATTCCCAGGACTGTGCTACCTATTCTTCTCTCTTTGGCACCTAGACATACGTATTTACTTCCTGAAAGGTTTTACTGAACTCATCTGTAAGCTGTCACTTGGTCTCCATGTTCCTTTTTTCCTTCTTACCATTCTTTTTTATCACTGTCAGGCTTCCTCGCTTTTGGGCATTCTGAAATAATTTTAAAATATTAAACATGATCTGAAATGAACTAGTCTGAAAAATTTTGTTGAGATTTTTTATTTATATATATATATATATATACACATATGTATATATATACAAATACCACTACAATGGGTGAGAAGCCACAAGATTTTCTTTCTCATCTTGAAACTACCACTCACAGGGCCCCAGCAAACCAAGGTCTTTTTATGATAGGATTGTGTGAAAGTGAGAGAAAAGAACAAAGAATCATTTCTCCAGCAGAACTGGATATAAATACAGGAGACAAAATGTCACATTGTGTTTTTGAATGCCTGGACATGACGCACAATACCTCTGTACAATAACCATCTCACAGCTGACCAGACGTTCTCTGCTTCCTTCATGTTTTGCCTGAATTCTGAATTACCTGCCTAAGAATGAAACTCTCTCAACTGAGATCTGGAACAGCACTGGATTCAGAAAACAGAACAACACTGTTGCTCACAATACAGATGTATAAGATAGCAAGAAACACAAGAAATGAGCTGCTCTGTTTTTGTTTTTGTTTTTTTTTTTTTTTTTTTTCAGATGGTCTAAACAACTTGATTTAATTAATGTAGGAAGTTTTCAGAAGTGCTGGAACTGAATTCAGGCTGACTGAGTCAGTGTCCTTCAAAGGCATATTTGCAGTGAATCTGCTGGTATTTCAGATTAAATGGTATTTGACCGTCTCATCTTTACTATGCCTACTCTCAAATAATATTAAAATGGAAATGAGTTTCATCTTATGTCCCCGTGTGATGCCTTGCATGTGTAGACCAACATCCTCACTTAAAAAGATGCCTAGTTGTTTGGTTTTTTGTAGTTATTTTCCCATCTTCATTTATATACAAAAACCTTCAAACATCCTACATGCCTGTTAAGCACAAGTGAAGCAGAACTTGACAATTACACAAAGAGTGCAGTCAGACAAGGATGGCCAAGTAATCAAAGGATGAGCAGCTTATGACCCATGGAGCAAATCAGAGCTGTTAGAAAGGCTCCCAGTGCCCACAGCCAGCTCACTCTTTCCCTCTTTTATTTGTAGCATCACTACATGGCAAACCATGCCACATGAAAGAAAAATTTGCACATCACCTCCCTGGTCAGTCCATTCCAGTGTCTATCCATTCTTTTGGAGATGAAATTTTTCCTAATATCCAATCTGAAAAATGGAAAAAGTGACTTCTAATCTATCTTAAAGGATAATGTGATACTCAGATATATCTTAACACAAGTGTTCTCAGATTCTCAATGATCTCCCAACAGACAGTGTCACTCCCAAAACTATAATAAAAAAAAAATATATCAGTTATTGCTTTAACAAAATAGACAATTTAGGAAGTCTAACAATTGATTTGCTTACCGATTAGCTGCTGATTTCTCCAACTCTCATAGTTTAATGGGTCTGTGACCATAATAACCTTCCAAATATATTGCTCCATGACTTTTAGCAGCCATTCTCAATTTTGAGAGGTGACTCAGCAGCCAAGTTGAAAGACACAGTTCATTGGGTTTCTGACCTATGTCTTGCCTTTCATAGTGACTAGTCCTATGTCTGAGCCAAAGCTGTCTACTATGTGTGATCTTGTGATACTTAAGGGAAAGTCAGCTACCCTCTACTTGTCAGAGAATTTATCCAAAGGCTTAATAAAACACTGCAGATTAGAAATGCCTGGTACTTTCTTAAATAATTGTAAATACTTGGCAAAATCATCTTGTATAAACTACTTTAGGCTGTGCCTTGGAGGAGACTGAGGATACTGGTATTCCAGCAGCAAGAAAGCATGCAGAGAAATATCCCTACAGGCTGCTGAGCATTTCTCCTGATTGAAGGAGGAGGCAGACAAGTAACAAAATGAGCTGCAGTCTCCCTGGTGCGGTGCCTCTCCACCTCACTCACAAATAATCTTTTGGACTTAGAACTGGAACTTCTGATAATGTTGCAGGTTAAAATGAATGAATGAATGAATGAATGAATGAATGAATGAATGAATGAATGAATGAATGAATGAATGAATGAATGAATGACCCGATGCTCAGATCTTTGACCTACACTTTGAAAAAGTAGTGAAGAAATAAATAAGTTTTTTAGTCACATTTAGCAAAATGAGTCATTAGCAATAATTCAGGAGAGCATGTTTGGAGTGCAGATACCAAGTTGCAACTTCTGACACTTCAATTTCTAGTCAGTGAAGCAAGTGTTAGGTTTTTATAATTTTAGATTGTATTAAGATTACAGGAAGGCTGCATAGTATAATTACTCCTGAGCTTTGCCCTAAAACCTCACTTCTCAGGTTGGAATCCTTTTATTCATTTTCACCATTCATGGGAACTCTACTTCTAGAATTAATCAGATGACAAGTTCACTGAAATGTTACTGGGGGAAAATAATCTTTAATTTGGATTGTCTGATTATACCCTTGTTTGGGGCAGCTCTTTGAAAAGTGTGAAAAAAAAAATGAAAACTCAGTGCAGCCACCAATTTCACAATGCCAGTTTTGTAGCTAGAAATACCACTCATTGCTTTCCTGTAGAGTTGACATTTATACTCACAGCAATTTCAGTCTAACCTATGAAGTGAAACACATCCTCATTTTCTAGAAGTGCTTTTTTGATGCAGATTTGATTTTGTGTTCCTTTTTATCTATTGATTCAGTACACACAGTCAGAAAATATTTGGGGTAATTTAAATTAAAACAGTTGAAAAAGACAGAAAGAAAAACTGTAAGATGTCTACCTGAAGTAATTTACTTCTTTCTTAAGACCCGTTAAGGCTGAAAATTGACATGCTCAGATACAGTTTCTGTAAACTAGCACCCAACTATTAATGTGTCGTAAATAATTCCTCAAATCTGTACTTGCCATGACAAAAATAGGGCAAGTTCATTGTTGAATTTGTAGATCTCATTTGTTTTCTGTGAATTGCTTGCTAATTAACTGATGATAATACGGTATCAAATAGTGGTAGGGATGTTACATAAGTGTTCAAGGGCATTTATGAGTTTTATCCTGGTGTTTAGCAAGACAAGCACTCACAGAAAATCTAGAATAGCAGTGCTTTTGGGGGATGTTTTTTAAAAGCTAATTTGTACCTAATCATTGTAAGATGCAGTGAGATGAAGAAATACACTTCAAAGGAAGAAAAAGCATTATATTGAAAAATAATAATAATAAAATTAGATTGCAATTTAAATATTTGATAGTAAAACAACAGTACATGTGTGATCCTATGTGAAAATTAAAGAAAAGTAACCATGCAAGATTCAGGTTCGGCAGTTGGCATCAGTGTTATCCATTATCATCAGGTAATAATCAGAAGTTTTCCACAGCGAGAGACATCTGGCAATGTCCCAGTTTTTGTGTGACCCAGAAAAGAGATTGTGGTATTGGTACAAATCCAGTGGAAGGCTAAAAACATTATTAGGAACTTGGAACATATGAAACACAAAGAGAGGCTGAGAGAAGCATTCATACAGCCCACCAAAAAGAAGGGCAAAATTGGAAACCTGACCTTTAGCTACCTGATGGAAGATTATAGAGAAGACGAACTTAAACACCTCTCAGGAGTAAAGAGCAAAAAAAAATGAAACGGGGAATTTCAATTATAAATGATGAAAAAAAAAAAGAAAATCACAATGAAGATGATCAAATACTGGAACAAATTACTCACAGAATCAGAATCATAGATTATCAGAAGCTGGAAGAGACTTGTAATGAGTTCAACTCCTGGGTCCATATGGGGAAATCTGAGTTGAATCACACATCTAAGATCATCATATTTCCCAAATATGTTGAACAGTGACAAGTTTGGGGCCATGACTACTTCCCTGTGGAGCCATGGCCACTTTCCTCAGAACCTGTAGATGCTGTGAAGTCTCAGTTCTTTGAAATATTCAAAACCTGACTGATCACAGCCCTGAGAAACTTGATCTAATTTTGAAGTTGCATGTAAATACGAAATTCATTGTTGGTCCTACTTGGACTGGGTTCATGGAATAGATGACCTTCAGAGCTCGCTTTCAATCTAAATTATTACACAGTGCTATGGTTTTCAGCAAAAGAAAAAGGAATTTAATATTTTTTTTTTTTTTTTGCTCATCCCCTAGGACAATGTTCTGTCACTATAAATATTGACATTCAAATATTTCATCAGTCCTTCCAAAATAAGGAAACAATGAATGATCATTTTCATAAATTCTACTGGTAGGTATAACATCAAAAATAAAACCAAGGAACAGGCTTTTGCAGAAAGAATTGCTTTTATGAACAAAGTTTTGCAGATTTTTCTAATAGTTACTAAATAACATACCTAAACATATGAGCAAATTAATGAGCAAGCACGTTTTGCACCAATGCTTTTTAAACAAGCCAAAATCTCTTTGTAGAAACAAAGCAGGTGAGATATTTGTAAAGTCTACATTGCATTTCCCAGAACTGCTGAATGATCAGAATACACACTCCAGAAGTGGTGTAGAAGGATAAACTTACACCTACAGATACTTGTGTCACCTATTGGTCACCACATGTTATATGCACTTTTCTCAGTTCAGTTATTGCAGTGTTAGAACCCTTCCTACGCATATGAAGGTTCCAGCTGTGTCAATTCTGATGACCAGGACAAAGGTCTGGACTTAGCCCTTTGTGACACTCAGATCTTACTGATCTATGGGAAAAAATCAAGATACAAATAGAAATAATCAACAATGAAAATAAAAGAACTATCAGGAATGAAGAATAGAAGTGCCTTAATGTATACACACAGAGTTTGTAATCTGATGTTAAGTCAACAGCATGAACTTTCTTGTCCTGGAGGTAGACAGTGTAACTGATCGAAAGAAATTACATTATTGACCAACATTAGAAATAATCAGTATTTCCTTCACTACCAAATCCTCTCTTCCTGATTACAAAACCTCTTCTCCTTAGTGCAGACAGTTCATTATCAACCACTACTGGACTGATGCACAATAAAGGCTCTGGTTTTGGGAGAGATAGCTCAACAAATTTGTGGATTCTTCTCCTCACCATCCTAAGAGAAATGGAAGAGAATCAAGAGCATTCAGAACCCCCAGCCATCAAACTTGGTGTAACATTAGTTCTGGAGTGCTGTGTGGAGCATCTTCACCAGAGCCGTACAGAAAACTGTATCACATAGTGCAGAAATGAACTCTACACAACTCAGACATGGGGTGATGATGTTCCTGACATCCCAGGGCTCCCTCTGTCCTTGCCCAGCACTGGGTGAAGTGATGACATTTAGCTCCATCCGCCACAAAGCTCTTAGTTTGAGTTGCCATGCACTCAGCCTGCCGTGATCATATACTTGGAGCTGTGCCACCCAGGTAGGAGGAGCCCATTATACTATGAAAATTATTTTCATATCTCCAGAAGCCAGCATTTCCCATGCCACAGGGAGGAACATTAGCTGTATTTCATCCATTCATTTTTTCAAAGAATGTGAAAATGAAAGAAGCTTAATTCCAGAGTCCATTTTTACATCCAGTGCTATGGCTGATACAAACCATTTTAGCTAGGCTAGGGGTTAAATCTGAAGACAGGAAAAAAATTGCAAAATGGTGCATAAAATGGATAACTTTGAATTAAAAGTTTTAAAATCAGGGGAAAAAAAAACTTTCATGAATTTTCCAACAAGGCAGTAATTTCAAACAATAATAATGACAAGAAGACAGCAACTACTGATGTTTGTTTCATGTTTGCATGCTTTTCTTTTTAAATAATCATGAGTAGAAATTCTTCTTTAAAATGAAAATAAAGATTCTTAAATGAGCATACATTTCTATTAGCTGAGACATTCAGGATAAAATAATTAGGGATATTTAAAAAAATAATAATAAAAGGAAAAAAAGAAGAAGAAAAAAGAAAAAAGGAAAAAACTGCCATGACTATGGAAGAGCAGAAAAGGCTCCAGATTCAAAGCAAAATGCTAAGGAATATGGCAAAAGAGAACTAGTTGTTGCTGTTTTTTTTTAATTTGTTTTTTCCAACATATTTGTCCTAATTGAACAAAAAATTGGACTAGCATTTTGAATACTGCACTGCAACTGAGCCTAAAGCAGCTGCTTCATTAGTTCAAAATGCATAGAAGGACAGAAGGCATAGAGTTGGTGTCAAATGCTACTGGCATTGTGTCACATTTTAAGTCTTAATTTACATACATGCACCTATTTGCACTTTGCAGGTGCAAAGGTCAATTATTGCAAGCATAATTAACATATTACTGCCAAGAGTTGTGAAGCTACTCAGGCAAAATGAAGATTTGAATAACAAAGCATGATAACTAGATGCTGTATTAAAGGATGAGTAATAAAATTTAGTATCTGAAAAACCTGACTAATTTAGAATACTGTTGGTTCCAAGAGAACATCATTTGACTTAATAAAATCAAAAGTAATGGAAATGATTGCATTCTTTAGTATGACTGGGGAAAAAGCATATGAAACTCATGCAAATTAGCATGAAAGAAACTTGAAGTAAATGCTCCACAAAGTAGAGAAACTGATCTACATCTGCCTCTGAATAGCAAGAGAAGGACTGGGGGGCAGACTTTTAGAAGCAGCATTTCAATGCCTATGAAGAAGTAACCAAGAAGGTTACTTGACATCCACCTGTACCCCTAAGAACTTTTTAGCAGGGCTGTGCTTTATTGTTTCTTCCCCCAGATCGTATTGATAGTGGGGGTTGCCACAACCCAGGTGCAAGACTTTGCACTTGGATATGTTGAACATCATTAAATTCCCCTGGGCCTGCTTCTTGACCCCATCTATGTCTCTCTGAATGGCATCCTATCCCTCAGGTATATTGACTGCACCCCACAGCTTGGTACCAAATGCAAATTTTCTGAGGGTGCATTTGATCCCATTGTAGTTGATGAAGATAGCAAAGAGCATCATTCCCAGTACTGACCCTTGAGGGACACCACTCATCACTGATATCCACCCAGATACTGAGCCACTGACCTCCATTCTCTGGTTTCATTCTCAATTATTCTTCCTTTATTTGCTGATGTCAACCTTCCATCATAGAAAGTCACCAGACTGGTCAGGCATTATCTGCCCCTGGTTTAGCCACACTGGCTGTCACAGATCACATCATCTTGCATGTGCCTTAACATGACTTCCAGGAGGATCTGTTTATGATATCCCCAGACAGACATGGGGCTCACACTTGCCTATAGTTTCCTGAATCTTCCTTTCTACCTTTCTTAAAAACAGGAGTGATAATTCTATCATCTTTTCACTCACCAGGTCTCCACTTGACAGCCATAACTTTGTGAATAGGATGGAGATGGCTTGGAAACACCAGTCAGTTCCACCAGGAAACTGGAATGCATCTCATCTGGCCCTGTAGACTTGTACTCATTCAGTATCCTCAGGTGGTATATGTTTTTCTTGAAAATGGAAGCACTAGTGGCATTTATAGTCACAGCTTCCGAAGCAACTCTCAGAAATGGTGAATAAGTTCCATGCATGAAAGAAGGAATAAAAGCTAACGGCTCCTATCTGAGAAGCAAATTGAAGACTAGGTGCTCTGGCAAATTAATTCCCATAAATTCTATATAGAACAGTATCATTTTTATTGACTTTGAAAAATGTATAATAGCCAATAAAATTTTATACAGAGAGAGAAAACATGGAACTACTGAATTGTAAGAGATTAAATATATGGTGGGGTCTTTTATGTTTTCTTTTTTTTTTTTTTTGTTTGTTTGTTTGTTTGTTTGTTTGTTTTTTGTTTTTTCCACAGAAAGAAAACAGAACTGAATTTAAGTCTGGATAGCTTTCCAACTCAAAGTCTATTCACAAATTGATAATTAAGTTAAACACTAAGTCTTGTTTCTGTAACGTCTGATGAATACTTAAACATTATCCACATAATAAGTAATCTCCCCCAGGTAAATGTCTCAGCTGTCTTGGGTAACAGGATACACCTATAGAGGCATATAGGGAACATCAGTTTTGTCCAAAGCATGAAATTATCATATGGGGATGTCAGCAGTGTAAAGATCGATGTCACAAATAATAAAATATATTGATCACAAGACATGTAAGCCAGTGAATCACTACTGTTTGGTGTTTTCACAGTTTGGTGAAGTGAGAAATATACTTGAATCAAGTGTAGAGATGGCTGTACTGGAGAGCTACACTTAGTCATTATCATTCTCTGCTTTGACTTCAGTGTCACTTGAGCTATTAGGACAGAAAAGGTGGAGTTGTCTCACTGTCCTAGACAGATCTTAGAAAAAAAGAAAAATACTCTTTTTGTACACCAGGGATTCATGGAGAACTTCGAGAGCAGTGAGCAAGAACACTACTAGTTACAACAGCCAAGGTACATCTTAGTACAGTTCACATATGATGTCTTGAGTGTTAAAACCTGTTCCACTGTAAGACCTAATAGTCACAACCAAGACTCAAATTTCACTCTTCTCAAGTAAGAAAGAGAAAGTTTGTACATCTGGACCAAAAGATGATCTGAACAGAATAACTGTGCTTTATTTTCATAAAGAAGCATGCTGATGGTTATTATGCATCAACCGTTCAAATGGCAAAAATAAATAAATACATAGATGACAGAGAGAGAGAGAAATATTTGCCTCTAAAACTACATTAATATTGCTAAACTTCTATAGATAGTTATATTAATTATGGAATCATACATTTACTTTTTCCAGTTAAAGTTTCTTAGTTATTATGACATGTAGTGACAAGCAAAATATGTTTCTACTGATTTTTAATTCTAAGATACACAGTTTGTAGTTGATGTTTAGGCTAATCTCTTAGGTATTTCATAACATAGCATATAAAAATGCAGAGCAACCATAACAAGCATCATCAGAAATGTGCTGCTGTATGTGGTCCTTCTTCAGAAATTTGGAAAGGCACAGGAAAAAAGATCTTCAGTTACAATAAAAGAAATATATTTCTAAGTGCTCGCTCTGGATTTTGTGGAAAACAGGTCTTGCTAAAACTGATTTCATCTATTGATGACCATGCCACTTTGGATGGTAAAAATAACTGTCAAATATGAAATATTCAGATTTCTAAAAGGCCATTACGTGAGAACCTCAACAAAATTAGCACTATTAAATGGCATTAAAACATAGATTTATCCAACAAGGAACAGAATAGATGATAAATATAAAAACATTGCGGTAACATGATTTGAACTGAAATGTCTCTAATGCAGATTTGCAGCTATAGCAGCATGTCCTGCTCTATTGAACCATTTCACTAAATGGTTTGAATGATGAATAATTTGGACAACCTAAGGACTGCCATGGTCGAGAGTACTAAAGGCAGGGCTGCTGAGGTTGATTCCTCACAGAAGGGCTGGGATTCACCTAGCAAAATAAAACATCCCACTTTGTGGATATTTGAGTAAGTCCTCTCATAAAAGCCACCTACTTTTAGTAATCAAAGGAGGAGAAATAGGTACTTTCAAATGCCTATATGTGATCAGATTAGCAACACCCTAGAAGTGGCTATTTCTCTAAACTGGTCATAAAGAAAACACAGGCTATCTCATACTGTAAGTATTTGAAATTAAATTATTCCTATTCAGAGATATACTTAGGAATAAAGAAAATATGTAAATCTTACAGCAAGGGGTTGAATATTGAAAATGTGTACCTTGAATAGATTAGAGCTTGTATTAGGCAAGAAGAGAAACTCCAATTTATTTTAGTACAAAATTGGATTTAATCTCCAGATATATCTCTGAAGAGCGAAAAATCCAGTCACTAGTAAGGTACAGAAGTGATTTTACTTCAGTGTAGTATATCATAACTTTGATACACACAATCTGCATAAAATTCAAGTTTCTACATTTAAATACATTTAAATAAGGGTGTTGTAAAACAGGTGACAAGAACAAAGTGAATAAAGAAATGTTTCAGAGACTGAGGAAAAAAATTCTTTCAATAAAAGGATAAAAAACTCTAGGTGGTTAACTCTCCGTCTGATGACTAAGAAGTGATTTGAATGCTGTGTTTAATATGGCATAGAAAGCCATAACAAGAACCAGTGACTGCAAACTGCTACTAGACAGCATTACAATGGGAGCATGACACATACTAATAGTAGGGGAGAGCAGCCATCAGAATAAGTCACCCAAGGAAGTGATGGCTTCTCTATCATCTGAAACCTTTAAAGACTAAATACCTCACAGGTGAATATTTATCCTTGAAATACAAGTATAATTTAGTCCACTGTAAGTAGCTAGCTTAAGAAAGCATGACTAAATTTTATGCCCTGTATAGAACCCCCTGGGCTACAGATTCTTGTTAGTTGGTGGGTAGAGAATAAAGATCAGGCAAGTGCTCGGATAGTGCCTTTGTTTCACTTCAGCCACAAGATCCAGTGACACCAAATCGCTGAACTTACACATGAACTCATTTCTTTACAACCTTGTTTAAACAGGCTTTCTGATGAAGTGCTGCCTGGGCAGCACATGCGAAAACTGGATTAGAACCAAAGAAGGTGAAGACCTGCAATGATGAATATAGGTAGATATACTAGATGTAATAGGTTATGTGGTAATCTACACAAACTGAAAGGGGCACTTGTAACAGTGAAAAGTTGGGAAACCCCTGAATTTCATCTGAGAAGATTTATTAGATTATGAGATCAGGGAGATTTGAAAGGATGGCTACAGAGAAAAGGGAGATTAAGATAACCATTCAGCAGGCAGAAATCGTCCCCTTATCAGTTAAGGACAGTATCGCACTTCTGTACACAAGCACTGCTGAAAATAAAATCAATAGCATTTTCTGGAAGGTAAGGAGTTTTAATTCTGGAGTCCTGAGTAATACTAATTTGAAATTTAAATTTCATCACTCGAGTTTCCTGGCAGTTTCACTTACTTTATTTCTATGAGTTATAGGACCTGTTCAAACAGCTGATTGATTCTTCCTCAGAGAGCTGTCAGCTGCATTGGAAAACTTTTCTATGTATACTTTCTTATGACTGTCTAGCTCATATACCGGTGACATCAACTGTTAGCATGCATTCCCTTACAGAAGCTGAGGGAGATTTTGGCTGTATTGCTGCATGCTATGAGATAGCCAGATATACAAAGAGGTGGTTTAAATTCCATAAGGATAATAAAATTCTTAATTTTAATGAAAAGGATGATAAAAGTTAATGCTCAGATTAACCATAGGCTTGAATGTATTTCTATTTTAATCCTTTCCTATTGTGCTTGTTGTGTGTTCCTTAAAGGGATCTACTGAAGACAGATTAACACAAAGAGTTTCTTCACTCTGCAGGCACTAAAAAGAATTTGTATAAAGATGAGAGATCGAGAATACACACAAAGTTCACCGTCTTCCAATTTGTGCTTCCAAATTTATGCCATTTCAGCAGAAAACTAAGCACACCTTCCTCTGGCTCATGCCAACACTCACTCTGAGGATCCTCACTCTCCTCTGCACTGTCTGCCACCAGACCAGGCTGCCCAGAGCCACATCCAGCCTGGCCTTGAATGTTTCCAGGTATGGGGCATCCACAACTTCTCTGGGCAGCGTGTTCCAGTGGGTCACCACCATCTTGAGTGGTATAATAGAAGAGTGTTGGTTTGTATTGTTCCATATAAGAATAAATATAAATAAAAAATATCTAGCTTATGGATACAGACCTTATTGGACGAAGGGGGATAAAATAAATAAATAAATATAAAGGCTCTGTAAGGAATACAGATCAAGAAAAGCGTGAGAGAAAAAGGGGGTGATTAAAGAAAATGCACTTTACCATCTGGATGATGTTTGACATCACCAAAAACAAACAAGAGTCTGATGGAATACATGTTCCCAATTCTAATTATACCTAATATAGCCAGTATAATGAAAACTTGTGTAGTTAAAGGTAGGTTTCTACTTTTCATGCTATTTTCCACTTTTCCAGTTGCTTGTAAGATTTTTTTATTTTTTTTTTTCCTTTTGGCAGCACTACATCCTTCCTTTCTGCACAGTTCATTAAACAAATTTCTCTCTTTAATAACTCTCGATACTAAGGACCACTTCAAAGATATCATTGGAGTAAAGAGCTCATATCAAATGAGAAGAAATTTTGTCCAGTTTCACAAAGATTGTCAGGGTACCAGACTATACATTCTGTTTTCTTTTGGCCCATGGAAAAATTACATGTAACCCATAGAAATATATCAGAGATTGATTTTATTAATTACTCAGCCATATGTGCCCAAATTATCCATGTTAAAAGAGCAGTCCCAGTTTATGGGGCAGTGGCACCAAGAGGGGAGTTTGTGGTTGTATCATGATGAGACCAATGGTCTCAAGAGGTTGAAGGCAGGATACACACTGCTGTCCCAGATATACACAATAATCTCACAATTCCCATGGCCTGGAACAGGGAACCACATAGAGTTTTGGATATATTATATAAATTGGCCTAGCCATTAAACTGAGAATCTGTACCATTAATTTAAACTCAAATCCTCGCTAAGATGAATATTAAATCATTTTTCTGTGTAAATTCACCCAATAAATACAACAGCACTAAATTAGGCGTATTTTAATACACTTATGCATTGAGGAATTGCTAGTATGCGGATTTTATGAACTTCCCTACTATCAGCAGGCAGTATTAACAAAATGAAGTGATGCATTTGGAGCTCCTTATAAGAATTAAAAAGAAGGAGCATGAGATTTCATAGTTATCAAAATCTCACTCAAAGGACAGAATGACACAAACAGCAAGCTGAAATTTCCAATTAGCTGCTCATAAGATGCTACAGAGCCGCTTTGATATCTTGTCAAAGTAGAGGATGAGTATTGCTCTTTGAACATTTTAATGGATATTAACAAGTATTATGTGACAAAATGGGACACCATCATATACACACCTGCATTTTGCAGTATATTTAAGGATATCAGAATATGCAAATTTAAGCATATAGTGAAAACAAAGTCAATCTGTTGGTCATCTGCTCAGCTATAACCAATGTAAAAACTGTTATTTAGCTCACCAGAAACTCGAAAATACCATTTTCCTGTGTAAGCAAAAAAGCCATTGATAAGATTTTGTCAAATTTTAGTCATAAGTATGCATCAGACTGGAAAAGTAATATGTTTAAGAAGGCATTGATTAGATTTCCAATAAAAGAAATAAAAGCTTCATTTACCCAAAATATTTCAGTGGCTTTGACGTGGGATTCTTGTGCTTGATACATACTCATTTCAAATTATTAGAACAATTTTCATTAGCCATCCCTGTATCTGCTTGCTTCTGAGTGCTAGGAATGGTTTATTGCAGTTCATTTTCTGCATCAGTACATAATTCTATGTCAGAATTAGTATTGATTTTTTTAAAATCTCTTCCCTTTCACAGTGTACAAAGTCAGTTTTACTTGATCCCATCACCAAAGTGAAATATATATTTTGTTTACTGAGCTGAATATTAGCAGTGCTAGAAAAACTCAAGAATGGTGTTGTGTTCCAGATGAAGTATTTCGAGGAATGAGATATACAGGCAGGCAAGAAAGAGCTGCCATTGCCTTCTTTGGCTCTGGCACAGTCACACAGTGCCCTCCTGGAGACTCATATGGGGATGGAATACTGAGTGTTTTGCTATTTTCATAATATGTATTTAAAGACAAGTAAGACACAGCATTCACAAGGTAAATACTGAAGTCAGTGCAATTCTCTACCAAATTCTTGGAACTACTGTCAGCACATAAATACAAGATGAAAACAAATGACCAGACATGAATTAGCCATCAGCTGGAAAGCCTTAATCTCTCTCTACACAGCACAGTATGAAAATATTGTTTTGTGACAGTGATGATTAATTTTAAGTGAACACATTATAGCTAAACTAGCAAAACAGCACTATTTAGCAACACTCCACTGAACCCAGTTTAGTGCACCTTGTAAAAATTTGTGCTTACACTACAAAACTATTCTTCCTTCAGGTTTAAAAACAAAAAGACTCACTGATTATAATATGGCTTTTAATCTGTAGGACCCTCATACTCCTGATCAGACATTTGCCACCTGATATGTCTGGATGTAAAGCAAAAGATTCAAGAAATTAAACTGACTTAAGGCTAAATTCCCTTTAGAGACAATGAGACACTATTTGTGTAAAGATGTGTTTTATCTACTTTTAATCACAATGAATTGTGAAAGAAATGACACACATTTTGCAGTGTGTCTCTTGCAAACAGGTATCCATATTTAACCAGTAATTGTCATCCTTTATTCCCCAGAGAGAGATAATTTGACATTCCTGGTACTTCAGCATCCACAGGCACAGTAGGCATTTAAAAACTTAAATATCACAATCAAATAAGTACTTCCCTCTTAATTCTCTCTTCACATTTCTTGCTTCCATGAGGAAATCAACTACATTCCCATGCTTATAGAAAAAATCCCTGAGATAAACAAAAGCACAGTGATGAACAAATAGAAAATCTGTCTTCCTTATGGATCTGACCCACTTTTTCCCAAAGTTACTTTTCAGTCTCTCTCCACTGAATTATGCTCTGCTTTATGCTGTTAGATCTACAGACTGCCTAGGCCTGTTAAGGATATATTGTGTAATGCATATTTATGGTACTCAGTCACAATAAACAGCATGCAAAATGCATGCAATGTCATTTTGTGTTCAGCAACTCACAAAAATCCTGGAAAGATGACAAGGTTTCGCTATGCTTAAGACTGCTGGTCAAAAGAAATGTTTGGGAAATCATCTTTAGAGTAAAAATATTTTTTAGTTCTACCTGGAATTGACATGTGAGCTTTGTTTGGCCCTTATCTATGGCTGACAGTTCAGCTAATATAAACTGTCACATCTTAAGCCATCGTTTACATTTCCACCACTTAAATTCTAGGTGCTCAAAGAAATGAGACAGCCTAACTTGAGTATGATCTACAAGCTGTGGAGGTACACATCTCAATCCATTCCTTTGTTCTGAGGAGACAAAGGGAGAAAGGAAATTAAAAAGGGAAGGGAAGGGAAAAGAAGAGAAGGGAAGGAAAGGGAAAGATGACTAGCACCTATAAGAGTTCCTTAAAACTCAAATGATTCTATGATTCTATGAACATATTGCAATAGCCCATTTTATTACATTGGGATAGCCTGAAAGTCCCAACAAAAAAAATAAATAAAATAAAATAAAATAAAATAAAATAAAATAAAATAAAATAAAATAAAATAAAAAAAAGATATGACAAGGGAATGAGTTATAGCATACTGCAAAGATGAGGATTTAGATCTGCTTTGTGTTCTTCAACCCCGTGAAACCAAATAAGTACACACACTTGCTTAGATAATTGTTAGGGTTGAGGGGATGGTATTTAACTCAGGTTAGATGGCAATTACCTTATTAGATTTAAAAATTCATAAGCAGCAGAAATGGGAAAAATAGTCAGCATAGTGATTTTTGAAAAATTATTTACATGAATCTGTTGACTCCATATTTGCATAGCCTACTACTTATCCTGAGCAATTCATATTTGAATAAGCAAAAAGACCAATAAAATAAGTTGCATCATATGAAGACAGATCTATATAGAGAGTATGTTACACAACACATGCAACTCTAGGCCGTAGAGAATTTCTGCTGTGCTTACCAGTCTAATGAGTAAGCCAGGATAGATCCATGTCTCACTAATTTCTAGGACTGAAATACCAGTGTGTTTATCAACAATATCTCAGTGTAAAGTAAGATCTATTTTAATATACTTCAAAACAATAATTGATTCTGGTGTCATAGTTCTCAAATAACACCACATCTGCATAAGCAGTGTAGGATTTTAGCCACAATATGAAGTAATATTTCTTCACTTCTTCCATGAATTTGTTGGTATCATCTGCTCTAAGACAGTAACAAAACTCAGACCACATTTTTCTCTAGAGATTTTCCCATATTAAGGAATGAAAGCTAATTTGTGTTTTCGATGTGGTTCAATCTTAGCCTTGCTGCAGATTATTGTTGCATTTCTATATCATACAGTCAAAACAGACTTAGAAAAGCAAAAGGGAAGGAACTTTAATCAGTTAACATTACATCTTCTACTCAGAAAACAGCATACACCTTTTCCATAGTTTATTTATTAACATTTTCTAACTCTTCATTCTCATTCTTTTTGTATGGTATCTGGTATCACAGGTCTGCATATGATGTCTCCCCACAGGATGTTTTAATGTATGTTTCTCTAATTTGCCATCAATATCTCCTTTGTCTTCTGCTCGAATATATCCACTGCCACTCACCACTACCTCAGCTCATTCTCTATGCCAACAGATCTGTAAAGCTCAAAATAACAATAAAAGTGTCTTTAGAAAGCTAAAATAAGAAGAAACTTTTTACTTGTTAAGATCAACTACTCATTCAAAAGCTGCCTCTCTCCCAGCAGTCTAAGCACTGACATTCATAGAGAAATGCTGGAATTTGATCACCAATTATCTAATTTAAACTGCTGAATTACTTGAAATAATGGCAGCAAACAGAAAACACTGAAAAGATTAAGAAAATATCTTGACTAAGAACTCAGGAAGTCATGCGGTTGTTTCAAAAGTCATGCAAAGGGTTTTATTCTCTGTAAACATAGGTAAAATTTCTACCTGCTGATAACAGGCTCCAATCATCCCCAAATTACAGTTCTCCTTTCCTTACTGGGTAAGAATGAGTAAGATTTAGCCAATTCTAATAGATCTAGCTTTTTTTCCTCATTATTTCTTGAAATTGCCAAGTGAGAGCTCTGTTAATTCATCTGTAGAATGAATGAAAAATAGTTACTGACAGAAGAGTCAGGATAAGAATATAGGAAATGTGTGGCCAGCATTTAACAACCAAGTTTTAGTCTGATGATCCAGCCCATGGTGTAAGGAACACAGCCTATATCCATCAAATATAAAGAACTTTTTTCCCCATAAACTCTGTTTTGTAGAGCCAAAAATGATCTTAACAAATTCTTCAGAATATATAGGGAAGAAATCTCAACCCTTTTGTCCTCAGGCATCTGGTATACAAAAATCATGTGAAAAATGCCCTCATAGTTTCTTCCATATGAATATTTGAACCTACTCCTTTTGCACATGTTAAATGCCTCCAAGCATTCCCAAAAAGGAGAGTAAAACCAGACCCTGTGCAAGTTCATTTTCCCACCAAGTCCCCAGGAATGGCAGTTGATATCTGGTTGTGGAACACCCTACAAATCTCCTTTTCTTTGGTGTGGAAATTAATTTAAAAGTGTAAGCTGAGGATCTTCCTATTTGCATTGTAGGTGAAGATTATTACAGAATAGATAATTTATCTCTGTTGTTTATTTCAGTTCTGAAAATGAATTTTATTACATGAGTAATATTGGAAAGGTGCATCATCAATTACATTATTATGATATAAAATGTTTGTAACTTGTTTCTGCCAACAAGGACTTGCCAGAATCAAGGGAAGAAAAGGCAAAAATAAAGTGAAGTGGCCAACAGCTTCAAAGTACCCAGAAAAAAACAACAACGAAATAGATAAATAAAAAGCAACTTAGCACTGTAGAAGCGGAAATGAAACAAAGGAAAGTAAAAGCCATACTAAATATTAAGAATGACAGAAGTGTGGCTAAGAAACAGGGGTCCTTAGAACTGGGATTTTAAAATGTGGTCAGTCCTTAATCTATAATTTCACCCTTCAAAGTCAGTCCATAATTAATTTCAGTGAAAGTCACAGAATCGTAAAATTACAGATCTTCAATGTGGGCTTTGAGTAACAGATTAAATGTAGTTCAACTTCTGCTTGAAGCAGGACTGACTTCTAAGCTAACAGAACTGGCTCAGGACCTCTTCCTTCATTATTTTAGAAGTCTTCAAAAGGAGCTTTGTAAATCTGGAATCCAGAAGGAGAATTTAAGCTAAGAAAGACAATTCTTTTGATGAAACTTATAAGAAAAACTGGAGAACCCGATCACTGGAAATTTTGTTCACTGAAAATAAATGGATATTTCTAAAAGGACAGAGGTATACAGAGGTTACTAGGTAGGGCAGAAACTCTCTAGATACTGAAAAAGAAGAAAGAATGAGTTATGTTTGTATCTGTAAGGCTGTAAATATAAAACCTGGACCCTGGAGGTGTTCAAGGAACATTTGGATGTTGTGTTGAGGGACATGGTTTAGTGAGAACTATTGGTGATGGGTGGATGGTAGGACTGGGTGATCCTGGGGGTCTTTTCCAGCCTTGGTGATTCTGTGATTCTACTATCCTTTGAATTCTGTAAGTGAGAAAAATATCTTTGTTCCCCAGTTAACTCAAGTGTTGTATGTTTTCTTGTTTTATTGAGGTTTTGGGTGCAAATGGTGTTACAGAACAAAGTCTTCCACTGTAGAAGTTGTGGCCATAAGAGTTGATCAGTTCACTCTTTTTTTTAGAGCTGTTTCTATTCATCTGGTAAAATTCTCCATATATTACTAATTCTTATATATTTTTATTCACAGAATAAGCATTCTGGAAAAAAAGCTATATATATATGGTACTGACTATAACATCAGGTAAAACTTTAAGGCATGTATTTTTATTTTTTTTTTTAACAGGGGTACATGCACTTGGTGTTAAATTACCAAGAAACTGTGCATTTCTCTATTGTGCCAAAAAAAGGAAAATGTGATGTTTCCTTGAAACATAACTGTGCTGAAATGATTACATTTTATCATGATTGCTTTTGCTCTGGGAAATATTTTTTTCAAATAAGATATAAAAAGAATTCCATTTGTAGCAATAAAGCTCCTAAAAACAGTTTATAGAAACAATCAAAAAGCCTTGGGCTATTTACTGAAAGATCGTATATTATAAATAAAATTAAAGAATCAGTTTTTACAGCTCATATTTCATATCATTCTTTCTTCTTTTCTGAATTGCTGAAGATTTGCAAGTATGAAGCAGTGAGACAAATCATTTCCATCCATTAGGTGGAGATTGAATAAATTAAAAAAATAAATTGAGAAGTTACTGAGGCAACCAGAATCAATATAATGTAAAGGCACAGAAGAGTACACTTTAAGTTATAACACACATCTTTTTCAGAAGGATTTTCCAATTAAATAGTTATTTACCTTAAACTACATGTCATATAATGACTAATTTCTGAACTTAAGTTAAAGAATTACATCATTCGCAGTGGTGATACCTCAGATATCATAAACAACATTTTGAAATATTTAATCAGGATGCTGTCTCCAGAAGCAATAAAAGTACTAACGTATGTTTCTTAAAGAAAATTATCTGATTGGTTTTTAAAAGTTCCAGAAAACAGAGATTTCAGATAGACTCCAGGCTCCTGAAGTTTTCAGAAGCTGAGTTTCTGAACTTCTTACTACTGTTCAATGATGGCTTTACGTAATATTGGAAAGACTGTCTATTAAATTGTAAAGTTATTAAGATTGCTGGCTGTGAAAGCTATTATTATTATTATTTATAATGTTATTTATTTATTTATTTATTCTTTAACCCAGGAAACTCGGGGTCTGTTTTTCAGTGTTGAGAACTATTTTTAGCTGTCATGATGGAGCATATCCAACCTAAGCTAACATCATACCTCAGTAATCAAGAAATCCAAGATGTTTCAAGTAATCACATAATGATGAAAGTGTGCTTTAGCTTTATTCAAAGTAAATTGATATTAAAAAAATAAATAAAAATTTAGCATGGCAAGTCTATCATGAGGGGAAAAACATCAAGAGAGTATAGAATATTTGGGTATTATTAGTTGAGCACATAACCTTCCATAGGAAAGAATGGGAATGCAGGGGGTTTATTTGAAATTTGGTGACTCCAGTTTCACTGGCTAAGGATGAGAAATAAATTTCCTCTTCCTTTAAAGGTTTAATTTTTACACCAATGTAAATCATCTTTCATCCAAGCTGCCAAAATGTATCTAACTTTTTCCATGAGGCAGTTAGTATAGGGGTCACAGCACTCGTGAATGAACATGGTTTCCTTTGCACGGAAATATGGAGTTTATTCAATGGTGTAGTGAGGTTAGAATTTATTTCAGAAACCAGGGTTAGTCAATGGTCATAACCACACATCGGTTCCACAAGAGGACATAGGAATTTGAGTTGACAGTAATATTCAGCAATTCTGGTTTTGTTTCTCAAAAACACAGGAAGCGCCATATCAACAACATATCCAACACAGGTACCTCTTTGGTCAGACATAATTTACAGAGTTTTATACAGAACTGATTATGAGACTGCAGCCATTGTCTCACAAAACAGTTCTATCTGAGCTACCAACCTCAAAGGCAAATCTCTACCTAACATGATTTAAAGTACCTGATCTAAAACCCCCTAATTTTTAAAGTTTATATAATGGAAATGACAATTGACCCAGCACCATAGAATACAATTATAATTAACAGGAATTTTTCAGAAAAATTGCTGTATTGCCTTGGGGAAAAATGTAGGTCACAGCATCAATTAAAAGCAGAACAACCTTTTCATTGCCTACAAAATATTAAACTCCAAATAATTTGGTTGCTGTAAATTAAACCCACACTGGAATGGAAAACATTGGGAATAGTTACTGCAAAGAACTATTTCAAGATGCAGCATTTACTTTACTCATATAACATGGGGAAAAAAAAAAAAAAAAAAAAAAAAAGAGAGAGAGAGAGAGAAAACACTGATATTAACAATATTTCTTATCAGTTTTTGTTTGATTGTTTTTGCTTTTTTTTTTTTTTTTTTTTTTTGGAAAACTATTAGCTGCAAATTCATCTTTCTTTAATGTTGGCGAGATGCTAATATTAAGCCTCTGCAGGAAATTATGTGAGAATTACTAAATCAAGGATTAAAAGCAGCAGTTACCTTTGCTTCTGACTGCATAGAAGATATAAGATTACTTCTGACTCAAGGGTTCAGTTTCAGTAACTGGAAGATTTGATGAACAATCTTGCATGTTAGAAAGTGGAATATAGAAATAAATCATTTCAGACAAAATATGAGTCTCTGAAGGGAGGGGCTGACACTGAGAATTCATTTAAAATGCTTTTCTAGCAGTACTTGAAAGTACAAGTGATAACTGCTAATGGAAGCCACTGCAAAATTTAAAGAATTCTAGTTTGAAAGAGTTGCCAACCAACAGCATCCCACTAACTTCCTGTTCCAGAACAACAATTTTCAGTAGTACTTAAGTCAGAAGAAAGCTCAAACAAAATCTTTGCTTGTTCATCTAGATATTTAGAATACTTCATCTAGAAAGTTAAGTAATTTGAAGTTTAATCATTTGTTTCAAAGGAAACAAATGTTTCTGCTTATGTTGTGTGGTTGAAAGATCAGCTTCATGGTGGTGAGCCAACCTGCCTGAATAAGATCTGCCAAAGTCCTGCAGAAAAAACACAAAGGAGCAGCAACTGACACAATGAGAGGAAGGACTAACAAATTGATAAAACATACCTCCAGATTCTCTACTGCTCATGCGTATTTATGAATAATAATAAGGCACTGCAGGCAATGTTAGATGTAATACTCATGTAATGTTTTCTGAACAAAAGTTCTTCACCAAGAAATGAGTTTACAATTCTGTAATAACATAGTAAATTTCTGAAAAATTAATTGAGGACTTATCTAAAAAGTTACAGTAGTACATATGACCCTGAATATACAAAGGCAGTGAATCTATAATCAGAAAAATCCACTTGCATACAGTCAGCTTTTGAGATGAAAACTGTGCCTCCAGGCAAGATTATGGAGCAGATTGTCTTGAGGGAGATCACGCAGCATGTGTGGGACAACCGGGAGATCAGGCCTAGCCAGCATGGGTTCATGAAGGGCAGGTCCTGCTTGACCAACCTGCTGTCCTTCTATGATCTAGTGACTCATCAGGTGGATGAGGGAAAGGCTGTTGATGTGGTCTACCTAGACTTCAGCAAAGCCTTTGACTGTCTCCCACAGAAAGGAAAAGGGAATGTGAATACTTCCAAGAAAAGAGAAATAAAGTGAACCTAAGTAATTCCTAAGATATTTTGACTTTTTTTTTTCCCCCTGGGACATTAATAACAGAAGTATGGACTACAAGTATCATTTATTTCATTGTATTTCATTATTTATTTATTTATTCGGGTAAGTGGCCAACAGAAATAATTTCTACTGAAATTTCATTGCATAGCTATACGAAGCATTCAATTGATTCGAATTTGCAATGAACCGCAGATCTCATACTGAGTTTAATGAAAAATTAGAAAAGCATTCCTAACCTCCATTCATCCACAGGAAGGAAGGTAAATGAAAGTAAATGCTCTCATTAGACCTTGTAATACAATTCCACATATCTTCATTTGAGCTAGTAGCTGGGGAAGAAAATGATAGACTGCCTTAGTCAGATGAGTTGAATCTCACTCAGCCCTATCATCTAATCCCACATTCCTTCACTGGAGAAAATTTTGCTGAGTCTGCTGAACCAACAAACAGGTGCCTAAAAGATTCAGGGCTCAAAACAGAGAGTATTGCTGTATCACTGAGTTTAGCCTGATGTACCACAGCTCATAACTCTGACAAAAGTATCTCAAATAAGAGTGCGTATCTATTTCAGAAACACAGTGAGCATAATTTGTCCTGCATCCTCACTGCTGAAAAGCCCTGTCCAGCACTAGTTTGGCTTCATTCTAATATGTATTCTTCTGTTCTTTGCTGAGTCAAAGAATCCCCTTATTCCCAGTGTGCCCGCAGAAATACACTGTCATTACGAGAGAGAGAGAGATAAGTCTCTCTCTGGAGCACTTCTCCTCTGTTCTAGTCTCTATTCTCTCTCTGTAAATACATATTCAGTAATTTTTAAAGGTATGGACTCTAGGACTTGGCACAATATTTATATTATCTTACTGTTGTTTCATATACACCTGTAATCTTATTCTTCTCTTAATTGTCTAACATTAAAAGAGCATCATATAAACCTTTGCTAAGCTGCCCATTCTTTCCTCTGAAACCACCTCAGAGTCACCTGTTTCCAGGTTAGGGGTTCCCTCACTGTGTGAGTGACATTTCTTCCCTCAGGCTGTATAATCCTTCACTTCCAGTTAACAATCACTTCTTGTTTGAATAGATTCTGCAGACCAGGCCAGACTGTATCTGGACTGCTCCATCTGTCTGCTCCCTCCTCTCCTCCTGTTTTTTAAATCTTTTCATTATCTACAAATCTTGTCATCCATGAATTTGTGCCGCCTTCCAAATCATTTGAGTTAACATTCAAACATGTTGTCTACAGCCAGTTCTGAATGATGGAGGACTATCGCTCAGTATTTCCATGAAAGGGCCATTTATCATCTCTGGTATTTTCCAACGTCAGCTAATCAGTCGTTAATGAATATTACTTTGATAAAGAATACTGTTATTTATTAAAATAAGATAAAATAAGATAAAATCAAATGTCTTACTAGAACCTTCATAACATTTAGGGACATTCATCGAACAAATTCACAGCCTGAAATGAATAACTAATGTGGTTGCTTCGTTTTGAACCTATACTGGATATCAACTTATTCTAACCATAAATTTATTACTATGCTTCCTTTCTTAGCTAAATATTCCTTAATCATGCTAATATTTTTGCCAAGGATGGCATCCAGCCAACCTGCCCTGCAGTATATATGTATATTTTTAATTTTTTTTTAAATGAAAATAAATAGCATAATACTCACACTCTGGAATTTCAAAAATATCATCTAACATATCTCTTCAGCTTGATTTTTTTTATGGCTCTTAGGTGAAAGTTATCAAGTAATGAGCTTTCTGATTTACTTATTTTATCACCAGCAGATGTTGTTTAACATGCTTTTAAAGATTCAGTGCTGTTTGCATGGTAGGGACACTGGATCTCCTACTACCATATGGGCTTGTTAAGGAGCAAACAGCACTTGCCTCCTACTGTGTGCCACTCAGTATTGAAGAGGTATCAGCTTTTTGTTCATCTTTGTGTGAATAAATGACACGATTAATTAAAGAGTGACTGACTATCTTCATTTTTCTTCTTTGAAGAAGGCGTTAAAAAAAGCAGTAAGAATTAGTTATGTGCACCCAAAATAAACCAAGCAATTAATTTCATTAGACTGTTTTAAAAATCATAGTAGGCAGAAACAGAATGTTAAGACACAGACAGTAAGAGTTCTTATTCATTATATTTAACACGGAATTCAACCTGAAGTGCCCCATATTTTTTTCTCTATTATTTGTGAAAATTACCTAAACATCATTAGTCATTGTAAATTGATATCCACCTGGCAGACTGCTCTGCAAGGGTCACTCAGAATGATCATCTGTCTATTTATCCCTTTGTCTTGCTAACTCTGAAATCAAAAGATAGCAATTTGGACATCAACAACATATCACTGCAGACTACATTTACCAGAAATAACCCATTAGTGCGCATTATCCTGAAATCTTAACCTGTCTCCTATTCCTCCTGAGATTCCAAAGGACCCAGCTGGCAAGAAACCAAAATATCAAGTTTCTCTCATGTCTATTACGATAATAGCAGGAGGTCATACACTGAAAGCTGAGAACACAAATGCAGCATAAACCAAATCGAATATTTTGATAACAGAAATGTGTGGAGGTTTGTATCTTCATGCAATAGAGTTATTGGCTTTTTTTTTTTTTCTTTTTTTCATTGTTTGTTTGAATTGGAAACTGTAATCACTTCAATGATAACTCCTTTGCTGAAAAAACTCTTTGATAAAAAGAAATATCTTCATCAGTGCTGTTATCTGTCAGGTTTCCCAAGTCCATGACAGCAGCAACATTCAGCATAAGTACACTTAATATTCCTTTTCTATATCCCAGGTTGGTCCTGCCTGCTACGGCTCATAAACTGATTGTATCACTGCTAGGCCAACAGAAAATAAATACGTTTCAGAAAGATAAAACTGAAATTTTCCTCACCATATGAGATATCTAACATCTAGGCATTTATAACTGTTATTTGACTATAAAGAATGTGTAGGCAATGGAGAGAAGTTTAGACAGTGGAGAAAGACAATCATTTTTAGGACACAATCTACCTCAATCTACAGGAGATATACAAAACCAGTATGAACTGCAATCAGAAAGAGTCATTTACTATCATGACAATAGTGTTGACTTGATCAGATGTCAAAAGTCAGGTGAGGCCAAATCTTTTTTTCTTAAGAGAAAAAAAAAAAACATATTTTCAGTTTAACTGCTGTGTAGCTGAGGCAAAAATTTTATGCCTCAGAATCTTGTCAATTATTGAGGTGTTCAATAAAACAATTTAAGAAGGGAAAATAAATAAATAAATAAATAAATAAATAAAGGCAAAAATATGAAGCAGTCCAGAGACTATTTCCTTTCCTCACTTTCATCCCCACAGCTCAGTTCACTACTCTCACCTGTGCATTAGTCCATTCCATTTCAGGGAAAGGTCCCAGCTGAAGGCCTCTACCTGTGGGATTCTCTTCCTCTTGGCCTTTCTGGAAGTACATAGAGACATCTACTCAGGACATGTTCCAAACTCAGATTTTTCATTATGTTTGCATATGGTTCTTAGTTGTGTACTTTTGCTTCCCAGTTTGTTTTTCAGGGATGAGGAGAATTTGTTGCTATTACTGCTCTGGAAATTACTCTGGCATACCATCTACTCCTTTCAAGCTGTAAACTGGTATTAATATACGCTAAACTGCCCACAGGGTTTTTAACAGAAATGAAAAATCATTAAGTTCGATAATATTCAGTGTGTTATTGATTATAAATACTTGTGGTATAGTTATTTTTCCTTCAAGGAAGAACAAACAAGGGAGAAATACTTTACGAGAATTAACACTGCAGTACTTTATTTCAGTATATTTTCAGTATGGAACATCTACCAGTCACAAGTAATTATTAGCAAATCAAGCAAAAATGCTATGAAGGGATGAATAAATACTCTCTTTTCAGTCCACCTCTTTCTACCTAAAATTAGAATGAATCCTGTTTCTCTTAAATTTT
The DNA here is from genome assembly GCF_039878825.1 of Excalfactoria chinensis. NCBI lineage: Eukaryota > Metazoa > Chordata > Aves > Galliformes > Phasianidae > Excalfactoria > Excalfactoria chinensis. The sequence goes on from NC_092825.1 coordinate 177,777,370, forward strand.
AAAACCGGTTCTATATTATCATTAAGAATTTCTGGTGTTTAAGAGTACGAGACTATGCATTCACTTTTAACCAACATTGGGCATTATTTATTTATTTATTATCTATCTATCTATCTATCTATCTATCTATCTATCTATCTATCTATCTATCTATCTATCTATTTACTATGAAGAGGAATATCTGCAGTGAAATGAGCTCACACCCCTAATTTGGCACGAGCCAATACCATTGCAGAAAACAGGAGTTCTTATCAACCAACGTTATGAGAGAGCCCCGTAACAGGGAGAGCTGTGCTGCGAGGATCACAGGGTTTGTAAATAATCAAACTACTTTGCTCAGCATATATTAGCTACTTATTTTTCTCATAGAATATTTATTTCCTAGAGTACTGGAATGCATTTTTACAAAGTTCTTATTCTTTACAATGATTATGTAAAGCTTAAGCTCATGTTGTAGCATATTACTTTAAGGATTTTATATATATATTATTAAAAATTATAACTTTTTAAATGCAAAAGGAAAAAAAGCACATTTTTTTTTCATTCTCTCCTGTAATATTAGGACATTTTACTTTCAAGTACTATTTAAACAAGACATTCAGGGAAGTCTTGAGACACTGTCAGTATAGAGGATGGCTACCAATTAAAAAATACAACAATGGGTGTACAACATTTTATTGTTAAATATAATCTGAGAAAATAGACTTCTTGCCCCAGTTTTAATCATTATTAGTGTCATAAAACAGTATTATTAAGAGCTGAGGTTTGTAGTCATGCTGTCAAATTTCAGGTAGTAGGATGTGAGCTAAGAGCAGAGTCCTTTCAGGCATGGGAAACTCCATTCTCAGAATGGTTCAAAGCTAAAAGGCACTGGATCATCTTTGATGCATTCGTACCATGGTCAGGATGGATTTAAGTCTGAATATTCAATCAAATTCTTTTGGACGGGGTATTTTGACATGATGAAATCTGGAGTAACTTTTCTTACTACACAATGTAATGTACAGTTTCATAAATGCAGAAGAAATGCTCGTGGGGTGCTACGAACTGCTCTGGGCAGGAAATATCAAATGCAAGAACACTAAGAAAGGAACATTTATATGGACATCATTCACTTAAAAGGAGTCAAGAAAGAGGTTCTGCTGCAAAACAGCTTTCTTTCAAAACGTTGTGCATAGGAACATGAATTATAACTATTGAGCTGTGAGAGAGAACAGCAGAACTGTATCATTTGGGGGATGGTGTGTTTTAAGATAGGCACTGGATAAAAATGGGGGAGACCTACATAAGAAGAAAAACAATAATGTGATACTTAGAATTCACAGCCTAGAAGAGACAGGATATTACATGGGGATAGTGATCAGTTGCTTCCACTGAGGCCAGAATCTCAAGAAACCACCCTAAAGTGACTGCAGTGAAAAAAGCCTCTAAGTACTATGATGCTGAAACACCGAAACAAAGTCTTTCCAGCCCTTCAGACTATGATTCCTTAGCTATCACCAATCAGAACTTCAGGTTTCCTGGTAATTTCAGCAAGATTATTTGGGAACTAGTGGAATAATAGCCAGTCAAAAGGAAGAGGCATATTTCTCATTACTATGTGCTAATTAAATACATATGATGTGTATATATATATATATGTTTTCAAGTCCATATTGTACAAATTGCACTGAGAACAACTATGGTGTAGAAATGCGATCCCCTTTGTAAAATACACTCTTGAATAAAAGGAAGCGAAGGAGCATTTATAAATAGAAACATTTATAGGCTTCATAGTGTATATTACAAATCTGACAACTCTAAAGGTGAGCAGGAGTCTCACAAATATCACTTTTCTGTTGGCATTAGATGTATGAAGTTATCACTTTGTCTCCAGCTGCTACTTCATAAGGATTTCTTCAAGGGGCTAGAGCACCTCTTCTCTGAAGAAAGGCTGGATAATTCACCTTAAAATCAAAGTTCTAAACAAGACCTGAGGACAAATTGGATTGAATGTCCAACTATTCCATTTTTTAGAAGGGTTTATATATATCTATATTAGAGGACTGCCTGGAAAATTGTCTTAATCTGTGGATTAAGGTAGAATTCATTTCTTGCCATAGAAAAGGAATTGCACATATGCAGTACTTGGATGTCCCTTGGTCCTACAAAAGTACCTTCATGCAACATCAGACAGTATCACCAAATCAGCTACTCAAGAAAAACTGAAAAATAATTTCTTTCTGAAAAACAAACAAACAAACAAACTATATATATATATATATATATATATATATATATATATATATGTATGTATGTATGTGTATATGATATATATATATATTATATCTTATATATATAAGATATATATATATATCTTAAGAAAGTGAAGGTCATAAGTAAGTTCGAAGGAACAAGGAAGCTCCTGCTAATCTTACACAGAGGGCACTGAAGTACTGCTATGCCAAGAAGAAGTGGTGAAACACTAATGCAGGAAGAGGTACATAGAGAAAATTGTGTCACTGTGTCTAAATAAAGCAATGAAAAACTGTTGCACTTACAGTATCTTCAACAGGCTGATTGAACCAACATCGTTTAGTTCAAATGTTCCTTATGCCAACAGTGTGACTGTTAGATGAATTCTACAGAATTTATGCAGGTGCAATTACAAGTCACACTAAAATCATCATTAGCATAGGGTGATAGACTTCTGTGGCAAATAACTATGTTTAAACTACAAATTTCAATCATGTCAGATAATGAAGGGAAATTTCAAGTAAATCTTAAAAATACACAGGAGTCTACAACTTCCTTTTAAAATTTGAGTCTTACCAACTTGTAGCAAAATAATAAAAGCTTGATAGCACATTGGTGATGAATCCAAAAATACTTTTAAAGCAGGCAGGCTTGTGAATGAAATGAAAATTCAAGACCAGCAGATGGGTTTAACTGCTGTTAAATGTGGAGTGGTTTCCAAGAACATTATGTATGTAATAATAAATAGCCAGAGACATAAAGTTTTCCCAGTAGATTAAATCCTAAGAATATGAGCTAAGAGAGGACTTTAAGCTTTGGCTCACTGCAACATCCTTACTTTTTCCCCTTGTCTACAGCAGCAGATAATGCTTGTTATTGACAACGGGTGTCAGCAATGGGCGCAATTAAAACAGCACTGAGCACAGTTTTACAAGCAAGCAGGTTTAACATGGCCTTTCTGAAACAAGAATAGTTCTTGGCTGTGCTTGCAGGTTAATCACATTCAGCACCAGCATAGTCATTGTCAGCAGTGGATAATTACACTAGTGTATACAATGCCTCAATTTGTGCATATGTTTTACATAATAGCCATGTTACGAATTGCCTTCATTTCTCATTCTTTATCTGGATGTGGGAATGGGGACAGCGTGCGACATGTAGGATTCCTGCAGTTTGGATCTAACTGTCTCTATGCCTTATGCCCTGTTGGTTGGAAGCAAAAGTGAAGTTCCAAAGCCCCATGAAAACAGGCAGCTGCTTTTCTCTCTGTGTTTAAAACACTTCTGGCTTTATCTCCTAAGCCACTAGAAAATGGCTTTGTAAAGTGGCTGCTATGACTAAGTTAAAGCTGCATTTTTTACCGCATATCATTATATTTGACTGACACAAATATTTGTGACATGCAATAAAATTGGAACTTATAAAGCCATATGGCTTTGCACAGAAGCACTGACAAGGAAGACTGCAAAATAATGAGTGGAGTTGAGAGAAAGACAAAATCTGCAATGGGATGGAAGCCCAGAAAAAAACTTGTTTCTTATCTTCAGTGAAGCTAATTGTTTTTGTAGAAACAAACACTTTGTGAGAAACCATGGAGAAGAGTGGTGCTGGGTCCAAGGAATACTGGAGCTCAGTGCAGACCTGTGCTTTAATGCTCACATCTGCATGCATAGATTTACGAGGGATTCTGGTTAGATAGTATTATCAGCATGTCCTGAGGGCTATTCCAGATGAGCTGGAGGAAATGGGAATAGAAGTGAAAGAAGAAAAAGGTGAGGAACCAAGTGAAAGATCTGTAACAGGCATGACCTGGGATGTCACATCTTCATGTGGAGAACAGAGAGTAAACTTGTTTTGTTGCCAGCCTATTACTTTTCAAGGCTACTCTGGAAAATCATGTCTGTTAGCTGTCATGCTGTAAGCATTTCTTTTTCCACTTAATTTTCTCTGTAGAAACAAATTTTGAAATAACTATCACAAAAACACCACTCTTCAATCCTATGATTGAATTCCCATTCATGAAATGGATAAAATTAATGCAGGTGACTGATGCTTATGTGGTATTCAGTGACCATCTGGTGTTCAGGGGTCTTCAAAGAGACCTTCCCCATCACTTGACTGCACTTACTGCAAGGCAAAAAGAGCTTACTCTTACTTGGGTAACTCATCCATTAAACTGGTATTCCTCCAGTCATGTCTTTCACTTCCACCCCAAAAATTAAATGGTGCAGCTATATGAACTCATGGACTTTTGGTCAATCAAATAAGTAATCTTACTAGAAGAGTATAACTAGTTTGGAAATCTCTAAAGCAGTTGCTTCAGTCCAAAAGTTCTCACCTTAAATATCCATACTGCTGATATCAAACTGCATGTTTTGGTTTCTTCCCAATTAAGCTGCTTGTGGTTTTGGTTAGTTCAACTTGCTAGCTATATAATATTTCAGCTATTCCCTGTAAAGGCTATAATACTGAAAAAAGGAAGCTGAGCAACATGTTCAAGCCGAACCCTCACTGCCCTCAGTGCTAACCGTTATTGGAAGTCTGACTCTGTTTTGGATCAATCAAGATGATTTCTGCCAGGCCAAAAACTAATCTAGAAGGGACCAGACTTAAGTGGTGTGGACATGAGCCAGACAGTGAAAACTGACTTTCTGGACAGCAGTGTAGATCCAGTCACTCTCCACTATCAGAGGTACACAGTATCATTATCTGAGGTAAGGGTAAAAGTACACAAGACTTCTACCGGTGTCATTTACTTTGCTATCTTTTTTTCCACTATTTATTAGTCTATTATGACTTTAAGAGCAGTTTCTAGAAATGCAAGTTTTTTTCAGATTCCTGTTCATCAGATATCAGTGATGACATCCTCACTTCAGTGGAGATACTTGAAAGTTCTGAATATATATCACAGACTGATCAGTTTCTCAGTAGAGTTTTTGGTCGTTGTTTTTTATTTTTATTTTTATTTTTTAACATTCTTTTCATCAGCCATTTAGATTCAACATTTAGTGAACACGACTTAAGCTCAGGCTCATTAAACAGTATCCAGTTCTCAGCTTATTAGTCGTCCAGTTTTACTACATACAACAAAAATGGATTTGGTATGTATGAGGTCCTCTTTCACAGGAGCACATCCTAATAAAGTAAGACTAATAGACAAACACAAATACACAGCTTTTTATTTCCCCCCACGTTTCGCCCCCCCTCTCCTTTTTATTTCTTTCCTGAACAACACATATGAGTCTCTTTTGCATAATGTAGGCTGTATTTCTGACATATCCTGCAAGGTTTTAGATTAGCAATACTGCTCTCCAGCTGAAGCCAGTACAAATTATTTTTCATCTTATCTCACAAGTTGTTCACTCTAACTAACCTTCATTTCAGTATAATTTTTTCTGTCACATTTTGGAGATGAACTTTCCAATTCCTTTCAGCTCTAAGATTTCTTACCCAACTTGGTAATAAGGGTTAAGTACATGCCACTGCCAACTGCAGTCACTTTCCAAAACCTTACCTTGAATCTGCTCTGGCAAACTTTATTTATGTCTCATCTGAGATCAGACTGGATACTATAACATGTTTAATTGGAACAAAATTTAGACTCAGGACAATTTTTTCTACTAAGATATTGTCAACTGCATGAGACAGTTGGTCCAAAAACAGAAGTTCCTACAGGTTTACAAGCAGTTCACGAATACCGTATTTTAACCAAATGAAGTTACTTATCTGAGCAAAAGCGGCTTTCCAAGCCATTCTGAAAATTGATATGTAGTTAATATTAGCTTGTACTAGCTTATATTCATGAGATATTTGCACTGACAATTTAAAATCTCCTTACATATTACAGGAAGCTGATATTCAGTTTTTATCATCTGTAATGGAGAAGCCATTTCCAGCCTTTGCAGAGCAGAATAAGGACTCATATTTCAATTATCAAAATCACAAAGATCCTCTAATTCTTTCAGCTTTCCAAACTTTTAGTAAGATTAAAGCATTAATTTCTCTATATTACTCTCCTTTCAAAGAAAACTGAGTGTGATGAGGATGCTGGTGTCAAAAAGTATGTGTTATGACCTACTAATGCTCCCCAAAAGCTAATAATAATAATAAATAAATAATAATAATAAGCTAATAACAGCAGTTCATTCAGCTTTGGCAGAGCATTTCATCCTTTTTCCAAAGAGCATCTGGTCACAGCCCACTAGCCTTTCTAGGTCCTACTGCTTGAGAGGTTATCAGCAATGTGCTTTTTGCTGAAACATTTCCACTGTTCAGCACACCCCATGTATAGAATCATAGAAAAATAGGATATACCAAGTTGGAGTGATGAGGCACTGGCATGGGCTGCCCAGAGAAGCTGTGGAGATGCTCAGAACCCTAGCCAGCCTGATATGGTGGGTAGCAGCCCTGTTTACAACGGGGTTTGGAACTGGATGGGCTTTAAGGTCTCTTCCAACTGAAGCTATTCTGTGATCGTATGATCCGTGGTATTCATTACATCAAATTAGTTCAATATTCCCTTAATGTGGGATCTCCTCAGTAAATTTTGAACTTTAGAGACCTCTTTCCCTGTTCAGCTTTTGCACACTAATGTGGCTGTGCTGTCAAGTGCAGGTGGTGCCTCTACTTGTTCTCTTTCTCTTCTGTCACAAGTTCTTCCTTCTTTAATGAGGTATGTGAAGCACTTAACTCTTTTACTGTCATTATTAAATTCACTACCTAGTGTCGAAACCAAGAAATGAAAACATCTGTTTCTGGGAACCATGTCCATCTTTGTACATATCCCCTTTACATTCAATTCAGTACTATATTTATTTCCTGATGAACTTCTGCTCATTACTCCTATGAGGATTCTTCTGTACAAAATATGCTATTTACTCTCGCCGACTTCTGCAACATGATTCCTTTTCATATCTTATCATTTGTGGCACCAAGTGGTTTGGCTTCCATTAACAAATGTTTCTGGAATTCCACATGTTCTTTTTTCTACAGTGGGAGTTTGTGCTGTATACTTAGCTCTCTTCTCTTGCACTTGTGGCTTCTTAATTAGGATATAGGTATTCAACTATTATTGTAAGCCTGGACTTGATTCCTTCTTTTATTGCATAGGCTGAATTGCTGGGCTGAGCCCAGTGAGATGAAGTTCAACAAGACCAAGTGTCAGGTCTTGCACTTTGGCCACAACACCAGGCAATGTTACAGGCCTGGGGCAGAGTGGCTGAAAGAGTACATGGTAGAAATAAACCAGGATGTGTTGGTCAACACTCAGCTAAACTTGGGCCACTGGTATGCCCAGGTGGCCAAGAAGGCTGATGGCATTCTGGTTTGTATCAGAAATAGTGTTGCCAGCAGGAAAAGAAAACTGATCTCTCGTCTCAGCTCTGGTGAGGCTGCCCCTCAAGGGCAGTGCTGTGTTCAGTTATGGGGCTCACTACAAGAAAGACACTGAGGCACTGGTACGTCCAGAGAAGGGCAACAAAGCTGTGAGGGGTCTGGAGCACAAGTCTTATGGGGAGCAGCTGAGGGAACTGAAATTGTTTAGTCTGGAGGGGGCTTAGGGGGGACCTTGTCACTCTCTACAGCTCCCTGAAAGGAGGTTGTGGTGAGGAGAGATGGAGTTCAGCCTCTTCTCTTGCTGAGTATCAATAGGATGAGAGGGAATGGCCTCAAGTTGCACCAGAGGAGATTCAGGTTGGACATTACAAAAAATATATTCTCTGAAAGAGCACTAAAGCACTGAGACACTGGGGTGGGCTGTCCATGGACACACCACCCCTGGAGGTGTTCTAGGAATATTTAGTTGTTTTACTAAGGGACATGGTTTAGTGGAGAGATATTGGTGGTAGGCGGATGTTTGGACTGGATGATCTTGGAGGTCTTTTACAGCTTTGGTGATTTGGTGATTCTGTGACTACTCAAATCCTTACCTTTTTTCTTTATAGGACTCAACATTCTCAGGGGTTTTGTTTACCCTCTCACTCACATGAGCTTTCTTGGGATAATCCCTTCTCCACTACTTTTTGATACAGGAAGATTTGGTGTGCTCTTGGAAGAGCTGTAGCTGAATGACTGTGAGAAAACAAATACTGATTACAATACAAAATACACAGTCATTATGTGTCCGTGGCACACATGAAAGATCAGCAGTGCAGGCTGCACGGCAGATTACACAGGCATCTCAATGTACGTGTTTGGACATGGTCTATCATCTCAGAAAATCCTCCAGCTAAGTGGCTCTTCACTTACAGAGTTTCTTCAATCTTTTATATCTCTGATTAAGATTACAGTTGATATTGCAAGCTTATGGGATATAAACCATCCCTCAATCTTCTTTACTTCAGTTTTATAGTCTTTTTGCCTGAGGCAGTGAAAACTATCAAACGTACCAAGTATTTCAAAACAGGTATTGTAAGAAAAGAAGCTGCCTTTTGTTGGCATTCACTATCTGTGAAACTAAAGGTGTTGTTTTCAGTGTCTTCCACCTTCCTGGAGAATTTCATCTCCAGTGAAGCTGGCTTTGAAGTGTTTCACACTCCCCTTTTGTGTATTTTCTCTGTTCCTTTTAACTCTTTCTATAAATCATATTCAGCAATCCCTTAGTTCAACAGCACTTGTGAGAGCTCATCTTTAAATTACAACTGGTTTCAGCTAGCTGGAAATAATAAAAGAAATCTGATGTTACCTCCCATGACCCAAAGGCTGTCTTACTCATATGAACACAGATACATTCACTGGATATCTCAGAGAGGACTAATTGCAATGTGATTTGTCATGAGAACCATTTCAAATACATCTTACCTTTTTTAACACTAAATTTTGAAGCATTCTTTATAAGAAAATAAATCAAATGTTACTACAGACAAAAGAAATATAATTACTATGAAGCACTATTAGGGACTATAACTGTGCTGTATTTTTGGGTGCTTTCAAGGGCATAAATATCCATTTTAGCTTTAGTGCTTTGTCTAAATAAATAAGATACTCAAATTCAGAAATACATTGGCAGGAAATCTTTGTGTTGTTTAAATTTAGCAGGATGCTAAGCATTAAAATTTGACTTCATGACTCACAGGAAAAAAATATATCAATTTAAATAGAAATAATTGCTCTATCTCAGTAGGTCCAGCTTTCCTAAATTTAAAAGAGAGCAATTGTTTAAAGGCTCTCCTAAATCTAATTGTTCTAACATTTAATGCCTCAAATGACAACAGAATAGAATTTTTATGAAGTTTCCTTCCAAATATCTCTCAATTCTCTTTAGATGAATTCTTGGTGAGTTAATGCTTATATCTCCTTTGCATATGCCTAGCTGCTAAATACAGTGGGTTCTTATTTCCTCTGTCTTTAGGTTTATAGCTTTGAGATTTTGAAAGTCTGAAAATCTTCATATTACTTTCTAAGTCTGCTGGGAATATATTTATTCAAACATTATGCTTATATTATGCTTATTTTATCTATATATGGTTTTTGCACCGATTTTATACAACAGCTCAGCAAGAATATGCTCATATTCAAAGGATTCAGAGATGTGTGTTTATTTGTATAAGAAAAATGAGACACCCTCAGTTTGTTCTCTGAAGTATTAATCCTCTTTCTGAACCAGTACCCTTAAGAATTCTGTCACTGAAAATAGTTTCAGGGCAACCATGGCAAAAGAAAAGAAAAAAGAGAGAAAGAAAAAAAAGCTATATTTTGAAGGAATACTTTACATAATACTTGTAAAGATTACTACCATGAATGTGTCATTCACCGAATCTCATGACAGCAATAAAAATGAACAGTATCCTTTAATGCCTTTACCATCTAGGCGTATTTCACAAGAACATAGTATGTGCTTTTTTCACATCACTTTCCCTTATTCATTCTGCCTGAACAAAGTAGCTTGAATGCCGTACAGTTGCTGGTCTCTTCTTGCACCAGCCATAAACACCTCCCTCTTCCTGGTCATAAAATCATAGAATTACTGAACATAGAATGGCCTAGCTTGGAAGGAACCTTAAGACACTTGAGCTCCAACTCCCTTGCTATGGGCTAGGAGCTGAACACCAGTCGTCATTCCCTTTGGATTGCTAAGACCTGCATTTCTGAGAGGCATTTCCTCATGACTGATGTGCACCTTTTGGAGAAACTTAATTATGGGAGATGTGGGAGATGCAGACGAAGAAATTAAAGGATGGACCATTGCATAACACCGTGTGCTGGAAATGCCATTCATTAAGATGATTTGGGAGGACTGGAGACAATTCAGCTGTGTCACCAGACGACTGCATCCTTTGCAGTCCCTGACAGATAGGCAAATGATGCTCAACCCTTCTAAAAAATCCATCATGGTTGAAATCAACTTTACATTATTAAGTGTCCATCAAAGCGTTGTGTACATATAATGAAGTGTTTTATACAAGTGAGTTCGTCTGAAGAATAAAGGAAAAAGAATGCCAATTTCAACTTACTAACTTATGGGATACATGACTGCAGGGTGTCTGTCATGGAGAGCAGCTAAATTTGAAAAGTGATCAGATTTATGAAGATATGGATTGTTCAGACATATTGTCTTAGCATGAGTACTTCTCAGACTGGACAGCAATTCAGCATCACCTCTACATTGCCACACTTGGCTAGAGAACTAATAGAAATAAACCACTTTCAAAGATGAGATTTCTGGTCTGATTATCAGGTTGCTAATCAGCAAGTCCTAAGTCACTCTGACCACAACCATGGTAATGAATGATCCTCTTTTATGCAAACATACATACACATTTACTGCACATGGGAGATGGAACCAAAGTTGGCATGGAAATATTATCTCCATATTTTGTTACATTTTTAAAATTTAAAAATATAGTATTATAATATATAATTATTAATTAAAATAGCACATATCTAAAGTTTCAGTACCTCAGTTTTACCTTTTGTCTGCATTTTCTTTAGGTGCTTAGGAAGCTCAGTTTATTTGACAGATGAATATTAGTGCCCAATGCAATACCTTTATTCAATGTTTTCAAAACTTGGTTTTCTAATGGAATATTTTGCACAGAATTCATTGTGCAAGAATAACTACAGTATGGTATAGAAATAGCTGTGTCAGACCAGGTGGTTCAGCTGCTGATAAGGTAACCTCTGAAGCACCACTGTACTCAGCACAAGCTAAGCGACTGAAACCTAGACATGGGGTGATGTTGAGGGTTAGGAAGAAGGAGAGAACTTTTAGCCCTGATACTTCTCTTTCACAAGCAGCCACTGTCTCACACACTAACTAATGTACATAAGAAGCATTAGCAATACCTAGCCTTGCTTGTCACCATTGTCCTCCACTCCTTTTTTCTTGGTTCATCGCTTTTCTTCTCCCATGCCCTTTCAGGCCAAGAACCAGTTTTCTTTGTATGTTAAAAAATGTCAAGGTTCTTCTGAGTGCAGCAGTACATTCAGGCTCCTCAGCCTAAACTTAGGCTCTGGGTTTTCAGAGATGCTGACCTACAAACCTCATTGATGGGAACGATTAAGAGTGTGCAGCAAATAGCCTTCCTCAAAAGTCTTCCCTGCAGACCAGGGCTCTTGGGCATTATAGAACATTCATGACGATACCAGAATATCATAGTGGTCACTAGAGTGATCTGCCTTTTCACTACAGTGAAAAGTATTGAGAAGGAGGAGACCAAGAGGAAACCCCATCACTCATTACAGATACCTGAAAGGAAGTTGTAACAAGGAGGTATCATCCTCCTTTCTCAAGTGGCAAGAGATAAGAAGCAAGGAAAGTGAGGAAATAGTCTTAAGTTGTGCCAGGTGAGGTTTAGATTGGACATTAGGAAAAATTTCTTCATTTAGAGCAATCAAGCATTGGAATGAGCTGCCTAGGGCAATGGTAGGAGTCCCAAGCCCTGGATGAATTTATGTGATACATGGATATGGCTCTAAGGGACATGGTTTAGTGATGAGACTCAGTAGGTCAGTTTGATGGTTGGAGTTGGTGATCTTGAAAGTCTTCTCCAAACTTGATGATTCTATAGTTCAATGACTCTAAAGGGAAATTCAATTTTCTGTACTATCAATCACTAGAAAAAGGCGTAGTGGATAATAGAAAAAAACAGCAAACCAAATGAAAAACAAACTACCTCAGCCTTTTCTCCACTTCTGAGCATATTGCTTCCTCTAGAGAATTGAATCTTGCCATAGATTGCACTCAAATAAAAGATACTGGTACTGTGGAAGCATTATTGATCTAATTGCAGTTACAGTGGAGCTACTGACCCCAACAACATTAGCTTTATACTCTACAGTTGTGAAATGTATAAGTACTGCTGTCAGAACTGCAGACATAGAAAATATATTTTCTGAAGAGCCAGCTGGTGTACTCAAGAGGAAAAGAACCGAGATAAAAAAACATGTCTTTGGCACAGTAGTGAACTGAGACCGTGCAATATAAGTCTGTGCTGAGGAAGGAGCTTAGTTAAAATATTCACTATAAGTCTCCTCCCTAAAGGGATAGCACTTAATACATGTTAAAATATAATTGTATAATTGGAACTCAAGTGTTTGGGTTATGTAAAAGGTGCTGTAGGCGTATCAGCTTAGACAGAGGTAATTGGATCTTCTATATTAGTGTTTTACCCTTAAAGGGATAATCATCAGCATTTTATTTTTCTTAGTAGTGAGGATGCTGAAGCCTAGAAACTTGGGAGAAAAAAAAAGGTGTTGTCAGGAACTCAACGTTTAGACCTATGTTTCCTTTGTTCCTACCTCTATCACTGGCTCAACTAAGAATATTTTTGGAGTAGATCACCTGCTTAATGCAAGCCCAGCTGGGTGCCCACACAATGGTAGCAGTGCTACTGCTTTTGGAGAAATCAGCATAAAACTGAATTGTCAGCATGCATCAATCAAGGTGCAGAAAATAGGACTGGATAGTAGCATTAAATAATACAATGCTTTGCATGCATTTATAGTAACAGGTCATACACATAAACCACAAAAGAATTCTTAGGCAGGGCTAGGAATAGAAGAATTCAGAGCTTTAATCCCTTCTTGAGACAAGGGTTAACCTTTTCTACAGAAAAGAGTAAACAGCCACATATCACTGCTTAGGTCATCTATTTGAAGGATACAATAAAAACAAATATGATTTTACAAATGACAGTTGGCTCTACATCTTTTGAGTATCCAATTGAAACCCTTGAAAAATCAAGTGGATGTGCAAGAGGTTGGAGGTTACTACTCCATCACAGCGTGAGGACAGGAAAATGTCACTGACTACTTGGGTTTTCAAGTATGCTGCAAATCTTTCTAGAGAGGAGGACTCATTTAATTTGAAAAGGATACACTGGATCTCTAGAAAATGAAGCAGTAGAGCACAGGTGAAAGCTGTTGTCAAGTTTATTCAGTTTCATTTTACTAAGATAAAAGTAAAGATGTGTAGCTTCTCAAGACAAGGGTGGGATGTTGACTGTGGGAGAGGTAATTCCCACACACAGCAGCAACACCCAGCATCTTCTAATTTCATCACTATTGTCCAAAACATTCTTGTTTTTCCAAATACAAGAAAAAATATCTGATAGAATAAATTCCAGCAAAACAAGCATACACACACCTACACACAAAACAAATAAAAGGCAGGCTTTAGTCTTCTGTTGAGAAACTGGCACCAAAAATTCCCAAATCCAACCAAACTCTCAATTCTCAATTCAAATCAACAGAAAGTTAATCCAAACTATAGGCATCAACCTAATTTCTTATTTCTCACCCCGTGCAATGCCCACTGAAGATCTCCGTAACTTCTATGGCAGCAAGATTTGTGAGGAGTTTGAAAACACTACAGATATCTTGTTTCTGAATAAGTCAAAGTCTCTCTTGCTAAATGATAGGGGGAAGCTACTTTTTGGCTTCATTTTGAAAGTCTCAACAGATCAGGTCTTGTGGACTGAGAGAGGTGAGCAGCCTCAGCAGAGCTCCCTCTTCAATGCCCATCTGAACAAACATGAGACAAACATGAGAGGAGAGAAGAAGCGAAAAACTATCAAAGGAGGCAACTGCCACTAGAAAACCAGTTGCTTCCAACCATAAAGATGCCAAGGACTCAGGAGGTCCCTGCTCATGTGTGTAACATTTATTTATTGTTTATATCAAACTAGGAATAAACAAAGAGTTTTGCTCTTCTTTTGGGATCTCATCTGCTAACCTGTGAGGATGGCATATGCCTACAAGGTCTTACTCTTTAATGAATAGTGTCATACCTTTAAACATCTTTATATTGGCATGCGTCATATACAGAATTGTTATGCTTACACACTGTAGGCTGAAGAACATCATTATGAAGTGGAGAAGTTCATTTTCAAAGCTTTATACAGAGAAGATGTAATTTGCAGAGTGACAAGTTTAAAAACTGCTCAGCTCTTTCTGGTTTTCAGCTCTTCGTGTTATGTCATGCTATAGATACATTATTCACTTATTCTTTCCAGTACACAGGTATCTTTTTGACATGGGGAAAAAATAAAAAAAACAGCACAAAAACAATTCTATATTTATCATGCCAAGAAAATGAGTTTTGGCTTATAGTTAATGAACAAAGATGATCAAGGCTTTTATTTACTTATAGAAAGTAACAACATAATAGCTAAAGAACACCAAAGAAATGCTGTATATACTCTAATTTATCACCTTTGCACGCTTTGTCTTATACTCAAAAAAGCAATCTAATACATGACTACTCATTTGATGCTTTCTGCAGTTTTTGTCTTGCGTTATTGAAGTATCATAAGAAAAATAAGGGAATACAATATTCTGGACTTGTGCACTCTTTTAAATGGTGGTCATAGAACAGGTGGTGGTCATAGAACAGGCTCCTTCAGGGCAGTGGGCATGGTCCCAAGCTGCCAGATTTTGAGGATTTTTGGACAATGCTCACACAGAGTCTGCTTTTTTGAATGGTCCTGTGTGAAGCAAGGATGATCTTGATGACCTTTAGGGGTTCCTTCCAACTCCAGAAATTCTGTTTCCATGAAATTAAGGAGATTCTAAGTGAAAACTGCACCTTTTTCCTTTCTTTTTCCTTTTCCTTTCATTTTACTAGTTCTTAATTCAAGAAGATAAAATCTTAAGATTGGTGGGATGTTACTTATTACAGTTTTTGATAACAAATTGTGTTGTTATTTATTGTACCATTCAAAGTTCTGTTTCACTTCTCACTCTTGCATAAAAAGCCTCAGTGACTTGTTAACTTGCACGTTCTATATAAGGCGAAATAGACTTCTGTTATCGCAAACTTTTCTGACACTTCCAAATGCAGCTTTACAGCCTGAAACAGACATTCCTCTGCTCCCACCCACCATCTCATCCAGGGCCTACAGTCACAAAATTTTCAGAGTTTAAGAGTGGGAGTATTGCTAATGTAGCAGGTAAGTGTAGAACTTAATGCCCTGTTCATATGGATGCACGTACACATGAGAGGATATGAACACTTTTTTTCTATTCCTGTCCACCATTTACTCCAGAAATTCTCTGTAAACTTTATTTTCTTTCCCAATCACAGCCACTGACCTGGAGTCTAACTGTGAATTCTAAGTAAGATCCAGCAGCAGAAAAGAAAGCAAATGCATATATTTGAAGAGAAAAGCAAAGAAAAGAGATAAGATGTAGAGCTGAACAAGGAAAGCATTGGAAGAAGCATAGTACTCCAAGCACAGATCCAAAGAAGATGCTTAATTTTCACCAAAAGCAAGAGGGGCTGGTATGTAAGTACTTTTGGTGATAATATTAAAGTCTCACAGACTCTGCCAGAACTTTTCTTTCTGTTTCACTAACCCAGAAAATGTAAAAAACTAACCCCAGTAACAGCAGCCCCTACAATACTAGCTCCTGGGAGTGCTCTCTATCAAAAGGTATGGAATCAATAGACGAACAGAAAGTAACACTCTGAACACTTAACCTCCTTTCTTTTATTTTAAACACTGAATTTTGCTTCCTGAATTTCCTTCTGTTTCAGCTGAAGCAGTATTTCACTTAGAACTGCTAAAACCCACACCATTCCTACTGCAAAGTGAGGTGTATGGCTGCATGCTAAATGACTCCACATTCCTCCTCCCTTCTGTGGAATTTCGATGAGGTGACTTATAGAGGTCCTTTCCAATCAACATTTCTATGATTCTGTGATTACTTTATACACATTCTCATAACATGAGCTGACCCTATCCTATCTGAGCTCTTTTTATGAATAAACTGAAGATGATGGAGGAAATATATCATCAGACGATAGAACAACTAATTCTTATTTACTAACAGAAACTTTATTAACCCTTGGAGACCTATACTGTCCCTCCCAGTGAATACAAATAGTCAAGAGATGTCTGGTTCTTGCAGACAGAATGTGGATTAGTTTGAGAGCAGCTTCTTGGCACCTCCAACATTTTTTATTCCAGTCACACTAGAAAGTAGAAGTGGCTAGTGTTCTGCGAAAAGGTGCCACTCTCGAGCATGATGACAAATTAATGGTGTTTATGGAAGCTAGCTCCAGTTTAGGGTTCAACTCACAGATCTATGAGAGAGATAGCAATCCTTCGTACCAAAAGATGTGCCAACCTGTCCTGATGAAGCAAGTCTGAAGATCAGTAATCTTACAACAAAGATACTTTTAATACAAAAGCTCCTTTTTCATAATCAGCCGTCTCAGGACATCTCACAAAATGATACTTCCCTCTTTCTCTGCTAGCTCCCAACATCTTTCAAAGCTACAGACATCAAGACACTGGAAAGACATATCCTTAATGCTGTGAAATCAAAGAGCAGAATGATTACAAATCATGTGGGGGTTGGTGCACATATTAAAGAGTACAAAACACCAGGGCTTTAAAGGAGAAGGTGCAACAGGGGTGCCTGTAGTGCGTATAGTCGCACAAAATTAGATTCTCAAATGTATTTTCTAGGTCATTTTTTCTCCCTCCTCTGCTCTCCTCCTCCTCCCCTGAGCTTTTATTAATTGTTCTGGAAGGGAATACATATTTCAAAATATATCACCAAACTATGTCCTATGAAAACATGTTGTCCTGGTTATTTTATATTCCAAACTAGTGAAATATTCTTTATCAGTTGATTTTGCCAGTGCTAAAATGCACTATGCTTTCTTATGGTGCTGTGCTTACTTCCCATCCTGCTAATTTATAACCTTACTTCAGCCAGTGATTAGAAATCCAAGCGCAGACACTAACACGGACAAGGGAAAGTAATTAGTAGAAACAGAATATACTTTATTTATTTTATAGGTACCATAGAAACAACAACGACAATGTAACATTACGGTTGAAAAGACCTCTAAGTTTATTTAGTCCAACTGTTAACCCATTCCCACCATGCCCACTAACCATTTCCCTCATTGCTACATCTCTACATTTCTTAAACACCTCCAGGAATGGTGGCTCTACCACTGCTCTGGGCAGACTGTGCCAGTGCCTCACAGAGCCCTCCAAAGTAATTTTTCCTAATATTCAGCCTAAAAGTCTCCCCGTGCATCATGATGCAATTACCTCTTGTCCTATCACTGCTACCTGGGATAAGAGGCCAATCTTCACCTCTCTTCAACCTCATTTCAGGGCATTGTAGAGAGTGCTAATGTCCCCATGAGCACTCTCCTCTCCATATTAGAAAACCCCAGGTTTCTCAGCTGCTCCTCGTAAAATCTTTCTTCCAAAAGAGCTACTAACAGTACTGAAAAATCTTTCAGTCGGTTTTACTGATTTCTGCATTCTGGGTTTCATAATACTGTATTGTTTTCCTGAATTTATAGTCAATTGTAGGATCTAGATTTAGTTCACAGTTTGTCATTCATATGGACCTCCAAACTGAGCTGAATGCCCCTTCAAACTATGAACTTTACCAGGGTTCTTCAAGAGACAAAAAATATGTACAAAGTTGTTACCAATTTGCCTTCTTGTTCTATGGTTAAAGTGATCTCTTTGCTTCATTTTTGTCTCATGTTTCATCCTATGGATATTATTAAACAAACTTCACAAAATTAAAACTCGAACCAGAGTTCCAAAATGTGCTTCTTTCCTCCAACAACTTTATATATGTAGTGCCACTTGAATGATTAGAGCCCAACAGTACTTTCATTTCAAATCCGCTTCTCCTGGGGCTTAGCAATTGAACCATGACAATTTGCTATAGGCAAAAACTAGGATGTGAAATCTCAGAAATGGAGGAAGGACTTTATAAAAAATATAAACAATATTACTTCAAGTTATAGATGAAATACTGCGGGGAGCAGGCTGGACTCAGAAAAAGTATGAAGAAATGCTTTTATTCTCTTGTACATCATTCCAAATGACCTCCCATATTTCTGTCTCTTCATGGCTTCAGGTTGTTCGTTAAAACCCATGGTGCATTGTACTCACATCATTCATTTCAGTTCAGTGTTGCGTACATGCAGTAATTATTAATTCTCAATACTTTTCTGAAGTAGGTATTACCAACTCGATTTTCAAGAAGGAGATGCAATTTGCCCCAAGCAACAGCAGGAATCCTGTGTGAATCAGAAATAGAAATAAGGAATTCCAAGCTCCCTGGCCTAAACTGAGGCCACAGATTCCTTTATGACAGTGACTGTTTTCTCAGTGTTATATAAGACTGATTATGATGTGATGGAACTACGTTTAATAGAGACTGGGATATCCCCCCTCTAGAATTTCAAGGTATCCCACTGCCAGCTTATAATGTCTCTCAGAATAAATCTAAATGCTATGTCTAACATTAAACCTTTACATTAACCAGTCGTTTTTAAAAGTTATATCTTAGTCTTAAATTTAAGACTTAATTTAAGCAGACAACATGCATTACTAACTTAAATACCTATAGCTATCCATTTTTCTAATTCACTGAATTAAAACTTCTGCCTGACTGGAAGGATCTGAAGTTGATAAATTATCAGTGTAGATTATAGCATAGAATCACGAAATGGCTTGCACTGGAAGGGATCTTAAGGACGATCCAGACCCAGTTCCCTGGGCATTTCCTTGGCTTGGATGAAGCCAAGCTGGTAGAAATTCTCCAAGGGTGAAGTACCCCTGTATGCTGAAGGCAGAACCTTGGGTTTTTTTTGAGTCCAAGACAGGTCTCTTATAGATTTAGGCTTGAAGCATTATAAGAATATACATAGGTGAAGGACTAGCTGCTTCCAGGTGGACCTTTACTGGTGTGGTGGTAGGATGCCCAGAAAAAAAAACAAGCGTGTCACAACCTTTATGATCTCTGCCTTATTTATTTAGAGTTTCCAAGGTCTCCATTCTGGAATTAAGGGACTAAGACCATTACACTAAATCTAATCCACTAAATACACCAATTTCCCTGCTTGCTTCGTGGTCCCAGGCCAAGTGGTTCAGAGAAACCTGAGTCCACATTGCTACTAAAGTGGCAGTTTCACTAAACAAAACTGAGGATCTGTGTTGCAGGCTTTCAAATATCATGTAAAGACAAGGAGAGTAGGTTAGGATGTTTGCAGATACAGAGACTGATGCAATAGGGTTGAAGGATAGGCTGTAGTTTAAAAGTCACCTACCCTGATCCAGCCTTATCTGTTTTCTCTTGAAAATGGTCCCTGCAGTGAATCATGGCAGGGTTACACCCTGGAAATGTTCAAGAAACATGGAGACGTGGCACCAAGGAACATGGTTTAGTGGGCATGGAGGCGATGAGTTGATGATTGGACTAGATGATCTTTTCCAATTCTAATGAATCTATGATTCTATGATTCAAAAAGCATAGTAGCATCCCAAAACACTGGCAAGGACCACATCTATCTATTCTCTCTTTTACTTAGCAATATAGGCATAGCCCCACAAATCTTGCAGCTGTCCCAGGTACTTTAGTTACAAGTCTATTTCCATAGGAGATGAGAGAGCATCTTGCAAGTGACCTTATATGTGTCTACAATGTCTTCTGCAAGTGCTGTCTACTGACTCACACTCTATCATGCTTGCCACAGCTACAGAGCCTCCAGGTGATTCATCAGTGAGTTTCAGTGCTGACATCAGCTTACACCCTTCTAAAAATTCATATTTGGCGTATTTTATCTTAATTACATTAAACAGCTGTGAGCATTTCCTAAAGGAAATCTCCCTAAAATAACGTGTCAGTATTCTCAGAATCAAGGTTTCAGCAACATCAGTTTGAGGGAAAACTGATAAACAAAAGTTTCAGTTTAACACAGATTCAGACACTTTACCAAAACTAGTAAGGCTGATTTCTGGCCAAACAAAACTTGATGGATTTGAGGAGGGCCATCCTCAGAATTCATAATGGTACTCTTCACACAAGAGCCAACTGACTCAAAAGAATAGCCCAAAATTCCTTACTAAGCTCTGTGAAATATCTTCTGGGATTACAGATCACAAACTTCTAAAAGGAGTCACAGGAAGTCTCATCATGAATTTTCATTCCCCTTCAGGTTTCCATTGCATTCAACACAACCCTCAAGAAGGCTCTCTTGAAAAATCTACTTCCTAGTGATTACGAGTACTAAATCAAATGCTTAAAGATTAAATATAATCAGAAAGATGAAAACGATAAATACCAATATTTTAATGAGATTATCTCTGACAGCTACATATGAAACATAAAAGCTACTTTTCAAAGATCAGGAGAATACTGTTCAGTGACAGTTTTCAACTTTATTGCTACTATCACTTGAATTTATTTATACAAATCTTTATCACCATTCTTTTCTATGACATCTGTTACAGGTAAGATGAATGTCTATGTTTAACATTCTCCCAATCAATAATTATTTTGTAAAATCAAACAGCTTACACCACTGTGTATCAAATTGTTCCAGTATTTATATATTTATAAAATCTCATTTTGTGTTACCAGTAAGTATAGCTTACAGTAAAATAAATAAATAAATGAACGAATGAATATCTGAACACACTCTAAACTTCCCCTTCCTGCTGTTCAGTAACCTTTAGCTCCATGCCTCCTGCTCTAGTTTTTCCATATACTTTATTGTCATATTTAGTGCTTCAGTTATCCAGTGCTTCAGTGCTTGTGTAATCATGACAATCAACTCTGCTATATTAAGAGCTTAAAGAAGAAATCAATTTTTCCCAGCATGGCGATATTTTCGAAGTTACAATATAAAGGATATTCATTATACCCTTCAGCTGCAGGTGAATTTTAAGTAACCTGGAGTGATGAAAATTAGATGTCACTGCTGTGCTACCAGCAGAAGTTTGCATGGAAACCATCATGAGCCATCCAGACCAGTGTCCAGCATTTGACAGCTGCCAGAAACAGATGTGCTGGCAAAATATGGAAAAAATACCAGTGGTTTAAATGTTACAGAGATTGAAGATCCTGCTTGCAATAGCAGATTCTTTCAGTGTACAAACTTTTTAAAATACAAACATTCATTAAAAACACCAAACTTTCGGTGTTGTATTCTTAATTTCTGGGATCTGCACATTTCCTATGGTGTAGTTTCTCAAGGAATCTCCTATGAGCCTCCTATCTCCTGGGTAGAACAGCGGCAAAAGATGAGACATGGTATTTTCACACAAGAAGAAATATTTCTAACATCTGATCTTGATGCATTCTAACTTTTTATTCTTTTGTCTCAGTTTCAAACTTGCCATACCTCACTGGTGTTTGTTTTTTTCTTTTTTCTGCTTATGCCTCTAGTACCCTTGCCTTAATCCTAGCCCACTGCTTTCTCCCCAAGTCCCCAAACTGCTCTCTCTGCCTTGCCCTCATTCATGTCTTTTCTCTGCTTCTCCCACCTGAATCACAGAACCACAGAATCACAGGGGTTGAAAGGGATCTCTGGGGATCAGCAAGTCCAATTCCTTGCTAAAGCAGGCTCTTCCTGATGCTACCTCTTACCTCTCCTTATTCTTTGGTCATTGTTATATCTTGAGATATTGTCTTCTGTAGCACCCACACATTTCAAGACAAACTCAGAAGCACACAAGAAGTCACAGTCTACTCACTGCCAGAATACTTCACCAGTGAAATTCTCCTCAGCGATTCAGAACAAGAAGTTGGGAAGAGGAGCATCTACTATATTCTTAATACTGTGAGGATTTTCTGGCATGGCCAAGCAATTTGCTACTTTGGTCTCAGAAGATGTCAGCCTGGTGAGCTGTCAAATCAATGTATAGTTTATATTTTTCCCACACACACACTGGTGATGGATAGGGACACCTGAGCAGCACTTGTTCTTGTTCCTGAGTAAGAGTGTTAGGAAGTGAAGGATGTCATGCAATGCCTAATTGGAGGAGAGAAAGAAAAAAAGATGCATCCAGCAGAAATTGCTTGGGCTTACCCCGTGTCTAGCATGCACCCATGCTAAGCCAGAGGAATACTCTCCCTGCCTTCAGCTCTGTGCACTAATGCACAAAACTCTGTGACACAACTGATCTTACTCAAAGCCTCTTGCCAGTGGCAATCCTGCATCTCTTCTGTAACTCCAGTTGCTGAGCACTTTTATTTTAACACTGCTGTGGCCTAACAAGAATAGGTGGAAGTAGGTTTCTCAGTGCCACTGTCAAATGTTATGCATAGCAAGTGGCACCAATGTTCCAGCTGACTTACTCAGCTGATTGTCTGTGAATAGGCAGTAAACTATTTCAGAGAGTTCTAGAGCCCTATACAATATATCAGTCTTTATAGATGGATCACAGCAATCAGTATAACTATAAATACACTGTATTTTTTGCATATATTCTATTCTGGACCCAAAAAATCTGAACAAAAATAAGTCTAGAAATAAGAGTGAAGTCAGATGTTATGTCCACATCAGCAAGCAGCAGGCAAGGATTCAAAGAATGAGGAGCAGACTGGAAGGATTAAGCAGTCATATTACACATTTTGGGGTGAGTTTTCTTTTGAAATATTTCTAATATGTTTTTGTAAACTGAAAACCGAAAAGATTTTGGATAGTACTTGTTGCATTCCTGGACTGCATTTTTCTGCTTAGCGTCATCAAAAAGCAATCCCATTTGTACACTCCAAGCTTTCTCTGTAACAGAAAACAAAACAAGACGTGTGTAGAACTGGGAGATTCACTTCAGAAGCTCATTTATAATTTAAATGAAAATGTTAATCTACGTGTATCCAGAAACCACCTCCAAGAGACTCAAAAAGCAGAGATGCATGAAATACCTATAGCATGCAAATCTTTGAGTATGGACTACTGCTTATCACTCCTAATCAGAAAAAAATTTTCTTGACACCTCAAATGACTGTTTCTTTAAATAAATTGTTTCTTTCAATAACCAGATCTAGACTATGACGGAATAGAGGCTATTCCCTATTAAAGATTAAGTGACAGATCAGAGCTTGTGCAAGAGTCAACAATGCTAGTAAATAAAATTAACAAGTTTCTAGTAGTTTGATCACAGCACTACTAGTTAGCTACATAAATGTGACTGTCCAGATATTTAGTAATAACCCTTCTATTTGTGGTAATAAAACTTTCTCTTTAGCAACAGTTTTGCAAAACATGCAAGTTTTAGCAGCTGAAGAATCAAGAGGTTTGACTTCCACTCTCACCTTGGATAGTGCAATGGATAATTATGTTTGTTTCAGCTAAAATAAAAAAAAAAAATAAAAAAATGGGAAAAGCAAACAAACACAAAATCAGCTTTTGTGCCAGATAACAGGTTGCTAAAGATGTACAAGGAGGAAAGAAGGCAAGGAAGAGAGGAAGTTATATTTTGTCACCTACTTTTAAACTTTTGTATTGTGCTTGGATGGAAAAATATAACTAGACAAAAGGAAAGGCGAATTTATCAAAATATCTGATAAAAAGTTAACAAACATTGAGGTCACAGTCCTGTCAAAGGAATCTCTTCAATAACTGTTATCCATACAGAAAAACAAAGCAGCTAAGATAAAAAAAAAAACAACAACACTTCCATCCAAGTGTCAGAGTTATGACTGAAGTGCAGTTTAAGAAACATCTTTGTCAAACTGAAATACCTTTCTGGCACTCCTAATAAGAGCAAAACGAACAGGATATTAAGACTCAGGAGATAATTCCTCAGCAATACTGAATTAATTATGAGGTCTCAGTTCAGCAAAGTGAGTAAGCATATACAGACATTCAACTGTGCATTTGAATCTCCACATTGAAAGCCTGAGATACACCTTACCACAACTCTGAGTGCAAACCTGAGAATGGTGATCTTTTTTATTTTATTTATTTATTTATTTATTTATTTTACACTTGAACCTTCCTTTAATCCACAGGCACAAAGCAGTCAAGTAGCTTTGGAACAACACTGGGACTCAGGGGATATACATACTTTCATGTCTCAATGCTTCAAGATCATGAACAAAAAAGTTTTGCAAAACACGTGCTGGCACCTAAGGGCCACATTTTCAAACCTGCTTATCTCCTCTCTGACACATCTCTGTTGTCCTTTGAAGGAAGCTTTGGTACTTCCCAACCAGAAATGGGAGAAGTGCTTAATTATGTTAAAGTAGAGTGCAATGGTGTCGCTTCTGATAGCTACTACCCCTCCCTTCAGATTAAACTGCTCTGAATTCTTAGCAATTTGAAGGTCGAGGATCTTGAAACTAGGCACCAATGAAAGTAAAGGCCTAGGATGAGGTCAACGGTCAGAGTACAAGGAATCAAGCCAAAAAGAAAAAGCTTCCCATAGACACAGTTTAGATTCCTCTACTGCCTTCTTTGCAACATATGGTGTAGTAAGACATGCACACTTTCACTACCCCCCAGTTTAACTCCCTGGCACCACCTGTTAGGAGTGAGCAGTCTGTAAAAAATTATTGCATTTGGGACAGATATAAATGGTTGTGATGGTTTTGATGTAAAGCATTTCTCTCACTAATGTCTGTACCCATAGGAAAAGAAGATTGTATTTGGCATAAAATTAGAACTAAAATCTGTGAGGATTATGAGCAATAGTTCATGGCTGTAACTTGCACTGTCCTTTAGAAAGGAGCTGGTTAACAACCTGACCTGGTTATTTTATCAATTTGAGATATTAGCCTGAAACATGAATTCCTTTGTTATCCGTTCCACTATATATTTTAAAACTTTCTACTCTGAGGACCTATGTTCTCTTCTTTCACACAGAACGCAAATGTTATTCCTATATATGCCTCTTCCCAAGTTCAAGAACCATGTGATAGCAGAAGACACAATATTATGAGCATACTTAGATCCATGATTTCATGACATATAACTAAAGTATTTCCCAAAAGAAACATCCTTCTTTCTTACCAAACTTTTTTTTTTGCTTGTAGAAATTGGATCTGTATCTATAAATTGAGAAATATAATCCTATGAATCCAAAGCAAAAAGTTAAGTAGATAGATAGGGTCTGGAGAATGCAAAGGAATGAGACAGGGATTCTTGAAGTGAGGCAGGGGATGGGCTGGGATACATATAGACCTCACATATACTTGCTGTTGGTATCAAAGAGGACTAATATGACATGTGCTGAGCCATTCCAGGACAACTCAACTCACGGATGCTCCTTCTCATCTTTCTGAACATGATCACTATCTCACATAACCCCTTTTCCTTTGAGAAGCAGTTCGTACACCATCACAAGAAGATAAAACATTGGCTGTGACTAACTTAATGAGCCTGAAGCTCCAGAGAAAGAGTGGGAAAGGAAGTTTGAAATTTATTATTTTTATTCTTCTGCTTATTCCTAACAGGATCTGAAAATCATGAAAGAGCTTAAGTGCATCAAAGAACACCCTTTGAAAATCATGCTTACAGGCAGGAATACAAATTGGATACTAGTCCCTAGGTCACTGGCCTACCTTTGTAGAAGGGTGGCTTGCATTTAATTTCCCCTGACTAACAATTCACCTCCATTAATTAGAATTTGATACTTGAAAACAAGGGGGGGGATTATGTTTTTAAGTTAAAAACTAAAAATAAATATCAATTATTCTCGCGAATATACTGCACATTAAAAAAGCTTTTAAACTGTTAAACTCTCAATGCTATTTATATCACTAGTGGCATCATGACACAGCGATTAAATTATAACCCTTTCACTAGAAGACTGTATTTTTAGCTATTTAAGATGGAAGTGAAGAAACAAGAAACTTTGGTACATGAAAGTCTTAAGTAATGGGAGACCTAGGAAGGCTGTAGTTATGGTAAAGGAGAAGGCAGACAACTAGATTGTAGATGTTTGACTGTAATCTCATTTGTGTTTAAGGGTATTACAGGATCCAGTAGATAGTTAGCCTCTATCTGAATTAAGTTTAGGGAGCATTAGGTGATCTATATCCTATTTCTTAAAAGTACTTCATTTTATTTGGGCTTTTCCATCCTATTAGAACTCAAAATATTACACTGTGTTCCCTGGTTTGTGGACTGTACAACTAAAATTTGATTCTTGTAGCACTGCCATCTCTGAGGATTAAAATCTTACACATTAAGATGACTTATTTATAAGTAATTATTAACACTATCTTTTATATAAATACTCTTACTGCATTTTAAACATATTAGACCATTTATTTATATAATATTCTATAAGGACAGCAAGGAAAAGGATTTGGAAAAACACTGTAAACCCCTTGCACAATTATTGTGGTTGACCCAGCAATCCAAGAACCAAACTTGTTTACCCAAAACCAAGAACTTTTTAAAACATTCCATCACTTTTGAATTATGACAGTAAAATCACAAACAGCATTTGCTATATCCTAGTGTCAAACCAGGATGGATATACAGGGAGAAATACAGCCTAATCCAACATCTTTGTTTGAACATTTGGGATAGGATTGCATTACACAGCCCAAAATGAAACTTCTCTGTCTGACTGCGCCACCTTTTGATTTACATTTAAAAGAGAAATTAAATGATTGTCCGGTCCTTAAAAGAAAACACTTATTTAAAGATGTACCCATAGACTTAAAAATGGGTTCAGGAGCTTACTTCATTCATTTCTTACAGAGAAGTGCTGGGCTGCACACTTTAGTACTGCTGTTACAGTTAAAAGCCATGTCAGCAATAGAAATGGAAAAAAAAAACTATATTCATTCTTGATGGTTTGTGTAATAGCGATATACACATCCAAATCAATAAAGGCAGGCAAACGGCAGCGTGGTGGCTCAGTAATCTTAGTATAGCTAAGTATGCAGTCGAATCTAAAACAAATGCTTCATAATCCATTAGATTCTCCTATGTAAATCTATACTCGTACGATCCTGGGAAATAAGAAACCTTTACTCCTGCTGATTTTTTTAACATTTAAAACATATCGGCTGTAAGCCCTAATTTATAGTTAACGTATCACAATTTGCATTGAAATCTCAAGTCAGACATGAAATTAAACAGCACAGATATTCAAAGGAGTTACAGCATGCATTTAAATACATTAACCACATCCTACCTTGCATCCAAACATCAACGACAAAGTGTTGTTGGTGCATGCAACTTTGCAGTGGCAAATCATTGGTGTAAAGCAGTCAGGATTTTTAACAATAGGGCACATTCCTTTAGTGCTGCAGTAGTGGCAGCCTTCTGAAGGCTAAAAACAAGTAGCTAATACAGCACATGGAGTGGCAACATATGCTGCTCAACAGCTAGCTTTTCTCTTGCTGGTCAGAAGCAGCCTGCTTGATTCTCTACCTGTGTCCCATTCAGCCATCCCCTTCTTTGTTGATGAATCAACGATGCAGCATTGATCGCGAATCTCAGGATTTCCCTTCCTCTGGGAAATTAGTTTTTACATTGAAAAAAAAAAAAAAAAAAAAAAAGAAGAAGAAGAAGAACAAGAAAAAAAAAAAAGGGGGGGGGGGGGAGAAGAAGAGAGAAATGGAAATGAGGGGGACTAGCAGGTGTGGCAGTATTAGCATGTAAAAGGATGTAAACGCCTACTCATAACAATCACATAAGATTGTCATGCTAGCTGAAGTGGGCTGAAATTATTCCATCGGAAGAAAAATACTGCAGCTCCTGATTTGGTAAAAAGCCAGTGAGTTGCTGCAATACATAGTCATTGTGGGGAGAGAAGAGAGAAAATATTACTTATCTAAGAAGCCAGAATCCTCAGCCTTTATCAATATGCATTCCAGCAAGGATTCCCTTCCCAGCGCCTCCCCGAGAAAAAGAATCAATTCAGTCGCAACTTCGAAGAAGCGATGACCTTTGCTTTCCCCAAAAAGATGAATCTCAGCATGAAACAAACTGTACTCAAAGCTGAAAATCCCAGATGCTGGGAGTTTGCAATCAGGGAAATGCAAGTAACATTTATCCAATCCTGGCTTGCCACATGGGAGCTTTCTCCGGGCACAAATTTACAAATAGACAGGTTGAAGGATTGCAGGAGACACAGAATAAAGATATGAAGTTACACAGAAAATGCACCAGCGTGAAGCTTAAAATGCAACCCTCTCTAAGCTCTGCTTTTGAGGCAATGCAACCGCTGACTCTCCAGCTAGAGCTGTTATCCTATAACCTGCAAATGGCTTTCTCTGTTCCAGAAATGCAATAATTAAAGAAGTTTGGGAGCATAAAGCTGCTTTGGATTCGGTTACAGCTGCCGCTGTTTCTTCAGTTAAAGCAACACCAGCTGAAAATGCATAATAAAGCATTTGGATGAGCAAACTGCTAGCTGTGCTTTTTAAGAGGATTATTTATATCAGAAGTTGGATGAATATACCCTCCACTTCTAGGGTCAGCACACACAGATACAAAACGCAAAGGCTGTGATGAAGGAAGCAAAGCAATGTCTTCACAGATTTCACAGCTGATAGCAAAGCAAACCCAGCAGTTGTGTCACATCGACTTGACCCCGCGTTTTGCACCTCACTAAGCTCTGCCCATCACATTAGAAACTCTTTCGAAAGAAATGAGAGCAGCTTGTCTCCCTGGTAATTGTGAGTGCATTCTCCAGGCGCAATAGAGACAATTTTCTGTAATAAACGCGAATGAAAAAATGTGTTATACAACAGAATGGAGAGAGTGGCAAATGGAGGTCTGTATGCAGCTCCCTCAGCCAGGATAGAGTCAATGTTACAGAATTCTTAAACAGATCTGAGACTGCAGATGCTAATGTAGAAGAGCTCTGCTATTAAGGTTTTGTATTGATATAAATGTGGATATATATTTGTATGCATTTCATGTATGTATATTTTAAGAAGGATTTATCTGGCACAACTTGCCCTCCTTTGCAAAGTTCTAAAACGTTAAAAAAAAAAAAAAAACCAAAAAACAAAAAAAAAAAAACACAAAACAAAACATTTTTTTTTAAACAGATTTGATTCTATAATTTCTTTATCACTGTACAAGAACTTCCTTTTTGAGTGCACGTGTGTGTGTATCCAGCCAAATTTCAACTGGGTATGGTATCTCCTGATTATTGTTCCTCACTTGTGGTATTTTAAAAGTTAGGATTTGTGAGAACCTGCACTCAGTAAAATGACAGCAGTTGATCGTTCAGAGCACCAGATAGGATTGCTCTGCAGTTAAAAGTTACAACCCAGTTCCAGGTCTGAAGATTTATGTCTCACAAATAACAGGCTCTTACAATTCAGTGTCCTCAATTCACTCAGCTGGTAGCTTTAATCCATCAGCCTGGGCATGAGTGCAGAATGCTTTGTTATGCCATGGGAGTCGACTGTGCGGATGCCAATCAATCAACTATCAATAATCTAAGTTTGTCTGACCTGTTCGTCCAAAGAGACATCGCAGCAGCACTCCTTTCCGACTTGCTGTGCCAGTAAACATCTGAAACAGTGTCTGAGCCTGTTTAGAAACGTACTATGGTGACAAACGGCAGCCGAAACATAGCTGGATCTTTGATCTGTTTATTCCTAGCTTGCCTGTCTCGTTATTAAGCTATACATTATACAGATTTTCTTTCAAGTACTGTCTCTCGCATAACCACCACTGATGTAAATATAGAAAAGTGTAGTTTCCATGACAATACATTCCATAGTTACAGCCAGCAGCCACCGGCTTTAAAACATGAATCACAGTGCTACCTTAAGGTGTGAGCATGCTACATCACCAGCCTTAGGAGCATTAATTTGGGATGGGTGTGGTGTGAGAATATTTTTGGTACACACTACCACAAAATGCCAGATAACTGTGTTATTTAACTGTCTTAGTGTTTCT
The DNA here is from genome assembly GCF_039878825.1 of Excalfactoria chinensis. Lineage (NCBI taxonomy): Eukaryota > Metazoa > Chordata > Aves > Galliformes > Phasianidae > Excalfactoria > Excalfactoria chinensis. The sequence continues at coordinate 177,807,701 of NC_092825.1, forward strand.
AATATCCACCCATCTTAGACCTTTAAGTGATCAGTAACGCTCTCAATCTGTCCTACTTATTAGCATTTCTAATATAAGAATAGATTGCATCTGCACTTTTTGATGTTTTAAACATGATGTCCTGGTTTAAAACTGGACCCATAATCACGCAAATGCAATTTCTGATTAATGTTCATGGGGGCTGATTAAAATCACCTGCATTTAATTTCTAGTTCGGATCTCCAAGAAGGGGAGTAAAACAGCCAGTTAGCCTCTTGGATCTTTCAGGTCTGAATGTATTCAGCTGACTTCTTCTCTCAGAAGGGAGGAGGATTTATCTGTTTATTAAAACAACTCCCATCACCTGTGATTTTGTTTCTAGTGTTAAAATGCATCGAACACCAGCCACTTGAGTATTGTGCAAGGTACAGAATAGATCTCCTCACACTTAAACTAATTGTTGCTTTCAAGTGAAAAACAGTTACCTGATGTACAGTCATTTGGGAAAAGATCAGGAAAGGAAGATTCATTGTAATTCATTCATTGAAATTACAGATTCAGATAATAACTCGTGTCAGAGTTGGCCAAGACATTCATTTCAGTTATGTGACAATCACATATAGAGTATTGCTATAAGAAAGCATTTGCTCAGAGATCCACTTCTATCTTTGCTACCAACATCACTCATCACAGATGCAGATATAAATTGCTCATTGCCAATAAAATCATTTAAACCCTAGTCATACTGCAGGAGCAAGGTTTCTTAGGGAAGCTTTCTCTATATTTTTTCTCTCGGACAGCATTTGCAGAATATACATTGTCAGCATTATCATATGAAAAAAAGAAAGAGGGTTTACAGATCTGTTGCATTTGGGGAAGAACACAAACTGTTGCCCTACTTATCATCCCTACCAATCCATTCATATGGTAACAATTCTCCTCCTCTAACAGTCTTGATGACTATTGCCTTCACTCAGCTTTGCCATGTTCCTCAGTGGTGTTTGCTTTCCATATTGCACCACATCAGGCAAAATGACTTAACCTGCAATGATGTGGTTGTATTACGATCATATCTGGTAGTACTTCACCACATGATGCATACATACTTCCTCTTGCATCAGTTAGCTCAAACAGCACTCCTGAGCCCCGATTTTCACATGATATTTATGTAAATTAATTTGTTAATTGTTAAGATATTGAGTCAGAAAGAATTTCTAGATATTTAGCCTTGACTATTGTACACACACACTGACTGTGTAATTTTTGTTGTGTTCTTTTCAATTCTCAGCTTCTTCTATCGAGATAAGTTTTGATATTACAGCGTAGATTTCTTCATTTCTCCTTAAATATTTTTACTACTTAACTTTTCATTCCAATGCTCTACCATGAAAATTTCCTCTAAATGCTCACCACACCCATTAGATGCCAGAGGATTAATATGATAAATAGGCCTTTGGCCAAGCTATATGCATTAATATTTTCTTCTAATATCCTGTTAAAATTAAAAATCACCTTCTCTGTTGCTGTTCTCTGAACTCCCAGTATGCTAATCGGGGCTCCTGAAAAATAAATCTGCCTCTGACAATGATTAAAGAGTTGTCTTCTCAAAGAAGATGAAAGGAAAAAAAAAAAAAAAAAAAAAAAAAAAAAAAGAAAAAAAAAAACTTTACAACATAGGCAGCACATACAAAATGTATCAGAAAACATAAATATACAGCAAACTTGAAGTAACCCCCATCAAAATAGAAATGACTGCACACAACCCTGTTCCTTAAGAATAGAGTTCCAAATCTACTCTAGTCTAAACCAAAACTTTCACAGATGTCCTGCCATTTGCAGGGATTCCGGGCATTTAAAATACCTTACCTAGGCTTGTGTTTTATGAGAGGTGATCATTCTGGGTGGTGAACTGAAGATGACTTGCGTATTATCTGCTTATGACTCTTAGAAACACAATCTTAGTTTGCCTGAAAATCCATCCATCTTTGGAACAGCTAGCACTGAAACCCATTCATGAAATACCACAAAGACACAGGATATCACCTCAAAAACAGCTAAGATTATTGGAAGGCCCAGCGCTCATTCAAAGCTGTGCTTGAACCCACACTAAATGACACCGTGCTTATGAGTCTGAATTTCATCTCCTGCTGCTATAAAGGGGAATATTGAGTTTGGTTTTATGTGTACAGCAGCTAAAGGACTCTGGATCAGTTCTGAAGTAAGAAGGAGATGAGTAAAGCCTCTGAGTTGTGGAGAGCCAAGGGAAGAGAGGCAAAGAGACTGGTTTACTAGCTACTTCCATGTGATACAATTGCTGTTGCTGGGACCCATCTCTTCCAGCCCCACCAGCACTACTCCTGTGTCACACATAATGCTTCATAGCTGCTGGTTTGTCCTTCCAAAATCTCTGTATGTAGGCAGAAACAACTTAGCTCCTTTCCCTTCTCTACAGCAACACTGATATCATCAGGTAGAGCTGATAAGGGAGCAGACAACTCATAAAAAGTTATCCTGGAGAATCATGAGATCCTAACATGGAGGCAGATGAGTAGAGGGCAGTTAGGATGCACAGAAAAAATACCTGTGCATTAAGAATTCAATGTGGTAGGCAACGTGGAAAGCATTATATGACTCAATCTCTCCACCTGAAGGAGATAATGCCTTCCAATTAAATGCCCATATCTCCAAGTACACAGTCATATAAACAGTGTTTTTTAAGTTAATGGGAATACTCTAACGAAAATTACTCATGCTCACAAGTGTTTATACATTTTAAAGTGTTACATTACCACCATCGTTTTACATTTTTAACCACTAGAAAACTGTCTGCAGATGTTCAGGATGTAACATATAACATTAGCTGCTTTATTTGAAATGCTAATTCCATCTAAGTTGTTTTACAAGAAATAATATGAAAAACTAAGATGTTCAAAGAGACAGATATTTCCAAAAACTAATTTTTATCTATTAAATCGTCACAAAAACACTCTGTACACATTTTTTAAAGTAACATCTATAGGCAAGTATATATTTAAAGGAAAAACTAGAGAAGGTGAAAAACTACCTGGATTAAATATGAACTTGAAGGAGAATACAAGGATATTAGTGCCAGTCTTCATTAGCTACCAAAGAGTTTTGCTTTTCTGAAGATTTCTATTTATATCTTGTTTTATAATTTCTAAAATTTTCTGTGACAAACAGAAATAAAAGAGATGGTCCTGTTGACACAGAGCAGAAACCTGCACACAGCTCATTCAGCCTCTCCTTAACAAAATGTATAATCCCAGATTTCTTTAAGTTATTTTATTGTAATACAGATATATCCAAATAAGCTTAAAAGAGCTAGTTTTTAGCCACCACATGGCTGAGCTCACCAGGGACAGGTCTGATATTTAATGGGATGTTGGGGCAGGAGAGGGGTCAGCATGAACTGAATTTTGTATTTGTAAAGCAGTGCTCTATCTTCTTTGACTTGTCTCTATTCCATTACAAAACATTATATCTTAATAGAACTCAACTTTTATTTGAAGATGAGCATTGTTTATCTCAACTTTCTCTACTTAATTTCTCACCATAGGTCATAAAATCCAAATCTTCCGTTGCTTCTCCTACACTCTTCATCCCTCCCAAGTGTGCATCCATGACACTGCCCAGCAGAATAATTCCTTACATTTCTCACTTCCAATATTTCTCTACAATATATCACAAGTTTTTATTTTTCGTATTAGCTTTAATAATATAGCCTCACTGTCTTACAGACTTTTTTCGTCATTCATTTCTATCCCACCCATCCTTCTCTGCCTACTGGCTAATTTATGTGCATTTGGCACTTGTGCAATTGGATATCCCTTCCTACATGTATCACTTCACACTAATGTTTCATCCTGTTGCTTTCAGGACATTTATTTATATTGAACTTTACTTGATCCATTCCTCTGGCAAATTCCAGAGAGTTCAGCTCAGTCTATGGGATTTTGTGAAATGTATATGGAATCCTGGGATTTGGACTATCTGCTGTGTAGGGCATTACATTTCCAAAAAGAGTTTTAAAGGGAAAGTTGACTTTCAAGAAACATGTCTGGTTACAGAAAAGTCATGTACAGTGCTTAGGATCTTACTGACTTTGGATCACAAAGAATTCAACTGTTGGTTCTCATAGATGTCCCATAGAGACTGAAACTCAGTAGGGACTGTATCTGATTGAAGGAATCATAAGGAAGGAAAATAAGGATTCTATATTGCTGAAAGGTCAGGTCTGAAATGCTGGATTGGAGGCAGAAGTACAAAAAGAAAAGAAAAAACAAAAACACCACAAATATATGTATATATAAATATATATGTGTTACTTTGAACGTCTCCTGAAATAGTTTCAAGAGGGCTTTAATTCCCATACACAATTACCATAATCTGCTTTTGATAGAATAAAAGTTCTCATACTACCACCTCTAGCACTGAGCAGCTCAGGCTGCTGCTGGCAGCTCCTGAGAGGAACCACCGGAAACCAGCCTTCATTCCCTGCATCACGTGGTTCAACTATTTAGAGAGAAATGATAAGCCTAAAGGAAAAATACTTGATGAAAGCAGAAGTAAAAATAAAACTGATGATGTATCACAATTCACAAGAAACAGAGAAGGTCGGGCTTCTTGGCACTTTTGCTAAATATTTCACAACATATTTTTATTTTTCTAAGAAACTGGTATCTCGATTCCCAAACATCACCAAATAAAGTGATAAATTCAGGCAGGCATGATAAATAAATATATGGACTGGGCCTGAAACTACATCCCACTTATTGTAAAGCCTGACATTGTTTGGCTCCACATTATTGTATTTAACCTTTACTAAGGAAAAGGGTGGAGGCACCTCAACTGAGTTCTAATTAGACTCAGGTTTCATGTCAGAGATGAACTTGGGTTGTCACCACATGTGCTAGAAACAAAGTACAAATTTTGTTTCTTCTGTGCATATTTTCTTTTGCTCAAACACTGGAAAGAAGTCCTGATTATCTAAATGTTTGATTTTATTTTTTTTTTTAATATGATTTTTCTATGGACAGATGAATCCACCTCCTAGTTCCCATTCAAAGCGAGTGTTTTCTAGCAATTTTCAGCAGTCAGGAACTTTGTGGCTGAGGTTCCGCAGATTTTCCTAGGTACAAAATTCTCAGTTCATTTCTGGGAAGCGCTGTATTTTTAAGCATTCAATGGCTTTTCAGTTACAAAATTCTTAATCCATGAAACGAAGTATTAAAAAAGAAAAAACAACCAAACAAGCAATAAAGGATAAAACCTAAACCATATATATCATTAACTCCAACATCCACAGAAAGCAAATAAAAGGAGACATGATCATGGGCACACCTAAGCTTTACAAAACACCTATACTCCAAAAAGCATAGCAGAGACCTCTGTTACATGCAACCATTCCACATGTGGGAAACCAGCACTCTGGATAAGGAAAAGCCATCAAACATCACCTTTTAATTTTTGGAACAGGGCTGCCTTTGACTCTAAGCCACACAGCAACACCAGCCAGAGGAGCCACCAACAACAGAAAGGTCCCATTGGAGAGAAATACCTTGGAAAAATGTCCTATCCTCTGTCCTGGTTTTGTACGTTTTTTAGCTGAAACTCTGAAATCTGATCATTTTTGTGATGGTAAAAGCAATGGTTACCAGCTGGAAGCTCACAGCCAGATCAGTCCTCTACTGCAGTGTGCACAGTGCTGATCGCAACCATTCTCTTTCACTCCTTCACAGTCACATTGACCACTGGCCCTTTACAAAACTCTTCTATTTCTCAGATGGCATTAAAAGTCCAGGCAAGGATTTTCCACCCTATTGATGCTGCACAGGCATATTCTATCCCCTAGGGTTGTGGGAGTACTAGCAGGGCCAGTTACTATTGACCCAGTTGAGACCCTCCTGTAAACTAAAGCTACTAAGGGAAACGGCATTGACTCTGGCTCTGTGTCAGGCAAGAATATCTACCTCCAGTGCTCCACCACCCAGAGGAAAAGAGTAATCTAAACTGAGTGTTACCCAGAGGGAGTGTCTCCTCCAAGGCATCCATGGGAATAATGAAATGAAATAAAGCTATACTCTGGAGAGCTGTTGGAGAACCTGGTTGACACTTCTGAGATGACTTTTTAATGCTGGAGCTTAGTGGGAAATCAATGCATTTCTAGGGAAAAAGGAGCCAACATAGTTTAAACTGCTCCTGGTGGTGGTTGGCCCATTACAGCTCACAGAACCTTCCTGAACTCATATGGTGACTGAAGACCATCTCCTTGTCATGGGGTTAAAGGCTGCCACCAGGCCCCAGCACAGCCTCAGGACCACCAGGCAACAGGCTGACCCACGTCTCTTAGAAATACTTCCATGAAGTGATGCTAATGCAAAGCAATGTGCATGAGATCAGTGTAGGGTGGGGGAACAGGAGTCTCCCTGTCTTCCTTGTAGCTAAATGAACATCACTCAGCCAGGAGAGATGATAAAGGGAGAAGAAGCCTGGGGCCACTTGACTCTTACCTGGCTGAGGGCTGTTGTGATTCAGCTAGAAGCACGGACTGAGAGGACCATAACTCTCAGGATGGCAGCATCTTTGGTTCTGCCCCATCCAGGTGTGTAAGCGAGCAGCTTGGTGGTAGCTTACCTGAGGAGAGCTGCCCTCCTGCTTCGGCTTAGTCTGCACTGCAGCTGATTTGTCTGGAGCAAGCTTCCAGGAAAAACAAAAAAAGCAGGCTGGGCAAAGTCTGCTCACAGGCTGTGCTGCAGCAGGAGCATCCATCTTAGATCCAGTGGAGGAGGAGAGCTTGGACATGCTCTGTTTTTAAAGCAACAGTGCTCCTACTGAGCATGGTAAGGAAGGGCAGTGCTATGCCAGCGGTTGCACTGGATACGTGCGGAGCATATTACAGACATTAGCCAATTGATCTTTGCATAATTCTTTTGAGCTAGGCAATTAAACATCATCACTCCAGATTTACAGGTATGGGCTAACCTTGTTCAGAAACAGCCCGTGATGTTGGAGTGTATGAGCGGGAAGGCTTTCTGTCTGATTTTGTAGCAGCAGTACATCTATAGGTATGATGAGATTTGACAGCACAGAGCATCCATTGTAGCCAAGAAAGTACAGCTGTTTTTGAAAGCCAAGCCCTGGGGTATTTCATGCTGGAAATCCTAAAACAGGAGACACCTCAAATCACCAAGCCATTAGGGTAACACTAGCTTTTCTGCCTAAAAATATCCAGAGAGAAAAGTCAGTATTTTGTCCCTCTGCTTTCTCTTTATGCATCTAGACAAGACCCTTCCTTGAGGACTTCCCATAGATGCCTGCGGAACTGTTGGCAAAGAGTTGGAATTTGAGAATGAAAATAGAGCTTTTCTTGGGTACTCCCACTTACACTGAAGGAACTGAAGGACTAGCGTGTGGGACACCACAGTTGGATACACCACCTCCCTACAACAAATGTCATGAAGAAGATAGCACAGCTGTTCTGGGTGTGCCATTTGTCCTTTCATGGCCAGTGGTCCCCATAATTCTGCATTGGCTTTACAGTGTGGAGAAAATAGGTAATGGGTAGTAAGCATGGGAATGGGATGCGTGTAGGACACATTGCATGACTGGAAGCTGATGTTAACAGAGAGGTATGTGATGTTTGTTTAATTCAGTCTTTATTACCCTTGGGACGTGTTTCTGTTATATGGCAGACCCTTAATAAAAATAAAACTTTTACCTCTACATGTACTTGACCAAATAACTATAGAAGTGACTTCTGAGGCTGCCTCTCTCCTGAGATGGTAATGCTGTAGCAATAGTTTACCAAGGCCCAGATTTTAAAGATAGATAGATGCAGTCTGGTACCTTGTGGGATTTTCACTTGTAGGCTGAGCAAGCTTGGAATTAAAATTAAAAAACAGGGCATGTAATAACACCCATTACTGCCTAGTTGTGATTGAGTACATAAATAGCTGTAGAAATCTGAGGTTCATTTCATGTAGAGCTCCAAACTGCAGAATTCACTTCACTTATAGGCACAAGGCAACAGCTGAAGTCCCTGTTGTCCTTCAAACCACGCTTCAAGGTACATCCACATATTCATGCAGTCTTTTTCTCCTCCAGACCTTCCAGATGTATGAGAGTTACAAGCTGAGTATTCTCCAAAGGGACAGGCCTGAAGTAATTCAAAGTCCTTCGTTAGGCACTCTGTCAATGCTGTAAACATTGCTGTTTAATTGATGTACTGCTTTTATTATGTGTGCCCTTAGGGAGTGAGCTGACCAGAGCCTCTTGTAAATTGAATAAATAAACAAATAAATAAGCAAGCATCATTGCTTCAACCAGCTCATGGTGTGACAGAAAAGTCTGTGTAGTTTAGTGTGATTTCTACACAACAATTTTGCTGACTGGAATGGTCATTTTGATTGTCATCAACCTTGGCAGGCTCTTCCAACTTCTTCATCCACCTCAGCAATGACAGAGAATGACAGTCTTCTATTCCAGATTTCTAAGGTCACTTTAATGTATTAAATATGTCATTTTAAAAGCTTCTTTCAAAGTGAAAACTGTCTAGTGGTTGGTGACCCTGCACATAGCAGGGGGGTTGAAACTAGATGATCACTGTGGTCCTTTTCAACCCAAGCCCTTCTAGAATTCTGTGATTCTATTTCCTTCCTTCATCTGTAAAAAGGGGGTGAAGATTGCAATTCTCTGTTGAAAGTTGTATCCTTCTCCTATCCCTACCCTCCTATCCATCAACCTTTCTTCATAGATGTGTAGTGCTCTCATTAGCTTCTTACTTGCATTTTGTCTGGATCAAAATATTTGTAAAACATATATTTTAATGAAACTCAGAAAATACAATTTTGTTAATCAGAGCTAGGGCTTCAATGCAAACAAAACCATGCTGTTTGGAGATATAAGCTACATAAACCCATGTAAAGCAATGTAGACATCTGTCACCAAGGGCTGGCCACCCAGCTCCTTGCACTGCTGCCTGAGTTGGTTTTGCAGCCTGTCTCTGTGCTGCCAAAGCTAGAGTGTTTTAAGGTGTTCTGACTGGCCTGGACACATCTACAAGAACTGCAGGCATGTACTGACTGTAGCCAGACCATCATCCTTGTGAATGTTATGCATGTGAGCAGTTCTACAGCTGTGAGTCATCATATTGCCTACATTCATACATTCCTTTCCACTCTGGAAAGAAAGTGCTTTCATTCATGAGAAATAAAAATAGGTTTCAAGCAGTATCATGATACATTCACATCCTTTTATAGTGTTCAGCTCCTTGTTATGAAATTTGATTCTTCTGAGGCATAACTATTAGCTTAGAGTGTAGGAAACTGAGTTATGATGGAAAACAGGCTGTGTCAGCTAAGCCACTATGAATCCCCAGATCATTTCACTAAACAGTGGACTTTGCACACAGAGCTGTTTAAAATTTGCAGGACAGTAAACCCAGAATTTATTTTTCAAGCTGGAGAGCAATAGATAACTATTCTCAGATGATCTTTAATATAGAATCATAGAATCAAGGATCAACCGGTAAGGTTGGAAATGACCACTAGTATTATTTAGTCCAACCATCAAACTATCACCATCATGCCCACTAACACATGTCCCTCAGTGCCATGTATAAAAGTTTCTTAAACACCACCAGAGATACTGACTCTGGCACCCCCCTGGGCAGCCTGTTCCAATTCTTTATTTGTAGAAGAGTGTAGAAATGAAGTTGGACTGAAGATGGAATGCAGAGATGTGTGATGTGGTGCCCAAGATCTCCAGATACTTTTCCGTTTAACCACATTGCAAAAATTGTTCTTGGATGGTGGAGGTGTTTTTGACACAGCAATGCTTTCATGTTAACAAAAAGAAGACGTTGTACCATATTTCACAGAATCATAGAATCACAAGGGTTGGAAAAGACCTAAAGAGAACATTGAGTCCAACCCCCATGCTAAAGCAGGTACCCTACAATAGGTTGCAAAAGTAGATGTCCAGATGGGTCTTGAATATCTCCAGGGAAGGGGAGATTCTGCAACCTCTCTGGACAACCTGTTCTAGTGCTCCTTCACCTTCACTGTAAAGTTCTTCCATGTGTTAGAACAGAACTTTCTATATTCATGTTTTAGGACATTACTCCTTGTCCTACTGCTACACACCACCTGGCCTCATCCATTTACCTCCCACCTCCCTTTAGATACTTATAAACATTTATCAGATCCTCCCTCAGTCTTCTTTTCCCCAGGCTGAACAGTCCCAGGTTACTCAGCCTTTCCTCAAGTAGGAGAGGGAATTTTTCTCAGGGATCATTCACAGAATCCTTGAATCTGGGTATATTCCTAAGTTTATCTCTCACAGAAGGAAAATCAGACTGGATGTTCACCCATGTGAAAATGGTAGTATTTGACCTTAGCAATTAGCTGTTAACTGACTTTCTAGGAGACTTTCCTATGATAATCTACTTAGCTTTTAGCATCCCTTTATGTCTTCATGGTGGAGATTAGGGTCAGTTCTAAAGAACAGCATTAAGTAAAGTCTCAGCTGCATTTCTTTTAATTACATAAATTATTCCTTTATGAGATATCCCTGAGCATCCTCTTCTCCAGTTTGAACAGCTCCAGCTTTCAGCCTGTCCTCTTCCAATCTTTTGAACATCTTGGAGGACCTACATTGTACTATTTCCAGCATGTCCAAATCTGTCTTGTACTGGGAGGTCCAAAACTGGAGAAAAAAAGAACCTCAAGATTGAAAACTGCTACTTCTCACAGATCTTACTCCAGAGATGATGACTTCAGTCTTGCTTGGGACATTAAGAACCTACACAAATGCCATCTTCAGCACCAATGTTCACCATTCATCCATGGATTGCCAAATAATACTATGCTGTGACTGCTTTAAACTTTGAAGTTTGCAAACACTCCATGTACAGATCCATTGCCAAATTACCTTAATTTAACAATTGATTTAGCCTCTAATGAATGGGGGTAACTGTCCACATGTTTACTCATAATCTGTGGCTAACTCATCTCCTACTGGAAATAGAGCTAAATTTCATTACCTCTTATTTGCTGCCGGGAAAGAGCACAGACACACTCAATCTCATGCTCAACAGGCACGTGACATTATGCTAATCCTTGGTAACCTGATGATGAATTCCAAACCTTACAGTCATGCATATTAATGGACAAAACTATGGACATACTTTTTATTATTGTTATTCTTACCTGTTTTCCTGTTTAACTATTATTGCTCTAAAGGTCTTTATCCTCTATTAAATATGATTTAGGCTAATTTTGCTACTACCTATCACATGGATTTTCCTACATTTCTCCATTTCTCAGATATGAATGTCAGTGTACAACCAGGCTACTTTTCTACTCTGTCATATTATTTCTGTCTGTTACACAGCAATTACTAATAATATGTTTTTCACTGTACAAAATAATAATAATAATTAAAAAAAAAAGGATATACATCTCCAAAGACTTACTAATCAAAGTTAGGCCTACAAAAACAATGATGAAATTTATCCTAGAGAGTTTAAATACATATATGTACAACTTTAATATTAAATGTCATCCAAACATATAACTGATATTTAAAATATTTGCACAGACTTTCTTTAATTCAGTTGCAAATACATGCAGCAGCTTGATTTACTCTGTATGGTTAACAGAACTGCTAGAATTCTGTTCTTTTAATATCAAACCATTTTTCTGAATAAGATGAACTGCCAGCCGCGACCATTAATTATATCTCTTTTACTAAGGATAAGTAGCTGTGGTATCTATTTTAGACGACTGCATTTTCAACCATAGGAAGGAGCTAAAGTTACATAAATTTCCTAGAGGAGTACTTATACAGCTTTTTACCTGGAAATTATCCTAATTTCTTGTGTCAGCGAGACATACAAGTTATTTTATAGTTATGGCAAAGAAATAATAAATGGGTTATTGAAATGTTTGTACACAAATCATACGGTTTTGTGTCTAGCTCACAGGAAGATGCTTCTATATTCTTTGCAGAATATTGCTAGTAATGAAACCAATATACGCCTTCGATTTTGAATCTCTATGTGTAGCAGCAAATTTAAACTGTTTAGTACATGAGAATAAATGTAATTCAGTCTCTGAGAGTTGTAGGATGTTCCTGCAGTCAAATAATCAGTTCATGGGAGACACACATATCTGCTCTTGCCTACAAGGAGAATTACCTGTGTTTGTATTCCAGGTATTAGATTGAAATTAGATAGTAAAAGGATCTATTGAGTAAAACGAATAAGTCAGGTTGAGCCAGTCACAAGCTGGAAAGCAGACAAGAACCACAACACAGTAACCTGCCTTATAACCAAGGTCAGAAACACAAAGCCACAGCTGAGCCTCCCTCTGATATACATATGGTATTTCTGAACATTCCCTAGCGTAAAATAATTACTCGTATGTTGGTTTAACACTTCATGTCACATAGTCGGATAGCAATCTGGGAGGTCTTTATACCTGCCAATGTGATCTTCTCTTAAATTAAGTACATTATTTTTCAGAACTGCTGCAAGTGCAGGTGATGTTGCAGCCATGGGAGTGTAGGCTGGCATCCTGAGGCTCTGTCAAATGTTCCCTCCTGCCACCTGTACTCTTCCATGTCCCAGGCAGTCTGCTCTTCCCTCCCTGCTGGCACATCCCATCTCTGCCAGGATATCATGAAGCTTATGTCACTTCTTGGCATCAGAATATAAAGTGGAGAAGCTGAACAGGATTCAGTAGCTGTGGGAGAATTGTATCTACTACTGTGGCTGCTGATCCATTATGAACATCACAGCCAGCAATTCCCATCTGGAATGTCTTACCAACTGCTCTTGGGCAGACTTCGATACAGTGATATCAGCCAGTTGAAACTTGAAGGAGTTAAGCAGAATACCCGTATTTGAGATGTTGAGATGCACAAGGGTCATATTTTAAAATATTTATCTGCGTTAATGTTAATCAGAAACATCCTACAGCCAAATGTGAGTTAATTTTAACATCTGCTACTCTTCTATAAAGAAGGATAAACTGATTAATATATCCAGACAGTTAAACATAGTTTTCATAAACTTACTGACATTTGATACTTCTGTAGAGGGTTCTTACAGCTATCTTGTGCAGTAGAATATATTGCCATTATGTATTCAGTGCAAATGAATTTCTCATACAATGAGAACATCTGATAGTTCTTAATTTTTTATTTTTTTTATTTTTTTTAAAGGAAGGAAGATGAGGAACTGGAGTGTTTTTACCAGGAGCAAGGAATGTACTATGCCATGCATTATTTAGCGTGAAAGAATTTAGATCACAGAATTACAGAATAAATCAGGTTGGAAGGGACCTCAGGATCTCTCTGATCCAAATTCCAGCTCACAGCAGTGTCAGCTGTGAATTAAGCTGAGGTTTCTCAGCGTTTATCTCAGTGAGTCTTGAAAATCTCCAAGGATAGAAACTACACAGCCTCTCTGGACAACCTGTTACCCTTCATGGCTGTTCCTTTTGAAGCCATCCCATCAAAGGCTGAACAATCCCATGTATTTCAGCATTTCCTCACAGAGTACATGCTCCCACGTTGGCGGGACTATGTGAAGTTACTTAAATTTATTAATGCCCTGTGCTGGAAGGTGCATGGGATCCAATAAGCTCTGAGAGGATGGAGATAGCCACTTCCTTGGATCTTCTGGTCATAGGTGTCTAATTTCAAGAGTTTTCTGTTGGCATCTTCCTCCAGACTGTCCAGGTTCACATGGTTGGCACCCTACTACTTAACATAATTCCTTGTCCCCACATTATGGTATATGCTGACTTGACAAACATGTGCTCCACCTCTGCAGGTCACATACTAAGGATCAACTGATAAAGAGGATAGGTCCCAGCATAGACCTCTGTGATACTACATGTGTCATTGGTCTCCTGTCTAGCGAACCCTAACAAAAACCCTCTAAACCTGATCATTCAGGCTGTTTGTTACTCATCTTAAATTGCCCACTCATCTAAACAATAGTGTCCAGACTTGTATATAATTGGAGGTAATAACATAGACTTCATAATATTCAAAGTAAAAAGTATTCTTAGATACCTCTCATTCACAAGTCTATTCATTTTCTCACAGATTTATGGCAATTATGACTGTATCTTCTAAAAGAGAAGAGAAATGAGAGGGGAAAAAAAACTTTCTGGGGCATGACAAAGGAACAACTGAGAAAAGAAACTGTGTACAGGGTCAACGGGGTCAAAAATATGTGAGTAGGGAATTGAAGAAGAGCACCTGCAACAGCAGTCCACTCCCTGGTGGCACTCAGTGATCCAGTGGGCATAACTCCTTTCTTCTCTGCTCAGATAGATGAGAGGATGGAGGGATGAAAACAAAGCTTATACTTGGTCCCACCATGAACTGACATTTTAATTCCCCGAATATCCAAAGCAAAGAGAAGGTTGATGAGGATGCCCCTTTGATGCTCTCATCTCTGACATGAGGAGGCAAGGGCAGGATAAAAGGCAAGAATACAAAATCAGGACAACTTATGCTAAATCCAGACTTAATAAAATTACCAGTTAAAGAAATAACAAAATGTATTGCATTAATGACTGATCTCTGGATTTTAAGGAGTTAAAGAGTGCTACTTTTTTGCAAAACGACATAGCTGAAACCTAGAAATTGATGGGGTTTTTGATAGCTCAGGCTTTGCCACATTTCCATGTACTGAAGATTTTACAAAAGACTGAATGCAAATATTTACATGCTTTTTGAAGGCCAATATTTTGTGCTTTTGTTGTGTAAATAAGCATTTACCTCCAGTCCTTTTACTTTCTATTTATTATTAGATGCAGCAGGAATATTTTCCTCCTGAAAACTAATCTATTGAAATCTGAGAAAAGGATTCAGTACTAAATTAGCAGACATGCTGTTCTCCTTTTTCACTGTACAAATGAAAGCCAGGTGGGGGAATGTGAGATCTACAATAACCAGAATTTAAGAACATGTTGCCAATTTTTTTTTCAGTACCTAAAAATATGAGGTATCTTTTCAAAAGCATCTACTAAGGTGAGCAATGTAATTCTGATTTAGCTCAGAATCATTTACGTTAGCGAGAATGACGTGCCTGGCTGTTAATTAGTTGTGAAATTCCACAGGTAACCTATTTGTGAGGACATCAACATGCCAGCTTTTCAGTCGACCATTTCTCTAATTAACTTAGCAACCAATTAAACTGCAGTGCAGAAGGAAATCTCAAAAGAAGAAACAAATATATTTGAAATCATATATAATTTATTCAATGAATGTGTAGGTATAAAGTTCCCTTCTCAATGCATTTCTCTCACCAGGATAATCTAGTTTAAAAATTATATCTGCCTGCACATCACCACATTAAACCAGTCAATGAAAAAGATTCCTTAGGATATAAGATGCAAATGAAATTTAAAAATCACTGTTAAACTGAAGATTTCCTTCCTCTGAATTACTTTATGTTTAAAACCACTGATTTAATTCACTTTGATTGAAATGAACCTATGTTGCCTCAAGTTCCCTATTTACCTAATTCACATTTATAAAATGAATAATAGTAGGATGTTTCTTCATTTTGCCAGTGTGCCTCATTAGGAAGAGCAATGCGTCTTACAGCTGAAGTCAGTCTTGCACTTCTCCACCATCCATTGGGCTTTTGCCTATTGCTCCTGCAATAAAGTCAGGCAGACGCAAGGACTTTTTTTTGTGATGTGGATATTCGTCCACTAGATGCTGCACTAAGCCCACCTACTTATTTCACATACAGCCGTCCTGCTTTAGACAGAGCCCTGTGCTCCTCTGGTTACACCTTCAGTTATCAGAATCTGGCAAGACACGGAGTGCATGAGCCTATGGAGACAAGCTGCCTCCCTTCAGTCTCACATCTTGATTTTGTCTTTGGTCCTGGACAGAGTGATGGTGAAAAACCTCCACTATGACTTTTCAAAGTACATACCAGGAGAGATGATGATGCTGGGGTGGAAGAGATGGCAATGCAACACCATGGTCCTTCCACATAACCACACATGCTACAGGTAAAACCAGGGGGCTCTGCAGTGTATCCAGGCTTAGGGAGCCACAGGGGTAGTTCTAACGATTGAATTTTACACTCAGGTGCTTAAAATCTATTGAGAATTTAACCTTGCCCAGTTCTGTTGTAAGTCTTTTCCTCAGGAAGGGATTAGTTAATTCAAGCAAATGTTTCCTAAGTAACACAGAATAGTTCTTTGCACAGATTTTTTCTATGAATAGCATTTTTTGCTATGCAAAAGTCAGACAGGCACATTCACTGCTGTACTACTCATATTACTTTCTCAGTCACTTGAAGAAGATATTAGTTCCTTCCTCAGTTACATTTCAGCCCACTTATCCTTATTGGAACAGATAAAGCTGTCATGAGAAACTTAAGTTTCATTAACTTTCATTATTCTGTTTGAATACCTCTTACATGTATGCTCTGGTGATGGAGCTTATAAACTCGGTAACACCAAAAACATGAATTGTATTTTTCTTTAACTTAAGTGATCCCTATTAGGAAGAAATAATGGGAATTCTATTTATCAACATTCAATTATGCATTATGAAGTTATCTATCTGCAGTCAGTCTTAAAACTAAACTGTTTTTGCTAAATATTATGCAAAGCTCAGTGTAATTTTCTTATAAAATGATACACCAATGCTTAAACTGCAGATTTCTCTTTCCGAAGTGCATGAGTTACTAATTTGGAGCCAGCTATTTTATTCACAATCAGGCAACAGAGAATGGGCTGACTTCCCAAACCATGCTTAGCTTTATGATGGAGAATGGCAAAAACAGTTGGCTGAAGACAACTGGCTTAGGCCGCCTTGAAACAGGAGCAAGACAATAAAACCATAAAATCATAGACTTCTTAAACTTGGGAAAGGCCACTAAGGAAATCAGGTCCAACTGTCAACTGGCCACCACCACATCCACCAAACCATGTCACTCGGTGCTACATTTACACTCTTCTTGAAGACTTCCAAGGATGATGACTCTACCACCTCCCCAGTCAGCCTCACCAGTTATACCCACACAATGTGTCTTCAGGCTAGTCTCTCAGAGCTGAAGCAAGGTACACACACTTCAGCCTTCTTGTTAAGGAAGCACCAAAAGCTGCCATATGATACTTTATATTCTAGAACACTGTACCCGAAACCTATAAAAACCATGAAGTAGTTCTAGGTCCTTAAAGAACACATATCATGTTCAGAAGATATCTGGGGTAAGCCCGTCCTGTTTGGTAAGGCATAGCTGCTCGTGGGGTGTCAGGCACAATGTCTCGCTACATGTGGGCAACCAAGGATCATCTTTGCTCTTTTTGGTTCTTTGGTGTTTTTTTTGGGATGTGGAGGGCAGGCATAATCAGAAAGGTTAATACCATGTCAGCTAAGGGCTTCCTTACCTAAAATAAACTTTTCATTATCTAAAGAGGGACTAAAGAAAGGAGGGGACAGAGTCTTCAGTGGGGTCTGTTGTTATAAGGCAAGGGGAAATGGTTTCATACTCGAAGGGGGGTGAGGGGCTTGGATTGGGTGGTGGATGCCTGTCCTGGAGACATTAAAGGTCAGGCTGGACAGAGCTCTCAGCAACCCGATCAAGGTATCTTTTTTTCACTGTAGGGGGGTTGGACTAGATAGCTTGTAAGGGTCTCTTCCAACTCAAATTATTCTCTGCTTCTATGAAAGTGGGTACTTAATCACTATATACTGCCAGGCAGAGTGACAGCCAAGAAGGAAACTTGTCCTGTGTGCAGTGGTCAAACTGGCACTAACTTTACAGCGAGTAGATCAGTAACTTTCCATAAATAAGTGTTAGCAAGTTTTGCCTTAAATTATCCCTAAAATGAACTGCAAATTCTAACAATTTTATTATTGTATTATGTATGCCAATTCTACATTTTAAGGACACAGAACTAAATGGAAAATTTGAATGCAATGTTAGACAAAAGATTTTGACTTGATTTAGTCACGCAGTAACAACAAACAAAATGGATGCTGTTTTCAAACTTTGCAGGAAAACTCCCCACAGCCTTTCTGAAATTCCTTTTACTCTTTCAGGACAAATTAATTTGCCAAGGCAAAGTTTTATGTTTAATACCAGAAGGAGGGATTTGAGGAATCAGACTGAGCTCTGTGACACAAGATATTAATTTCCCTCCATTTACCTTGTTCCTTGCCCAGTAATTTGGTCTAAACTACATCATTTCAAACCATGAAAAACTAAATTATTAAGTGCCCTAGGCAGGGAACAGAAAAGAACAAGATGTTACCTTGGGCTTCAACAATAACAGGGAATTGATTAGGTGAGAAATGATCTATGCTCCAAGCTATAACGAAAACTGAAAGAAATCCCGAGCTTCCTTCTAATCTGAATTGTGGAAAATTCATCCCTGTCCCCAGGTCTCAAGATAAATTTAATCCTGACAAACTTGCTGAGATATACCAGCCAGGCATTTAAAGCAGAGGATTCTCAGTACCCCCTCAAAGCACTGTCCTACTCATTCAGTCTGGCATGCCTTTTCCAGTCACATCCAACTTGGATGCTTTAAAGAACAGAAAGAAAAACCAACTTCAGAGCTCAAATATTCATCTTGGTCATGAAGGAAAATAGTCCTTTATGAATCTTGTGATAAACTGAATAGTCTTGAAACACAAAGGACAGAAGGGATAGCATGCGGGATCAAGGAAACTCCCAAACTAACAGCATCTGATCTTTCTCTTTTTGTAAACTGTCCTCGTTTTCAACAATTACTGTTTTCATGAATTAAATACAGTATTTTTGCCATTTTATTTAAGATTCATTGGTGGATTTATCCTACATAAATGTATGATATTTATAATTATACATTTACACAGTGTAATTATGCACAGCCAGGAAGCATAGATTATTAATTTTAAAACTGCTACCTAATGTGCTCTTAATGTAGATGTTAAGTTTTGTATTTTGAGAAGCAGCAAGTATCTCATGCTTTCCCATCTTTTTTATGTCATTCAATAGGATCTAGATCCAAAATTTCAAGAGTGGAGATTTAATTATAGCTACTGACTATAAGTCATTAAGACAGCGATCACAGTCATTGTCTTAACATTGACTGGGAAGAACAAGGAGCATGTGGAAAGCAATGCTGATATTCCTGGCTACAACCCATAAAATGAACAACAGGATTTGTATTGTCATAGACAGCAAGGTCAGAAGGAATGAAACAGCCAGGCCCGCAGAGAGCACAGGGCACACATTTCCAAGAAGCTAGATTTAAAGCAGAACTCTACATTGGCTTATCTAATCTCATTTTAAGAACTGGTAAGGTGTCTTAATGTTTAATGTCACTGCTAAGAAGTGTTGTCTCATCTAATATCTGCTTTCACCTTTTGGGGTCATTTTAAACCTTTCAAGTGAGCTGAGAAGCCCCTCTTTATCATCTCCTGGTACAGGAATCCAAGCGCAGAGACTAAATCAGCAGCACCTTTCAGCAAAGGGAATGGGTTTAGGTCCTCTGGCTTGTTATAGGAAGGACTATTATTTTTCTGTCTTTGTCTTAATTCTCTCCTCTGCTTCTACATTTGTTCTAGAAAATGGGCTTTGATAGAATTCTAGCCAGAATCGTACAAGTCTTGTGCACAAAAGTTAGATTTCATTTGTATTTATTGCTATGTTTTTGTTTGTAATTTTGCACTGAGAAAAGCATTTTGGAAAATTATGTTACTTGAAGATTTTCCTAAGACTTGAACCTAAATATCTGCACAGCATGTGTACATACAGTCAGACCACTATCACTGCTACTTGGTAACTGCTAATTCTTAGTTCAGCAATCAACTATTGGTCTCTCAAAGAAACATCCAGTGTTGAGAAGCTGGTGTCAATGACTCTTCTTGCAGAAAATATGTATTTGGAAGCTTTGGGACCATTGCTTTCCACAGTAGAGTAGGAAATAGTGCAGCCACTATTAATATGCAGGCATCCAGGCACAGTGCTGAAGTAACATAACATAACAATACCTCCTAATTTCCACAAAACACTACTGCCAAACTCTGCAGTTTATTCTAATTTCTGGGGAAGTAGTGCCAATTACACCACCACTGCAAAACATAGGAAAATCAAGAAAATATCTTAAAATATGCACATAACACATGCATTGGTAGAGAATCCAGAATATTTCCCCAGACAATGTTTGTGACTGTAGAAAAAACAATATCATCAGTGTCCATTATGTTAGCATTTTTGGACTCACTATGTCAGAGCCATGGCAGAGCAATGCTCTGTGTGCGGTACCTGCACAGAACTTCTTTATAATCAAGGTGCTGAAAGTGCAAAGAATTGTCCCTGCATCTGCTGTTTTGCAAGAGAAGATGTCATTGACACCATCTCATTGACTTAATGATAGGCAATAGATAATGGGGGGTGGGGGAGGGGGGGGGTGGAAGGAAGAATAAGGAGAGGGGGAGGAAGAGAGAGAGGGAGATAGACAACACCAAAATCACAGCCAGAGAGATTGGTGGGGCTGCAAATGTTACTTTCTTTTTGTTGCCAGAACAGGAAAAATGGCTATTTTGAAGCCTATATGTCTTGCTCCCAGCTGAAGTCATACTTCCAGGGAAATTGGAGGCAGTACTCCAATGGATCAACTCCTTCACTGAAATTTTGGCAATACTTGATGAAAGGGGCAAAAGGGGATTTAATTCCAACAGGAGTTTGTGAAATATGGAGAACACAAGGTTTTGAAGTCAAATTCAGAAGTCAATTCTGCCATCTCAGCATGATGCTAAATACTGGGTTTTGGTCTCCTTCCCTATGTCTGTAGCTGCTGTTGTGGCGAGGTTGTGTTAAGGCTGCAAATGCCACTAACGACACCCAGCATTTCCATGTGTTCACTTTTTACCAGCTTTCACACTACGTAGTTGTAGGATAGCAAACATGGCTGCTATTATATATCCCACTATACCCTATACCCTGATATCAAATAACTGTGTAAAGAATTACCGAATAATAAAATCACAGAATATCCTCAGTTGGAAGGGACCCATAAAGGCCATCGAATCCAGCTCTTGGCTCCACATTTGACTATGGTCAGTGTATCATATCATGCTGCCCAGAATCCCATCCAATTTGACCTTGAGTGTCTTCAGAGATAGGGCATCCACAGTTTCTCTAGGCAACACATTCCTGCATCTCACTGCCCTGTGAGTATAACATTTCTTCCTAATATCTAACCTAAATGTCCCCTCCTTTACATTAAACCATTCCACTGCCCTATTGCTATCAGACCATTTAAAAAGTCAGTATCACTTCTGCTTGTAAGATCCCTTCAAGTACTGGAAGGTCTCAGTGAGGTCTCCCTTGCTCTTCTCCAAGCTAAACAAACCCAGATCTCTAAACCTTTCTTCAGTGGGAAGTTAAACAAGCCCAGATCTATCAACCTTTCTTCAGTGGAGATGTGCTCCACCTCTCATATCATCTTCATGGCCCTCCTCTGGTCCCCAGATCCAGTCACTGCTGAAATGTGTAAGTTCGTAAGCAAAGGACTGATTTTGGGGATGTCTGAGGCATTCCTGAGCAGTAATAACAACTCAATATGCCCCATGAGCGAGGTGAAAATCAAATATTCTTGACATTACTAATTTAGAGCTTATAAAACACTTATACTGATTGCTACAACTATAATGCCAAAAACATCGATAACTTGGAAAGAATTATGAAATGATTTGGATATTGATGCCAAGCTCTAAAATAAATTAATTAATAAATAAAAACTCACATTTCTTCTATCTGTAAATTCATGATGAACCAGTATCTCTGAATTTCCCTCCATCTGAGCACATACACTGAAAACCCACCATGTACCCCACTGCAGCCTTCAGCAAGAGACTTCTCTGGAGCAAAAGCTGACTGTATATTTTTCATGCCTGAATTTAGAGATGGCCCTTTGCTTGAGCAGCTTTCATTTCTGTCTGAAGTATCTTCCACACTTCTAGGAAGCTTTGTCAGAAGTGTACAATATCCCTTCCTTTAATATGTCATAGAATCATAGAATCATAGAATTATCCAGGTTGGAAAAGACCTTGAAGATCATCAAGTCCAACCGCAGCCTAACCAGTACCCCATCTCTAAAAAAAAAAAAAACAAAAAAAAAAACCTCTGCTAAATCATATCCCTGAGTATATCCCTGAGTATCACATCCAAACAGCTCTTAAACACATCCAGGGATGGCGATTCAACCACCTCCCTGGGTAGCCTATTCCAGTACCTAACCACCCTTTCTGTAAAGAAGTTCTTCCTAATATCCAACCTGAACTTGCCCTGGCGCAACTTGAGGCCATTTCCCCTCGTCCTGTCACTTGTCACTAGTGAGAAGAGACCTGCCCCACTCTCACTGTAAGAACCTTTCAGGTACTGGAAGACGGCAATAAGGTCTCCCCTCAGCCTCCTCTTCCTCAGGCTAAACAGCCCCAGCTTCCTTAGCCTCTCCTCATAGGGCTGATTCTCCAAGCCCTTCACGAGCCTCGTTGCCCTTCTCTGGACCTGCTCCAGTACAAATGTCTTTGTACTTCCCATCTCGTTAGACACATTTGAGACATCTGCAATAAGAGAGAATAAGCAGGAGAGAGGAGAGGAGAGGAGAGGAGAGGAGAGGAGAGGAGAGGAGAGGAGAGGAGAGGAGAGGAGAGGAGAGGAGAGGAGAGGAGAGGAGAGGAGAGGAGAGGAGAGGAGAGGAGAGGAGAGGAGAGGAGAGGAGAGGAGAGGAGAGGAGAGGAGAGGAGAGGAGAGGAGAGGAGAGGAGAGGAGAGGAGAGGAGAGGAGAGGAGAGGAGAGGAGAGGAGAGGAGAGGAATAAAAGAAAAATGAAAAATGAGAAAGAGAAAGGAAAAAGGGAAACAGAAAGGAGAATATGAAGAGGAAGAGAAGAAGATAGAAGGATAAAGAATGAAAAAGAGAAAGAGAAAAAATGAGATAGAAAGAGAAAGAAAAAGAGAAAGAGAAAATGGAAAAGGAAAAGAAAAAAGGAAAAGGAAAATAAATAAAAATTAGAAAAAGGAAAAAGGAAACAAAAAAGGAAACAAAAAAGTGTATCATAGACAGAATGATTAAAAGGATGAAAGTTTTTAGATTAGGCTTTCTACTTCCTTGAGCAACCCACTGTTTGTTGTGATTACATTCCTACTTCAGAAACCTTTCTTAGGATGCTGACCCTTATCCTTCACTCCCATCTATTCCTCTTTCACTTCTTTTTCCATCTGCCTGGTAAACCTGTTAAATCTGCATTAAGTGCTGTGAAAAGGAGAATATCTGACAAAGTCACTTGACTGCTGTTGACTCTGGCATCATCTGCTGTCATTTGTCTCCGCTGCTGTCAACATAAAACCTCAAAGAAAGGAGCAAGCATCACTGCTGAGTGGAAGTGGGCTGGGATCTTTGCCTGATGGTAGCAGTTGAGTTTGTCACCACAGCTTTGAAATGTTCAAAGGATTTTTTGTGTGTGGTGGTTTGTTTTGTTTTTGTTTTTTAAATGTAATTCAAGTTGCACAAGCCTCTCAGAGAGTTTGGGTGATTTTTTCCGCATTATTGGTTTCCATGTACAGGTTCACAGGTACAAGTTCTCTGAAGCTTTAATTACAAATGGGTTTTGAATCCCAAATCACCTGTCACCATGAGTGTGAAAGACATGTGAGCAGACACGGATGCACTGAATAACAGCTGTAATAGCAAAACACCGAAAGAGACTCATCACTTTTACAAGATTTGTTAAGAAACAAATATTCTTGCAATTCATATTTTGAGTCCCTTAATTAAAATGCCAAATTATGACCTGTGCACTAAGCCAAGCTATCTGAATTTCGGTAATTAATACTGGTTTATCTGCTGAGGTAAATGACAAGAGATGTGTAGTAAATGTATTCATGTTAAAGGACTTAGTCACATAATCTTATGCACAGCCATCTGAAAATTAGTCCCTATTTTATCATTATCTCGGTGCACTCAGGCAGACAATGAAAGGAGAGTGAAAGTGTAAAACATACAGCCAGATTTCTGTATAGTACAATTTAGTTAAAGGATTGTTTTATCACTTTGTAACCACCTGAACCTCCACACTGTAAAACAGTCAACACACACTGTTGTTTTTTTTTTTCACTGAAGTCCTCAAATATTTTGCCTAGTTATGCAATGGACATAATTTCTACTAATAGTAAGTGTATCCTTTTCCTTCTCTGTGTTTTGCGATCCCTTCCTTCCATTTTTTTTATGAAAGCAGAAAACATATATTTCCATTTCTCTGACATTTCCAGCTTGTGCAGTTTCTTAAATCATTATTCTGGCCACCTCTTTTGCTACAGTCTTCTATTTTGCAGTACTTGCCAAATTTTATTTTTTTTAATCTAGTTCCTGTCAATCTATTGCAAACTTTCTCAGAAGTTGCATTTGGCACAGGATATATATATATATTTTTTTACTATAATCTTAAACATTCATATCTTTCCCATCTGTTTTATGTGACAGTAATGAGTGTCTTAAAATGGGATTCTATTTTTGTAGTGCTCCAAAAGTGCCTTCTGTACTGTATATTGTTTAGTAATGCTCTTTGCATAGTGCCATTAATCTTGAAGGGCCAGATGCTGACAGTGGGTTTTAGTGCCCTCAACTTCCATTAGAGTCAGAAAGAGTCGAGGATACCTCTCCCTTTGCAGGAAGTGATCAGTGCTTGGCAGAAGAAGATGCTAATTGGCCCACTGGGAGAAACATAAGTGCACAGATATGTGTAAGTGTGCTTGCTTTTGTTCAGGACTAACCACAGATTAACCTCACCATTTGCCTGAAGTAAATAGCAGTTGCTATTTTTTGCTGAACTCATAGTCTATACTCATAAGCTGCAGTAAAAAATCCAAATGCTTATCTCATTTCAGTTCTCTTTAATGAAAGTTGTTTCTTGGAGTAACAAAAATGTGTTTCCTAAAAGAATGAAAATGCAAAAATATATTTCTCAACTTGGACGTGTAAATAGTAAAAACAGCACAAAACAGTGTGGAATTTTCAAGGTCTGAACAATAATCTGGACTTCTAGCAACTCAGCTATGTTTTTTTAGGCCAAATGGAGAATATCTGTATTCATTCCCAACCTACTTCTTCTCTTATAACAAGGAAATGTACATTACATATGCACTGCAGCCAGAAACTGCCCCAAGATGCTGGCAACCTGAAGGATGTGGAAGAGGAACAGATTCCATTTACGTGAGATTATATTTCATAATAATAACAAACAAGCCCATCCATTAGTAAATACGTAAGTACAGACTTGGTCTACTCTTCCAGAACAAAGTAAATCATTTAAATTGAACTATCTTTGGTAAGGCAGGAGTCTGGCCAAAGGATTTATAGCAGGAAGACATATTACTCTGAGATCTTCATTGGTCTTGGCTATTCTATTTGCTTTCTTGCTAGTCCAGCCAAAATGCTTCCTGCAGTGTTTTTTCTGAGGCTCCCAACAACATCCAGGTTCTAGAAAAGTGCACCTACATTAATCCTAACTACCAAAGACATTGTTCAAATCATTTTTATAGTCTTACCACTGAACAGGAAACAGAGATTCTAACAGCTGATAGAAATGAGATACTAAGCCATACAGGGCTGGGGTTTCAGGAATACTGGGCAGCTCCATCTCCCAACCTACTCCATCTCTGTAGGCATGACTTGGAAAAAATTGTCCATAAATTTCAGTTATACAAAGCCAGAAAAATGAATGTTAGTGAATCCTTCTTGTGTGGTAATGTGGTAACATTCTCCACTAGAAACAGGAACAGATGAAACAATTCCAATAAATACTGAGAAGTAGATGGAGGTTTATTTCTACAAGATACTGTATTACTCATTATTTAGTGGGCTTACTGGCATGATTCCTGTCACCCCTAGTACAGCATAGTGCTCTTTAGTGCTCTTTGCAAAGCATCACTAAAATCCCAGTACATGTTTTGTACAGTCTCGTTGGAAGCAATGAGAACACCAGCATGTCCTTGTAATAAATCTGGCCAGCAATGTGATCACTGATTATTTGAGTAAAAAAAAAAAAAAAAAGCTCAGTTCCACTCTGAATATTTTTACATTTGCATTCACAGAGTTGCATTATTACTTAACAGAAAGAGTATTACAAATGACAATTGCTAACAGTAAAATTAATCTTATTTAATTTAAGCTGTTTAGAATGTCAGTGTGTGTTCTAAGTTAGTCATGATGGGTACATCTATACAAATAAATATTACACCACTGTGAAATTTTCTTTGGCGCTAGAAGTCAGTAGACTTCACTGTTGCATTCTGAAAGTTTCTGGAAAACTGGACACACATCAATAAACACTTGCCTAAATTATCCTTGGGCTAGCACAGGCCAAGATCCATTCCTACTTGTCAGTTTAGGTTTACCTTTACCACTTTGGAGAGCAAGGGAAGATAATGGTGCAAGATAAGCTCTTTCACACCTATTGAGCTCTGGGTTAAAAAAAAAAAAGTCTAGGTTGCTATTTTTCTTGTGTCTACCCTTAGCTCCCCTAAAATCAATGAAGATAGAGAGGCAACTCCAGAGGGCAATTTTTCCATGTAATCTGTAAGTACCCTTCCAGAATGCACTTTCTTCTCTCTATGTATTTTCACTGGCTGCAGAGGGAATTAGGTATTAATCATTTAGGCAGTTAACCTTAAGACAAAACACACCTTAAAAACAGTGTCTCATAGGAAATACCATTTGAACATTCTTATGTGTAGACCTGTGATGTAACTGAAGGAATTGAGTAGGCTTGGAAGACATGTGGTGATTTAGTAATTCACCATGACCCATTGCCTCACTGGACGTAAGAGAGTTTGCAGACAGAGCTGACTGGCAAAGGTCTGCAGGGAAGGAAATGAAGAACTTCTTTGTTAGCCCAGGTTTTGTTTGTGCTGTTAACAAAGCCAAAGCCCTAGGAAAGGGAGACTTAGGCATCTGTGAAATGTAAATTGTTTTCTTAGAGTGAGCACTGATACTGCCAGCGATATAGCAGATCAGATGCCGTTCTGCAGAGATGAGGTGGGACTAGTAAGTCGGGAAAAGGAGCCAACTGACAAATGCAGTGTGCAACAATTGCATAGCTTTCAAAGACACTAAACGGGATGAAGTCTGATCCGTTCACATTTTATATTCTGATCCAGTCGCTGGATGAACACAGCACAATTTCTGTTTTTACTATGTCACACAGTTAGCTTTCCCATATGAGAGATGGAGCAGTATTTGCTGAAAAACTCAGCAGCTTGACTTCCTTTGCCACTAGATGGCAACTGCTGAACTTTCCCACAGTATTGAAAAAATTGTGTAAAGCATCAGATGAGCATCTTCTCCAGAAAGACTGCTTTGGTACAGCTTCATAATATTCTTTCTTTGCAGACACCTGAAGATCAGCTGCTAAATAGTTTAGTTCACAGCAAAATTTTGCACAAGACAAGCATGTTAAAACCAAATATGCAGCTTAAAAGAAGAAAGATAGGGGATGACCCACTGAATAAATCAGGCCATGTTTAATAAACTTTTCAGACTCAGATCCTCACACTTGGCTAGGGTCTGCAATCAGGAGGCTGACAGGAGCTTCTTATTTTCTCCTCTTTTCTTTGTTCTGTAAAGATAATGAATGTGGAGCAGTTCTCAGTTTCTCATGACAGAAAGTCTAGTGTCTCACAGTAAAACTGACAGCCTCATAACAAAATGTTTCCATTCCCCTTTTCTTTGCAATAATTCACTGAATTTAAGTGAGCACTGCATGCAAGTCACATCCAGAGGCCTTCTGCACTTTATTTCAATCAAAAAGATGTTAATTTAAAAAATAAATACATCTTTACAGAGCACTGCCTAGTTGGAATGCCAAGGCACATCCTGAGACCTCCTCCCACGTGCTCTCTTTCTCTATATGAAAGATGTCTGCTAGACAAGGGAGCCTGTTTCTACTTTTTGTCACACTGGTATTATCTAGAATAACTCTGTTGGCATTATTTGACTCAAAATGATATAAATTGTATTAGAAACAAGTACATTATTTTCAGACAAATCATAGTACTCAGAATGTTCTATAGCTTGCCTTGCTGTGGAGGTTTAACTCATAAGGAAGAAATGGAAGAAATATCCTTTTATTATTATGATTATTGTTAATAATAATAATATTTTTTTTATTTCAACTGGTGATTTGAGGGGGTTTAGCAAAGGCTTTTTCTTAGAAATTTCCACAATTATCTAATGGCATTTTTTTTTCTAAAAACCCTCAGGATCTGTTGATGTAAACTGCTTTAGCTACTATTTGAGGTTTCTTTCTCATACTGAAGGAGGTCTCTAACCCTCCCACAGAATAAGGAAATGTATTTCTTCTTGAGCACGTTCTGGAATGGGGCAGCCATAACTTCATCACAGTCTTTAACCTGTTTCTCCTTTGAGGATGACAGAAGGTGATTCCCAGGAACTCCTCAAGAGTAATGAGGTAACTACAGTCCAACCAAAGAGCCCATTCCACTATATGTAAGAAGATATTTTGACATGATGCTAATTGTTTTGTGATCTCTCCAATACCTTAGTTGCAATTTTCTTATTCCCTGTAGAGTTCTACGTATTCAGTGTGAGCAGAGATATATGTGGATGGTCCAACTAAATTTTTCAGGTTTTAAAGTCTCAGTTCTGCTGTGGAACTATTCCTCTCTGCCCTGCAGTATTTTCTGTCTCATTTTTGCAACACTGGTATTAGGAACTTAAACTTTTGCATGATGTATTGGTCCCTCTTGAACTATAATTAAATCAGTTTTGTTTTTTGTTTTTTGCTTTTTTTATAATGGAGTCAAAAGCAGCTCTCCAAGAAGAAGCTTCTGTCAATGATGTTGTCTCAGCTTTCAAGTAGAAACACCTCTCCTGTGACAACAAGGAGCTTAGTTAAATTTATTGCTAAGATTATACAGAATATCTGTCTGTGATAGCAGGGTATTGGACTCTCTGATCTCGCTTTCACCCTTGAGAAGAACATCCATTAGAAGTGGTGACATAAAGTTTCGTCTCTCCCACTTCTCCACATTGGATGAATTCACCCATGAAAAACAAGTCATTGCTGGATGCCTTCTGTCTGCTCAGTGATGATTTTGAAATGATTGCATAGAGATATTGCATTACTATATTTGTTCTTTATACTTATGTGTGCATGCATAATTTGGATAGAAATAAATAAAAATCAAAACAGCTTCTTGATTTAAAAAAAAAAAAAAAAAACACAAAAAAACTAACATCTAAACTAAGCAGACAAAAACTGGGACATATCATCAATCACACAAAAATAGAAAAAGGAAGAAAGGTAACCAGAACTTGAAGGACTTTCTAAAGCAACCAAATTTTCCCAAAGCCATATTAACACTACAAATAAAAGGCAAACCTGCCTCAAGGAATAAATACCTTTGAATGTGAAATCACAGAATCACAGAATCACAGAATTATAGGGGTTGGAAGGGACCTCTAGAGATCATCGAGTCCAACCCCCCTGCCAAAGCAAAGCAAATGACCAATGAAGTCTTATAGAGACATCAAAATAGAAACTCTTGAGTTTTCATGAATAGAAAGGCACTAATGGTTGAAGTAAATGCCAGTTAAACTTCATTTAAATATTTTTGGACTCAGAGTTGATACGGTCCTGGCTGGATTTTCAGAAGTTTCTTAATTTGGACTGAAATTTCTTGCACCTCCAACAGCATTAACATGACTAATAACTTGGCCAAAGCAACCAGTTGTCTGCCCGTGAGTCATAAAATACATATAGTTAAAATGAGAAGATAAATAGCCAAAATGAGACAACTTGGAAGTACAAGGTTCTTTTGCCAAATAGGTGAAATGTGATTTATGATTTATAGCAGTCATGCTTGGTAATAACAAAGAATTACATGGATTTGTTTATACTGGCATCACCTGTGATTATCTAGTTCAGTGCAACCCAGTCAGTAATACTACAGCTCGCTTTGTTTCCCAGCCTGCCCTTAGACCTGCTCAATTTTCAAAAATGCTGAAACTGCTGAGGAAATTGGGTCTATTTTCAAAAATTAAGATCATATCTAAATGGCAGATCATAGAATCATAGAACTGTTTGAGTTGGAAGGGACTTCTAAAGGTCGTCTAGTCCAACTTCCCTGCAATGAACAGGGACACCTACAGCTCCAACAGGTGCTCAGAGCCTCATCCAGCCTGACAGGGTCTCCAAGGACGGGGCACCCACCACTTGTCTGGGCAACTTGCTTCAGTGTCTCACCACTCTTACTGCAAAAATCTTCCTCTT
Source organism: Excalfactoria chinensis (assembly GCF_039878825.1). NCBI lineage: Eukaryota > Metazoa > Chordata > Aves > Galliformes > Phasianidae > Excalfactoria > Excalfactoria chinensis. Next base: position 177,838,032 of record NC_092825.1, read on the forward strand.
TATATTCAGTGTAAATCTTCCCTCTTTTAGTTTGAAACTACTTCCCCTTATCCTGTCACAGCAGATTCTACTAAATATTGCAGTTTAGGCATAGTAGCTTGGAAACCAAAACCAAACTGACAGCTTGAAGTTCTGTGTGGGTTAATGCGCCTTGACAAGAGAGAGGCAGGCAGGGGATGAATCCCCCTGAGTTGGATATTTCTAGGAAATTAGTGCATTTGGGTTTTTTGTGTCTTTCATTTCAACCTCCCTTAAATGTGAGGGTCAAAAAAACAACCAACACAAAATGGAGTTGCAGGAGAACATCACTAAGTCTGTGAAGTGGGAAATAAGTAGTAAAACTGAGTCTGTGTATACTACTAGCATTGTGTATACTACTGAGGAATTACTACCATGGAATATATTGCCTCAGTCACACAACTTGGTGGATAACTTAAATACCACTTCCTCATATCCTGTTGCTGTGTTTCCATGTCTCATGTTTGTAAGCATAGGACTTGCTTGATAGGACAGTGGGGAATGGTTTCAGACTAAAATAGGGAAGATCTACATTAGATGTAAGGGGAAAAGTTCTTAGAATAAGGGTAAAGAGACACTGGAACAGGTTGTGATGGATGCCAGTCTCTGGAGACACCCCAGGTCAGGCTGGATGGTGCTTTGAGCACCTGATGGAGCTGTAGGTGTTTCTGTTCTTTGCAAGGAGGTTGAACTAGATGGCCTTTAACAGTCCCTTCCAGCTCAAATGATTCTATGATTCCATGCTAAGAGTTTAAGGTTGAATTATCAACCAAGCTCTGTCCCAAGAATATTTAAAAATGAATAAATAAATAAATTAAAATAATTAAAAAAAAAAAAAAAATAAGAAGCACAAATATTTTATTTTACAAGACTGGAAAAACTTTTTTTTTTTTTTTTTCCCCCTGAAAATTATGTTCTTTAGCTGCAAAACTAACATGCAAAACAGCACCAGAGTGGTTTGATGTGTTTTAGTTCACGCACAAACTATTTTTTCCCCTTGAATCATCATTTGTCTTGCTTTCATTGGCAAACAAAATAAAAAAGTCAACTATTTACACTGCTCTACATGAAAATCTGTGACCTAAAATGGAACAACAACAACAGCAACAAAAAAAGAGTTATAAGTAGTCCACACATTGAAATAAGAGTTTATCAAGGCACTGATAAGGGTACCAAATAAGACAACACTCAGGATTTTATTTCAATACTAGCAATAATAATTGTGTTTTTTATTAGAAATACATTAATACTATGTTACAGATTATATATTGATCTAAGTGTTTACTTTGCTGACATTTCTAAAATGAATGAAAAGAAGATGAAAGGGAAAAATAAAGAAGAATGCTGTGTTCCTTCAGTAAGTGCACTGCACACTTCTATGAAAATTGAATGAATATTAAAAGGAAGTATTTTAGCATCTAAAGAATAAAGGGCTAGGAGAAACAAATGGCAGTTGTTTACAAAGAATTTACTATTCCATACTGCTCTGCCAGTGACAAGGCACCACAGTCAGCTATTTGTTCCCTGCAAAAGGGTCAGCAGCAAGAGACTGGTTTCTTGTGAGATCGCTTGCAGTTAGTGAGACCAGTGCCTTCTGCATTTGGAACTATCAGACTTTTAACAATATACAGGTGATTTTGGTACAAAAAGAGAAATGCACTGCAGATTTACAAAGTACTTAGACCTCTTTCTTCACTAATGGGAACTCAGCAATTTTGCTAAAAAGATCAGTACAAAGACTTGAATTCTTACTTCTGCAAAGTGCCAGCCAGCCCTGTCTATTGCCTTCACTCCTCACTCTTAATGTGTTTTTTTTTTTCTTCTCACCTTTTCCATCTAGACAAAACATTATGTGTCATCTGAAAGAACTTTGGACTTAACACTTTCAGTGGCAATAAATTCAATAAGTTCATCTCCCTAATGCTAAGCTCCAGAGTCCGGCACCAAATTCAACCTCCAGAGCTTAACTTTCAGGTTAATTTTCATTAGGGTTGGCATTAAAAAGGGTGAGAATCTCCTCTGACTCTGAGAGGGGACACTGAATACCAGGCTGGAGTTTATGGCCTCACAGAAGAGACATGAGTGTTGGCAGGTCCCATTTGCTTCAGAGAGTTTTTATGGAATCACAGAATCACAGGGGTTGGAAGAGACCTCGAAGGATCATCAAGACCATGCTAAAGCAAGTTCCCTACAGTAGATTGCACTGGAAAGCATCCAGGCAGGTTTTGAATATCTCCACAGAAGGAGATATTCAATTACTAGACACAACTGAAAAGATCCTGTCCCCAGTCATTTTCGCATAGATATTAGTAGGCACTGTTAAGATGTCCTCTCATTCTCTTCTTCCTCAGGCTTAACAGACCCATTTTTCCCAGCCCTTCCTCCTAAGGGAGATGCTCCAGGCCCCTTGCCATCTTTGTGGCCCTCTGCTACAGTCTCTCCAGCAGTTCCCTGTCTTTCTTGAACTGAGGAGCCCAGACCTGGACACAATACTCCAGATATGGCCTCACCAGGACAGAGCAGAGGGGGAAGATCAACTCCCTCATCCTGCTGGCCTCACCCTTTTTAATGCACCCCAGGACACCATTGGCCTTCTTGGCCGCAAGGGCACACTGGCTGGCTTACAGTTACCCTGTTGTCCACCAGAACACCCAGGTCCTTTCCCATCACTGCCAGCCTGAACAAACACAAGGAAAACCAGTGAAGACAAGAGGAAGCAATACAAAAAGAAAAATATATGTATATAAACAGAAACATTAAGTAATATCTTTGAATGAGGAAACCAATTTTAGACACCCAAATCCATGACTTAGATATTATCCCTTGGGGAATGGACACCACAGTGCACAGAGTGGGATAGTGTACACAAAACACAGTTTTTCTGCTTGTGGCACAGGCTCTCCTGCTGCTGTCCATTGATAAAGCTCATTTATGCTCCTGGAATAAATTGTCTGGGGCTTTCTGTGCAGCTCCCAGTGGGAGCATTTGTCATTTCTAAGGGAGTTGTAAATTCCAGTTTATTGTAGTCCAGAATGCTGATATAAAGTTTTTATGAAGAAGCAAAAGTTTTGTTCCTCACTACATTTATCAGTGCTGCTCAGTGCTATTGAGTAACTCTCCCATTTATTTCTTCCTTCTTTTCTCATTTTCTACCTTTCAAACGTCCCTTATCCATCCCTCTGCTGTTTGCAATCCTTTCACTGCACTGGCAGTGAACCTCGGCAGGATCTTGTCCTTGGGCTATCTCCATTCCAACTGCTTAGAATCATAGAATCAGCGAATTATTGAGGTTGGAAAAGATCACTGTCAGTAGTCCAACCCTCAGCCCACCCTCACCAGGACCACTAACCATATCCCTTAGTGTTACGTCTCCATGTTTCTTGAACACATCCAGGGATGGTGACTCCACCACCACTCTAGACAGCCTGTGCCAATACCTTAACACTGTTTCTGAGAAGAATTTTTTCCTATTATCCAAAGTCAAGTATCAGAATTTTAGCTTTAATATTTCCCTAATGAATCAGAATTATTTTGTTTCTCCTTCTGGACTATAGGAGGGACACTTACTGTGTTTGCATGTAGCCCTCTTGTGTCAAAGTTTGGCTAAGGGTCAGACTAACACTTGGGTTTCATAAATTCATATGGAGATGTGTGAACTATCATGCAACAGGAGTACTGCAGCATATAACCTAAATAAGCCATTTTATTTCCTATGTATCACAAAGATAAGGGGCAATGTGCAAGATTTTTACAGAAGATTAGTGAAGTAAAGCTGGGTGGGCATGGAGTTCAGACCAGCTAAATCTCTTTGTTAATTGTACCTGTGACGTGGAATTTAAGGCATATAAATAAAATTAGACTTCCTAAGTGGCTATAAATATTCATAATCTAAGATGTAATAAAAAGAAGTCTGGAGAAACTAGAAGTAAAATCATAGTCAGCTTTGAAAAATGAAAAAAATAAAAAAAAATACACCCAACAGAGGAAAAACTGTGAAACTCAGGTTTAATTTTTTAACAATTTAATAAGCTTGTGACAAAGAAATAAATCAGATCACTGTACTGTGTGCACAATGATGACAGTTCAAACTAGATATTTTTTGCATCTTATAGCCTATGTAAACGCCAGAAGCAAAGGGCAACAGCAGGCTCCTTCAGCTCTTTGCATATAGTCTGTTAAGAAACCTTTGCTGGAACATGCTGCTAGTTTAATCTGATTTAGAAAGTATCAAAAGCAGATGAAAGGAAAAACAGATTCCTCTAAGTTTTCTCCAGCCTGTTTGTTAATTACCAAACAGTTCAGCTGTGGTCTGATTGTTCCCAGCCTGCTTTACCCTACCTCATCCTCCCACTCACTCTTCTAGAACAGTTTTTGTTGTGCACCTCTTGGCACCAGCAGCAGTTCCATGGCAGGCTGATCCCCTCTGCTGCATACTCCACTTCCAATTAATATATATGTCTATTGTACATATATTCAACATCTTTACAAAGCAGCGTTATACAGATTAACGCTGCACTTCACCTAGGCTAATAAATGTCGTCCTTCAGCAAGTCCTTCTTTATCCTTTGCTACGTATGTAAAGCACTTGAATTTCACCCATATGGAGTACAGTGTCCAAGTCTGGGGCCCACAGCACAGGAAGGATGTGGAGCTGGTGGAGTGGATCCGGGGGGGGGGGGCGGCATGGAGATAGTCAGGGGACTGGAGCACCTCCCCTATGAAAGGTTGAGGGAGCAGGGCTTGTTTAGCTTGGAGAAGAGAAAGCTCTGGGGAGACCACATTTCCTAGTAACCCCATAGGAATAAAAGAATGTATCCTCTTACAGATTTAGGTTCATTTGCTATAATTTTTATATCACTGTCATTTAAATAAATATCCTGCACGTGGGCACTGCTGCAGAAATTTAACATCTTCACCACTAAATCAACTTTAAAATTCTTCAATGCTGAAATAAAAATCTAAGCTCAGATTTCATGTTGATTAGAGGCACTATTCTTGCACATCAAACTTCTGGGAGCACCTGTAGAATGATGCTCCCAAATAAAGGCTGCAAAGGGACTTCCTAGACAAAGTTAAAAGCTATCAGTGAAGTCTGGCAAAATTCTATGTAGTCTTTTTTTTCCAAGCTGGAATTCTACTTCTATGTTTCAATTCCATATTCCCAGAGAGTATTTCCAGTTTCTACTTCCATATCAGGTATGCCATATATTTAGAACAAAAATCAATGCTTTTTACATAGCTTAAGAAATATGACATAACAATATAAAATTCTGCAAAGTCATAATCACCATTTACCATTTTTAACACTCACATAGGGAACAAACATTTAAAAGTATTATACAGTAAATGCACTAAAAGAAGAGAAATACAATATATCTCTGGTCAGAACTTTCCTGCTGATTCTCTCTGAACTCTGGATATCCATTTATTTCCTAACTTGCTCCTGCCATAACTATTTTATGATTGCTGTTATAGTACATGTGATTTATGAGCATGCACAATGGATACCCGGGAAGGCTGTTCTACATAAAACTTTTGGCAATAGATTGAAGACTTTTCTAGGCTTGCCTCTTTTATCAAAACTGATGTGTTTATGGGCACTCAGTGCTGCGGGAGCATCTGCCTTAGGCTGTTACAACAGCTGATGTATTCATCAGCCACAGTTCCAACCAGGGAGGTAAGGGAACCTCAACTACTCTCGAAAAACCTTCACACCTTGCAGCTGGTCATCCCGGGCAAAGGCTGCAACTGTTTAGACGTATTCTGAGACATCACTTCTTGAAATTCTATTTTCAGCATGGCAAGAAATTCTTATTTTTACTCGCTTATAGTTTGAGTATCTCTGGGCAACCTGATCAAGTAAATGTGGAAGTTTGGTAGCCCTGCCAGGCAGGGGGGTTGGAACTTCATGATCCTTGAAGTCCCTTCCAACCCAGGTCATTCCGTGATTTTGTGATTCTGTGAGTAGGATTCTCTTCTCTCATTTTTCCAATTATCATATAGTGAATTCTGTGCAAACACACACAGAGTTACACTGAAATGCCTCTCTTTCGACACCTGAAGTTCAGTCAAACAAAATCACCACACCTTAATTTGCTCAAGTTTGTGTTGAAGAATCATCATCAGATCTCTGGAATGCAAGGAAACAACATTCATAGATGATCTTTGAGGCCTCTTCCAGACCAAGCCAGTCTGTAATTCTATGACTGACTCTATGATTCTATAATCAGAGCTTCAGGAAACATGGAAATGGCATTCAGCACCTTAAAACATCGTTTTCTAGTGCTTTTGGTTCTCACCGAGCTAATGATACTTTTATTAAATAAAAGAGTTTTCAGTGAGGATTGTGTTTCTGTCACTTTTCTCACATGGGAATGAATCACATGCCTCATACCCACAGTATGGATCAGATTTCCACAATGAAGTTTTAAGACAGCTTTTACACTGTTTCTGAAATAACTATGCAGAATTACTATTGGTAGCATTTTCTAAAGCTAATGGGATTTTAATTGTGCTTAGTTTCACACAGAGCACAGTTTCTCAACCATTGCTGCCATGGGGTCCTTTGTAACTAAAGCCGTAGTTTTAATTATATATGATACCATTCAATACTTGCCCTTCTGCAGCTTTATCAGGAAAGAAATGAAATTTACATTTTCATTAATAGGTTTTTCGCTCCATAATTTAGAAGTACCTTGATAGATTAGATCCTTCTTGGGAGGTATTTTTTCACAACTGAATTGCATTTCTAACATTTAATTTGTTTATTTATTTCACATTTAATACATATATATATATTTAAAAAGTGATATGCATGCAGTTTTGTGAGGCCCTGTTTAAGCACCCACTCCAGTAAATTCAGAGCTGCTTTACCTTAATTCAGTTCACACTCATCAGATCTTTGTACAGAAAAAAGAAAGCACAAGAAACATAAATAACACCCATAGGAATAGCATGTACATGTTCTGGCCATGCTTTCTAAGCCACAATGTATTTTACCACAGCATTAACTTTTATGCAACTCCAAAAATAAAAGATGTCTACAGTGACTTTCTTGTGTATCACCTTGTAAAATATATGTACTATGCTACAATATTTCCACTCCATCACAAGATCTCTGTTTTCTTTTGCACAGAGCACTGCTCATTTAGCTTTGCTTTCTCTGTTATCAGTGTTGGTGCAGAAGACAATTTTAAAAGAACTAATTGGAAATTTACCCTGTAACAGGGGTGAGTCTAAGCAGTTGCATATGGTCTGGAGAAGAGATGTCTCAGAAGAAAACTTATCTCTCCATACAACCCCCTGAAAGGAGACTGTGGTGAGGTGGGGGTTGGCTTCTTCTCCCTCATAACTAATGATAAGATGAGGGAATGGCTTCAATTTGTGTCAGAGGAGGTTCAAGTTGGGTATAAGGAAAAGTTTATTCTCCTGAATAGTGGTCACTGTAACAAGCTGCCCAGGGATGTGGTGAAGTCATCGTCCCTGGAAGTGTCCAAGAAACATTTAGATGTTGCACTAAGGGACATGGTTTAGTGAGCAAATATTGGTGATAGCTGGACGGCTGGACTAGATGACCTTGGAACTCTTTTTTCAGCCTCAGTGATTTCATAACTCTATGATACTGTGATATTCAGTACATCCGTTAGTTAAAGGATATTTTCATGCTGGCTTGTAATACATTATGCAATTCTTGTGCACAGCTCTGCGAGAATACCATATGTGACTCGTTGCCACAACCCCCACCAAAGCATACTAACCATGGCAACATGGGCACAGGATGTTGCATAAGCAACATGCAAGGACTGTATTTTTAAATTTGCACATACAACAGTTTCAAAGAGAAATGCCTGCACATTTTCTTGAAAATGAAGCTCCTGGAAAGAAAAATGAACTAAATGCTTTAAAAATGTTTTAAAAAGTTAGCTTCTGGGTTTAACATTTTGGACAAAACGGTCAGGCTTGGGTTCCTAAAATTAAATATCTCAATTCAGATTTACATAAGTATGTAAGTGACATAGTTTAAAGTTTTGACCACCAGAAGCATCTCTCCTGCTAATCTATTTGTTCCAAGGAATGAGACTCCCTGCAAACATGGCCACTTGAAAGATTAAAATTGGACACTCAATAGCTCAGTCTGAAGCACCCAGGCACTGAGTTTTAGGCCTACCTTTCCAAAGCTGCATTTTAGTTTCTATCTGGAGGCATCTGCTATGTCAAAACTGAATACTGATGTCAGTGTGTGACACTCCTAGGCTAAGCCAAGTGTATCATCAGTGTCCCAGGGTATCTCTTGTGTTTGCTCAGGTGTGTGACCACAGCTCTTCGGATTGATTTTGTATGGGGAAACCATTTCCAAAAGGCAAATGATTTCTCACTAAAACAGTGGAGATTTAGGTTAGATATAAGAAAATTATTTTTACAATAAGGGTCGTTAAGCACTGGCACATGTTGCCCAGAGATGTGGCGGATGCCATGTCCCTGGAGACACTCAAGGTCAGGCTGGATGGGGCTATGAGTACCTGATGGAGCTGTGGGTATCCCTGTTCATTGCAGGGGGATTGGACTAGATGTCCTTTGCAGATCCCTTCCAACTCAAATTATTCTATGATTCTATGAGTTGTCCATGTTTTGCTCGTCTCATGCACCAACACTGTGTAAGCAGAGATTGCAATTTAGTGTACACCAGCTCATTGTCTGTGATGCTTGTGATGCTTGGGAGTTAAACAGTCCTTGCATATGGAGGACACAATTCCTCCCTGAAGGGCTGTGCCTTTTCCCACTGAATCCCACAGTCTGCTTCTGCTAACCTTTTCGTACTAGGGGAGAGGGAGATAAGAGTCCAGTCCACTCTCTGACTCTGCTCTGTACCTTGTCCAAGCCACGAGCCTCTGCCCCCCAGGCAGTCATGGGAGCTGTTCTTGTATTTTCATAAGTTAATTGAGCTTAGAATTGAGCTAGCATGGTACATCTCTTCTTACCAAAAGGCTCAGCTGTTTGGAGATGCTCAGCTGTGAGTAATGCCTTCAGCATTCACAAAGGATGAGATGCTGGGCTTCCCGTCCTGTTAATGTGCCATGGTGAGTGCGCACAAGTTGGCCAGATCCAGGCCTTGAGGGAGTAACTCAAAAAAAGAATAATACTGTATTTTCTCTCTTCTGCTTTTGATTGCCAGCAAGAGCTGTGTGTTGACCTGGAAACCCACTTCTCACAGGATGATGCCTAAAGCTAGCAAAGGGGTCAGCATGATGCAGGCTGGAAAGCAAACCATGCAAGATATGAAAATTCAGAGAGACTGAATGCATGAACGCTGCAAAGAACAAGAGAGAGGCTAGAGGGAGTCCACGCTCCACAGCTTAGGAAATGGAGCAGTATGAGTGACTTTAAAACAAGCTCTGTTGTCTTAGAAGGTATATGGAATGTTTGTTCACAGGGATGACCTGGCAGACACTTTTGCAGGCCACTTTATTTTAACACAGATGACAAGGGAAGGTCTTCTTATGCCTGTTTAATAAAGTTTGGAAGACAGATCTCTGGGGAATCCAAACACGAAGTAGTAGCAGTGGAGAGGTAAACAAGGAGGAAAGTAGCAAGGGGAGCAATGGATATGATTTGTCCTGTCTGAAAACCTAGTTTAGCTTTATAACCCTGGCAGTAATATCTGCATCAGCATTAAAGATTATCACTGCTTGCCTTGACCAAAATAACCAATCTTATGTTTTATATTGCTACCTATCAACTCATATCAGAGCTCCTGTCACATAACATTGATAGTGGTTTTAAGGCTGGTGATGGATTTTATGGCTGACACATCTCCATTTCAGTGATAAGTATTCTGCTCCAGGCACGCTTTTTCATTTGGTATTTTGCATTTTATTATTTTCCTGCTTTCTGCTGTTGGCTAAAACAGAGGATCAGTGTTATGCCACTCTTCTGAAGGAGACTTACTTGCAAAGAGAAAGGTTCTGAAGGATTTCCCAGTGCTGATCAGACTTCGAGCTTTCCTCTGCTGTTCTTCTAATTTTGTTTATATTTTGATCACATAACCAATCACTCCCTGTTCAAGGTTCACACAGACTCTGGTTTGCTGTCTGCAATCTGTATTGTCTCAAAGAGGTGTAGCTGCCTGAATGATTCAACAGTCAGTGTATCTTTGATACACCTGCAGAGTACTTCATTAATTATTTGAGAAATTAACTAAACAACAGTGCAACAAGTGATGATCTACCTGGTTCTGTAAGCACGTAAGATGCGTTGTAATTCACGGTGCACTGTTAAAAGGTTTTAGACAAAATTGTTGAAATACACCAGTTAATCACAGAATCATAGAGTTTGGAAGGGACTTTAAGGGTCAAAAAGTCCAGCCTCCATTGTTGGCTAATATTAATGTTGTCTGATTTTTTTTTGTTTGTTTTTGTTTGTTTTGTTTTTGTTTTTTAGAATAAAACATTAAAAATAAACAAAATTTAAAAACAAAACAAAACAAAACAAAAAATCCACACTCTGTTCTTGCTCGTAATAGCTGCCTGGGACCAGCTCCAGCTCCAGACCAGTGAAGCAGCTGCACAGGACAACAGAGTGCCAAGATACAGCAAACAACTGACTCCAGTGACTCCAGTACTGATTTTGTCCATGCCAAAGCTCTTGAAGGCCAGGCTGGCAAACACTGCTGATGTAAAGAGGAAGATATAGGGTATTTGGGCCATCCATGGCTGTTAGTTAACTTGACTGACAGGCAGCGGGAGCAGAAAGTGTATCTTGCAGCTTCTTTGCCTCTCTGTCTCAACCTTGCTGGCATTCCTGGGGCACGTGAAAAACATTTCAGCTTCTCAAACCAAGAGGGGATAGAGTTCAGTTTAGCTTGTTCTGCTGTGATGCTTTTAGTGGCACTTACAGCAATCAGACACAAGAGATGGCCAGTTTGCATTTTTATTCTATCAGAGAACATGTTTACATGGACAAGGGCAGACAGATCCGACCTCTCTGTGATGTGCCTGATCCAAGCCAGTGCTTGTCCAAGAGCTCTGCAGCTGCTTGCAGTTGTGGCATCCTGCCTCTTGGTGAACAGGCACTCAACAAAAGGAAGGATGATGACCCATGACCCCTGCCTGGCAGCATGCCATGCTAGCTCCATCACCAACAGAAATGGGTCCCCAAATCTCACTGTGTGGGTATAAGTTTAAACAGAGAGGAATATTTATAGCCTGAGCTAGTCAGATTCTAGATTCTTCCAGGCAACAGTGAAGGAATATTATTTACATTGGAAAATATTCTACATTACACTTCTTGGATCTCCCCTCTCTTTTTGGCCATAATGTTACCTTCATACATTTTGGACTGAGGATCTTTTTCTTGAACCTCCACATAGGACCTGGAATATCGCGAACCTTAGCATCTACAGTACTGAGGTGGAAGCCAAAGGATAGCTTCATTGATTAATACGGGTAGCTATTTCTCATGAGGTATTCCATGTATTTATTTGCAAAGTCCTGTTTACTGCTTGGTGTACAAAAATGGTGACCTAAATTCTGTAACATTCCAGTAAAGGAGACAAGCAATTGTGTTGGCTTCAAATAAATTAAGGAAATGTGTTCTCTTTCATTAAATATAAACAACACAGGCAGTAAAGTACCTCCATCTTATTTAAGTTTGTTTTAGATTACTACTCTTTAAAATTTTTATGTTTCCAGAGAGTGCAGATTTTTTTCAATTAAATATGCATAACATAATTATAGAACTTGTCAGGGGATGCCAGAGGCACCAATGATTAGGGAGGCTTCAGCACTCAGAAATTCATGGGACACTCAGGCTTGAGTTCCAGGTAATTTCATTAGCTGAGCAGTAAAAGAATTAATGGTGAAACAAACAGCTATAATTTAATGATCTCATTAGCTTCACAGGAGAGTGACACGACAAAGTACAGAAGTCAGGTGACACTTCTGGATACTGGTGCTGAGAACTGTACAAGGAAAAGCTGCAGGTCAAACCCTGCATCATTTGGTCTCACCAGCTATCACCTGGTGAGAAGGCTAGCACAGTTACTGAAGGTAGCTCTTAACTTTCCTTGGAATAGCATTTCCCTAATGCTTTTGTGGCCATGGGATATTTTCATCTATTTACTGACTCAGCCTGAAGCTGAGATGAATTGAATGGATTGTTCCTCTGAGCTACTGTTTCAAAGGATTTTGCTTTCTATAGGTGAGACTTGTTGCAGCTTCCACCTGGTTCATGTCATGAAGACATATGAGCCCAAAAGGTCTGTAGGAAGATAGAAGCCAAATGTTTGAGAAATATCATGCTCTGTGTTCCTTCACCTATTACTACATGTTCTGTTATATTGTCTCTCATCACTGATGACACAACTGAAATTAATATCTAACACTATGCTTCAAGTATAAAATTCCCTTTGGGTCAGGCAGACATTGTTGAAGAAGATGTGTCAGAAGTACACAATTGTTGTACAGTCATGACAGTCAAAGCATAGGATCTGGCAAAAATTAGCATGCCGTTCTCTGATCAAACATCCACTAAAATATTTGTGAATCAGTAGCATTATTTTACCTATTGTATAAATACAGTGGTTTCTTTACCTCTTCTTAAACTGGAAGATCAATAGAAATGAGTGAATGAGAAAAAAATAAAGGGAAAATCAAAGGACATATCAAATTTTAGATGACATATAAAAATTTATTCATAGTTTTAGAAAATGAGATAACATTTGCAAACTGTGGCTTACACAACGTTCAGTATTGGAATGTAGCTAAAAGTCACTTTCAATCAATAAAGTGGAGGTATTTGAGCTTTTAAGATCACTATCTAATGTTCCATTTTAAAGTCAGTAGGAATTCATCTCAAAAATATGTTCACCCTGTGCAAAGCAGCAAATATCCAGATGGGAAATCCACTCTTTTAGACAGATGTATGTTACGATATCCTATGATGTGTTCTGATATTAATTCCAAAGTGTGTTCTCATGGACCTCCCAAATGACCTTTCCATGTAGAAGAAAAGAACCAAAAAGGATTAGAATCATAGAATCGCAGAATTGCTTGAGCTGGAATGGACTTTTAGAGGCCATCTTGTCCAACTCCCCTGTAATGAACAGGGACACCCACAGCTCCATCAGGTGCTCAGAGTCCCATCTAGCCTGACCTTGAGTGTCTCCAAGGATGGAGTCTTTTTGTAAAAGACTTTTTCCTTACATTAAATTTAAATATCCCATCTTTGAGTTTAGTTTGGGAGGCTGTTCCATCCCTTGGATCACTTCTGTGGCCCTCCTCTATACATATTCCAGCAGGTCCACTTCTCCTCTGTACTGAGGACTCTACATCTGGATGCAGTACTCCAAGTGAGGAATACTAGGAGAGCAAAAGAAATACTATAATATTCATCCCACAGTCTTTCATACTTCCATATAGCTTTCAGATTTTGCAAGATTGAGAATATTGGTTCCACTAAGTACAAAGGATCATGATTTAAACCACAAAAATAAACTCTGTGAAAAAATACAGATATCTCTTAGAATGTTTGTCTGACATGGGGAGACTTGATTCCTTGATTTTCGTTCACCATATAACATCAAATTTTTTGGTAGCTTTTATCATGCATACAATTTTTTTTTTTTTTTTTTTTTTTGTCATTTGCAATGATCCCCTAGACAGAAATTTTTGTGACCCAGATGAGAGTGATATAGTACTAAAGCATCTTCAGATTACTCTGAAGCTTGGATTCTCTCATATTCTCATAAATGTCTTTGTCTGTAGAACTGTAAATAATGTTTAATTATACATTTTTTTTTTTTCTCTTTGTGAAGTTATCTGTAAGAAGAATAGGAGATAGGCAGAATAGAACTGGTAGAGTTTCTCTTTAAATGCAAAGCATAAAATCTGTAAGCAGGAGATATTTTTCCCTGTGAATGTCACTATCATTTTTATCATCATGTCTCAAACATCTTTTTAGTCAATCTTGTCTTCACATCTTTGAAATCTGTTCCACTTACTATCCAACACAGATCAGAGCACTGCTACAGTCCATCTGTTCTGAGACCACTCTTCCCCTGGGACACAACCTGCTGTTATGATTTTGAGGCTCCAGACACAGAAATAAGCCCTCCTTCCTTCTCTAAATATAACACTGATTTTCTGTAATCACTCCGTTATTCTGTGTGTCAGAGATAAGAACCATGAGCCAAATTTTGGTAATCTTGCTGCCAAGTAGCACTTACAATTTCATAGATGGCCTCTGCCATCCTAATCGTTAGCTTAGCATGGATGTTAGACACAGAGAGGTAATGTGCAAAAGTTGCCAAGCACCATTCTGAGTGCTAAACCAGTCAGGCTGTGAATGCTGAATGCAGATTCAAAAGTAATCAAATTAAGGTGAGTCTTTGAAACAGTGCAAAACAACCATTTCTGTTGGGAAAAGGGAAATGGGGCTGCTCAATGGATGAAAACCCAAATAATGCCTCCGGAAGCTAGTCCAGAGGGCTGATACAAGGTGATTGCCTTCAGCTTCACTTCCTTTTTGTTTGGAAGAGAGAAAAATACTACAAATGCTCCAGATAATGGTAACATTGGTGGAGTGTAAAATAAACACTTCCCATATCTGCAATGACCAAAGAAAGCTCCAAATCTAATTTTGCTAGTCTTATCTTCCTGATTATTCCTCTAAGGAAGGACTGGAGACAGTTGTGTTATTGTAGGATGTGCACCCAGCCCAGCTGTGAGCAATGCAATGTGTCTGTCTACTGCTGTGACACATTTGGTTAGTATTAAAACAGCAGAGTGCTAATTTAATAGCACCACAGCAAAAATTTCAAGACTCTTTCATGCAATTCTTAACAATAGATTTATAGGTGTTTCCTTTAGTAGTGATGATGAATTACTAATTGTGCTATCTATAACCAAGTCCATGTTTTGAACAAAAAGCTTTATCCAATTAATTATTACAAAATGACACAATGGAATAGTTCTCAAATTAATAACTAAAGGAGAGTTGGGATGTTTAATTGACTTCAGATAAGCTGAGCATTCAGCCACTGAGATCAGCAAGCTCAGTTGTTGGACTCGATGCTCTTAGTGGTCTTTTCCAAACTCAATGATTCTATGATTCTATTCACATTTGCCAAATACTAAGGATACAAATGCAAAGCACCTACAGTTAGTTTTAAATTAGAAAATATTTGAGGCATAAAAATGCTGCAAGGATGACTTTTACAGCATCCTGGCAATAATAAGGTATCGCCCACAGAATCACAACAGGCATTTCAAAATAACTAGGAATTAAACTTTACCTCTGAGTTATTATCAGCTTAATATCCTACTGTTCTATTGCAGTGGCCTAAAAGTGGAGCAGAGTTTCAATAAAATTCTAAATTTGATCATATTGTAATGGTAAAACTGGAATTCCCATTTCATTTATCATATAGTGTCTCTAGACTTAGTGATGTGTAGCATGAGAAACAAACTTCATCTTACAAAAATAATTTCCTTCTTGTTTTTGTTTTTAATTAAAATATGGCCTTTTAAATTAATTTATCTATTGTGTGTACTCAGCAATGAAAAAAAAAAAAAAAAAAAGAATTTTTTTTCTTATCTTCTCCATCTAGAAGACAGAGACCAACTGACACTGGTACTGATGCTGCAACTAGGATGCGAGAGATATGTCATCAAACAGGGCAATACTTCACATTTTCTGCACCTTGGCCTCTGCTGCGAGATATCAAATCACAAAGCAAAATACAGCAACATTCTCAGCAGGATGGTATTTATATTTTCATACCACACTTAAAGAAGAGTTCCATGTACACATTGTTTTCCACTCAAGTCTTGTAATTGCATTGGTACTAGATGTTGCTTTCACTAAGGTTTTAAAA
Source organism: Excalfactoria chinensis (assembly GCF_039878825.1). Taxonomy (NCBI): domain Eukaryota; kingdom Metazoa; phylum Chordata; class Aves; order Galliformes; family Phasianidae; genus Excalfactoria; species Excalfactoria chinensis. The sequence continues at coordinate 177,853,921 of NC_092825.1, forward strand.
ATATATGAGAAAGAGGAAAAGACCAGGACAGAAAGTAAAATTTTCAGTGAAATCCCATATCTAGCAACAGTGAAGGCTAGCAAAATCAGTTCATTTTTGTTTTTCTTGACCCACTGTTGAGTCACAGTCCTAAACTAAAAATAATTTCCTTCCTGTTTGTTCTATAAACTACAGAACTTCCTCTTAGCCACAAGCCAGAAATGAAGGAGTCATGTTGGCCATTCAAGAGATTTTCAGATTTATTGCAGTATTCAGACAAACTTTATAACAAAGTACTGTTGTAATGAGCGCTCACAGTCACACAGCAGAATTTTTTCCTAGGAAACTATAGCATCCCATGCTATAAATTTTATATTTTGTGCCATTCTGTGCTCAGTGCTTACATCTTTACATGTCACTAACCCTCCCAGATAAAGCTCTCTAAAAACCTAAGGCATGATTTGAGACTGAAGCTCAAGAGAGGAGTGTCTGTGCTGTTGGCTCTATGGAGTGACTTTCAGTTTATTTACTTTCTTGTTTCCTTATTTACTATTTTCTTCTCAGGATGTGCCTTTGCTCTTTCTCTCCTTTTTGTAGACAAAACAGATTATTGTCTTCACATATGTGCGTACACCAAATCACAAGCCAAAAGGTTTTCATATCCTGCTTTACAATAGAGATTTTATGGTATGGGTTTAGGATTAAATATATTCTTTTCTCCTGCTCTGAGTATCTTCATTTCCGACCTTTTAAACTTCAGCTTGATGTATCAGCTTTACATCAGCTCATTTCATGTTCCTGACCCAACTGTTCTTTGCTCACTATTTTTTCAGCTCCACAAGTATAAAGCCAAGGGAATGAATAGTTGCCAGACTTCTTTGTGTATACAGATATACAGACAAATATGTAAATATTTAATATTATGCAATGACAACAAAATACTCACTTTATAATAATAGTTTTTATGTATGCACAAATACATTTTTAGCTGCATGAATAAGCTTAAAAAAAAAATAAAAATTTGCAGTGATTTGACACAAACATCTCTCTTATTGAGTTTCCTGCCTTTCCTGAGATCACCATGTGTCATCCACTACAACGTGTGTGGGTGCTCACCGTCTGTATTAAAGAAGCACCCATATCCACAGCGGGTGATTGCCTAAATAAGGAAAACAACTTCCAGCCAGATAGAGTAACCACAGATTATAAAGTCCTTTGAAACAAATTAGGAGTTATCTTTAAGTCATTTTAAAGAAACATTAAAACCCATAACAGTGGGTTAATATTTTGCAGGGGGGACACAGCAGGGGTTAAACCAGGTTTGATGCTGCCACAATTTGTCCCATTGGCATTGTATCCTCCATCTGAGTGTTTGTTAAGGACTTCTTAGGAATAGTTACAGAACCGTTGAATTTCTAGGCTTATGTTAACATTTCATTAGTTGCCATTTCATTAGTCATTTCATTTCATGGCTGTGTTTTATCTACATAGTACTGATAGTAATCCCAAACATATAATTCACTGGTTAGTGGTTATAGCACATCAGTAATAGATTAATTGTAGTATAAGAGAATCATAGAACAACTTAGGTTGGAGGGGACCTTAAAAATTATCTGCTTTCAACCCTCCTGCCATGTGCTGGTTGCCACCCACCATATCAGGCTGCCCAGGACCCCATACATCTTGGACTTGAGCATCGCTGGGGATGGGGCACTCGCAACCTTTCTTGGCAGCCTGTGCCAGCAGGCACATATTAGTTTGAACATCTTAGTTATGAATATTTTAATTTGAAGACTCCCTAGGAACAAACAAACCCCAAGTAATATTAATTGTTCTGGAGGGGACAGTGAGAACCATTTCAAACCATTCTTCTCCCATTTGTATTTGACCACCTTTTTGTTGAGTAACCCTACATATTGTTACTGTGAAAATGATAATGAGAATAATCAGGTCAAACATATGGCATTCATAAATTATTACAGAAAAGCCCTATATCTGTCACATGCTCTCAGTGAGCAACTTCCAGGGAAAGACAACTGTCCCCTGAGTTACTGTGCTCATGCAGAAAAGGTTTTTTGACTGACTTATTGAGCACACAGATTTAAGTATTTTCATTGAAAAGGAAAAACGTGTCCTCATACCTTCTAGACCTTTTTAGTGTGTCACTTTTGAGTTCCCTTCCCTTCTCATTCAGTCCTTCCATTATCCAGCCACGTGATCTCAGTCTGCACACTGTGATCTCTCTTCTGCACCGATGATGACTACATCCTATCTTCATCCAGCAGCATGCATGAGCATGCTGGCTGCCTCTACATTGACAGTATTTTTTCTGTGGCAAAGTAGTTTGCTTGTGAAGCAAATCTTCTAACTACTGTCACCTTACATTGATTTAGTTTGCAGTGCAGTTTTCATGCCTGTGAATTAGATCACTTTGGGAGCAAACATCACGTGCTGCAATCACGGGATCACAGAATGACTGGGGTTGGATAGGATCTCTAGGTCCATCATATTCAACCTGTGCTCTAGCAGGGACATCAAGAACAGTGTGCCCTGCACCATGTCCAAGGCAGCTTTGGAAGATCACCAAGGAGGAGATCCCACAGTCTTTCTGTGCAACCTCTGTCAACACTCTATCACCCACACAGCACAGAATAGCCTCTTGGTGTTCAGAGAAATGTAAGAACTTAAATGAGTGGGTAGTTTATTGAATGGCTTTAAACCATATGGAGATGCTCAGTCTAAAGTCTAGTCCAAAGCAAAATCCCTGAGGGTATTCCTGCATGTGTTTAGGGATTTCTGAACCAGTCGCTTCGATCTTTGATCTCAATCCATTTGCAGTGCTTTGAATTACTTGCTAACTAGGACCAATTCTCAGATTTGTGTCGTTGTCCTCAAGCTCTTTTAAGAGTTTAATGCTGTGTCACAGTTTCTGACACCTGTAACATTACATGGCTTCAGTAACAAATAAACGCTTGTTAAAAATCTGTCTCTTAATAACACCTGATTTTGGTAGACATTTCAGCTTTCACCCAACAAAGGGCAACTTTTCTGAAGCTTCTGATTAAAGGGAAAATCTTGAAAATGTGACATGAAAGCATTCTACCAACTCTTAACTAGCATGCAAATGTAATAATCTAAAAGTCAAATGGTTCAAAACTCTGGTGTTTTGATTCTGGGGGTAAATGTATGGTTCTGATTACTTGCGATCAGAAGGATTGCAAACTATGTACAGCAGAATGGATAATATTCCCAAGAATTCCCAGTGGACAAAGCATGTTACAGCACTTGCTTTTGAAGAGTTTTATAGTGGTGATTTTTCTGTGTGTTCTTTTCTCTGAGCTTTTCCAGCTTTTAATAAAGACTGGTGATTAAATCAAAGGGTACAGCTTTGTATCTAACAATGAAAAATTTCAGTCTAATTTCTTCATTTTACAATGAATTTCTGAAATAAAATGTAACAAATGCTAGCTCTCATCCTGGCACTGGTTGAATCAGGAAAGAAATCCTCGGATATTCTGGGGAATAAGCCCTGCCAAGTGCTCCTGGTGCACTGACTGATAGGCATGAGGTCACATGGTTGTACATCTTCACAAACAATGAATAAAAATATTGTACTTCCAAGGTAGAAAGGCATACAGAGAGCAAAATATTATTGGTGCCTCACCTCATGAACCAGACTCCTTTTGTACAAAGGTTTGTGTACACAGCAGGAGCAGAACTTTTTTGGCATGGTCTCTGTTCCCCTTAGCTGATATTTCCCAGGGACAAGAATGAGAGTTCACAGCACAGACCTATGCTATCAGTAGTGTGGAGTTGCAATAAGACAGTACCTAACAGCAGAGGATGCTCCCCATAACGTTCCTGTACATCACTGCATGCCCATACAAGGACCAAGGACAATCAGGATTCATATGCATGCTTGCAGCAATGCTAATATTTCTCTATCGTTTCAGCATCTCCTTAAGCCTGTGCCTATTAGTTTTTCAGCTTAATCATCTCTTCAGCATTGTTTAATCTCCTTGAAGACTTGATCTCCAGAAATAAACAGCTTGCAATAGAAAAACGTCCATCATGGCTTTATATTCATATATTCATATCCTTCTTGCCACATTTTATTAATGTGTTTATTTTAATAGATAAGATCCATCTTATGAAACCAAATTATAACATGCACTAGTGTGCTCAAAATTCAAATATTGATGTGTCCCGATCTTATCATGAAGCGAATTCACTGAATATCCTTGGCTAAATGCTTTCTCTTATTTAAAGAAACAATTGGATATGAGAAGTGTGCTGAGAACCCAAAATAATTTTAAGTAGTCAGTGAACTGTAATAAATATTAGTTTACAGGCAATCTGGCATTTATCCTCTGACTTCTCCTCCACCTATCAGCTTTGGACTCAAAGTGCTAAAATTATTAAAAGCAAGTCTCCAACAAATAACTTTTACATTTTATTTCCAACAGTAAATTAGCATTTGGTGGTGTCTTGTTCTGTAGTTACTCCAGTAGCTGTAGTCTGCAGTTTAAATCATAGTTGTAATCTGAAACAGAGTCTGATTTTGGATGATCCTAATTTTCTCATCTCATCTTCCAGTAAGTTTCATCCTTAACTTTCACTGTTTAAAGGCACAGGAAACAAACAAACAAACCAAACCATTGTTTTCCTCTGATAGTTTATAAGACTAAACCAGGAAATATACATTTGTTTTGAATTCCTTGAGCTTAAACCTATTAACTTGCTATAACTCAGCACTAAATGGTCTCTGACTGTATCTGTTAGGTATCAAATGGTCAGTGATGAAGAAAGCAATGCAAAATCTGGCAGACATTTATTGGCTTTGCAGCAGTGAGAGTAAATCTAAGCTGCTACAAGGATCTACAACCTCTACAACAACTATTTCAATCTTACCACTACAGCATGTGAATACAGTGATACTGATGATGCTGGCTGAAGCTGGGAGCTGGGTGTTTCAAGAGACAGGTAGCAAGAAGAAAAATAACTTGACCAAGGTCAAAGCACAAGCACCTGCTAAACTCAGCACTCTTGTCCTTACACCAGCACACTATACATTAACCTGTCAGTCTTTTTCTGTGTCCTACAATGTTTGTATTTACCAAGAATGGGATAAAATAATCTGATACTACAGGAACACAGACAAGGTGGTGAAGATAAGAGTTTTAAACCAAGGACACTGCTGCCTCTCTCTTCCCGTCTGGAATACTGTGTCCAGGCCTGGGAACTAGAACAAGAAGGATGTGGAGCTGTTGGACATGGACCAGAGGAGGGCCACAAAGATGCACAGAGGGCTGAAGCACCTCTCCTACAAAAAAAGGCAGAGAGAGCTGGGCTTGTCAAGCACGGAGAGGAGAAGGCTCTGAGGACACTCACTGTGGCCTTCTAGTTCTTAAAGGAAGCTTATAAGCAGGAGAGAAATCAACTTTTTACATGGGTAGATAGTGATAGGGCAAGGGGAACAGTTTTAAACTAACTAAACTAAAGTTAGTTTATTCCAGTGTTTTGGCAACACATTCCTCTATTAATTGTAGCTCAGAAAAGTATAACCCAGCAAGGAAATTAACTGCCACTTGATCTATATACTGCTTCCAACGCTGACATCATATATGCTTTAAAATATAAATCAAGCTTCCACTTTAAGTTTTACTATAAAAAGATCAAAAGTGAGCCAAATATGGTCTTAGGGTTAAAAAAAGAAAAAAAAAAAAAAGTCTCTTGGAAAGGAAAACAAGACTTCAGGGACTAATAGAAATAATGGCTTCTGTAAATCACAGGATGATGGATTAAAATGAGAGAGGAGAGGAAATGGAATATCATTTTATTACAGACTGAGTTTGAGCCTCTGACATGATATCTTCTGAGAAGGTAAACACTGTCCTACAAGATACAGAGCAAGGCAATTCTAGAAAACAGCAATGCCAATACCACTAGCAAGGCCTCATTGAAAAGATGGAGTACCGTGACTTTCATATCTTTTCAAACAATTGAGTTTAAAACTTAGTAGTTGCAGAGAAAGTAAAAGCTGAGAAAAGATGCAAGGTAAAATTTGACCATGAGTCATTCAGACTGGAAATTAGATTTATAACTGTAAAAGTAGAATGAACCTTATGCCTGGAGGACTGGGAGCAAGAAGCCAACCTGACAGCAGAGTGGAATTTGGCATAGTTATCTAAATAACAATATGGGAATTGTTTGTATGTCTATATTGATAAAATAAAGACAGCCAGTGATCCCAAGTCCAATTGGTACAAACTGGTCAGTGTACACGTTTAAGTTTAGCCCTTAGTTTAGAGTCCCTCACTACCAGAAAGACATTAAGGCCATGGAGCGTGTCCAGAGAAGAGCAGTGAAGCAGTAAGGAGTTGGGAGCACAAATCTTATGCGGAGCAGCTGAAGGAACTGGGATTGTTCAGTCTGGAGAAGAGGATGCTCAGGAGAGATGTTTTTACTCTCTGAAATAAGGCTGTGGCAAAGTAGAGGTTGGCCTCATCTCCCAGGTAACAGTGATAGTACATGAGGTAATGGTATTAAGTTGCGCCAGGTAGGATTCGGCTTCCATATTAGGAAAAAGTCTTCTCAGAAGTAGTGGTAACTCTTTGGAACAGACTGCCCAGGGGGGTGGTTGACTCACTGTCCCCAGAGGTGTTGAAGAACTGTGGATATTTGGCACTGAGGGACATGGCTAGTGGGCATGGTGGGAATGGGTTGATAGTCTTCTGTCATTAGAACTTGTAGGCAATGATGGTAAAAGCTGACCAGACCCAAGGAATGATGTACAATTGCCAACAAACAGAACCACCAGCTCTGCTCTGAGTCCAACTCCTGCATTAGCACATGATGACAAACTTACTTTTCATAGTTGAATTCCTTGTAAAATTCCTGATTCTATTTAAAAGGATAATGTTGCAGAGAAGTAACAGGAGCAGACAAGAGGAATGAACTAACTTCAGTCACCATGCTGTATTGCAGTGCATAGAATTTGCTAAATATGTCATCTCCTCCTATCACTTTTCAAAATATCACTGAAAATAATGAGGGTAGAAAAGACTTGTTAGAGGATTAGAGCCTCTCATTGCCTGGTTCTGCTCAAACATATCTAGAGATGGAGCCTGTGTCTGCACAGACATATGGCTAAAGCAAGCTGGAAAGGTTTCTTGTTGCAGCACAGTAAGTCATACTCAACATATAACATAAATTATGTTTGTCACTTGAAAAGGAAAAAGAGAGTAACAGCTTCAGTTCTGCCTTTGTCACTCAAAAATATTGACAGCCTTAATACTTTGCATTATCTTTAAGCAGTCATGCTGAAATTAAGTGCCAAAATAAGCAATGTATTTGCCAGCTGATGTGGGGTACTGAAACGTGCTAGCTGCTTTGTGGGAGGAGAGGATTTCGTCCTCAGGGAAAGGAGATTTTCTGTGCTGCAGAAGTGGCTCTGTAGCACATCCTTCTCTGCCTAAATAATGTGACTCATCTGCTCTCAGTCTGGAGCTTTGAAAATTATGGTATTGTAAAAACATGCAAAGTTCACACTAAGTTCACAAAGCTACAAAAATAAGCTGTTTCCAGAGCAATGTGTGATCCAGTGAACAGAGCGCTGTGCTGGAATTCAGCAGCTCTGAATCCTGCTCTTGAATATGCTACTGATTATTCTGGGAAAATCACTGTTTTTTTAAAAACTCTTTTCCATCACTGTTTTATCTTCTTAATCTGAGGTCTTAAAGATGAAGATTATGCCGATAATCATTTTTCCAAGCTCACAGTCTCTTTATAAACTATTTTCCCTTTGGTCATGATGGATCCTAGCTGAGCCTATTCAGATCTATCATAGATGTCATAGGATCATTTTTCCAGCTCATCAAATTGACCACATCACCCTTCTCTTAATATCCCAGCGTGGGTTTTCACTTCCCTGCTGTGTCTAATGGAGGCTTTTCTTCACTGCCAACACTTCTTCTAAGCTGTCCTTGGTAATTATCTCCAATTCAGTGATGAGAGGGAGATTCTCAGTAGTAAGTGCTAAATATTCAGATAACCCTTTTGTGCCTTTTCTTATGCTGCATCTGATGTTAGGATAAAATTTCCTAGACACCTGAAAGCAAACTCATTTCTCTCTTTTTACTCTTCCCTAAAAGAAGTTGCTTTCCTCACTCTAAAAAGCAAAACAAAATTCCGGGACTGGCTGTTTGACTAACTACCTAACCAGCTTCAGATCCTTGTTTCCTTTCTTTCCCCATCTAACGATTTGTCTCCCGTTGGTATCCCAGGTTTTTCACCTAACTTGGGAAAGTCTTTGGAGCTGAGATAGCTTTCTGATCTGTGTTTGTACTGTGCTCCTCTGATTCATGTGTTAGGCTCCCTGGGTGCTATGGTAATATGAGCAGCAAACACTGAATGACAATTTGGTTTGGATCATCACAGGAGAAGAACAAGGGAAAAATAAGACCTGAGAAATACAGGAACAGTCTCCAGCTGCGTTTTCCTTTGAGAAGCTCACAGATATTCAGTGTGGAACTGAATTAAAGAATAAAAGAATAAGGAATCAGAGAGATGAGAGTTTATGGCAAGAGTTTGAACATTTCTGTGGACTCTGTCACTTCCTCGGGGCCAATTTCTGGGGAAGTCCAACCTCTTCCAGTGCCTCCCAACATACTTTCACTGTTGGCACAATGCAAGGGGGAATGAGTTGCATACTGTCACATATTACCAGTCACTTCACTATTCTGGGTTTTGAAGCATGTTACACTTAGTATGTCCAGTCCAAATCTGTCTTTACAAAGTACCAAGAACTGCTGCCAAATAAACAGAAAATGTGTGTAAATCATACTCAATGGAAACAAGAATGATTATGTGTTAAAGGAATAGGACAGGATTAAGGAATTAATCCAAATAATTCTTAGGCTTTGGGTTTTTTCTCCTTTGCCACAGACCTTCACATACTATGATCAAGTTACTCATGATCTGGCAGCAAAAAGTCACAAATGTTCTTACAGAACTTCAGGGAACCTGACTAGTTGTTCTAGTAGTCACCATCTTCAGGCTGGAAGAGTGAAGAAAAGAGTGGTGAGAAAGAGTGGTGGGAAAGAGTGGTGGGAAAGCTCAGAAAGAGTGGTAAGGCAGGCACTGGCACATTCTGACCAGGGAGGCGGTGAAGTTAACGTCCCTGGAGGTGTTGAATAACTGTGGGGATGTGGCACTGAGGGATGTGGTTAGTAGGCATGGGGATGCTTTGGGATTGGACTAGATGATCTGAGTGGTCTTTTCCAACTCTAATGATTCTATGATTCTTTGATCTCTACACTCTGTGACTCATATTGCTTTTTTGCAGTGACAGTCAGTTTCATAGATCCAGCTCAACACCTGACCTTACACAGAAATATGTATTGCTGAAGTTACAGTGCTGTGTGGGCACCTGGTAGAGAATACTCAGTTGAAAATGTAGAAATGGATTCTGAACAAATATTTTAGCCTATTTTTGAGTCAGTTCTTGCTGTCAGGGTTCCTTGTTCATGCACTGCTCTTGAAGCTGGAGTATCTACACAGTTTAAGATTTTCTGTCCCACAAAATTCTGCAGGACTAGTCCATGATTTTTCCATGGAGAGAAGAGTGTCAAATATGTATTGAAAAGGTCATAGGAAACAAAATAGTTGGATCTCCTAGCTCCCTACCGTCTGAATAGGGAGCTAGGAGATATGGTTTAGGGTTTTTCTGTAGGTATGGTAAAGGGGGGACGGTTAGACTAGATGATCTAGAGGTCCTTTCCAACCTTGTGATTTTATGATTCCATGATTACTACTAATGTATCACAGGAAGTTTTGTAAATAACTAATCACAGAAATGTGTGAGCATGCAACTTCCAAGAGTTTTAACAAGATTCTTGCAGCCCAAAAGAACCATGTTATAAAGCTTCAACTTGGTACCTCCTGGTGACGCCAATGCTCTTTCAAATAAAAATTAAATTAGGAATTTTTTGGATGTTAATATCCTTGAAATCAGTTCCAAAAGTTGATTTAGCATAAATGGTATTTCAAAGAACCACTGCAGTGTCATTGCTTAACAAAAATGAACAACAAATTACAAAAAATAAACAAGAAGCAAGCAAATAACAGGCTAATCTATGGTTGCTGTGCTTTTTCAGTTAATAAAATCTCAACATGGAATATTCAGTCAAGGTACTCAGAGTGCCAAAAGGGGTACAATCAGTTTGAAATTGTTTTTTGAAACTAGCAACATGGAAACCTGTAATGGATTTCTGCTCTTTTTCCAAAATAACAGAGAGCTACTACAGACAAGAAGGTATCTGTACTCTGTACTGTATCATTTAAGTTGTACCACATTCACTTTTTACAGTAATCAGATTTCTTAAATCTATCTTTTTTTTTCCTTTCTTTTTTTTTCCCTTTTTTTCCCAGGGTTACTGTACCACCCTTCTAATGCAGAGTTCTCTGGCTTTGATCAGTAAGAGAAGAGGAGTGATAGAGTTACTGCCAGGGAACAGTAATTGTCTACATGTCACTGGCTAGATTTATTCTCCCCAAATTATGTTTGAAGCTATTTTCAAAGTTGGATCAGAAAGACTGTGAAGTCCTAGACCTTGTTGCTGTTATTTAACCAACAGCACAAACAACAAGAAGGTGTCTCTCACTATGATCTGTAAATGAGAAATCAACACCTACACGCCTATTGAACATTTAAGAATTTCTCCAGATGTCTCTACTTGATGAATTTGACTGTGCAACAAGTTCTGAGGCAGGGTGGGAGAGACAACTTTCACCAAAGATTTCTTTGCCTGAAAAAAGGTGCAATAATCATACTTAAATTATCAAGAACAACCCTTGGGCAGCTCAAAAATGAGTTCTCAGAAAGGGAAGGAGTGAAGCCTCAGCTGTGCACAGTGCTTGGTTAAATAACTGAAACGCTCTGTGTGAAACTCCAGTTTCCATTCTCCTGTTTGTTTGATGTTTTGCTACAGCAGAAGCAGCAGGAATTCAGCCTTGGATAAGAAAAAAGGAGGTAGGAAATCTTATTGTGGTCCTCACTACAACGTACTTAAAGAAGAATCAAAAGAAGAGGACTTTTCTCTAAAGAAATAACTTGTCTCATGCCTTGTAACAGACCTACTGCAACCAGGTTCCTCCTCACCAGGCAATTTCTGAGGATGGAAGTAGGACTACTTCCAGCTTTTTACTGCTCAGGAAATCTGCAAGGACAATTCTCCTCTAGACAGCTTCAACCATTCCAAATATCTTCAGCTGCGCACAGAAGCAGTCCATAGGCCCTACAGTCCCATAGTATATGGAAACGGAGGATTTTATATGCTTTGTATGTCAAACAATGGAAAAGCTCATCTTCTTCCAAGGCTACACTGCTGTCCTGTGACACCTATGACTTACAGAATAATTGTAAAAAATGCTAAGTATTCTTTTTATTCACCAGAACGAGGAGACATTGTTCATGGTATGCAAGTCCAGAATTATTTCATTTTCCTTTCCATGACCTTACAAACCTGGCTTTTCAAAACAACAATAATTAATTTTTGTTGAAGACTAGTTGGATTATGTGAAGATAGTATTCTTCCACTGCTTACAGAAAATTGCAGTCTTTACAGGAGAGATAAGCTTGATAGACCATGAAAAGTATTAACAAATTTACACCTGAACATAGAGCTCAAGTTGCATATAACAAAGTAATGTTTCACAAAGGCTGGACTGTTCGACCAAATTAAATTGGCCTTTCTGAAAACAGAAAATCTCTTCTTTTTCCCTATCACCCAAATAAGTTTTTTATTAGCAGGCACAGAGTGCACCCCAATTGCTCAGTATGGCCACCAGTGAGATGAAATTTGCAAACACATTCTTGTACTGCTATTCCCTATATTATATCAAGTTTCACAGCTTCTCCTTTAAGACTTTGATGATTCCCCTCCCTTAAGTCCTCTCAACTGCTCTTTCATGCCTTATATTCTTTCAGTTTCTTCTACACACAGCCTGTTTGCTTCCTCCACCTCTGTACCATGGTAACTTTCCACTCATGCTTAACTTAGTTCTCTTGCTATGCAGTTTTTCCACTGTGTCCCTTAACTTGCTCCTGAGAAAGTATTTCTTGTAAATATAATCTCAGAAGAAATTATGTCCTGTTCCGGTCTTTGTCCATTATGCATAAGATGATTATCCATATTTACTGTCATCCTATCCAAGCACTCAGGTTTCCTATCTTTAATCTGTATTGTGTCATAAAATGCTTCAGTCTGAGGTGGGTGAAATGGCAAGTGTCATCAGCAGAGCCAGGATTTCAGCCTTTATCTTTATGAGATAGCCTGCTAGATAGAACAACGTCTCCAATGTCTTCATAATCTACTGAAGAACAAATACTGTCTGTGTTGTGCTCAGCACTGTGACAATGTACAGTCTATAAATCATCAGCACTAATGCATACAACTATCCAAATGGCTTTGGGAAAGAGCACTGCTTTTTCTTCTTGATAAAATACTATGAAAACTCAGTGATTAAATTGAATATTAAGTGGACAAGTCAAAAATCACCTTTAAACTCTTATTAAGAAGATGTGGACACAAAAGGATAATGGAAGGAAACATCACAAAGCTCTAATATTGGGAAATTTTTCACACTACTGAACCTGGAGGGAATTTCTTTCTAAAGAAAAGAAGAATTCTGTTTCCATAGTAACTCAGTGCTAGGGCCCCCTTACAGTCCAAATTTAGCAGAATTATATGTGTGAGTTTATTCAGCATACTACTATGCACTTGAGGCTACAATGAAACCACTAACCTCATTGCATTTGAGATGTCAGGCTGAATGCAAACTGGGACTGACAACATTTCGAGCAAGTCCAAGTGTAACACTAAAAAGTAACAGCATGCCTTAAAGACAAGGGAAAAATTATAGGTGGTAACAGAACATAAGCTACAAGCCTTAGAATGACTCAAAATATCAAAACATGCTATGAAATGGCTTAGCAACTAAAAATGAATTATTTTCATCCTGTCTTGACATTAATTTACTTGCTCTTATTAAACATGGGACATCAGTGATGTTTCTTCCCCTCTGAACCACAGAGATTATCAGTATGTAGATGTTGCTCTGTTTTTATTCAGGTGAGGACATCTGTCCATCACTTACCTCCATCACCTCTGCCAAGTGAAATAGTGGAGTTGCCATTCCTGGAGGAGTTCAAGAATTGAGGAATTGTGGCACTGAGAGACATGGTTGTTGGGCTTGGTGGGGGTGGGTTGATGGTAAAACTAGATAATGTTGGCGGCCTTCTCCAACCTTAATGATTCTGTGATTTATAAGGTGTTTTACCTTTTGTACCTTTTAGTGTATCAAGACAGTCTATAGATAAATCTCTGCACTATACATGGAGAGCTTGTCTTGTATATTTGAAGCACTTGCTTAAAAACCAAGAGATTAAAGTGCCTCCTGTTTAACCGGCACATTTACTGTCCTTAAAAAGAAGTGGCAAAGGTATTGTAGCTTTGAAATGTTGATAGATGCTTAACAGGCCAAGTGAAGATCAGGTGGCAACAAAACAAAGCCAAGAGCAAAGGTACCTTAATGACAGTGAAGCTCATTCAAAAGGTGACAGTGCAATGTTTTAACATAAAGTCATAAAAGTACTGTTTGAATTTGGTAATGAATATATGTGCTGTAAGCTCAATGCATTTGGCTGGAACAGAGTAGTTTTTCCTGCTTTCAGCAGCACTCAGCAGTGAATTAACCACATTACACTACATGGAGAACATGACCTGCTTTGTGGTGTTAATGGCAATCAAGTACTGGAAAACAAAACGTTATTCATTTTCGCACTGTGTCAGATATGTGAGAAACCAGCAGCAAACTTAGACATCTAAATATGGTTTGTATCAGGTACCTCTCTGTACTAGAGGGAAAAATATTTTAAAACAGACACTGTCACTGGGTCATTGCTTTTATGAATCATCTATCTGATTTCAGAATCAAATCAATAGTTCTAGCTATAATGCTCTGATCACAGGTTCATTTGGCTACACACTTTGTCCAATGCTCTCATGCTTTTTCTCTGCTCCATAGCTAATGAGGGAGAAAATGACCATCATAATCTTAGAAATCAAAAGCCTGACTTTTGAGTATAAGCAAAAAATTGCATTAGTCACTGATAAGTAGCTGACTTTTGTATCAATATGAGTAGCAGATGATTGCATACACTAATCCAATGTATTAATACAGACTGCAGCTAATTCAAAGGTACAGAATAAGCAAACTGCGTTGTGGGGGTGTTGTAAGTATTCCAAAAGAGTAAGACCATCTACCTACACTAGCAACCTTTCTCTTTGCTTCAGTATCAACACTTTAGTTGCCTTTTGCAGCAAACACAAGAAAAGTAAGTACATTTAATTTGATCATCTTTCAAGTGATTCCTAAAAATAAAACCTTAAAGGACAAATAAAAAACAAATTAAGTCTCCTTTTAACACTTTCACCTTCGTCAGGAAGAATAATTAATGTACTTAAGAATCATTCTCTTGGGAAATGGTGTTGAAGATGCAGAGAAAACTAATTGGCTGACTATAATTTGCATGTAAATATTAAATATGAATAAGGTTGGTGTTTGGTGATGTTTAACCTTCAGTGAATATATTCAGCAGCTATCTACATTTTTTACTCACAGACAAGGTGCAATATAAAATGCTGTGTCTGGTTAAGCACTGGTGCATCCTCTAGAAATCCTCATCTGATGTCAGGTCCAGCAACAGCCACAGAAAGGAGAAAAAAATATACAAACTCCCTCTTTTAGGCATCTCCTACCAATCCCTGCATCTCTGACACAGCTCGTTGAAATACTGAGGGCTGTGCAGGTGGTATTGGCATCGTAGCCTGTTGGTGGTAGGGGAGTTAATAGCTCAGGACAGTCTTTCTGCCCATTTTCCATCGAAATTTGGAAGAAGCAACTGGGGTTGTGTGCCAGCTGCCTGAGATTTTGTCCTTCTCTTGGCACAGAACTTACTGAGGGAGAGAGGCTTCAAACCTGTTTCTTGCCCTTCACACAGAGGTTTTGCTTCTCTTTAAAGAACAGTGAGATGGGCCTTGGCACAGGCTGAGGACTTTTAAGGGTCAATAATCCATCCTCATTTTCTACCACTATTAAACAATATAAAAAGTGACTCCTCTTCCTGCTTACAAGCTCCCTTCAAGTACTGGAAGGCTGTAGTGAGGTCTCTCCAGAGCCTTCTCTTCTACAGAATGAACAAGACAGCTCCATCAGCTTTTCTTCTTGTGGAAGGTGCTTCAGTTCTCTGATCATCTTCATGCCCTCCTCTGGACCCACTCTAACAGCCATCTATTCTTTACTGAGACCTTTACTCAGGTCTGGACACAATAATCCTGAAAGTGCTTCACAAAATATCTGCTTTCCAGACAATTTGGGTTTAAAAGTGTCTTTAAAAAAAGGATTTAAATCTAAAGTTCAGGAAAATTATGTGCTGAAAAGCATCTCGTATAGGCAATCCCTAAAAGGACTGATCCTTCTAAAACATGCTAATCTGTTTTCTGTATCTCTCTTATTCACCCAGGATAATCAGGCAACAGACGCAGGGGCTGGACCAAAAACCCTGCAGTGCTCCAGACCCAGTTTCCTCACAGAAGGTTATTTCTTTGAAAGTGACAACTTCCAAACCTCCATCAGAGTCCGAGATGCTACATTACATTATCCATCTGCAGGCCTGTGCCATCCCAAGCCCACCAGGATCCGTGGGGGCAAATGAGTTCTATATTAGCAGCAAGATCAGGATGCCCAGCATTAGAAGCCATCATTGCTGAGCTGTTCTTGTGAAGCAAAGTAAGTGTTAAGGGAACAATAAGAACTATGTTTCCAGAGGTGCTCAATGAAGGCTTTTAACAATGCAGGTTTTCATGTAGTGCTGCCACCAGAATAGATGATATGGTAGTAAGTGACCCAATAAATTGCAGTCATTTTTAAGGAAAACCTTGTATTATTGCCAGATTTGAAACAGTAATGCAGAGTTTTCTTCATTCTTTTTTCATCTAGAGAAAAAATCTAAGAGGTTTCGTAGTATTAAAGCCACTGAAATTTTGCTTTTCAGAAGCTACTCAGAGACCAGAGCTGGTGAAAATATATTGACTATAAAAATCTCTTCCTGATAGTCCACTTGTGCTTAAAAATTAGTACCAGGGAAGAATAAGCAATTTTAAAAGGACAATTTTTTTGTGCGTAAGGAAACAAAAATGAGTTGCCATTTGAAGAGCTATGTTAAAAGATACTCGCTGAAACACATTTTCCCCCTGCATCCAGTCTTGTTCCAGTGCATGTATGGCCATCATATGGGACATCTGTCTTGGCCCCTTGACCCCTATGAACTCTAGATCATTTCTTTCTTTTTCCTATTTCAGCTGCTACTGGAACACTTGCAAAAGAGAAAATATTCACAGAATACTTTCAGGAAATAAGTTATTGAGAATTCTAACCTTCTCACCTGCATTAAGCATTTCCTTCTCTCTTTCACTGTGGCCACAGTGTAGATGCAAACACACATGCATACCAGTTACACTGCCATAAATGTAAAGATGGTAAAAGCGAATGCCCAGCTAGGGCAAAGTGTACTGGGAAACCAAATTGCTATTTGCATGTAAAAATCCTTATAGCGAGTATGGATAATCCACTGAATATGTCACAGACTACTACCATGCATAAACATAAGCATCCAGTGTACTGTATTTTCTGTTTGGGAGTTTCTTGCACTGAGCTTCATGGGTGCTCAGTGACTTTAGTGCTTCTAGGAAAGATCAGATTTATCACTCTTGTGTAGACCATCTGTGCATCTGTTGAGCCACTGCTGACAAAAGATAGGCAAATGTCTGTGTCAAATAATTCCGCTTTCTAGGATTTTCATGAGTGGCTGCACAGATTTCATTGTCCATTTAGGATAATAATTAATGAGGTTATTCATATGTCATACAGAGAGAAAAATCTATTAATAGACTTTCTTTAAAAACACATTATATCAAATGAATAACATTGAATAATGCGCACGTTTATCTATTTATTTTTATCCTTTTCTTATTCTGAAAGTCTAGCAAAGCTGAAAGAATGTAGTCAAATGTTACTGGTATTACTGTGAGATTAATTAATTCTGAAGATTTTTAATAACACTGAGGGCAGTCTTAGCCACTAGGTATTACAACTTCTGTTATCTTGAAGAGCCAAGGATTTTATCTGTAAATCAGCCAGGCAGAATACCAGAACACCTCTGTGAAATTGATGCTCAGTAAAATAATTGAATATATCAAGAAGAAGTCTGCACTCAAAATATTCTTCCTAGTTTGTGAGCAAAAGTCTAGGAACTTACACAATTTGCCATCCAGGCTTAAATTACCCTACAATGTCTTCTCTGTTTAAACTCTGCTTTGTAAATGGCCTTCAGTGCCAGGAGAAGTAGTTTGTAAGGCCAGTTACCTCTGTTTGTGCTGAAAGAAGAAAGATATGAAGAAAAATTTCAAGCAGCACTTGAGAGAAAAGAAAATTACTCTAAAGAACAGTTGGCATTTGCAATAAGAAAGACATCAGAAGCCCTAAAAAGCCCCATCTCAAGAGCTTTTTTCTGGTGGAATGAAACGTTCCTCTGTTATGTCTGGCTCAGATATGTTGGGGCTTTATGCCTGCCTGAATCATAGCTGGAAGAATTGGTTTGCGTGGAGAAATCACTCAGAAAAGATGTAACTTTGAGAAGTAAGGAAAGATGTGCTGCTGGCAAGGCTGGGGAAGGATGCCATCATTGTCGAGTCAGCCCTTTCTCTGCATAATCAACTACATCCCTCTCAGCTACCAGATCTGGATACCTCTCTCATTAACATGAAAGGAAGGAAAAGGATAACACAGGTAAGAAGGAACCCACCACTTCCTAGTTGGCATGTAGCTCTGGCCTAGCAATGGCAGAACACTACCTCATTGTCCAGTGTGGCTGAGGGTCCATGACAACACAGTGGAGAACTCTAGCATGGAAATTTAGAAAGCCACAGTGAGAACAGTAGGTAAAGAGGAGTGTCAGGTGAAATATGACTACACATTTTGCCTTGTTTCACGACAGCTAATATAAAGTAGGTTCATAGATGATATGTTGTACAGCAAAATGAAGGAAACCCACTAATAAAAGAGCTGTTGATAGTTTATTAGGCAAAGAAAAAGAGGAATAAACTTGAATTCTGCCAAAAACTAGATACTGACATCATACATATAATCAAAAGTAACTCCCAAAGATGCATTTATTAGATGTTACTTCACATGACTTCACAAGTGTACTGAAGAACATTGGTCACATTTTCTGTCAGTGACCTATGCCAAAGCTATTCATAGAAAGTTAAACAGGTCTTATGCTAATATCACTACTACCACATTGATTGAAGCATTTGTTCAGGAGATGACCGTGACAGAATATAATAATATAAAGGAAGATCTATATGCCCACAGGATTACTGGGCCACTAAAACAGGAAAGAACATGCTCTCTGTTTCATAGAAACAAGGGAAAAGAGGAGAGTAAGGGAGGACAGAACAGAAATGACTAACAGATTATGACTACCAGTGGAGACCAGGGACCCCAGAGGTGTGAACAGGATTCTCCTGTTGGAAGCAAAACTAAATCCCAAGTTAGGAAAAAAACAAAAACAAAAAACAAAAACAAAAACAAAAACCAAAAACAAAAAACAACAAAAAAAAAACCCTAAGTGTTATCTGCTTAATTATTGAGAAGAAAGAATTCAGTCAGTACATAACATCAAGAAGAAATGAGGAGTCCTAAATCTGAAAACAGAACAAAACCAAACCAAACAAAAAAACAACCCACAATATCATCCATTTCAGGAAAATTATGGCAAGAAATAAAGAACCTCAAAGATGACTATGAAACCCCGAATCTACAAGAGGACATGATAAATCTGTCCATGGGATGCATAAGTAAACAAAGCAGGATATATCTTCTCATTCCCCTGCTAACATTGGTTGTGTTATACTCCTGAGAAATTAGCAAGTACAGCTTTCCAAATTAAATGATTTCCCAAGGTAAATGTTTGACAACAGAGGCTCAAGAAACTCCTGGGTCTGTGATCAGTTCACCTAATTATTCATTTCCTTGTACAGTTACTGCAGAGGAAAAAAAAAACAAACACCTCACTTAGCATTCAGTTCAAATTTTGTTTCAAATATTATATCTGCTTAAAAAAAATTCAACTGTAGTAGGTGAGAAAAATGAACCTTTGGAAACAGAAGAGTAACAGAGATCAATATTTGGCATCTCCAATTCTATGGATTTTACATCTAGTAAACTGATTTTGTAATGGAACTGATAGGAACTTTTCCTATCTGGTCAGCACCCAAGTTTCAGTTCCTAGTACTCTTGAATAATAATAAGGTGATGAGCATTGAAGAGCACATAAAGGCAGCCAGAGTATCTTTCAATGGACTTCAGTTCCAATCCTTTACTCCTGAGAAGCATGTTCTTACATTTAAAACTACTGCTCTCCTAGTACATTTGGAAACTGAGGTGCATTTGTAGCTACTAAATTACTCTGGGACAGACTTACTCAGACATCTTGTCGAGAGTTTAATGGATGAATAAAAGAAGTTGAGCAAAGAGCTAGGAATGGAAAATACTGCTTCCTCTTCTACAGTTTTATACCTTACACTGGGGAATACAGTTTCATCTTATACTAGGATTAGGGATGAAATCATTGCTTCCTTATTTTTTTTCGTATCTTACTGCAAAGTGGACAGTTGTAATGATTTATCTGATTATCTCCCAAGCAGAAGTAAAGGGATGGAAGATTTAAAATGGTCTCACTTCATGAACAGAAGGAGTTCATGCAACTGAATGAACTTTTCCTCACTTCCATGCCATTAAGACATATTTAGATTTAGAGTCAAATCAAATGTGAATTCTTACACAATTTGATCACTAATAGAAAAAAAGGCAAACTAGCAAAATCCATCATGAGGATACTAATAACATAAAAAACACTCAGGAGACTAAGACAAGTCAGTCTGTAAATGTGAGGAAAGAAAATTAATTCATCTATGTAAAAATGAAGTGTACATCTCAGTCATCAACCATTCCAGACTCATTTAAACAGATAGCTGTGAAGTAAAAACAATCCTCCAAAAAAAAAGATGACCAATGAGTATATGTGAGTGTTAATGCGAGGCCAATAACTTTTTCATAAACCTCTAAAGTAATGAGGCTTAAAAACATGATCGATGATTCCCATTTTTATTGATTTGTTAAAGCTTTCCCTCTTACCCATCCCCCCCACACTCCCACACAGAAATTTTTGGAATTCCTTTTAGAGGTCTAAAAGAATAAAAATCATTACGCAGAGTATATTTATGGGACAGTAAAAACTCCAGTTTTAACCAAAGTTCAAAACAACAAGCAGAAGCAGAAGCCTTTTTTCTCTGTTTACCAAAGAAATTGAATGTACTGAAGCAAGACTGGAGCTGGATGTACAGACCCCCTCCTGATAGACTCCCTGAAGTGCTGGCACACTGCCCCACGTCACCTCCCCAGTGCTCCTGAGCCCTAAAGGAATACCCTCTGTCTGGAGGTTGTACAAAGCCTGTGGAATAAACACATCGTACTAATTCATCTCCAAATGGTCATTGATTAAGTGTCTACACAAAACACTGACTGATTTAAAAGTGATTGACAGTCACAGAAAGGAACTTTCCACTGCCTTGTTTTATTGGCTTTAAGAAATACTCCTGTAATAAATTTTGTGCACAGATGCCATTGGAAAGACAAATTGAAGGATAACTGTTGTGTGTTTTTTTCCCCAAAAGTCACCTTTGCCTACCAGTGGTACATCAAGCAACAAACAAAACAGCTGCTATGATGCAGCTGCACAAAGAGTGCCTACGTGTAAACAACTAAATGCTAAGAATAGTCTGAACTGTGTTTCTATACCTAAGTTTGCATTATTCTCAGGGAAATACAAAGAAAGTGTCCTCAATCTATTTGAATTTGCCCATTTAAGAGCCATTATAATGAGCACTCTAAGAAGATGATGACAAGGAAAAAAAAGACGCAGGGAAGACATTGAGAAGAACAAGATGAACAAGAACAACTAAGATAATCTTAAAGTCCTCTGGAATGTGTTTGTATCTGTTTTAACTCGAGAAATGTTACGACACATTTTGCCTCATTACGCGCAAGGTTGTATAGAAGTATAAGATATTTTGCAACCATGTTCAGGTCTGCAAGATGAGAATCTAAACCCCCACTCTGGTTTGCATGTCTTAATGCCAGTGTTTGCACACAGGGATGGAGAAATTTCCGGAGGATGCAGCCAGAGACTGCAATTAGCTTCATTACCACTTAGAGAGCAATCAGACACAAGGGGCACAGAGGCTCTTTTGTGTATTTAGCACAACCAGGCTCTGTGAAATATGATTTGGTGCAAGCTCTTTCAGCACTCACTGCTTAATTCCCCCTGCACAAAAGATTAATTCTTGAATTGGAGAACAGCCGGACTCCTGCTTTTGGGGTGTGTGTTGAGTGAGGAGCAAAGCGGCTGCTGAAGGTGACATTCCCTTGGAAACTGTATGAGTCTGCCCCTCTAACAGAGATAAAAACCCATGATTTGCTGCTTATTTTCTTCCCCAACACCATGAAATATTTGATCACATCAGTTTCCCAGAGACATCAGAAATCTTATTGGCCTCAGCTCTCAAAAGAGATGAAAACATATCCCATTTCTGTGCAGTATCCCATATGACCAAACAAAGTCAGCATGAGGTCAGACAGAGTAGCTACATCCCTCCATAACAAGGAATATGCTAAGAAGCATTATCATTGGGAAAGAGGATCACAAGCTCCAAGGCACGATTAAATAGGATAACAATTCCTTAAAGATTGTAGATTACATGAATATTCATCAGTGATTACACCCAATGTAAACTCATATTCACATAAATTATAATGAAAAGGAGCCTCACCAGTGACCGTCTCCATTTCCTGAGACAGGAAATCAACCATCCG
Source organism: Excalfactoria chinensis (assembly GCF_039878825.1). Lineage (NCBI taxonomy): Eukaryota > Metazoa > Chordata > Aves > Galliformes > Phasianidae > Excalfactoria > Excalfactoria chinensis. The sequence continues at coordinate 177,875,959 of NC_092825.1, forward strand.
TACAAACAGGAGACTCAAAGAGGAAAAGGAGAATAAAGAAAAGATAGGACAGAATGTAGGCAGACTGTATGAGACAAAAGTGGGATGTACGTGGCAGCCTCAGCAGATCTGAGCAGTGGTCACACTGAGTTTTCAAAACTGAACCAAACTCTGACAACATGACAAGGCCGTCACTCACCAAAATTACTTCTTCAGCAATAGTTGTCACAAGTATGGCTTAGAAAGTTCACTTTCATCTATGCTTTCCTTACTACTATGTCCAAAACAAAGAGCATATTCTTTCACCTATCTGCCTGTATATTCCCAGTCTTTCACAGTTCATTAAGCACTGCTGCAATGCAAAATCTTATTTGCAGTTCTTTAATTGCCATGCAATTGCCACTTAATTCATAATCCTGCTGAGCATCATTTTTATTTTATTTTCAAAATATTCCAGAACCCTAAAGCAGGAGAAAGAAAAGCAAGTGATTAACGACTCCCATGAGCTCATGTTATTTAAACATAATTTAAACTCAACATTGGAGTCATAAACCCCACATTTCTATTATTGGTTTAAGCAGTTGCTTGCTCTGTGACTCTGGCAAGTGAAAGCTATCATACTGCTTTCTTTATCTTTGAAACCTGTATTTCCTTTTCTCTTTTCCTTAATTCCCTAAGTTTTGAATGCACTCATCATTCAGGGTCAAGCTTTGCTGCAATTATTCATGCCCTACTTTGACTCCTTCTCTGCAGATATTCAAGACCCACTTGGACACTTTCCTGTTCAACCTGCTGTAGAAAACCTGCTTTATCAGGGGGTTGGTCTGGTTGGATGGATGACTAGTTGGGAGGATGATCCCCAGAGGTTTCTTCCAACCCCTACTATTCTGTGACCCTGTGACTCCCAAAGCAATCAACAGCTAGCCATAGAGATATCTGGTTTAGATAAAGAATCTGAAGGTATACTGCATGGGGACTTGGAGCTACAAGCCAATGTGTGCTTCTTGACCCACATTTAATGTGTACAAATGTGTGTTGGTGTAAACAGACTCTTAGCACAGGCTTCTAGGCAGGTCAAGAAAGCTGAGGCCAAATCAGTAAGCATTTATTAAATGGATTGTATAGACTGAAAAGAACATTCATCTTCCTGGTTACATTTTATATTTTGCTGTTCAGTGCCTGAATTTTATTCCTGTTATAGATTTTCACTGTAATACTCTTTTGATCTCATATAAACAGCTTTACATTTTCTGAAACATTTTATGAAATGGCATCAAAGTGCACAGACAGATTCAAGGGAAAAGGGCACAAGTGTTCTAACTCGTACATTTTTTCACCATAATGGTCATGAGAAGTGAATTCAGTCTGGAGTGCAAGCCCTAAATTGTCACTGCTGTGAATGCTATGGATTTTATATTGGCAAAATATTGCATAGATACAGCTGCACTCAAAGATAAAGAGAAATCATGTTGAAATTAAATTCTATACAGGAAATAAACTTGTAATGACATTATTCATTTACATTGAGTTCTATTGGCATATTCCTGCAATAAACATACTGTAGATAATGTTGATAGGTTTTGAATACATTGAGAGTGTTACATGTATAGTTTTGTGCTCAGAAATAAATCCAGTTCATGTAATTACATCAAAAGCCCTTTTATTGCATCAAAGCATTTTTTTTTTCGTGACTCTGTATCACTTCTCAGAGATAAATAAAACTGCAAAGTGATGCCAGACTATCATTATTACTGCCTCATCGTTTCACTAATTTGATTTCATTAAGTGGTGCCTCCATTTCTTCTTACCAGATAACTGGGAGGAGGAATAGCATTTCTTTGTCCCTCTCCTGAGTGCAGGAGGGCATCTCTTCAGAATATTTGCTCTAGTTCCTTATAATTTCCCCTAACAATTGCAATTTATCACAGAGGCATATGTTTGCAGGCACCATCGGGAGTATGTGCTCTCTCTTCCTGAATTCAGATGCAAAAGGAGCTGCAAGCAGATCCATAGACTTTGTGAAAGATAGAGCTGGGAGGGTGAAAGCCTTCTGTATGGCATGAAAGACACAAGTGAAAACAAGATCTTACTGAATTCTGTGGGACTTCTATAGGGAAACCTTGGACATGTCCACAATAAAGTCACTCCAGAAGATCTAGGCAGATTTATTGTGAGGAAGAGGACAAGGTCCCAGTAGCTACCCCACCTGCTAGGTACTCAGTTTGCTCTCTTACCACCCTACTCACAAAAGATGAGAATAAATTCAAAGGCACGACAGCGACTCAAGCTTCACTTTCATTTACCAAAATTTCATTACGAAACCCACAGTAATTCAGTAATTTTCATGAGCTCCCAAGGATCTAACTGCAGGCAAAACTGTATTCAGAACATCTCTTCTAATGATTTTCTTACTCCCTATTTTCTGTACTTCTGTGTAAGCAGCATACTTATTTCTGTGTGAATAACAGTAACAATCAGGAATAGTTTGCAATGTCAGTAAGTGCATACAAAATGAAGATGGACTTTTCATCTCTATCATTTCCTACACATTAAATATAAAATTAGGATGTCTAAGAAGCTGAACTCATTGCTTTAATAGCCTTATGAATATTTGTCTCATTATGAGTGTTATTTAGACCAAAAAGCACTAATTCAAATACTTTCAGAACAAGGTATTGCAGTTCCAATAGCTCCCATTACTACAGAGAAGTAATTAAGGCAAAAAGAATATGAAAGAGGTAACTGTATGATGACTTTCAAACTGAGTATGCTTTAGACGAAAGAGATCTTTCCCAAACCAAAAATTCTGCAGCAACTTCCAGTAACCAGATATTAAATCCACATGTTTCAAAGCTGCCCTTACAAAGCTTCTGAGTTGTATTCAGTCACAAACAGTCTAATGGCACTACCTAAGGAAAGTGGCAAAACACCACCAGTCTTCTCTGACACCTAAAGAACAAAGACCTATGTGTATAAACATACTGGTACTTTGACTCTTCTTTAGTTAAAGATCACCAAATTCTGCAAAGATGCTATACTTTCTACTTGCATCCTGTTCAAGAAAACACCAGGTATAAGCTATCTATTATTTTCAAGGTGCTGTGATCTCAAAAATCAATGATGAACACAGTACATAAATAATCAACCAGTCACAAAAGCTATGACCACAGAAGTAGAAAAGACAAGAACGTACACTATCATGCCCCTCTCCTCCCCACTGCAAGACTGCAGCTACGAATGGCTTGGAACAAAGTGATGACCTGTAAACAGTAGCAGATGAGGATGCATGGAGAAGAGACTAATTGGAGTACAAATACTTACATTATGAAGACATCACAATGAGACTGCACAAGAGGAACATCAGTTTCCTGATCAAGAGATATAATGGGAGACAATAAGCAGGAATATGTCAATAGAGGGCAGAATTTGAGGATCACTGCAAGAGAGAATGTAAAGTGACTTTTTTTTCACTCTCAGTATTTACAAGAACTCACAAAACAAACAAACAAACAAACAAACAAAACATAAAAATGCCACACTTTGACATCACCAAGACAGTAGATAGCAAAGTATGAGTGAAATATGAAGGCATCAGAATTCCAGATCATCTAAGTAACTTGAATTTCAGACAACACATGGCAGACTGCCTAAGCTACACTGTAAATAACATAGTTGTATCAGATGGAAACAGAACCAAGTAGAATTGCTCTCTCTTGCTGTAAGTTCTCTTGCAAATGTTCTGCTAAAATGGGAATGATAAAAAAAAGAGTGAGATTGATGATTGATAGATGTTTACATGTGGGTGATGCTAATAGAACAGAATCAGGTGGCAAGAGATATACACCTGTCACACAGTATGCAGAATTGCATGAAAGAGTAGTGTTACACCACTCTCAGTTTAAACACTAAGGGTTAAAATCAGTCTTCAACAATAGCTTAGTCATGATAAGTTTCTTAGGAGCATTCGACAGTATGGATTGACACATGATAAAAAATGCCATTAGCACTCACTCAGAAACTCTGCTCGCAAAGAATGATAAAGCCTGATATGATCAAGGCACCTTTCAGTAAAACACTCAAAAAGCCAAATCCGTGGTGTCCCTGAACTTCTGAAGTGTATTTAACAAAAGCTCTCCTCACTCTCTGTAGAATGAAAGACTGAGGATGATTATATTTTATTAAATGTGGCACTATCAGCAGTTGTAAACTGTATTTATAAAATGGAAAATACAGCCCATCAAATGTGTAAGAGAAAAATACATGCTGAAGTTGAGGTCTGCCTGCGTCGAAGACTGGTAGGGCAAAAGATGATGATAGCTTGGGGAGTAACTCAGAACCTATGAAGATGACCTTTGGTGTGAAGACAAGTATACCCTGTTAGATAAACTAGTAAAAGGCTGTCGCTGGTGCTTTTGACCATGCAGCCTGATTTTAACCATTTAAATATTAAACTAAGCCTGGCCTGACACTTTATTCTTCATGAAAATAGCAAGCCTAAAACAAGGCAAAGCAGAAGATGATGAAAGTTTATGATAAGGTTTTCATTATGTCTTTTAATTTCACTTAATCACTAACAATTTTATCGCTTTTCCTTAAGCACAAGTGAAAAATCAAATTTAGCTCCAGATTACTAGGTAGCCGGCACCAGTGATTTCACTGAGCATGAGTCATAGTGTGTCTTGAGCAGTTATTATTCTTGTATTAGAAAAAAGAACCAGCAGTCTTAATTCTTTGTTGCCTTGCATCAGGTGTAATTACTTATACTTGGTTAGAGCGAGGGCCAAGTGGCTTTGAATCCAACAGCAAGGGTCAGCATCCATTCACTACTGGGTAAACATCTGTGTAAGGTTCAGTGCAACAGAAAATTACGTCCAGTGATTTTATAGCTGCCAAAGATAATGATTGGACTCTTGACAGAAAAAGCAGATATTTCACCTTGCAGCACACTGCACCAATGCCTTATTTCCCACAGCCCCACTCTGTTACCTCAGCAGCTCAGCACTCCTGCTGTTCGTGCTTCCCTGCTTTGGTGACACTCAATAAATTAATGATGGCAGCTCCATGCTGCGTCTCTCTACACAAATTTGGTAGGGATTGGAACGCCAGAGATTTTGGAAATTACCCATGGACTCTTCCATTTGTGAGGCAGAAAGCCAGAAGGCCCTGAAGCAGAGAGACCACAGAGGAAGTCTGTCCCCCCTGTCTTTCACCTCTCATCACTTCACACACAAACATCCAGGGCATGACCTTACTCATGAACTCCCAACTTTGTATTATTACCACTTAATCACAGTCTCTGCCATCTCATAGCAAGAAAGTCTGAAATGTGCTTCCCAAATGCAGTTGCTCTTACTGGTTCACTGCCTTTGAGATGAGTGATATCTCTCTCTGGGTCAGTGTTGACAACATGTTCCATGAGCTGGGCTTTAGTTTAATGTTATCACCCACCAACAGCCTCTTGGTGGCCTGATATAATTTGGTATCAAGAGAATATACAGAGAATCAGAAAAAGGACCGAGAAGTTGTGCAGGCAATGTCCAGAGTGCAATGCTGAAAGGAGGCAGCTCCTACAAGAACCTGTGCAGCCAGGACACTACTAATGGAGACTTGGAGAGGGAAAAAGGGGAAATATGAAGTCTGCAGAAAAATTGCATGAGCATCTTCATCCTTTTCATGAACAGGGTAAGAAACTGAGGAACAGGTATAAACAAATTGCCAGATAGCTGGGCTCATCTCAACACAGTGCCAGAGGTCAGAGGTAATACATTCATGAAAGTCCATTTTAAAAATCCATCTCGGTATGCAAGTCCTGTTTGAACTGCATCTTCTCATTAAATAACAGGGAAGATGGACAAAAAGGACTGAGTAAATGTTCACTTCTAACAGTGACACACAATGGGGATCTGGCTTAAACTGATTCCTTTTCACAGCTCCTGCTAGTGTAAAGCTAGAAGTGGTATGCACTGCACTGCACATCACAGTTCCCAATACACTAAGCAATATTACACGATAAAGATTGCATTCCACCATCTATAATGTCATCTCCAGGCTGCCAAGCAACACATACCTGGAAGTAAATTCATATTCCTTCAACCTGTCTCTGTCCTTGTATATGAAAGCCATTAATTTCAGCCATTCACCTTCCCTCATTTTACAAAATGCATTACATTCCCAGCCAAAGGGGAATCTGATTAGAGACAGGGAGAAAAAGAAAGAGCACAAAAGACCATAAGAGGAGGAAAGAGAAAAATATATATATTTACAAACAAAAAAGTCCTATGAACTGCAGCAGTCAGGTTATTCTTTTAACTCAATACGTAAAACCTTGGGATACTCCCTATTAGCAACACATGATTGTAATACCATAAAACTCAAAACCTTCTTTGCATTTTATCCAATCAAAAGGAACTGCTTAGCTTTTTAAAATTAAAAACAAAACAAAACAAAACTAATACAGGAACTCAGTTTTCCTGTTTGAGAGCCATGGGCACACAAGCTGGACTCCTTTGTTGGCAGAAGAGAGACTTCTCAGCAAATAAATTCCACCTCCAGAGTCAGTGAGGATGACATCACTTGGAGTTCTGTTAGATTGTTGAATCTGTGATATCTGGGAATAGCAGTGTCAAAAATGAAATTCCTGCAACCCCGCTTCCTGGAACTTAAAATACTAAAGATTTGAACTAACACATAATTGCAGTGGGAAGACAGTAGCTTTCCCTTGCTTTTTTCCCTGCTTTCTTGGACATACAGCGAAAAATAAAATCAAAGCAGAAGAGCTGTCCCCAGGTTTTGGATGCAATTATTCAAGCTAGTGGAGGCAAACCACTGATACGGTTTAACCCTGCAGCACCAGCCTCAGTGTAGGTGGTAGCAAGGAGAACTTGTGGCACATACACAGTTTTTTCAAGGGTGGGACCACTGTGATTCCTAACTTGACAACAGGAAGGAGAAGAAATATACTCTTTGAGTCCATCTCTCTGCAAGGCATGCTATGGACCCAACAGCAAAATATGACTTTCACAATACATAACACTATTTTTTCTATTAATATATATATATATTTTACACAGGACAAAAACAAATGGGCAACATCATCCATAAGTCAGATATAACTTCGCTTACTTTGTTTTATTTCATTTAATGGATTCAGAGTCCACGGAAGGGAAACAAGCAGCCTATTTTTTCGAAGGAGATGATATTTGATTATATGACTATTTCTACTGTATGTTAGTGTTTCAGATGTGATGACAAAAGTGCAGACCTGGAATACAGCCTTCTTTCCTTAACTCTTATACCTAGTACACTAAAATCACTTAGAAAAATCATACTCTATTTCAAGGATGTTTTGCTCTGCAAATAAAACCTTCACAAACTCAAAAGTTCTGATTTACAAGATGGATGCCATCTCACCCAACCCTGCTTCACAGAATTTATTTTGATCACAGAGTTTATTTTCCACTGACTCCAAGACTGTGGCAGCTTACAGCCTGCAAATACAAACTGAAAGTCATTTCCCTTAAATATCTGGATGGAAACTATAGACATTTAGGAACTGTTTCAAAAACAGCCCAGCTGCTTGTACAGTCAGAAGCAGAACATTCTGGTGGTGGTGTGAGTTGGACCATCCCTCCATACTCACCAACCTCAAAGGCAGAGCTGTAGAGCAGTCAAGCCTGCAGGTAGATTGTGTGCCACCTTCACTTTTCCTCCAGTAACTCACTGCTGCTTCTTTTATTACCTCTGTGTTTCCTCAGTAGATCAATGAACCTATCTCCAAGGTCATGACAGGTCCCATGTTAAAGTAGCTGTAACTCCACAGAAGAAATTATACTGAAGGCTTAGCACACACAAAACTCCTATGCCTCACAAACTTCAGCCTTACGAAATTCATCAAGTCTAAGTGCAATGTGCTGCACACAGCTTGGGGCAAACCCAAATATAAGTAGAGATGGAGGGATAAATGGATGGAGAGAAGCCACACAGAGAAGTCCTTCAGGATGTTGCTGAATGAAAAATGGAAAATAAGCCAGAAATGTGAAAGCTTCCAGGCCGTAAAGCCAACCATATGCTGGATAAGGGAGGTGATTCTCCCCATCTGCTCTGCCATCATGACCATCCACCTTCAGGGCTGCTTTCAGCTCTGGGGTCCCCAGCACAAGTAGGGACTGGAGCTGCTGGAGTGGGTCCAGAGGAGTCCATGATGATGATCAGAGAGCCGTGGAGGGAGGGACTCTTTATCAGGAGTGTGGTGATAGGTCAAGGGGTGATGGATTTAAACAAAAATAGGGTAGATTTGAATGAGTTATAAGGAAGAAATTCTTTACTCAGAGAGTGGGGAGGCACTGGCACAGACTGCCCAGAGAAGCTGTGGATATACTATCTTTAGAGGAATAGGCCAAGTTGGATGGGGCTTTGGGCAACCTGATCTATTAGGTTGCAACGCTGACTGTGGAAGTGGGAATGGAACTAGGAGCTCTTTAATATCCCTTCTAACTCAAATCTTTCTATGATTTTATGATACGTAGATTCCACTAAAGATGATAACTACCAGGTAACCCAAGTATATTCCATCTTTTTCTATGTGTCTACAAGCTGAAAAGTTTGTTCCATAAGTCTTCCTCTGTTATTAACATTCATATGCACCTGTTCTTCAGCTCATAGTTTAGTAAATGACTAATATTCTAGTTACAAACTAAGTCAAAGTTCCCAGAGTTTATTGTTTGTATTCACATGTATCCTAATATATGCAAGTTTGAGGAACAATCCAAAAATCTTATAATGGCTATATTAATGGCAAGCAGTTAAGAGCTGCATTACTTAATATACATAAAGTGTTGATTCTCAATTAAAGCCAGTGTGACTTAACCTGAAAGACTGAGTAAATTAAAGTATGCTTGTTTTTTCTATCTAAATAGATGAGAATAAAAAATCACTAGAGCATAGCAGTAATTCAGCAATATTTGTAAAAGAAAGCAACATTAAGAACAACAATAATAGTTATAGTAGAATAGGTACCAAGTCTCTTTAGAGTGTGTCCAAATCTCATACCCAGCCACAGCACAAATGAGGAAAAATGGCTGACTCTTAATCAGGAATTCAATTGCCAGTTGTTCCATTTTACTATTTTATTTAGGAGAACAAGGTACCTGAAAAAAGCAATAGTTATCTTTTAAGAAGTTAATTTGCAGAAAACTACCATCTCCTGTTCATTTTTGAAGGATATATCATGTAAAATCACTTGCAAAATGAAAAGATGCAAAGATAACAATTTCTCACCAAAGTCACGGAGAATTATTTGTACAAAATGAACCTGGACTTTTTCATCAGCTTGTCCTAATAAGCAAAGTACATTCCATATTTCATCCATAGTAGCAGCAAAACATTACAGACAGAAGAAAAAATTAGACATCCTGTAACTCCTCTTCCCTAGAGATATCATTTTACAAGATTCTTACTCAGCTACTATTTATAAGTTCCCTTTTTTGCCACACGGTACATAATGCAGACTGATGCTCCATCTTTCCACAAAAACATACATACATAAATAAGAAGTAAATATCAGCTGCCAGCGCCAAGTGCCTGAATCCAGCTTAAATGCCCCAACTGTGGGAGTTAAGAAACTCCCCTCACTGACAAGCAAAGAGTGTGAATCTTCTGGTTATTATCTTTGTTTATAAAAGGAAAGGTAACTAATTTAACCTACCTTTAGAGAATTAATTGAAAACTGCAAGTTAAAAAACATGTTATTATCTAGTTTCTGCTCAAGTGTAATCCATCATTTACAGTTGAGTCTCTCCTTCTGAATAGATCTTACAGCAAACACAATCTTAACCTAGGCTTCTTGATTTACTTGAAGATGGACGGAAGAATTCAAGAAACCCATTCTGAATCATGCACAGAAAGCATTTTGTCAAGTTTTCAAATAAAACCGGAAATTCAGTCTACATTTCTATACTTCCATACATAAAATATGATTAGGGTAACGTGATGAAATTACTATTTTTATTTAATCTGTCTGCTCTTAGCTCAACTTAGACTGAGTTGATGGGTAGGAAATGCTGCTACTGGTACTACTGCTGAATGTGCCCAGCCCAGGACAGTGAGTTTCCTTTTGTCATCAAGAGACTGTAAAGTTCTAACTCAACAAATCTCTTTCAACAGAACTGCAAAGACAACTGAAAATTCAAAGTTTCAGATTTCAAGTTGAATTTGCACCACTGAATAACAATTATAAACCAGAGAGAAATAAAAGAGAAAAGGAATTTGCTTCTGGAGGTGATTTTGCTGTTCTGAGCTCTGCTTCAGACTGAATAGTAAGATTTTTAAAAAGCTTGGGGCAAGGCAGGCAAAATTTTAATGGATTTTTTTAAGAATCTGTGTTTAAATTTTAATGAAAAATAACAGCAGAGAGCAGGAGCAGAGAGTGACAGTGGAGAATCAGCAGAGATGAGGTGCCATGGACTGACTGCAGGCCCTATTCTCCATTTCCCTGTTGTGCTCAGGGGGAAATGATAGGAAAGGGTGGGTGGGGAGTAGGTAGTTTTCTCTTTTAGTTGCTCTAGTCTGTTAGTTATAGGCAATATATTACATTAATCATCCTACGAGTCTGTTTTGTCAATGACAGTAATCAGTGAGCAATCTCCCTGACCTCAGCTAACCCTCAAGCAGTTTTTCCCATCAATTTATTCTGTATTTTCTCCCCCTCCTTCCTTGAGAAAGGGAAGTAAGGGAACAGTGTGGCAGTGTTCAGGTGCCCATGAGGGTGAGGAAATGAACAGTCTCTTCTTCTCTCCATGGTACTTCTCAGAGGAAAAAGCATTCTTTCCCTTTCTTTGCACTCTCTTATTAAGAAAGTCAGAGCTCGAAAGGGGGTTGAAAGAAAACCAAACCTAATTGCATATCTCTTAAAACATCTGAGTCATAGCAGCAATTAGTTTAACGGAGTTGCCTTTCAGCCTAGCCTACAGACACCAATTTAAACAATAGACTTTAAAATGTTGCTTACCTTACAAATGTAATTACTTATTCTAAAGAAGATTCAATCTGGCATAACTACTAGGCACATAAGCAAAATCATGTATGAATCTTGCTACTAATATTCATCATTTCTGTTTCCGTTATGTGCTATTGATGGTTATTACCACCTATTTTCTTATCTAGATAAAACATATTGCGTGTATTACAATGCAAAACTTTAAGAGTAGGTTTCACAACACAATATGATTTGAAAATTGGAGCAAACCACTGAGAAATTTTGTTTCTAAAAAGGAAGAAACTGTGGTCTTCAAAAGATAGTTATTCCATCAAAAGATACTAATGACTCTGGAATAGGCATTCTCCTTTTGCTGAGAGGAGATGCACTTTCTATGTGCCTCTGTCTCTGACTCAGTTCTCTGAGACTCACCCTCATTAATAAATGTGGTACCGACTGCCTCAGGTCTTTGGTGCAACATCAGAGCAGTCCCACAACCTTCACATTATGTCTCTATGACATCTCCAGGACACCCATTGTTTTCAGTGGGAACTTACCATAGGAAACATTTCAGTTGACAATGTGCTAAGTGGGACAGATGTGTCTCCTCACTCTCACCTTCCTGTGTTTCTTCATCAGGTTTCAAGGAGTAAAAAGCAGTGAGAAATGGACTTTCACCATTAAAGCGAGAAGCTGTGATTCAAAAGATATCAAAGCAGTTGCTTTCTTGAGTTAGAAGTTATCACTCTTACTGAGTCAGCATTACTTACAAATCCCCAGTGCTTCTCTTTTCTGGATTAGGAACATGGAGTTACACAATGCCTGCATAAGAAGTAGTCATGATGGTGTGAAGAACCATTGTGAATAAACCTTGAAATTACAGGCATTTGAAACAGAAAGAACCCAAAGAAATCCCCTCTGCTGAGAAGATGCAGTCAGTTTTGAATAAAGCATGTGGCTGCCTTCAGTTCTTTTCTGTTTGTATTAAGGTCACATATGTTTAAATTAATTATACAAAGCAGTTCATGTCTATGAATGGTGATGTCATAAGTTGCAATCCAAATAATGAAAAATATCAAGCATGTTACAGTAATATTCATGGCTTAAATCAGCAATTTGTTCTATCAAATATGATAGGCAAAACAGTAAGAATAAGAAGTAATGAATAATACAGGGACTTCTGGCAATTTTCTAACCAGGATAAGAGAGAAGATGAAAGCTGTGAGCAACAGGGCAAGTTTCATTTATATTTGTGTCTTCTTTGTCCTATGCTACTGAATGAGCTGAAAAGATCTTAGTGTAGCTAACAGCCTCGGGCTTTGGCCTACAGAAAAGCCACCCAGTGGTACTGGAATTCTTTGCAAAGCTGTGGGTTGTTTTTCCACAGAGTTTACAGTTGTCTTCTACAAAGACTTTTGGAAGGGAATCTTCCTAAAGCTGGAAAAAAGTCTTGAAAGCTCTAAAACATTGGTGGTGTTTTTATGTGCTGTGAAGTAAACACAAAAAGAATAAAGATGTGAAGATGTTGCCCAAGTAGCCACTAAAAGTTTTAATTCTACATGGAAATATTGCTAATGTTTCTAGAGCATCTTTTTCCTTACCTGTAGAAAAAATACATTTTGAAACCTCTGTGAGGAGCTTATTTTAAATTCATGAGCACTTCATAAAACCATAATGACTCAAGATTCAGACTTCAGAAACAACTGGTATTTCTTTTCCATTGAGTAAAATCTAACTTCTCACTGCTAGAAGTTCCCAACCATGTTGCTACTGGAGCTTATCTACTAAATAGGTTAGCAGAGCGATTTAATTTCTTTCCACAGACAATTACTATCAACATTTTTTAGACAGAATCTGTATAGTTCATTTTTGACATTTTAATGCTTTGACTCCTTCCAAGTTTTCATCTTCTTCCAGACAAATAATGAACATTTTCTAATACCATCATGTCTTGCAGTATGATAATGCATTTTCATATCCCATCTCAACCATCCACATGCATTTATCTTCCAAATAAAACTCTCCAACTGAAAAGACTCACAGCTGTTCCCACTATTCACCACTTGGGCTTTATTTTTACATGACATATTTTTTTCTGCTTAGCTATCGTGTGAAAGGTGTTTTCACTGATAAAAAGTGATATAAGGTGTCTTGGGATTAGACCAAAACAGAAAAAAAAGAAAAGAAGTAATTGCCAGGCTATGTTAGGATACAGACCTTGCTGGCAGAACAAGGTCCAAGGAAGATAATGTAAGACGCACAAACAGATTTCAAATTTATTTGAAGACTGTAAGGATGCTAAAAGGGTCCTGAAGGAACTGGCTGATGTAGTTGCCAAGTCACTCTCCATCATTTTCTAAAAGTCATGGATGTCAGGTTAAGGTGACTGGAGAAAGGGAAACATCATTCCCATTTTTAAGAAAGGGAAAAAAGAGACATGGAAAGAGTGTTTTGGAAATCGATAATCTTTAAGGTTCCTTCCAACCTAAGCCATTCCGATTCTATGATCCATACCATCCTACCTCTCTTTTTTGGAAAGGCATTTTCTGGATGTAGGAAGAGTAGTCCAAGTAATTCTAACATTTCCATCATTTTCATGAGAAAGAAGCAAATGATTTGACCCATATAAAAAGTTACTGTGACTCTCAGATCAATGTTTGCATGAGTGAGCTCAATCAATGCTACACGCAGGAATTTTAAAAACTTTTGAATACTTTCAGTTTTCTGTTTTTACCATGAACATTTACATCCATTTTTTAAATAAACATTTTCAGGAAGGCTTTCTTGCCTCTACTGCTCTACAGGGAGCAGTATCATGAAATAAAGTAGTTTTCGGCCTCTTTTTGTCCTTCCTCTTTCTTAGTTGTTTGTGTGTGTGTGTGTGTGTGTGTGTGTGTTTTAATGTCATCTGCACATATTGATTATTTATTCGCCAAGTTCTAAGATGTGGTGTGATATTCAAAACAGTGGATAAACTGCGGGGGCAGTACTGTACAGTACTGGAGAGAGTAAATTGGAAACAAACAAACAAACAAACAAAAAAACAATGGTAATGAAGAAGGATCAAAAGGAATAAATGTTTTTTCAAAGTTACAAAGCCAGTGAACAAGTATGAGCAAAATCACCAGGGATGCCATGACCATGGGCTTCTAGTGACGAGCTCTATGCAATCACCAAAAGACTCTGACAAGTATCCTTTCCCTTTCCTGTTTCAGATGCGTGCCTGACAGGGAAAACAGCCCAAGTCTTAGGGAAATCAGGAAACCTGATTACTCAGGAACTGAAGCTCTACTACTGAGCCAGAGTCTCTTTCACCACAATTCTCCTATGTAGTGTGAGAAGCACAGTAGCTTGAAGTCTCATCAAGAAAAAGTTATGTGTTGAGAGAAAGTTTATCATGTAAATCTCCATGTATTCCTTATATTTAAATTTTCAGAGTTACTCTCAGTACAAAATTAGGGATGTTTGTGTGTGGTAAAGTCATAGGCAAAGTACCTTCAGGCCATATCTATCTCACAACATAACTCCAAGTGAAAGTCTCTAAGAAAACAAAAATTACACAAAGGCCTGAACAAAACCTGTCAGCGACAGCAATGAAACATAAAGTGATTTCCACACAACATCACTCAGATGGTAACTGGTATTATGATAGTCACAGAAAGAACAGTTTTTTCCTAAGGCAAATTCCAGTGCTTTTCCACCTAGAAACACATATTTCTTGAGTTATATTTATTTTACTGCACTTGCAATTAGTTCTTCAGAGGCATCAAGTCAATGTTCAATACAATATCAGCTTAGCTGTACTCTGAAGTCATAGAATTATAGGATCATTTGAGTTGGAAGGGACCCTTAAAGGTCATTTAGCCCACCTTTCCTGCAATGAACAAGAACATCTACAGTTAGATCTGGTTGCTTAGAGCCTGTTCCAGCCTGACCTTGAATGTCTCCAAGGACAGGGCATCCATGTACGCCTGCATTTAGGTTGCATTCATGTTCTAGTGTATTACTACTGATATAATACTTTTCTTACATGGTGGGGACTGCATTTTCAAACAGTTGTGCTTATGGCACCTAAGTAGATCTCAGAAGCCCTTAGCCAGAATCTTAAACAGAAGGAAGAGAAAGATAAACTGAAGCCAAATATACTAGAGGTTAGAAATTCCCTCCGAGAAATGGAGGCTGGAGGTATTTTTCTTGTTCTGTCCAAACCTTAATTTCCAAAGACTATTGTTGAGGGATTAAATTTCAGCACTGCTCTTAATATGTATATATTCCCTAATTACTGCATTAAAAGAAGACACAAAACTGTCATAAATCATCTTATTCATTGGCTTGTGTCTGGCAGAGAAGAGTACCAGCTGCTTCAGAAGAGGAGCAAGAAACCTGAACAAAAGCTGAATATCTCATGTAGATTGTACGTTGGACCATGGAGTCCATATTTTGAATTCATATGTCACTTCTTTAAGTCTTTCTCAGATCTCAACTATTTTGTTCCAGTTCAAGTGATGCACTATTTATTTCAATAACATCTTCTTTCACCAGTTTTAGGAGTGCTGCCTTTCAGCACCACTGAATGTCCCTTTGGTGGAAAGTGTAGGAAAACTTAAAGACAGGAAGAAAATACAAGTTCTTCCTATGTTCTTCCTATTGTTAGCATTGTAGTCTCTTACTTCACCATTTACTAAACAGTAAACCCTGAAACTTTAAAAACTCTAATCCTGGAAGCCTTTCCTCACTAGTGACCTTCATATGTATATAAAAGAAACCCGATGAATTTTCAGATAAGTACAGTAGGTTTGTTCTTGCTCTAGGCTGATAACATTTCAGATCTAACAAGTAATTACAAAAGAAGGGGGAAATCTCCTGCTTATTTATTTTTAATTTAAACAGGAATTGGTATTTCCTGGTAAAGAAAGGGAGGAGAACAAAGTGATTTTCTCCATGAAAGGAGGAATTAAACAAAACATAATCTTCCCTGATGGACAGGAAGAAGTGATCAGCAAATGAGCTTAGTTATTTGAAGGGGGAAACTGCTGAACACAGGAAACTTAAATGAAAAACAGTTTTCCAGCTGGTGAGGCATGTTATTACTAGAGACTTATGTAGGAATGGAAGTGATATGTTCTACTAGTATGGTGAGGGAAAGGCAACACAGCTCACTGAAACCATGAGGAGGAGAAAAACAGTGGTCCCAGGGTCATGATGGAGAAGAAGGGTGGGGTAAAGCTGCAGTGAGATCACCACCAGAGTGGTAGAAAACCACACTACAATGGGTGCAGGTTCACAATTAGACCCTGTAATTACCTTGCCTTCTTGCTGCCATTTTCTTCAATACAAAATGCATAGATATAGCATGGACAGAGTATTACTTTGATATAGCATTGCCTTAAACTCACTATATAGAGGTAAAATCTCAGAGGTGTAGCAGTCAACTTCTGAGAGCCACTGGAAGGAAAAATAAAAATAAAACCTTGGAGGAAGATCTAGAAGATTTGAGGCAGTAAAGGTAGCAGTTTTTCGAGCTGCATCCCAAGGTATTCACAGAAAGACATACACTGCAATAGAAACAGGCAGTATTTCAATGAAATATATATATATATATCACTGGAGGAATCAGAGACAGAGTTGAAAACTATTGCTCCATAGATAAGTTTGATGCAAAGCCAGGAACTAGCATCAAATGTCAGTTGTGGAGAGATTGTGCATGTGCGAAGAAGAGACAGTCATGGCAGATGCAATTTTGGCAAAATAAAATGAGTAAGATGAGAATAAACGAGGGAAACCCAGAAGTGACTCACTGCTGTTTGCAGTTGGCAATGAGAGGCAAGAAGTACTGCCTCTTGGGTCCTGAGGAGGGGTTGAGGGGGTGCTCTATGCAGTCAACTGTAAGATCAGTGCCAAGGCTCTTTGTGCTTTGAGGGTTAAGCTGTCTGCGTAAATAATCATTTGGAAAAAAATATTACAGTTATTTTCTCTTTTCCTCCCTATGCAGAATTGACTATAGGTTGCACACTGCCTTAATCTGTATAACGCTGAGGGCATTGATTCTGCAGCCCTTCACACACCAGGCTGCAGTCAGTTTTTCTCTTTGATGCATTCCACCTACACACACTGGTTGATACAGCATTACCTTTGCTTCCATGGAGCAGACACACAGAAGATATTGCTCATCTGGGGATGCCCCCACCCTTTTTCTTCTGACTGACTATTGGGAAAAACACTTTACTTTTTCTGCTTTCTTTCTTTCTTTCTTTCTTTCTTTCTTTCTTTCTTTCTTTCTTTCTTTCTTTCTTTCTTTCTTTCTTTCTTTCTTTCTTTCTTTCTTTCTTTCTTTCTTTCTTTCTTTCTTTCTTTCTTTCTTTCTTTCTTTCTTTCTTTCTTTCTTTCTTTCTTTCTTTCTTTCTTTCTTTCTTTCTTTCTTTCTTTCTTTCTCTCTTTCTTTCTCTCTCTCTTTCTTTCTTTCTTTCTTTCTTTCTTTCTTTCTTTCTTTCTTTCTTTCTTTCTTTCTTTCTTTCTTTCTTTCTTTCTTTCTTTCTTTCTTTCTTTCTTTCTTTCTTTTTATATTAGTACTGATGTTTGCCACCAGCTACAGAGCACACTAAAAACATTTATGTATCTTTGTTTCATCATGCTTTGTGCAACAATATCCTGACTGGGGGCAATGCATGCATTCATGATTTATCAGCCTGTCAAGAAATCTTTAAACATTATTTCTGTATTAAGTGTATGAATTCCCATAAAAACAGAAGACAACAAACATTCTTCCTTAGCTTAATGCCACTAAAACAATTACATAGCAACAAGGTGTAGCTTACACTTAACTAACTTAACTCTGAACTCTTTTTTGGGGTTGAGAGCTGTTGCATTGTCAGTATGAAACAGAGTGACAGAAATACACACTTAAATATCCAAACTTTTGTAAAATTTGGTCTGTTTAGATGATATGTCAGCATTCAAATCTAGTTTGGGGTAATCTCAGAGTCAAATAAAATGATTGTTAGATGGCTAATGTTAATTATGAGGGATGTTCCAAATGTAATGCCTCCTATTTTATTATGTTGGCCCACAACATTATATTGGTGGTACACCAGTCGATGTTGACCCTTCCCATCAATATTACACATTTATTTTGTTGCTGTGAGATAGATGGTAGTAGGGGGGCAGTCTCACAAAATGACATGTGACATGGAAGTATGACATGATATATCAGGCTGAAGGTCAATCACAATCTCAGGTGACAAGACTGTGGTGTCTCTACTATGAGCTAAAGTCAAATCATCAGTCCACGGAGTGATGACATGTGAATTACAAACTGAAGAAAAAGTTCAAGTTGTAACCCTCAGCAGTTGAAGTGATGTGCAATATTTTTGGGGGTAGGAAATGAGTGATTCATCTGGACTCACTGGAACTCTGACAAACTATCAACTCTGACCACTAGATCATGGCACTGACTAAGCTGAAAGAGCTTTCAAGGTTAGGCCAGAGAAGAAGACAATCTCCCTCTTGCAACACGATAACACCAGGTCCTATAACAGTTTGAAGACCATAGAGTACATTGCCAGTCTTGTCTGAACTGTACTACCACACCAAACATATAGTGTGGATTTAATACCTTTTGACTTCCATCTACTCAGGCTTCCAGAACTTCACAAGCTCAGAATGCAGCTTCTTGTTCATTGCTGGTGAAAATGCATAGCTGGTGGTGTCACTCACTCCTCCACCCTCAACCACCCCCCCACTCCTTAAGCTGCAATAATGTATCTATTACATCTATCAGCCTTTTCTGGTGAAACAATGGAAGCACTTCAAGTCTTCTGGGTTCACTTTTGTAGGCCCATGTTCATTTTTCCTTCTGGCACTTCTAGCTGTGCTTACTCCCAAGTACTTGAATCCCTTTTTAGATTTATGATATTGTTCATCTGCACACTTGTGGGTCTAATTTAGGCTAAGCTCTAGTTCTATACATTCAGAGAGACCAATCCTGTAGGAAGGTGAGCCCTGAATTTTTTCAGCTAACATGCAAGTCAATGTATGTGCTCCTCCAATTTTTCTTTCTTTTTATTTTTTCTCACAGCTCTGCACTGCAAAAGCCACACTGCTCTCAGAAAGGAGCCAGACCTAAGTGTGTTCTCCTTAATATGATCTTGGATAATTTTAAAGCAACTAAAATAAAATACAACAATTGAGCATCTTTGAAATAATGGTCTGATATACCAGCTGGGCAAGAGGGAAACATGTTGCAAACAGCTCAGTTCAATTACTCACTGCTTACTTTTTGAATATTAATCAAGTAATTTAGAAGCAAGAACTGAGACAAAAACAAAGAAAAACAAATCAGATGATCTCATTGTCCCACTAGGTCTTGCTTTTGCTTCATCTCCAGGGCATCTTGGCTAACCCTTCACAAGTTTGCTCCTCCTCTCACATTTTAATGTCATTCTTCTGTTTCATGTAAAAGGAGAGGAAATAAAAAGTGCCTTGACCTGCATTAACAATCCCATTCTTGCTGCTTGAAGGATGGGATTAATTTGAGCAGATGGACATGTCTGTAGCAGAGACCTACATCTCAGCTAGTCACCTAAGCTCTCTCTTGTAAATGGAGAGAAACTGGCACTTTCAGGACAAAATTAATCTCATCTCCATGTAGATATTTAAACTAGGTCATATGAATCATACCTCAGAAAAGACAGTTCCTCTTTGCTGACACTAAAGGGAGCCTGAAATCACTAGATACAGATGTTTACATCAGTCATGTCTAAATTTAGGTGAGCTGAATGCCACCTGAGTTCTTTAGAGCGCTCTCTTGCTTTAGAGGTAAAATTACTTCTACTCGCTCTTTCATTGCACATGTAGTTGGAAGCAAGCCTGTTGCCTTCATCTACCTTGTGATTCACTGCTACAAAATCAAGTTTTCTGAGGAAACTGATAACATCTCAAAATCAGAATGAAGGCCCACGCAGTCTTATCTAGTGAGTGGCAACCCTGCCCATGGCAGGGGAGTGGAACTGGATGGGCTTTAAGGTTCAATCCAAACTATTCTGTGATTCTATGATGAAGCTCAAAAAAAAGTGCAAAGGCATGCCCATGGGGAGAAATAGCATCAGGCAGCTGAACATTCTGAGGGCACCCAGTTGGAATCAACTCTGCAGAAAAAAGACATGGGGGTCCTTGTGGACACCAAGATGAACACTAGCCAGGAAAGTGCCATTACTGCTAAGAAGGCAAATGATATTCTTGGCTGTATTAGGCAAAATATTGCCAGCAGGACAAAGAGGTGATCCCTTCTCCCTGCACAGTACTTGTGAGGCCACATCTGGAGTACTGCATCCAGTTCTTGCCAACCCGCCTTGTAAAAGAAACACAGATATGCTGTAGAGAGTCTAAGGAAAGTCCACAAAGATGATGAAGGAATTGAAGTATGTGTACTCTGAGGAAAGGCTGAGAGACATTTTAACCTACAGAGGAGAAAGGCTGAGGGCATTTGAGGAATGTATACAAATATCTGAAAGGAAATTGCATGCAATGAGGACACAGCCAGGCTCTTTTCAGTGGTGCCCAGCAACAGGAAAAAAGAATCACTGAAACACAGAAGATTCAGTATGAATTTCAGAGAGCATTTCAGTACCTTGTGGGTGACAGAGCACTATTAATGGTTGCTTAGAGGCTGTGGAGTCTCCTCCTTAGAGATCTGCAAAAGCCAGTTGGACATGATCACCCTGCTGTGGGTATCCCTGCTGGAGTAGGGGTTGGACCAGATGGACATGGGTCTCTTCCACTGTGAACCACTTTGTGATTCCATGAAAAGGACGAAGGGAGATAAGGATATGAAAGCACTGGTGAGCATTCTGACCCCTTCTAAACAAGAATGTAGGTTTATTTCTTCAATGATCTTCTAGAATAAATGAAATCATCTTTCAAAGTCTTCATATTTTCATTTTCATAAGGATCTATGTAATAACATAATGCTTTATATAATGTCTGGTTACTGAATTGCTTACCATGGTCATAGCCATGATAATTCAAGGTTATAAGTGAAGACAAAGGGCTACAATTCAGTGGGCATCCTCTGTGTTTCAACAACTGAATGTGATCCAATGAAAGAAAACAGTTCTTCCACACAAGTTCTGTTACTCATAATTTATCTATTTGATTTTCCATCTTAACTGGGAGATCTGTATTTTGCACAAAGATCAGCATTTCAAAAGCATTCCTGACTTTTGCTTAAGGTTCAGTCAGAGAGAAATTTCTAAATAGATACTCAAAGACTGGAGTTGAAGGGATTCATTCCTTTCAATTTCTATTATCCTATTTATGGCTGCATTTTCAAAAACACTTAGCATGAAATTGCTGATAAAATGTATATTAAGAAAAATCTGAAAGAAAGACGTACACGTAATGCCAGGTTAATGGAAAACAGATCCTGTCAAACTAACATGCTATCTTTTTTAGATGGGATTACAAATTAGACTGGCAATGGTAACAATGCTTGTATAATATACTTAGACTTCTGTAAATCATTTGACATGGTGCTGCATGACATTTTATTAAAAGCAAAATCGAAATGGCATACATTAAGTGGATTAAAATCTGTCTAACAAAAGAGTTCAGAGTGTAATTATGAACAGGGCACTTGATCAGCTGTGTTTTTTGGGCTCCTTGGAGATCGATTCTGGTCCTATGCCTTTTTAAATGTTGATCAGTCTGGAAGAATTACTGATCAAATTTAGAAATGACAGGGAAAAAATATAGTGTGGTAAATGGTGCAAAGAAGATCACCGGTACAGATCAGTGTATTTTTTTAACACAGACAGTAATAAAGTCCTAACTTTTGGAATAGCTCCTCACAGAAACTTCCCAGAGAGGCACAGTGTGCTGTTAAGCAGATGGCAGCCCTGGTAGATAAAGGGCAGAACAGGAATCCCCGGTGCAGCAATGGAGTTGAAGGAGCCAGTGTAACCCTGGACATACTCACAAACACTTTTATAGACAGCCAAGATATTCATTACCTTTGCACAGGACTGCAACTGCTCTGAGGCTGTGTCCAGCTGTGGCACGCACAGACCACAAAGCCTGCCATGAAACTGGAGAGAGCTCAAAGACAAGTCAGGGGAGGAATGAGAGCACTGGCAATTGTGCTTTGTAGTGAAAGATGCCAGGAGTGCTGTTTATTTATTTAATCAAAGAGATGATTAGGTGATGCTTTCACAGCAGTCTAGGGGAGTTCATGGGAGGAATAAGCTTTTGCAGTGGAAACCTCAGTCTAGTGGATTAAAATGTAGCAAAAAAAACACCACCTGGAAGTGACCCAAAAACTGGAAACTGAGACTAGATTAATCCAGACTAGAAATACGGCATAGATCTGCAATAGGGTAATTAATCCCTGGAATAATACAAGTGTAACAGTTGTGAAAGTTGCTCCCACATCAGAATTAAAACGTATTTACAAATTACGGTTGATCTGTCTAACTTGAAAACTTGGCCAATTATTCTTGTTTGCAGATAAAAAATGAAGTTTTGAAAGCAGATCTGGAGCATGCTGAGAATCCTGACCAAAATTTCAGCAGATATGTGTGATGTAAGTATCATATTTTCTTCATCTGTCCTGCAACTTGGATAGAAATGCTTTCCTGAGTTTCACTTCTACAGTTAATTCTCCTTTCCTAAGGTTTTAATGATCCTCTGTGCTGTCAGAAGAAGGTGAGCCTTTCCAATTACTTCTCTTCAGAGATTTCAATTTGAAATTTGAGAGTTTCACATCTTCAGTGAAAGTGAGACTAAAACAAAAAATGCTTATGCTCAGTCTTCTTTGGTTTGTTTTTCTGGGATTTGGATTCTGTTCTACTTCTCTTTTCAGAAGAACTCTGGAAGCTGTGCAGCTATCAGGAGAATTTATACTATTTCATGCACTCAGATCCCTCTGGAGACAGAAAGGGAAATATCAGCTACCTCTGAGAAAACAGTGATGGCAATGCTTTTAATAATTTTTTATTATTATTGCTATGGAGTTTCTGTATTAGTCATTATTTTGGTTTAAGGACGCAGGTGGAATACAGACGGCCTGAATGCACTCCAGAATTCATTTCTCCAGTGTCCATCCTCAATTGAAAAAATGCCAGTTCTTCTACTTTGGCTTCCAAAAGAAGCAGACAATCTCCTTCTCTCTCCTTGTCTGTAAAGGTACATGGAAGGAGGACAGTGAAGGTTTCCCCCTCCCAAACAGGTAGAACCATTTCACACTTTCCCCTCATTCCAAGAATGTGGGGGGCCAGATATGAGCAAAACATCTCAATATTTCCAATATACAAATACACAGCCACAGTCAGTAGCAATAAGGGAGGACACATCTTGAAGACTGTAAAATGCAGCACTGCATTCAACCACAGAAACTGGAATATCTTTATCTAATTTAGCATGAGCAAATGGGACAGAAGAAAGATGAAGTTGGAAGAGTGTGTAGTTAGGAGATAACCATGACACACTGTTGAGCAGCCTCTAATTGCTGCTGGTTATTATCAGCTCCATCCATCATTGCTTAATGATCTTTTGCATTTTTTCCCATCAAGGTGATAGGACTCACAGAATTTCCCAAGAGAAAGAAAACCTTACTTTTGCCTGAGCCCAACATTTTCTATGCAGCATTGTTGTCAAAATTGTTGATCTAATTTCTCCACAAACTCATAAAAACCAAACGGGCACTGGCATCTTTAGTAACCAGAGCAATACTATCAGTGGAGATTTAAGAGTAGAGCATTTCATTTTTCATCACTTTTATATAAACATAAAATTGCCAGATATAGACATGTTATTATAGTTACTTGCTTATCTTAAAACCCCAACAAATTTAAATATATTTACAGTCCTAGATCTTTTCTGTTCCCCCACAACAGAAAGGCCAACTATATATCTCTGATGAGAGTATCACATCAGATAAGTTCTAATGAACCCACATTAGAATGGGAGATACAAAATATTTGTGATGGTAGTAGCAGTATCCAGAAATTTCTGAATGAAGAACAGCTTCTGTATATTCCAGACAATATTTTTGTGGCTAACCCTTCTAACCTTATGTAAGTACCTATATCCCCATAGCATAACATTCATATTTGCTTCGTGTTCATAATGAGTTTGGCCTTAGCAGTGGAATTAACTTCTTATACTGTGCTCAGCACCTTAGCATCTCTGTACCAATTTGCTCGTTTATAATGACCTTTAAAAGAATACTATTCTGGCTTAAAGGTTAGGTAAAGTTTCACACTATCTAGAAAACCAGAACTGCTTTTCTGTTTTTCATTTATTCTAATTACTGTTTTCATTCATTACTTGTTATGTCCATGTGTCATAAATCAACACTTGAATATGAGCAGTGTTAAAGTATGTACTTAGGTATTATAAATGCTTGCAAATCTGGGCAAGGCTGATTTCAGAAGTGGGAAATCAATCTTAAGGATTCAAATGATGTATTTCTTATTCAGAAAGAACTACTATTTGAAGTATATGAGACTTAATTCAGATTTTCTATTTACCAAAACGTCTATTAGCTTCTCAGGTGTGATTGCAAAAAGTAGGCTATAAATTAGAACTTTATCTTTCTTCCTTTAAAGGTGGGCAGCAACAGTATATTTTAATATATATAAATATTAATATATTTATAATTTAGAAATAGAATTATATATATATATATAAACAGGTACAGAAAACTATCAAAAGAAAAATATGCTGTAGTGCTATTACTGTTGTATTTTTTGAGAATTCTCTTTGTAGAAGTATGTCCAAGAGATTAGTAAACCTCTTCTGCAATGAGTTATCTCTTCCCTAAAATTCTGCCTTTATTTAACAAAAGAGTTACAGCAGTGCAAAGTTTTTAGCCCTCAAGGTCAGATTCCACAATTGTTGAAAAAATTCCTTATAAAGTTCACAGTGTTGTTTATTTTATAGTCCAGGCAAATATTTTCTTATCAGATAAAAATATATGTAACAGAAATTGAGCCAGATATTCACAATATTCATGATACTATCCTTTGCCATATCTCCAAGCCAAATGGGATAGAAATTCCACACCAAATTTGTTTGCTTTCTAGGACTAACAGTGTCCAGTACTAGAGGAACCGCGGAATAATTCAAATTCAAAAACTTCTGAATAGAATGGTTTAAGAGTCCATTCTTAATTAAAATCGAGAAAGTGAGAAAACAGTTTTTCTTGTTTACTCCATTTTAAATCTTGTATCAAAGACATTTATGTGACTTCTGAACTGCTCCTTGCTTAATAGAAACTTGCTTGGGGATGGTGTTTGGTGGAAGACTTGAAGGACACAAATATGCGTAAGAGAAGAAGCACTATGTCTGAAAATCTGAGAGAGCTGTGAGTCTAAATTTCTTTGATTTCTTTATAAATGCCAGAATTTATCCTCCATTTGCAAATATAATACTACAGAAGAACATTCTGTGGCAATACAGGCTCAAGACTGAAACATTCAGACACTCATTTCTTTGGAAGACCAAAGCAATTCTTGTTGTGGGTGGTAATGTATGTGATCTACACAACTTAGTTATGTAGCTATCATTAAAGTGTACAGGGAGAGGGGAAGAGTTACAGCTATGTGTAGAAATGTGGACAGAAGTTGGTAGCTCAGTTGGCTTTTGTGATGTTTTACAGCTTTTGGCAGTGAAGCACTCTGCTATTTATTACTGCAATTCTTCTGCCTTTATTACTTAATCCACAAGCTTAACACTGCAACTGGAAGCTCCTCAGTTAAGATAATAACTTATGTTTTTAAAATGTGGGTGGGACAAGAGAACAGAGAAACCTAAAATGGTCAAAGGATGGCAGCTTCCAGCATCCTCCATGGGCTTAAACTTTGTTCTGTTCCTGAACAGGTCCTCAGCATCACCTGAGATCTTCAAAAAAGGACAATTTGGGGGTCAAAATTTCAGTCATCAATCGTATCATGGTTACTATTTGACACAGGCTAGCATGATCTTTTAGCTGAAGCACAGGAGATAAAAGGGAGTGTAAGTGAAATACAGTCATTATGACTGTGTCCCAAAGTTTGCAGCCAGAACAAAGAAAGAAACTTGCTTAGTCAACCCAGTGTTCAGGAAGGAGCTCAGTTCTGTGAGATGCCTTAAACTCCCACTGAACTAAATCTGAACCTCCTGAGAAACCTTTGAAAGGGTAGGATCTCAGAAAGGGTACGGATCTGAATCCATAACAAAAATCTCCAATCTTTATGTTAAGTTCTGATGGCCTCAAAGTTGACTGCTGGTTGCTGCTGAGAATGAGGTGCTTCGAGGTGAGAAAATCCAGTGCTTGCTTTGAGTCCCACACTGCTGTACCATTGAAAGACATCAGCTCTGCTTCCCAGACTCACAGAAGAAGCAGCTGTGCCTCCCATAAGACACTCAGTCTGTCATCCAGAAATAGCAGCCCAGGTCCACAATAAAATGTGAGAACTACACATACAGTTCACCAGGGGAGGGAGAAGGAAAATCTCCTGCAAACTTTTAAGGAAAACAAGACCATACTTCATAAAGGTTTTTTTTTTGAGTTCGTCTCAGGCTTTGCAACCTAAATATTTGAAATGTTTCCCATATTTTTACAAGAAATACTGCTAATACTGAGGGAATTTGAAACGCTTATCTAAGCCAAGAACAGAAAGTTTTTAATGGCACATGTAAAACATGTAAAAATCACTTCATGTAAATACAGAAAGCGTTTTCCAATACACCATGGACACAAGCACAGCTACAGACAACTGGCACTGGGCAGCCCCCTGCCATAGTCACACTGAAAATACAGCAACTGCAGAGAGAGGGGCAGCACTTTTTCAGGCACTCTGCACATTTACACAAGAGCACTTTTGATCTTGGAGGTACTGTTTTTAGATTTTAATCCACTGACTTCTGTGCTCATCTGTGCTGTCTTCCACTGAGATACAACATTGTGCACATATGAGAGCAAGAAAGAGATCAGTTAAAAAGACAGTAACTCAATAGTGTTGCATCTAGTAAACGGACAATGGTGAGCAGTAGTTAGATCTCACTCTCTTATTTTTCTTTATTTTAAGCCAAATATAGTTGTTAAAGTGTAGGTCTACAGAAATTCTGACAAAGACATTTTGCCCACAATTTCTCAGACATCTTCTTTTTAAACCACTGTCTTTGCTTCTACTCAGGAAGAAAAAAAAAAAACAAAACAGCTCTTCACATAGGAAGGTACAAGTTCATGGTCTGTACTGTTCTTCAGTTAACTGCAAACACAGAAGAATGCATGGAGATCTGTTTACAAGTCTGCATATGCCAACCAAGTTCATATGGGCAATCAAGAAGCAAGAGTCCTACCTTGAACTTGAAAAATCTGCTTTCTCTAAAGCCATAAAGTGCAGCTGCCATCAGAAACAGACCCAATTGCTTTTTCTTTTTCACTTTCCAGGGCAAGCAAATCTATTTCCTGTTACAGCCTGTACTTAAAGTTTAATTCTATCTTATGACTTAAAGACTAAAATATTTGAGAACCACTGAGATTTTTCCACCCGTTTAAAAGGGGAAAAAAATAAAACTAGAAACAGATGTTTTATAATGTATTTCATTTATTTTGGCCACCCATAAAGCTGTGGCTTATGTTAATGCCAACTAAGTTAAAAGCAACAGAGTTCTGCAATGCATTTTAGAATGACTGGGCATGGGAAGTACCTTCCAATAAACTTCTATTTAATAAGCAATTTTTCTTGTCAGAAAATGAGTATAGGAATTACTGAGGATGTGAGTGGCACTGCCATACTTGGGCAATTCCTCCAGGGATGTGAAAAGTTTTTCTATGCTGTTATACCCCAATGCATAGCCTGGAAAGCAGATGACCAGTGTATACACAGGAAACAGATGGGTTAGATGAAATTTGAACAACCGAGGACAATGTCCTTAGAACAACATCACATAAATAACAGCCAGTATGTTTATACTGTATCTCAAACAATTATTCCAGAGACATTTAACAGTGAAAGTTCCAACAAATTAAAGCTATCTTATTCCAACAATCATCAGACTTGTGCTAGCACAAACCTTTCACTTTCTTTGGTGTTCATGAGTGGAAGCAAAACATTTCAGATGAGAAACCCATGAGACTGCTCACAGTTGTGGTGGTGCTCACTGATAAAAGTATCGTATGGAACTTAAAGTGAAAATACTTATGTTGAATTTTTTCCTGTATCTATTCTTATTTAGACTGACAATTCACTGCTCAACAACGGACCCACTTTAGCAGAACACCTTCAGCACAGTACTGCAGGTTGGGGGACAGAAGGAGCAACAAAGAGTGATAGGTCTTAAAATATTTCTTTATTGACAATTTGCTGCAAAGAACACCAGGCTTATAACGTGGATATGATTTACCAACCTGCCTAAAACATAGGGAAAGCATAAGGACAATGGCCGTATTTAAGACAGAGCATCATTATAAGTTTTAACTAATTTTTCTCAGCTTGCTGTCTGAAATATTCAAAGAAAATATTTTTCCCCCTACTCCTTGTGAGAGACACAAAAAGTGAACTGCAAAAGTTAATGAGAAAGTAATAAAATATGAAAGCTTAGCAATTCGGTACAGCAACCAGCAGCACAGACTTTGACCACATCCATAGAATCAGATTCTTAGAATGCTAGCTTCTAATTCAAAGTATCTTTTTAATTAAAATAACAATACAATTATTTTGAGCTATTAAACAAATATGAAGTTCATTATTATCAAACCAAGTGCAAATACAGAAAACTCACTTTAATTCAGGGGCAATCTAAGAACAATTTAAAAGCAAAATATCCTTAAGAAGTATTTCTCCAGGCAAAGCAGTTTATGCATCATTTGACACACTCATTTGAACTTGAAAAAGCCAGAAAGCTGAAAGTACCTCCCCAATATGTTGACTGAGGACTGTAATTCATCTAAATTATGCAACTGGATTCCCACAGCTGGCCCACAGCTTGGCTTAGAGCTCAATTCAACACCAATGATCCTGTCTGCTAATATTGTCCTACTCGCAAAGAAGGTAATATATCCAGCGACTTATATTTAAGTTCTGACACTAATTAACAGAACAAGCAAATGCTGACATGAGTGACAAATGCTGGTTAATAGTTACTGTGAGACCAGAGATGCCAGCTGGCATTTTTCTGTAACACTTTGCAGTAATAATCTCTTGTTTATTTCTTAGAACATTGCTTATAATTTGTTTGTATGCATTTTGTTTTCAGTTAGAAACAAATCGGGACACAAAGGCAAAACCAGGCACAGCAACGAGACCCCGATCCCCAGACAAGTAATCAACAAGAAAGCATGCAAGCAGCATCACCTGGGGGATGCATGGGGACCACAGTATAGGAATTCTTATCCTATATAAAGCTATGTAGCTTTGCACAAACAGCCTTTGGCTTCTAGTCTCTGGCCTACCTGGACAGTAGCAAAACATGTTTATCAGATATACAAGCCCAGAACCTGAGCAGCAAGCAGTTAAAATCAGAAGGTCACTATGCTGCAAAATTAAAACATGCTTCTATGCTTCAGCAATACAGACAACGATAAAACAAAGCCTCCACAACCACCTGTAATAATATGCTTGTTCAGCCAGCAATTCCAAAGTACTCAGCAAGACAAGGTAGACATTTTCTGCAGCTGGTTTTACATGTACATTCCTGCCAAATTGTTGTCTCGTCTCCTCTTACCTTCACATTAGTCCGGAGTGCACAGTAACATGCAAAAAACATTGCAGTAAACAAGGAGCATATGGACCAGTATTCAGCGTCTCTGCTCTGCACAAACGGTACACACACGATCCCGAGCATGTGCTACTAAGGAGCATCCGTTCCCTCTGTCAGTTTGAAAATGCATTGATCTCTGTTTTTCTGACTACAAAAAGACATGTCTTGAAGGCACTGAGTGAAAGCTACATAGCTCTTCGTCGACTATATATAGCAAGATGCCCAGTAATTTCAATTAGCAGAGAATTCGGCAGCTGAAACTTGGACCTCAGTTGCTTTTCCTTCCAGCATTTTAAATTCAGGGGGGAAAAAGGAGGGGGAACTCACCCAGAGGGGAAAGGTGAGGAATTAAAATGTAAGCAGCAAGTTACTTATATTTCCCCCTGGCTTTGATGTCTTCTTTTCAATATTTTACAAACGTTATACACGGGAAATGAAGGAAGGTTTCTCTGCCAATTCTGAAATTTACTGTAGATTCTGCTCTGTTTCTGCCTGGTCTTGTTAAAGATGCAGCATCCCTTTTAAGAAAGACAACGTCATCAATCATGACAGACTCAACATGTTCTACTTACAAATACCGTCTCTTATTAAGGACAATGGCTGGCTGCCTTATTAACGTTTCCTCAAACGCAAGTTCAGTCCCCTGTGCTAATCTATTTTTAAATAAAAAGTCCCACCTACTCCTTCACTCTCATTTAATAAAAATGAAGCAGACTACTTCTTAAAATCCTGAATTGCATTGTGCTCCAAGCTGAGACTCTGGACATCGGTTTCAAACCGCTGGCTTGCTTTCTGGGATTAGAAACGCAGAGGAAGAATTAAAATCAAAGCAGAAAAATCCTGGAGATGGCTGTGCCCTCACATTTGTAACTACATATTCTGAATTTAAAGTGCTGAGATATCTTCCAGAAGGAGGGAACACAGAACCTAGCCAGAAGGCAAAGCTTTAATTCACATGCACAAAAATAAGATCAAACCACTTCTTTTACTCCTGTCAGCTGCTGGGATGCCACACGTTAACTGATTGTTTACTGGAATGCAGGGACTCAACTCTTTGTTTACAGCACTGGGAACCACCGATATTCATACTGAATTATGAAGCAGCCTCCAGGAATAAAATCCAAGAAGATCTTCTGATTTTTCCTTTTTTTTTCCTTTTTTTTTTTTTTTTTTTTTTTTTTTTCCACCGCAGCAGATACTGTGGGAGGTAAGGAGTGGAAAAGGCTTTGCTACCTCCTTCTCCATCAGCACAGAGCAATCTGTGTAGGATAAGCATAACTTAATAGAAATATCTGCAGTGACTTTTAGGATTTCTTTAAATAATGCTTTACGTAAACCCCTGGAAACCCGCAGAAATACAGAACTCCTATCAAAGTCGGTGGGTATCTTTTGTGGGCAATGAGGTGAAGAAGCTTAAACAGAAGGATGTGCGCTGAAAGAAGAAAAGCAGGGGGAGGGGAGAGACGGCAGGGTTTTTTCCAACATCTTCCCAAAGACAAGCTCTCAGAAACTGTCGTCAACTCCAAGCGAACAGCTATTTTTAGTCTGTCATTGTTTGTGCCTTTTTTTAGGAATGAAAAAAAAGCAGTCGTGTTTAGAGCTAGATACTGCTCTATGATGTATTCTAAGTCAGCTACTTAATTTGATCCCCAGCTCCATCTGTCATACAAATTAAGTAATTAGTAATCACAACCGTCTTTGGCACAAGCAATGACTTCCAGAACAAAAGAGACAAACCCTCTTCTTAAATCTAATTCTGCAGCTTCTAATAGTAATTAAACTGGGGTCTATATGCCATAGTTCAAAAAACCAGGATATCCCAAAGTTATGAGAGTTCATAATCCACCCAATAAGCTAAAAGAGAGCAATATATTGCTCAGCAAAGGCATGGAAAAATTAACTGATGGATTTTTCTGAGTGTCTTCAAGTGAAGAGAAAGAGATCATGACGTATTTTGCTGTACAGTACATTAATGATTAAAATTTAGTATCTAAGTCACTGGAAAAAATATATATCACAGATCTTGGGGAATTGTGATCCACTGGAGAAATGCAATTCAAAAAGCAAAGATGAATAGATGCACAGTCCCATACAGTGAGGCAAGGCTCAGGAAAACATGTGGCTGCATATGAAAATCAAATTCAAGTCTCCTTTCTGCCAAAGGAATTATGCAAGGTTTCAGTCAGAAGAATAACTTTCTGCTTCATGATTCTAAAAAGTTAATGTTTTTGTATTTAGGCAAACAAACCCAATATGAGGAAAATGGGGCTCTGACAAAGAGAAGGCAGAGCTGTGTAACTATATGACTCCCAAGAGGTAATCTGTACAAAAGACTTCAGATATATTTAGGAAAACAAGAGGTAATGCAGTCCCAGAGTCTTCACTCAGGATAATCTCCCATGACTCCTAACTGTCTGGGAGGAGAAGTTATCTAGGAAATTACAGAGCCTGGCCCTTGTGACACCAGACCAGTGAAAAGGGAAGACTCCCAGCCATGCCTCCTATAATAACCGTGGGGCATTTGAGAATTTGACGGAAAATTGAAACCTCTGTACAAGCCAGCAAGGTATTACATTGATAGCAGACCAACTTAACACGTTTAACAGGGGCTACTTCAGGTAATCTACGCAAGCAGAGCCCTGCAGGATTTGTTCACCCTGCCAAAACACTGAGTATCGAAGCAGTCTAATGTTTAAAGGCAATGTTCTCATCAAGGAAAGCGCAGCATTTTAATATGACTAATAGCCGCTCAAAAGCATCACATATTAGTGCTATTTTCTGCCCTTGACACACTAGCGATAACAATGAGATGGGAAAACCTTGCCTGAGATTTCCAGACTTGCCAGACATAGCAGAGCATTTCAGGTGCTCAGGGCCTTTTTAAACAGGAGACTGTTACCTTAATCAAGTAACCTTAAAGAATCACGTCCTTTGTAATGTGCTTCCGACGGCCCCGTGGCCAAGTTACGCACTGCTTACACCAATGTGGTGGGTGGTAAAATGGCGTTTAATTAACCTCGTGAGTCCCTTATATAGGGCTCCTATTTCATCTAATACATATGCATTACTGAGCATGGGAAGACCTATCGCGTTACAGCACGAGATCTCGCTGATGCCTAATACAACATTTCCCCCTCCCCATGCTCAATAAAGTCATGTCCCGTTACAACGCGAACGCTAGTCCTAAACCTAATATATAAAAATGTTAGTCTCCATATAAATCTAAAATATATAAGTTATCTAAAAAGTGAGGTAGACAAGCTACAATTCATGCAGAGGTAGGTAGTGCAATGTCTAATAATATTAGTGGTTTTCTAATTATTATATCCAAGGCATCTTGGGTTTATACAGTTCCTTCTTCTTCTTAAAGCTTATCATATATCCGTTGGCACTCCATTTTGTCATTAAATATTCTTTCTATCATACGCTGTAAACAACCCTGGATACATTGAAACACACAAGGTAGGCAAATCATTAAAGCTAAGAAAACTAAAATCCCTATAATTAATACTTTAAGAAACTGTTTAAGCCATGGGCCAATATTACCAAATAGTCCATCCAGCCAGCTGCCGAATGCATCATCAATTGCAATTTTCTTGGTATGCTCTTGCATCCACTCCAACTTCTTATGAATTGAATCACTGTGGTCGCTCAGATTGAAGCAGCACATCCCTTCAAAGTCCTTGCATAAACGGTGATGAGGCTGACTGTAAACTCAGGCAGAAATCTTTCTGCCCAGTTCGATTAGACCATGTGACCCAAATATTTTCTGGTTGTGACATGAGATGAGCACCCTCTCCCCCTGTAACAAACACAAATACATAAAAACACACAACAAGCGATACAACAAATGTCCTTCTCGTAGGTACAAGCAGTGGTTCTTTATCTGTTCCTTTCTTCTTTCCTGAAGAGTCACTTCGCGGTTGCGGCTGGCGGGTTCCCATCGGCAGAATCGGGCTTCATGACCCAGCTTCCCGCAGGCTTGGCATTTTTCTCTAACCTTATACCGTCTCTCTGGAGCTGTACACTGGTTCTTGTAATGACCTATCTGGCCACATTTAAAGCAGGGGTTCTTAGATTGATTATTTTGTGCGGTCATAACCGAAAGCCATGCCTTTGTCAGGCCATCACTGGGCAATGGTGTTGCTTGTTGTTTGTCCAGCACATACTTAATAATTTCACCCGGAGTCTCCAGATCATCAGGAGCCGCCCGAATGATATCTCTAATATTCTGATGAGACTTTTGCTTAAGACAATCTTTTATAACGGAAGATAATGCTTCCTTAGGTAGTTCTGATCCTTCTACTGCCTGTATCAATCGATTGGCAAATTCAGAGAATGTTTCTGAGGGACCCTGCTTTATCTCTGACCACGGGGGAACAGGTTCTGCTTTTCTTACAAAGTTTCTAAAAGCAGTAGAAGCCGCCCCCGTGGAGGCAAGTAATTCTCCCGGACGGAGGAGCCTAAGCTGCTTCTCTGCAGATCCAGCCAGATCTGCATCCGTTCCTAAAAGCCTCATTAAACTAGTTTTCGGATCTCCCTCCTTCCCATTCGCTGGGTGGTTCGGATCACAAGCAGTCTGTGCTACAACAGCCTTAAGTTGTACCGTCCACTCCTCCTTCCACACAGTAAACTGTACTGGTTCAAGGACAACTCTCATAAGGCTTTCAATATCATATGGCAGTAGGGGACCCGGGGCCATAAGAGCCTCAAAGGTACTCATAGTCATCGGGGACCTCAAGCCCTTTTTCTCAATTGCCTCTATAAACCGAGTCACTGCTTTCGCTTCCAAAGGCACCCAAACTGGTCCTTTCTTCTGGACGACTATCGGAAACACCGCCCAGTCCCGTTCCTTAAGCCCCAACCCTCTCATTGATTCACGGATATCCGACCAATCGGTGGGCTTGCGAGAATCCTCTCGCTCCTCCCTCCTCCGGGGAGACGCGACCAATTGGGTGGGGGTAGGCGGAACCTTTCGTTCCTCCTCTTTTTCCTCCCCCTTCTGGGGAGGCGGGACCGACAGGGCAGGGGTAGGCATTTCCTTTCTTTCCGTCCCTCTCTCCTCCCCCTTCTGGGGAAACGGGACCGGCAGGGTGGGGGCAGGCAATTCCTTTCTCTCCACCCCTCTCTCCTCCCCCTCCTCGGGAGATAAGACAAACGGGGTGGGGATAGGCAATTTTCTTTCCTCCGCTTTTTTCTCACCCTTCTCGGGACGAGATCCCTCCTCCGGAGGTGGGTCTGGGGGTGGCTCAACGCCTCCACGGCGCGCCTCCCCACACGACTCTCCCTCCCTCGGACAAATTCCATCCCCCTCAGGCGAGTAAAAGCTTTGCAAAGAGGGGTATAGGCGGGGATAATATGGTGGCGCCTCCCCAGATGACACAACTTCCGCCTTCTCTTCCGGAGTTGTTTCGGGCGCGGCC
The DNA here is from genome assembly GCF_039878825.1 of Excalfactoria chinensis. Taxonomy (NCBI): domain Eukaryota; kingdom Metazoa; phylum Chordata; class Aves; order Galliformes; family Phasianidae; genus Excalfactoria; species Excalfactoria chinensis. Next base: position 177,911,074 of record NC_092825.1, read on the forward strand.
ATGGCCATTGTGAAAACGGCCGGCGTGGCCGGCGCCATTTTGGGTGCAGAGTCGCCGCCAGAAAGCGATTCCTCCGCACCCCCCGGGACCCCGGACGTCCCAGTATCCAGACCAAAAACCCCAGTCGCGATGGCCTGGACTTGTTTCTCCTCCTTAGCGGCTTTAAGAGCACCCAGGACCAAACCCCAGGTTTTTAACTCCTCCGCTTTATACTCGTGCATTGCTCTATGGAGCATGGCAGCGGTGAAAGAATCCCACCGCTCCGAATCGAGCAGATTACTAGGGGAGGGTAAAATCTGCGCCACCTCCAAACAGGAGATGACGGCAGCTATATCCTTCTTAGAAGGAACATTTCTAACGCAGTGAGTTTTACAAACTCGTGATACTACCTTAATGACGGAATCCATTGTTTTTTCTGGTGCGCGACACCGTACGTCCTTGCACCCTTTGTATATACTCGAGACCTGTAGTCCCGCAGTCTTCCACGGTCCTCGTTTTCTTACGACCGAACCGCAGGTAGCAGCTGCTTCAATTTCCGCCCACCGAGGCGCTTCTACGGGATCTAACCGTAGGACTTGCGTCCGCCACGCAGTTAGCCGTCGCACACTACCCCCAGGACGTGCCTCAGAGAGGGCACCAAATGTTACCTTAATCAAGTAACCTTAAAGAATCACGTCCTTTGTAATGTGCTTCCGACGGCCCCGTGGCCAAGTTACGCACTGCTTACACCAATGTGGTGGGTGGTAAAATGGCGTTTAATTAACCTCGTGAGTCCCTTATATAGGGCTCCTATTTCATCTAATACATATGCATTACTGAGCATGGGAAGACCTATCGCGTTACAGCACGAGATCTCACTGATGCCTAATACAACAGGAGACCACAGGGTAGAACCTCATGGATGAAAGTGAAAAGAAAATATAGGTCAGGCATGAAAACACTAGAGAGACAGTAGTCCAAAAGAGCCACACTATACACCCTCTTTAAAAAGACCCAGCTCATGACCTCAATATTCTTAGATGACAGAAACCGCTGAAGCCTTTATCTTGAGCTGTCAAATTTCACCTTACTTTATGCTCCTGTGCCAAAGGAGGGTAAAAGGCAGCACTTGCAAGGGAATCCTGGTTGTCTGTGGGGCTTCAAAGGGAGCATAAAGCCTGTGCTGCCCTGGTGGGCCTTGATCTCAGGAGGACATGAGGGCATGTTAGGAGGGGACAGGCCTACAGCTGCAACTCAACAGCAGCAGAGTGAAACAGCACTGTCACTGCCCAAAGAGTGATAGGATCTAGTAGCAGTAGTGGTAGTAGTAGTAGTAGTAGCAGTAGTAGTAGTAGTTGTAGTAGTAGAGATGGCATATTGCCATTATATGCTGATGCTGTAGCCAAAGATCCCCACTGTGCTACGGTGTTATTCAAGGACAAAGAAGACAGTACGTGGAAGACATCACAGAAAAGCAAATTGTACTGGAGAGTAATATTTTCATCCTTGGCAGTCTAATCATTTTCGAGGTTGTTCCCAGACATCGTGGAAACAGATATTTTAAAGGAAAGGAACAATAAAAGGAGTAGACTAAATGCGTGCTGAAGAAAGTGATGCTCTCCAGTGTTTGCACTACAGTGCAAAGTGCCTCATTACACTTAAGCAGCACATTTGTTGGTAAACATTAAAAAATGCTTTTTAACATCTTTCTGCAATGAGACAGATTTTATAATTGCCCTTCACCAAGTAAAGCAAGTAAAGATCAGCTAGAAACAAACAAACAAACAAACAAACTGAAAAAATGAAGGGTAAAGAGTAAGAAGGGTACGTTATTCTCTTCATGGACAGAGGAGAAGGGAAAAATGACAGTCCTGTTCTCCAAGGCACTGACTTTCATCAGCCATGGGTGCATTTCTCCCTCTCTTTGCAGTGATGCTGGTGCAGACATGGCACCATGGCTACAGTCATGCTCTATCACACCCTGCCTTTGCACACTACAGTGATACTACCCATACAGGACTCTTGCCGAGTATTGATTAAATACACCTGATTTCAGCACATGAGCTTTAAATTGGAAGGATGTTACTCCTTTCCCCATTTCCAAGATTTTAAACTGTCATGAAAATGTGATTTTCCACATTACAAGAAGAAGTTCACTGAAAATCTCCATGTCTGGGAATGGGATAGTGAAGAAAGCACTCATATAGACCTCAGGTCTTGGGTGTTGTAGGGTCAATGGTTTAAGATGGAAAAATACAGATGACTCCTAAAGAGTGGACTGAGTCTATGGGGCACCTTGGGAACACATGAAGAAAGGAGACTCTGGATCAAAAGCTACAGCTTGAAAGTACATTTTCTTAGGCTTTCCTTCATAAATTGAACAGTAAATCTAGTAAAATATAATGAACAGAGGAACTAAATCAGCAGTTTGAGCTCAGAAAACCTTCAAACTTTCAGAAAGAGAAACAAAAAAAGGCTGGAGATTATTTGCAAACTTTCCTTGCCAGTACTGTAAACATCTCTCTGGCACCCTGGCATTCTGAAGGAAAAGTTGCTGAGTCAAATTTTCTTCCTCACTTCCAGGCCAGTAAACAGCAAAGACCTTCCCCTGGGCTCATATAACTGAAGCCACAGCTTTCCTGAAAAAAATCTTGCTAATAAAAATCTCTAATTCCTGATCATTTAAAACTTTCCTTCATAATGTCCCAGCCTTCTGCTTTCCATCCTGTGGTTTCATAGAAGAATGTTCTGATGTGAAATATGAGAAAAACATAAAAGTTACTTAGAAAGTATTTCTTCTTTATATTGAATTTATATGTATTTTACGATCAAAACCATCTATTTCAAAATAGAGCTATAAAAGTATATGTAATAAGCAAATTTGAAGAAGGTATATGGCCAAATAATCAGTAAAAAGTGATTGAAGATCCTGTGACTCTTCTCTCTCTGACTGTCTTTCTCAGTAAATGTCTCTTCTTTGCTCCCAATGACCCTAAAACTGAAGACTGCAAAACAAAATACAGGTTCAGAAGGAAGGAACTGGACAGAGTTTCATGAAGCATCTTGGGTTACTCACAGTCCCAGGGGTAGAGTTGAGCTCTGCTCTCTGGTGACAGCAACACTCCGTCCCTTAATCCAAGTCACTGATGAAGATGTTGAACAAGATCTAACCCAGCACAGATCCCTGGGGAACACTGCTCTGTCAGTCAGCCAGTTATCAGTCCAACTCACTTACATTTATCTTTCCTACAGTTTCTAAGTGTCATATATTTGCTTTAAATGACCCCTTATTCTTGTTATGAGAATATTTCCTTGATGATCAACAGGAAGGTACCACCTTTTTTCCAAATTAAATCAATTTAGTCAAAAATGTCTGTTCTGCCTTGACTGTTTTTTAAATTTTCAGCTACTGAGAGGTGTCATAAAGACCAATGAAAGAGCAGGAAAGATATGAAGCCCTTAAGTCTACAAGTGTAAAGCAATGCAAGAAGAAATATATATGAAAACCGTGTCATCTAGGTTATCCTTTTTAAACTTTCACCTTTGTAGGGTAAGATTGTTACCTTGATAGTAATATATGTAAACAGATTGCCATTTATTCTGTATTTTATATATAAATGCATGAATTCACAGGCATATAGGGATATGCATGTCTGAAAATTGAGAGACAGGATACCAAGAACGAAATAGGAATGGGAGACTCTTCACTGCTGCTTCCTACAGAAATTAATCTACATGGTGGTTAGCTTTTTTACTTGATGTACACTGCCTAGCACTGTCTGTGTGGATAGATGTAGAGATATAGACAAGATGAAATGCTAAGATGATTAGAGGGCTATGCTTTTTTTTTTTTTTTTTTTTTTTTTTTTTTTTCCCTTAATGAAAACAATTGTTCATAAAACTTAGGGAAAATGAAAGTTGGGAAAAATTATGTCTCTCTTTTCTTGGTTTGCTATCATCCCCCCAATTATAAATTAACATTTTACTTTTATAATTTATGAACTGTAATTTATGAACTAAGCTAATTCATTTAAGCATAAAATGCATATTTCCATGGTAACAGCATGAATGAAGAAGGAATGAACCTTCAAAGTTCAACAGCATTTATTACACTACTTAAAAATAAACCTCCAACAGTTTCTGTCCAGGAAATTATTGTATGAAAAAAAAAAAAAAAAACAAAAAAAAACAAGTAAATAAAGTTCTTATTGTGGATTTCCATAACAACAACTTAATTTTGCACTGTACTTGGTAAAGACCTGTATTTGTCGAAACACCCTGGATTTTATTTTCTGCATTTTGATTTTAGTGGAGGAAACTATTGAAAGGAAACCTATTGTTAGATTGAGAAACATTATATAAAATTTTGTAATACTGCAAGTAACGCATATTTTCATGAAAACATACTTTTAATCTTTATTGGTGTAGCCAGTATTTTCATTATACATCATAGTGACATATTTCACAATACGTTGAGAGTACAATGATGAATATTCACTCGCTATGCTGTAACTATTCCTCTTCATTCAATTGACAGCAGTTATTAGCAAAATACATAAATCCCCTATAGCAGGGGATTGAAACTAGATGATCTTCAAGGTCCCTTTCAGTCCAAACCATGCTATGATGACTCTGCGACCAATTTAATACTTTTCTTACTTTAAAGATACAATAAGTATATTACATGAAGAATGTGATGAATGAAGAAGGAAAAAACATCTTTGCAGGGAGAATTCACTTACAGATGCAGACTAATAAACTTCAGTAGGTAAATATATGCACATAGAGTTAATTAGAGCTTTTATACATACAAATTGTTGCTTTGTCTATGGAATTCAAGAAAAGCATGCTTACATCAGGTACCCATATTACCTATGAATAACTGTACACCTAATGTTATAAAAATGTCTGTCAGCAACTTGTCTCTATGAAAGTCAGTGATGTATGCTATATATGTATCTCAGCTGGGAGCTGTGACTCCAAGATCTGAAGACACTGTGCCAACTTAGATACTTAGAAACTTTTTCCTCTAGAATTGTCCAAATCTTAAAAATAATCCCCAGACTAAGACTAAAAAAATGATCTTAGTAGAAACTCTAGCATCAGCAAAAAATCGCCCATGACTGACTTTTCTTTTAGAGTTTTACCAGTGATTCCATTTCTCATCTCTTCCCTTCTTTATGGCATCAAATCATTTTCAGCTGTATTTCTCTTTCACTTGTCCACACAGAGCTGTTTCACCTTTTAAACACAAATTAAAGAAAATTCTTAAGGCCAGTGTCTTTCTCAAAAACAGCACAGTTTAGCTCTGTCTTTAACTCCATTTTTCTGTTCATTACTCCACTGCCACTGTTGATGCCCATAAGTAACAATTCTGTGAAGTATGGCATCCAGGAACTACAGTGCCTTTAGAAGAAGAAAGATTCCATTCTCCATCATCTTCGGTCATTTGTAGACTTATACTACTCTGCTACTTCTGTCTTACAGCAAATGTGATGCAAACCCCCGGTGGCCCATGGTGTTAGAACCGCCGCTTGCAAAACCGGAGGGCCCGGGTTCAAATCCCCCCTGTGGCGCAAGCGGTAGAAGTGCCGCTCTGCTACACTAGAGGGCTCGAACTCCCGGGAGTTGGACTCGATGATCTCTAAGGTCCCTTCCAACTCGCACGATACTATGATACTATGATTTTAGTTACCTCCACTAAGTAGTCAGAATGAGTTTTAAAACTCAGACAGCACTAAAAATGGTGCCTCAGAGATCATAGAATCATAGAATTGCTCAGATTGGAAAAGACCTTAAAGATCATCAAGTCCAACCACAACCCAACCATACTACCCTAACTAACAATCCTCTGCTAAATCACGTCCCCAAGCACTACATTCAAACAGTTTTTAAATACATCCAGGGATGGTGTCTCAAACAGTTCCCTGGAGAGCCCATTCCAGTGCTTAACAACCCTTTCTGTAAAGTTTTTCCTGATATCCAAACTAAACTTACCCTGGCACAACTTGAGGCCATTTCCCCTCATTCTGTCACCCGTCACCAGTGAAAAGTGACCAACCCCACTTTCACTGTAAGCACCTTTCAGATACTGGAAGAGAGCAATAAGGTCTCCCCTCAGCTTCCTTTTCCCCAGACTAAACAGCCTCAGTTCTTTCAGTTGCTCAAATATACACATGCATAAAAACTGAGATATACATACACACTTATAAATACATAGATATAAATCTGTGTACAACAATCAACTTTTTGGAACCATTCCACAGTTAATTTTTGCTTACGTATAAGCATAATGAGAAAAGAATTGCTCATACTTATTTCTCCGCCTTCTTTCTGCTGCATTGCCCTGTTCTTCCTACACACCAATTGCAATATTATTTCAAATTGCTTAAATGAGGTGATTGATATCCTTTCTTCTAGGGAGATCAAGATTCCTAAAACAAAAATTACTCTTGATCTGCAAGTAACTACATTCTCAAGTTTGTGCCCATCTGATGTTTTAATATCCACTGTTAATGTTGAGCATCTCAGTCACTGTTTCTGAAAATCAATACTGAAAAGGCCTATCTCAGCTGTTAGTCTCCAACCAGTGGGATCATTAAGAAATATTTCTTTTATTTTTACAGTGCAGTGGCACCCAACAGGTACTGACTGAACCATTATTGCTGCAGTGTTGTTGTTCTGTGTTCAAAGAAACACATTACAGTAAATTTCTTAGACAATTCATGATTATTGTCCACTTGACACCAGACTCTTCAGTGACTTGAGCTGCAGAGAATTTGGATAAGAAAGCCAAAATCTGGCAGTATCCATAGCCATGTCCATCAACGTCCACAAAGAAAAAGTCTGACCATACACGCAATTCTATGTAGAATATTAAGATATAATATTAGTATAATATTGTAAAGCAAATGTTAATGACAACAACAAACTAAAGGATTTCATTATTAAAATGAGTCTAGAAAGTAAAAATCATAGAATCACAGGATCATAGAATCATATTGTTCTTTCAAATGAATCATATATATCATATATATATATCATATTTTTCTTTTTGGGTTCAAAGGGACCTTTGACATCATCAAGTTCCAACCCCACTGCTATAGGCAGGGACACCTCCCTCCCTCCCTCTAGACCAGGTTGCTAAAAGTTCATTCCATTCTGGCCTTGAACATCCCCAGGAAATGAGGTTGCCTCTGTGGGCAACCTGTAAAATGTTTCTGCAATTTTTTATCACTTCAAATTTTTATCACTGAAAATTTTATCTCAACCCACAAAACATTTTCAACAAGTTGCATTACTGAAAAGAAACTTTCACACTGGTATTATCTAAGCAAGACTATTATTTCCAAGCAGTTAAAGAATTTTTTGCAATGATACTATTTAACTGAATCTATTATTTCCAAGTAGTTAGAGTTTCCCTTTAAAACACCAACCCTAGAAAATTTCTTCTAGTGACATCTTCTTCTCACTTCAGTCTTCCCTTGAGTCACATGAAGAGAAGACCAGATAAATTCAGAGAATGTGTTCAGTTGAAATATTTTACAAAATGCAAATTACTGCTATAATCTTACGATATTTCACTAGCTAACTGATTTTAGTTCTGTTTCTTTTAACCATTTATAGAAGTTAGAAGCTCTGGCAGTCTCTGTGGCTATGGGGCTGTCTATAAACATTTAGTTAATACATATGTATGCAAAATTATTCTCTCAGAGCAGTACACAGGGTCAATATCTCTTTTACATGGAGGACAAGACTGAATGAGACATGCATGCTGACAGCAGAATATCAATTGACTAGAGCCATATTTATCTAAGAGGAAAATTTTCTGTTCCCTTAATACTTTAGCTAAATAGTTTTACAAATAGCACTCCCCTTGACCCAAAGAACTTAAAGCATTCTCCATTTTGCACATTAACCAAAAATATCAGCAAATCTCTCAGGACAATAAATACGGAGTCTTACTGCCAATCATAGTAGAATCAATCTTTTAAACTCTAGCGGTGTCATAAAGATCCACAGTCCTTTAAAATATGAGAATTTGGCCAAAATAATACATAAAATTGAAATAATAAAGCATGATATAAAATGTGTAAAATTTTACCTCTACTGAAGGCAATATCACCTCATTAATTTCAATTAAATGTATTAATTCTCTTTATACTACAAAGTGAATGTTAATATACATGTTATGGTATTGAGATTATATGTAAATCACACTATGGCTTTAAGTTGTACCAGGGGAGTTTCAGGTTGGACATTTGGAAAAATCTCATCTGAGAAAGAATGGTGAGGCATTGGAACAATCTGCCCAGGGAGGTGGTAGATTGACCATTGCTGGAGATGTTCAAGAGCTGTGAAGATGTGGCACTGAGGGACGTGGCTTGATGGTTGTGGTGGACATGATTTTGTCATTCTAAATACTGCAAAAATTATGGAAAGCATATAAACCAGGGATGATTGCTCAGAAAGTCACTGAGTTTGGTCCTGATTTCAATGATAGATTCATTGTGTTGATCTCTATTGGTCTCTTAATGTTAGAAGGGCAGGTGAACAGAAGTTATTCCTTCTTATGCTTGGCAGTCAGAATTGATGAAAGGCTACCAAGTTTTAGTGACTCAGCAACACAAGCTAAACTGCACTATAAGAAGTTTTTTCTCTTATCAGTTGAGAGGAAGACAGAGAGGATCTGTTGTGAGAGGGGACTCATATTATGAAAATAGGAGAATGCATTTGGATTAATCTGTTGTGAGCTGGAGAGATGTAACAGAGCTGTGGATTTATTATTATTATTACTATTATTATAATTATTATTGTTATTACTGTTTAATCTGTGTCTCAAGAGATAGAAATGAGGGAAATAAATAAATTTTATAACCACGCACCATAGGAAGGGCTTTCTTTCATTCTCCACCAAACCAACACTGGAATGCAGTTCATCACCCAAACTTTGAAGTCTGTTGGCTCCTCATAGAACCCGTGATGTCATAAGGTAACAAGAATTAAAAGTTATTGGTTAGCACGCACGTTTACCCTTTCTAACAATAAAAACATATCTCTCTAAACACTGTTTTGGAAATCTGCTTATTAATGGATGCTGCTGATGTTGTACATAACGTTCTTGGAAGAGTAAGCTGAACCACAAAATGCACTAAATGGGCAGATGATTGCAGCCTACAGATTTCTGAGGAGCTCTGGCCAGGAAGCTAGGCTAGATGATAGCCCAGGCCTTCTGGCCCAATATTTTCTTGCTTAGCCACACTAAAAACAGCACAAGACTGCAACAATGTGAGAAAGTTTGCAACTCTCTAGCTCTTACTGTCTGAATCAGAAAGCTGTCATCTCATACTTCTGCTTTGCATTGTTCTCTACTTTTTCTTCTATGTTTTCTATAAATAGTAGAATTTCATGCCAATTTACAAGATGGATTTTTGTAAGGCATGCAGAAATTCTGAAGCTATAAATGAAACTGGAAAACTCAAAATTAAGCTGTGCTCAAGCTAAGCTCAGAAATGTTGGCCACTTGCTATAATTAAAACTTTTATACATTTCTCAGTACTTCCTGATACATTCGTTTTCCTGTCATTTGACAGCCCTCTGCACTGAAATATCTTGTTAAATATTTTAGAATCAACATCACAGGACCACCGCTTCAGTGAAAGAGCTATAATTAATTTTTCACAAGTGCATAATTTCAGGGCATTGTGAAATTCAACTTTAGTTGGTTTCTTTATGCAGCAGTATTCTGGTGTCATATTGAACAGATGTGTCTATGGCAACATATTCCTATTATCATGGATCTTATAGGTCTAGCATCATCTCTGATTTTATTTTATTTTTTTCAGATAATAAGCACAAAATTCAACTCAAAATGTTAAAATCAGTATGAAAACTGAAGTTTATGTGTAAAGCACTTTATGCCTTTATACTTCTCTAAAAAGCTCGAGTAGATAAATATATATATATGGTATTTTTTTGAACCAGGAAAAAAAATTGAGACCAAAGACCAAAGCAGATCTCAATTTACTTTTCATTTCCAGGCTTCTACTACAAGGGTGATTCATTTATTCATTATTGCATTGCAAATAGTGTAAATTAGAATGTTATTTCGCTGTGCTAGAAGACAAGATGACAGCAGTATTAGCCTACATTGGGAGCCAAAGCTCTGAGGATTGCTCAGCTTGATATGGGTGGAAAACATGTCTTCTCCTCAGTTTACTCATCTGCAAACTGGTATTTACGGTATTGTTCCTAGTAATCATACTCAAGATGTCAGCATTCTTACTACAACTTCCAATCCTTGCTGCATTGCAGGTGCAAATACACCTTACCTTTCAATAAGGACATGCTGTGTAAGTCTTCAGTCTGAAAGTCTTGGATGACAAAAAAGTAAGAGCAGTTAATATTTTAAAGTCATTTTTAGACACTGATCTGAAATATTTGATTTCCATAATCTGAGCAAATGCATCTTCATGCTCATTGAATCTTTGTGCTCTACCACCTACAGTGTTCACTTTTGTGCTCCACCACCTACAGTGTTTCCCAAAGTATTTTTTCTCATGTGAACACATTTATTTGTGTCTTTCTCTATCACAGGCTGTTTACTTGATGGTAGAAATGGGACCTGACCTTTCTCACAAACCTCTCAGCATATATCAGGTCTAGCACCCTATTATTCTCGGAAAAAAAAAAAAAAAAGAAAAAAAAAAAAGAAAAAAAAAAAAAAAAGCCAGTCAAGATTTTAGCTTGATATTTTATCAGTATCCTTAGTAAAGTGACAGAATTAATGTGTTGCCATTTGTTTATAATTCTCCAGACTTTTCAATAGAATTAAACATAACAACTTCTTCGTATCTCTGCACAAATAACCTCAACATTCTGATGCAGTTTTATGTGCCTTTAAGCCCTACTACCCTACCAAGTAGCCAAGTAACAAACTGAACAGCCTGCAATGTCTTCAGCTTGCACATAACAAGAATCTTTCATTGCCTGTATCCTTATCTTAGTATAGGTTGTTTATTTTTTTTTTTCCCAGCTACTGTACAATCTCCACACAAAACAAGTTCAAGGTGAACGGCATGAGAGCGGAAGGAAATTTATGCCTTCTAGCCAAATCTTCTGAAGAAGCTTCTGACAGTTCTATGCCTGAAACAGAATTTGGAGCCATTTAGGTAACATGTCAGAAGGTCCAGCTGCAGAAATAGGACACAGAAAGAAGCTACTGAAAGAAGGTACCTTACTTACAAGAAAAAAAGAGAGATTGCATTTGAAATATCTTAGTGCAGCAGAATTTACTTGCTGGCCTTTGCATGAGAGGAGTTCACTCATTTGGGCAAAATCCTGTAGTCCATATAATTTATTTTTACTCCCTGTGTTGCCATAAGCACACACCAGTGTGAAAAAGAGCAAGATATTTAACCTACTAGATCTCAAGGTCTTACGTATTGTTAACTCATAAGTATAATACAGTCTTTTAGACATTGTGGAATCAGATGCTACAAAACAACTGCAATAAAAGCAAGTTTAAACAAATTCTACCAAGCCCCAGGTGGTCTTGGACATAATCTTACATCAAAGCCCATCTAAAGACTCAACAAGTCACCTAATGTACTGGTTCTGAATGTTCAGAACATGTATGCATATATATATACTTAGTATTCATCTTTAAATTCACACTTACTCAAACAGTACATTCTGATAAGGTGGTAACTTTGTCCAGCTTAAAGGCCTTTTGTGGCTCATTTAAGTCGTGACTAAATCCTTCCTTGAATTCTGTTGAATTATCTCTAAGAGGCATAAAATCTAGATGAAATCAAGACTAACAGCAACATCAAGGCAACTGCACAGCAACATAAGTTATGTCTTCTTTTCACCTTAGCACCTTGTGGTTAGATCTCACTCAGGACCACTCACATACCCCATTTTCAGAAGCTGTTTGGATAAACTTCTTCTCTTGGTTCTCTGTTACTCAACAAGAAGAGGACAGACACCTAGTTTAAGCAGCCTGGATATGTTTTTGCAGACTCTTGAGTTCTCTCTGCTTTTAGATATCAACAAGTGACCAAGCCAAGTAGGTTTTCTGTCCACTAACTGTCTTGAAAGGTCTGCCATATTCCTTGTTCTTTTGGGAAATTTAGTAATGGTAAGTCATGCTTATAATTCCCTATGCTTTCTGACAGGAACCTAAAATTTTATGGAGAAAGTACTGAAGCTCAGCACTGAGGTTGAATGCAACTGACAGAAGCACATTAGGAAGCACAGCTGTATTTATTGATACAGCTTAAAGCAGCAACAACTGTATCACTAACTACATAAACTTAAATTCAAATAATTATTTAAGTTAATAAAAAAAATCAGTAAACTGAATACTCCCATGGAAATTAAACAAATCAACGCATATAAAGAAACCACCTTAGTGTATGTTACCGAAGGAAAAAGGCTCCTTAAGTGTATGGGGAAGGTTAATCAAAATTGAATTCCATCTCTATATACACTCCCTGGAAATGTGATTCATACCCCTGCTTTCCTCCCAGATAGCTGCAAAAAATGGATGGTGGATTTCTAAGTGTAATGCTAAAGCTGAGTCACCTCTTGATATTCAGTCTGGAGCCTGAAATAGCCTAACCTTGAGAGGAAATAGCCAAGATTTATAGATAAAGAAGGTGAAAAGAATAGACCAGAAAAGAATTGAATCTGTATCTGGGAAAGCCTGAAACCTGATAACCAACCCTGTGATGAACTGCCAGAACAAAGAACTCAGCAACTCACTAACAAAGAGCAGATTGCTATGAGGAGTGCAGTCTTGAAAGGCAGGAATGTAAATGTGCACTCCTGCATCAGAATTAGAACTAGAGGGATGTTAAACACTAAATTACAACCCAAGCATTGACCAGAGATGTAGAGGATAGTCATTTGGGAATTTTTTTAGCCCATCATTCTCAAGGCAAGACAAAAAAGACTCTCCATGAATCAAAACCAGACTGAAATATCTACCACATCAATTCAAGAACCCAGTGCCAGCAAAGCAATGCAAAACAATGCAAAAACAATGGTCTTCAGAAATGAAATTCAAACTTGGCTTCTCCAACACTTGTGGTCTTCTCTTATCTCTTGAAAGACAGAAATGTTTGCTTTCCTTTTGTAAATCAACATCCCAATGATCTCAGTGTATACCTGGGTACTGTCATTATGTAGATCCTACTTACCTGGTCCCTACACTAATTTAGCATGTATCTTTCCAATGCTGGTTAACTTACTGCTTTGTTACATATTCTTTTAACTGTAGGCCCAAAGGAGAAGCATCATCATCATTCATCTTAATGCTGAATAAATTCTCCTATAATCTCCTTTTCCGGAACTCGGAGGTTTTAAAAATAATGTATTTATTGTCTGAAATTAATGTAAGAACCACACTTTCTCAGTGCTTTTTAGTAGTATTATTCTTGCTCATGTCAGCTACAATGTGTTTCAGTAGATTTCAGATGAGATTTTTACAATGTAATCTACTTGGCATTGCTCATGGCAAGTATTTGGGAAGTTCAGGAGGTATGCAGTATGATGGCCCATTGTCTTCCAGTGTTTAGACAACACCTCAGGGATAAACGCAAGGAATCAAATAATTTTCTCAGGTAACACAACTAGCCTTAAGCACTACATTTTTATTTCAGTCTTCAAAGCACGCAATGGTATTGACTTTGAGCTACTTACCAGCAAAGTCATAGAAGATGGTAGTTTACAAGAACAACCAATGTCTGTAAACACATTGTTTCAGTATACTCTTCAGATAGGCTCACTTCCCCCTTATTTTTTCAGGTTTACTGAGATTGTGCGCAGGATACTTTTACCACATCTTTACAACTTTCTGAATTTATCAGTGTCTCAAGACAGAAGTTACCTGAACATAACAAGAACACATTGGCTATTGTGATATGCTAGCAAACGGTCTTGGTATGTTGGGGTTTATGAGGCTAGGCACAACAAGCAGCAAGGCAGCCAAGTCAGAGTGCAGTGACAAGCTGGCTAGTGTAGCCCCTGTGACAAGGAGCTTTGGGATGCCATTGTGTGTAACTATACTGATAGGCTTATATGAAGCAAAGGAGTATGTTACTGTCATACATACCACCTTGTTACACAAGAGAAACTTCACCCCAAACTGTCACTATAATAAGCTATCCCTGTGGATGGATTACCAACAGTTCCCAGAAGCCAACCTTAATTTTTCCAAGAAAAATCCAAATACTTAGTGATATTTCCTAGATGTATTTGCAAAAGATGTTACATCAATGGGTAAATAAGAAATGTGAAATAAGTTTTTCAAGTATAAGTCAAATCATTAGGCTAGAAATAGGCATCAAGTAGCAATACAAAGACTATAAATAGTTCATTTCATTGTCAAAAGCTAATATGAAAGTAATTCCAATGATCATAGAATCATAGAATCACAGTATCCTTAGAATTGGAAGTGACCTCTGAAGGCCATCTAGTCCAACTCATCTGCAATGAGCAGGGATGCCACAGCTAGATCAGGTTGCCCATGGCCATATCCAGCTTTGCCATGAAGGTCTCCAGGGACTGGGCATCAACCATGACCCTAGGTAAAATATGATGATAGCTTTGATCTAAGCATACACAGATGCAGCAGGTAAGCTTACAGAATCATCTGACCTTTCTCAAGCTTTAAGATAGATATGTGCTTTGTATGTTTCGGATCCATGAGCAGTAAGCTAGCAAGTTTGATCCAACAATATGATATACTTTTTGGAGCCAGTATCTAACAGCCCGCAGTAAGATAACTATAGTGGTTCTTAAACTGCCCCAGAAAGGAAAATCAAGTAGTGATTTTGTCCTGAAGTCTGCATTCTGACAAAATCCACTCTGCAAAACTTGACTTATACAAAGAGGAAATAAAGAAATCAGTTTCCATGGGTCAGTTGAAATCACTGCAGCAAAATATAAGAGCCACAGTGGTTTTTCTCTGACCATTAATGTACTCTCTTCTGTTTGTCATTTGTTGTCTACATATTCCTGGAGGCAAGGAAAACTAACGGCTTGCTTACACTTCAGTTTGATAGGACTGATATTTTCTTTGTACTTCACCAGCAAGAACATTTTGAGACACCCTACAGCACGCTACCTTCTTCACTTCTCCACTTTTCCACTTGCTGATCCAAGATGAGGTAATGTGACCCACAGCAACCAGTCCCTGGAAAAGTGGCATTTGTGCACCCATCCCACACCATGATCCTTGGACCCAGCCATCCCAGTTCACTCCTCATCGTATCACAGCAGCTGACAGGACTGGGGAGCAGGTTGTGGCACACCTGGAGTCATGCATGACTGAGTGCAAAATGGCAGGAGGGGCCTGCTTTCTCCTTTGAAGGGGAAAGTCTTTCTCCCAGTCTCACACTCCCCTCTACATTCTCTGTGACCCAGCAGCTTTATTTTATTGAAATATTAAAAAGAGAAGTACACTCTAATCAAAATGAACTCATGCTTCACATTTGAGCACACATCAATATTGCAGCCTGTGGGATAGAGCACTGGTATCTGTTCTAGCTTTAAATAAGCTAGCTGAGATACCAGAATTTGTTAAAGCAGCAAAGGCTTTTCATAGGCTAACTTCTTTTCCTCAAGTGGATAAATTAGCCTAGAGCAAACATATCCTTGGCTACAGCATACATGCAGGACTGTGCCTTTCTGCTGTCCAATATGTTGTCAGAAAATATTCACCCAGAAACTGAAATGTAATCGTTCTGATCTCTGCAGCTCATTTCAGCCCTACCATGTCCCATACCAGAGGCAGTAAGCAGCACTAAGAAAATGCAGTATTAGGTTTCTCCCCCACCCCAATAACATTCTGCCTGGGGGTCTCCAAGAAGCCAAGGCAACATGCAACACAGTAAGGAACAAGACTGAATAAACCATTCTGCTGTGTAATCAGGTGTTTAAATAGCCATTGTAAGTAGGCTACTGTGCACATGTGCACAATCCTACAAATGTTCTTATGTCTGAAAAACGAGTAATCAAAATTTAGTCATCAAATATCGCTGCTGGAATCAGCTGTTCCACATCATTTCTGTAATGGGGTAAAAGAGAACCACAGGGTAGACAAGACATGGCAAAGACTAATATCCTTTACTGAATACATTTATTAGTCTCTCCTCCATGGTGTTACATCATAGACAAATTTGGAGATTAATGAATATAACACTGTACTTGAAATTTTGAGATAGCTCAGTTAAAATTGTCATTGACTTTATTGATACTTGCAATTGTATACAACCCCTTCCAAGCTGTGGTACATGATAACAAGAACTTCTTATGAGAAGAACAGCAAATTCAAAGTGGTTATGGACAGGCTGTAATTTGGTAGCAAATAACTTCTTTGATTACTAATTTATCAAATGAGAAATTAATCAAAGTCTCTTTTATTGAATCTGTCCTTACACGGATTACATGCATCTCCTAATTATTTGCTCTAGAACAATTATGCAACATTTTTTTATCATTTTTTGTTTTTATTTTTATTTTTATGCTAATGTTAATTAAACCTAAGAAGACTTAAAAGGAGTTTATTGTTAATCTTTTATTCCCCAGCTTTCAGGGACATTTGTTGATTCTGACTTAATATCAGTCCCTGATTATAAGCAAGTTAAGGTTTATTCCTATGATCAGCTCCCAAATGTGAAACTTAATAATCTCCCCCAAAATGTTGTATTTCTTAGAGCCCTGTTAGTAATTATCTTTGTTAGACTAACTGGAAAACAAACATGAAAGAGAAAAGTAAACAGCCAGAGTCCATGTGCTTATTGGCCCAGTGAATATTTGTATATGATTAAATGGGTTCATAATATCCTAGTTTAGTTCTTACAGTGTACAAGATAATGAAGTACTGAATAGAATTCTCGCATTATAACCTACACTTATGATTTTTTTTTTTTTTTCCCTGCTTGCTAGAAGAAATTAATTCAAAAAATCTTTCCCCTCTCTAAAGAAAGGTGGGTGAGACACCACATGAGAGAAGGTAGGAGGAAGTCTGTAAAGGAGAGGAAAAATACCAAACTTTAGTCACTGAGAACAGGAGCGGAGGAGATGGGAGGTGAAGCAGTTTAAAGTGGGTAAGGCTGCCTGTGATAATGAGCTACACGTCTATCAGAGATTACACTGGAAGAGGGCAAAGTGAGAGGATGGGAATGGCAGTGCTGCCTCTTGCAGCTAATGAATGTAGAACCCTATCTGGGGAGGTTTTGTGGGGACGAGCAGAATGCCATTTTTATTACTCATTCCTTCCAGTTTGCAGAGCACAAGCTAGCTCAGATATTCTGCTTTCCATGTGCACACTGGTCCTAGGGGAATGCAGGGAGTCAAGGAAGTTCTATGAAACAACCTGGAGCAAAAAAACTCATTTGTTTTCTTAAGTTTTGCAACATAACCACAGACAATCAGCAGTTCACAGCTACCATTAAAATTTCTGCGTAAAATTGAAGTGTTTTTCAAAATATTTTATGATGTATTTCAGTGCAAGCCTGTTGCAGTTCTCAGTGTGTACTGGTGGAATAGGAATTGCAGATGGAGAGAGAAGTATGTAGGAACTCTAATTGGATTAAGTTTATGCATTACAGAAAAGCACTGGTTTGGCGGTTCCTCTCTCTGCTTTGGATGATGCCTCTCATAGACATGCAGTCGCGATGTTCAGGATAGGTTCAGGTTGGGTGTTAGGGAAAGGTTATTCACTAGAAGGAAAACTCTGGAACAGCCTCCCCAATGCAGTGGACAGCTCAACAAGCTACCAGAGTTCAAGAAGCATCTGGACAATGCTCTCAGATGTGTTCTGATTGTAGTATAGTCCTATGTGGAGCCATGAATTGGACTCGATGATCCTCATGTGTCCCTTCCAACACAGGAAATTCTATGATTCTATGATTCTGTCTTCACCATTCTGATTATTCTTATTTTTTTCGCTTACAATATTTGTTGTATTTTTGGTTTTGTTTTTTCAAGCTCCTAGACCAAGCATTTGTAATTTCATCTTTATTTTGGAAAGTATCTTTTTTCAGAAGTTGTACTGTTTTGTTTTGCTTTGTTTTAGAAAAATAATCAAAGAAATACAGAAATCCTAGGAAAACAAAACAAAACAAAACAAAACCACTTCATTAAGCACACAGATTAAGCTTAAAATTAGTCTCAAGTACTCTCAGTAATTCATGCTTAAATTATAAAACAAAAGTTCAGGAAGAACACAAGAAGACATCTTATAGCAAAAGCAAAATACATCTTTTTCCTCAAAATGGATCAAGTTACACAAAATGTAAGTAGTAAAACCTACCCATGGGTAGAAGCACAATTCTTCCACTTAAAATATTCATAAATTAATCTATTAATCTATGCCTATACACAAAGGAAATAAACTGTGCTCCCTGGTATTTCAGTTATATATGTATGAAAAAAAAAGACCTTTTAAAACAATTCCAGTAGGGAATACAGAATGTCTTTGATCACAGCCTTTATGACTATCACTTGGGACACAACATCTCACTGTTTGCTGACTGAATGCTATAAATTTTGTGCCCCCGTATCTCAGGTCTCAGTGAGGGTCTCTTAGATATTGTCACATACATACAGTTCAAAGCAGATGTTCAGTGCAACCTACTTTCTTCAGGAGAAATGAACTCATCTTTGCCTGCCTTTCATACACCCAGTTGTGATGCCACTGTTCTTCAGTGGCAGACATGTTACTGGCTATCAGAAAGTCAATGTAAGTGTCTCTTTGCATTCAAAAGGCTACCAAACCATATAACATGAAGTCACAGTAAGTAATAAAGTGTGCTCACTCTTTTTATCCCATCAGTCTATGTATATGTATCAAGTAGATTTACTAGTGAGCAGTATCTATGAGGGAAAGTTAAGTTTCCTCTTGATGATGACTGCACACTTTTAATCTCTGCTCAGTACAAGCTGAGTTACAAAAGAACACAGCCCTGACAAAAAAGACCTGGATGGATGTCAAGCTGGACATGAGCCCACAGTTTGCACTCACAGTCCAGAAAGCTAACTGTTTCCTGTGCTGTATGACAAGACATGCGGCATAGGCAGTGATCCTGCTCCTCTGCTCTGCACTGGTGAGACCTCATCTGGAATAATGTGTCCAGATGTGGAGTCCTCAGTACAGGAGAGACACAGACCTGTTGGAGTGCATCCAGAGGAGAGCCACAAAAATGATCCAAGGGAATGATCTCGTCTATAAATGCAGGATGAGGCAGCTGTTTTTGTTGTTTTTTTTTTCAACTTGGAGAAGAGGATATTCTGGAAAGACCTCAATATAGCCTTGATGTACTTAAAGGGAGCATATAACCAGGAGGGAAACTGACATTTCAGATAGTGTGATAGTGATAGGACAAGGAGGAATGATTTTAAACTAAAAGAAGGGACATTTAGATTAGATGTTAGACAGAATTTTTTTTACCCGGTGGTGAGTCCATGGCACAGCTGCCCAGAGAGCTGTGGGTGCCCCATTCTTGGAGGTTCTCAGAGCCAGGTTGAATGGGACTTGGGCAGCCCGAGCTGGTAGCAACCAGCCCACATCAGGGGTTGGAACTGGGTGGGCTTTGATGTCCCTTTCAGCCCAAGTCATTCTATGATTCTATGATTTTTCAGGCCTTAGAACACTACACAGGAGAAGCATAAACTCAATGGCAAGATAAATGACAAAGGAAGATGTAATCAAAAAGCTCAACATAACACTTGTCTATACTAGATATAAGTCATTCTTGGAAATGATTCCTAGTCCTGAGTTCTTTGGTAAGAGTTGTCAAAAACTTCATCCAAATTTAGCTGTGAAAACGATGGACGCAACTACACTTAAGTGCTTTGAAGAGCGATATTAATTTTTCCTCTCCAGTTCCTGAAGCAGGTATGGCTATTGAAGCATGCTGTTCTTTCACCTGAATATCGACTATTTGCTTTTTGTATTGCTTTCTTGGAAACACTTCTGAACTCAGATCTAAACAAGTTGGATAACATCCTATGATGGTGTTATATCTAGAATCTTCTGACAGCCTGTCTTACGTTAATAATGATGTATTAATTTACTTACTGCTAGCCGACACTGCTGAAACTCTTAAAGAGCATGTAAATCAAAACAATAAAAAAAAATAAAAATTGCAAAGCCAATTAGTGAATGCATTAAATTAAGAAAAAAAGTTCGTTTATGCACATTAGTGATGGGACCAATTTCAACTTCCAATTTCTGAACAAACATTAATATCCATTAATAATACATTCCACTTGCAGAGTTCCTTTCATCTTGAAAGGGCTTTATAAACATTAACTAATTAAATTGCCTGATATTTTTCATTGTAATTTTATGTGTATTTAAAGCTGAGGGTCAGAGAGGGAAGGGCTATTAGCTGCCACTGTCACAAAAGGAAGAACAGAAAGCTGTTTTTATTTTATGCAGAAGCTGCTTTTTCTTCCTGGTTAATAAACAAATTTCTTCTTCAAAAAAGCCAGGCAACCAGAACCATTACAATTCCCATTACAATTACATCAAAATATATCCAAGGTTTTTCCAGTGCAGAAGAGCAAGATTAACTACATGGAAGTATTTTTCTGCCATTTAAGAAACAGTAATCTTTGTCCTATGGCCTCTCCATCTTTTTACTGATGTTTGGTTGGTTTTGCTATTGTTTAATGAGGGATATTTCCTGATTTAACTGAGACATTTTAGCAGTTGGGCAAGGAACCTGTATGGGTATAGTTGGCAAAAACAGTCTCCCTTTTCTAGCGGGCTACATTAGATTTTAATTCAACAGGCAATTACACTTGCCTCTTGTATCAAATCTAACCTTGCAATGCAACTCTGATGGGCTAATAAGAAAATCCTGTAAACAGAGTGCTGGTATCCCTGAGGGCCTAAATGCATATAAGCATATTAGCTAAAATCCTGCTTTTCCCAGTCTTGAGAAAAGAGCTTATTATTCCTACATGTTAAATATTTTATATAATTGAGCAGTTTTATATATAGTTAGACTAGCAAGTTGTTGAAATGCTTATATAACCTCTAAAAGATCTTTTTTCACTGTCAGATAAAGAATTTTCAGCTAAATCATATGTAACAGTGGTGACACTGTTGGACAGGTTTTAACAAAGATCGCAGCAGTCACTAAAAATATCACAGATATTCTCATGTTCCAACCTTGTGTAAAGCTGCTAATCAAAAGGAGTGAAACTAAGATGCATAAGTCCAATGACTATGAAATCTCAAGTATTTTTGGTTTTTTTTGTTTTATGGTGTTTTTTTTTTTCACCCTTAGGAATAGTTTCTCATGATAACAGCCTTCAGGTAGGGATGACTATCTTAGTGACATTATCTGAGGTGTAAATTTTATGACTTCTGCAAGAAAATATGTGATTTATATATGGCAGTGGTGAAATATACCTTAACACTGAAATAAAAATTTAAATGTGTGGGAATGACATGCTCTGACATATTTTTCAAGTTCATTCTAGCACACAGTTAATATTTCACATATATAGTTTAATTTACTTTCAATAGCTTTATTAGAATAAGTGATATATCTGCAATTTATGGTAGTAGATAAAATATATCATAATTTTACAGAACTGGGGCCAAAGCAAATGAAAGTCATTGAATCAGAAAATGATTAAGGTTGGGGAAGACCTCTAAGACCATCTAGTCCAAACATCAACATATCCCCATCATTCCCACTAACCATGCCCCTCAGCACTACATCTACCCTTTTCTTGAACACCTCTAGGGACAGTGACTCAACCACCTCACTGAGCAGCCTGTGCCTCACAGCGTACCTCACCACTCCTTTAGAGAATATTTTTTTCCAAATATCCAACACGAACCTATATGAACATGTACCAGTATGCAATAAAGACACAGTCCTTGTCCTGGGAAGTTTCCAGTAACAGATACACAAAACAAACTCAAAGACAAAAGCAAGTTGGAATGTTTCTTCAAGAGCTACAGAAGTCTGAGCAAAACTTTCAGCTGAGTATCTCTCTGGAACGAAGCTATCCCACAACATCACTGTCATCCTATAAGATGCAGTGTTCAACTACATCATCATCTCTATTAGGGATGCTTATAAAATCAAACCTTCATGCAGCACAAAATCTTATGTCAGTAGTTGTCTTGGCCCTGAGAAATGAACCCACCTGATCACAGTAATGACCAAAAGTTAACTACTCCCTTTCATATTTAAAAAGGTATCATGATTCTGTGATTCTGTGATAAAACTAAAATGGATTACACATGGGATAGAGCTACATGTTCAAGCATTGCTGTCAAAGAGTGGGTTACACAGAAGCTGCAGTGAAGGAAAAGGAAACTGATAACACATGCAGGCAGAATGCCATCTTTGGATAATGAGAGAATTCAGTGTCCTCCTGCTTTTTTTTTTTTTTTTTTTTTTTTTTTCTTTTTTGCATATCAGTATGCTGGCACTGTTTTCAGAGTTTTCCTTCTGTATCAACTATATGCTCATATCAGCCTGTGAGTGCCATGGTAACATTTCCTCTGAATGCTACTGCCTTGCTGCCACCCCCAGAAACATTCTCATTCACTATCCCTGACTATTCAGCCTCCAGATTTCGATACATATTGAATGTGGTTGCCTACTTCCAGCATGCAAAGAAAGGCAGTCTCATACCCAAATTTCTGTCTCACTTGACAGCAATTCCCTTAATTTCAGGATTAAATGGTTCAGCTCTCCATTGCTCTTCCTCTTCCAAACATAAACACTTCTTTTTCCTGTGTTTAATACTGTATACTGCTTATGTTGAGATAGCTCTAGTAGATGTCAGAGGATTTCAGATAGGAGATTCTATACATAAGCTAACTGATAGAAGATTCTGCACACCCAACTGTCCTACAGATTTGTAAAATCAAATATTTAGTGATCATCAAATTACTTCTGGTGGCTGATGAGTCTCTGAAACGTGGATTTTCCACAATCATATCCATTTTAAGAAGAAATTTTCCCTTTTACTTTACCAACACAACATACCTCCAGATCAGATCAGCAAGATGAGCTATGTCTCATTACCTTTGTCATGTGAATTTGGAGAATGAAGATTTTCAGCAATCCAAATGAAGACAGGGACCATGCTTACTGATGTAAAACAAAGCCATTCAATCAATTTTAGTGACATTTCTGCCTTTTACAGAAGCCAAGTGAGCCTGCAGCCATCTGAAAGCAACTGCACAACTCCCAGTTGTCTTCCAGGAGGAAGAAGACCTCCACACACCATGTCAACCACTGAAGACTGAGTCAACAAAGCTTTCCAACACTCTTAATATTCACAATGATACCCTCTGTGCACACAAGTTGTCAAAGTCTCCAGTGCTGATTTTCTCACCAGAAATTGGAAGCTTGTCACTTTGAGCACTGACATTCTGACTCCCAAGGGAGCTCTGAGTAGGTTCATATACAATGCACGTTGCCACCAAATGTAGCAGGAGAAACGTTCACTTTTTGTTTGAGGGGAAATTTCTAACCTCTCTGCTGAGACAGCAAGGATTTTCTCCCTAAACCTGCATGGATTTCAGCTTGAAAGACATTTACATTTCATGTTTAGGACATAATTCTGAGATGTTTTCTATTATAATGCACAGAATTATCTTTCAGCATTGTAGATTCTCCCTTCAATTAGAAAGCGAATGCAATTCTATTTTTATTTATGAAAGAAAAATAGAAAATCAAATAGACAAAGTCATAAAAAAGCTTTTCTTTCTATAAGAAAAGCAATAACTATACCTTATTCTGCTTTTCCTTTTACTTTGATAGAAAAATAAGATTTTTATTTATTTATTTATTTATTTTTGCATAGGAATGCTATCATTTGTACAGCATAAGCTAGAGTTTTTGATACTCCGGCAAAAAAATTAATTATACTTATATTAAACATCATCCAGAGAAACGTAGCCTTGCCTGGACCTCAGATTTAGTCCATACAGTCCATACTGAAATGAGAACATATCTTTAAGATTCTTTTCTCTTTTCATCTTATACTAGCTTATATTAGCTTATATTCTGCATCAACCTGGTACAAACGGTGACTCAGAAATGCAACAACTATGAATTAGAGAACTGGAGAATTAGTACTGATAATACTTTGGTACATTCAAGAGTTTAGGGAATCAGAACTTAGTGGTTCACAAATAGTATCACTAATATGAAATCATTAATCATTTCTGTAGTACGGGTGCAGGATCACTTCTGCTGTTTTAGGACTAAGTAGTATTATCTAAAACTTGTGAAAAAGGAAAGAACAGACATGAAGGTTATGGCAATATAGGAATCACTCTACAGCTGACAGACCTGAGCCATTTTATATAACCTGTGCTTGCATTACGCGTTTAAATGGAATCAGGTCCTACACATGCACATGCACACTATTCAGCTAATAAATGTCCCCTTGGTATTTGGGTTCACCCAGGTACAGCTTGGGCATGTAATAGGAGTCAGTATTCCACTTCCAACATAGGTAGTCAGGTCACAGCCATCCTGTCTCAGGATGCATCAGACCAGTGATGAATCAGAGCCCTCTCTTTCCTTGGGAGACTCTGGAAACTCAGTTTTATATTCATTAAGAAGTACAGCAAGATTTTACATCACATCCTCATGACAGCAATGTCCTGAATCCCTCCTTATTCTTCATCCTCTTATGGGCCCTGGAGAGCCACCTATCCTTACCTCTCTACAAAAATTCCTGCCAGTCATTCCTGTCTACATGGGCAGCATTTAGATGCTTTGGGGTGTAAGTAGTGCCCCACCAGGATCAAGGAAAGTACTACTCTGCCAGGAACAGAAAAGCAGAGGAGATGGCAAGACCTATCAAGAAATTGCACAGCATATTACAAATCTGTGCTGTAGACACATGCTGATGGAGAAGAGAAAGCTGCATGGCAACAGCAAAAAGAAAATTTTGGGCAAATGCTGAGTGTCAAGGGGAGGTAGGCCAAACAAAGTCCAGATACTGAATGGAGACTACGGCATGCTGTGTCTGCCTCTCATATAACAAGTCTGAGTTTTCCTTAGTAGCTGCAAGTTCCAAAGCTAAGTATTCAAATGACAAATTGTCAAAATCAAATTTCCTGGTTAAGCTCCATTAAAGCATTATGATCTACATGTATAATTCATGTTTCATTCTAACTTTCCACAGTATCACCTTTTAAAAGACCTGGAAATTTTGAAAAGAAAAAAATGGTATCACATGATAACATACTGAACTTCCCATCTCCCCAGTTTATCAATATGGTTAGAGTCCATAGAGACGTATCTCTGTCCTCTACTGGCCTGGAGAAAGCCATTTTCAGTGTGGATTAGATGTGAGAGTGATGAGGACAGATACTTTTCTACTAGAGTTCATGGATATTTACGTATCAATAAATAACGGGATCAGGTCTCAACAATGGAGTTTTTCCTGGAGGCCATCACTCTTTCAATTCTTGTCTTTCTTTTTCACAAGTCTGAATTTACTATTCCTGGACAATTCTACACACAGTGTTCTTCTCAGGTTTGGTCGTCTTACCCTTTCTCAGCCTCCTCAAAGTTTGAATCTATCTCTTGTTGTTATCCTAATTTTATCCAGGGATGTCTAGCCTTAGTAGAGAGGCACTAAGAAAAGCTTATGGACCCTGTCTTCCTTCTTGTGACAGTCTTTGAGTAAGCACTACAATGCATTCATTTGCAGATGACTGGTGTTTCTGTTAAGCCAGCATGAAAATACTGGACCCGCTCAAAACTGAAGATGTTGGATACTAGGGAAAGCTTCTCCATAAGAATGTATGGGCACTGGAACAGACAGAGTTATAGACTCACTGTCCCTGGAGGTGTTCAAACAACACCAAATTATGGTACTGAGGGGCATGGTTTAGTGGGCAGTATTGGTGGTAGGTGGGTGGTTGGATTAGATAATCTTAAAGGTCTTTTCCAACTTTAATGATTCTATGATTCCATGTTTCAGGGACTACGAGCTCACATTCTGCTTGCCTCTACGTCCAGTTTTTATTTTTGTTGCATTCCAGCACGGTCCGAATTTACATTATCTCAAGTTATGAATTCCCAGAGACTTATGACAAAAATAGAATATCAGCTCTAATAACAATCTGAGAGGTTTCTAACCCACACAGTCACCAAAAGCTGCTTGGGCACATGATCTCTGGACAACAGAGAGAGCAAACAGCTGCCCATAAAGTGAGGTGGCCTCCCAAAAAAAAAACCAGGAAACACTAGAATGTGGGATGTAGCTAAAAGGACTGGTGAACAGACAAATTAGTTCATCTTGGCTTTCAACAGAGGGAAAATGCCAGCCACTACTCTTGCTGAAATGTCAACAAGATTTCATGTGCACTGACATAATTAACCCTCCCTACTTTTGACTTTGACTTTTGTTCCATTGAACTCACTTGCATGATATATACAAGAGCTTCCACGGCCTCTTCTCTTCTACTCCAGTGCTTTTGACCTCACTTCGCATGGGCAAGTTCTTGACACAAGCATTGAAACATGACTTAATGGTGGAGCAGAGTTATCAATTAACAAAAAACCTCTTGACTTTGAAGTCCCATGTTTCTCTGAAGGATATGTTTTACTTAGTAGTAACTGAACCTGCGGAAGCAATGTTGTTCATTTTATGGACCACAGACAAAATAAAAACTTTCAGAAAGCTGCAACCTTGCAGTTACAAATAAATAAATCATGCTAGCACTATGAACATTCAAAGACTGAAAAAAATATTCTGATTCATTGTGGGAGTTGGGTTACAGACTAGACATTTACTTGAAATTCTTTCACCCTCTGAAACCAAACTTGAAGCTATTCTGAGAAGTACACTCTTATGAATAAAAAATAGCAGAGGAGGAGTATAAAACACAGATAACTAGTTAGCTATATACTACCATTAGCCCATCATCACAGTACCTAGGTGCCCCCAGCAAAATTCCTTGATATAAATCTCAGTTTCTCCAGAGAAGAAAAGTGGTAATGGAAAACTGTACTAAGAAAAAAAAGGGGAGCACACTTAGCAAAGTGGTCAATGTAGATGGCAAAATAGAGTCCTCAGATTCCGCACTGGAGCTGCAGACAGTTGTGCCTGCACTTCCACCTGGAGAGGTGAAGAAAAGATGAACTGATTTGATAGTATTCAGCTTTCTCCTGAGAGTCACAAGGACACTCTTAACTGTAACCTGTGATCTGGAAACCAGAATACAACTTTTGAATGTTTCCACGTCATTCAGGAAAATGTTGTTACCTACTTTTGTAGCATCCTGATTTCAAAAGGGTTTGTTCCATTGTATTGCAGAGCTTTCTAGTGTAAACAAAATTTAAGGGAAGCATCAAAAAATAATTATGAGCACAATATACTGGACATCATAGACTAAAAATGAGGGACATTTTCATGATTGTCAAATCATAGAAGTTCTTTATTTTCTCTCTCAATTGTCCTTTATTATTTTAGCTATCTCATTTACTTCTGTTTGGTTTTTTGTGTGTGTGGTTTTTTTTGTTTGTTTTTTTTTTTTTTTTTTTTTCCTTATCATCAAGATTATTTCCTTCATTAAAAGACATTCCTCCCAGATTAAAAGATGTTTCTTCCTGTTGTCATAGTATAAGTTCTCTGTCTCCTCTGCTATTCTTCAGTCCTGCAACCATAACACTCTTTCATCTTCCATATCATCTTTCATCACTTTCTGGAAAAACGGGACTACCTGACTCACAGGTTTGGGAAATGGCCTCTGGTTATTTGTGTTACTCTGACTGACTAGTCTATTATTCTATGTTATTCTGATCAATCTTAGAACATAGTTGTGAGCTACAGCCAGAATTATTTAAGTTTAAATAGATCCATAATTTCAAAACTTTTCTGGATCTTTTTTCCAGCTGTGAAAAAGAAATGTTTCCAATAGCATTTTAGATTTGAAAAACAGATATTTTCAATATGGGATGAGAATTTTGTTAGATTATTGGGTGAGGAACATAAAATTTAAAAATATTGTTTACTGTAAGTGCACATTTTCCCAGGAGAGTCTGGAAGAATTACTTTTTCAAGTAGTAATAAAGTAGAGAAGTAAATAATTAGAGCTCTTGAATGCAATGTTCTAGCTTTCTAGTCCACGGCACATTATTGCTAATTATACTCCTGGCTCAAACTGCAAACTGAAGCCATTTTTACTGTATACAAATACAGATGAAAGAAAAGAATAAAAATGTTTGCCTTTAATGCAAGCCTACTATGATGGCCTCCTCATTTATGAATGACACTCCAGGGAGCAACTACCAAGAAAGAACTCAAAATACCAAACATTTTGCAGAAGTATTCTTCTAGGCATTTCTCTTCAGCTTTTGGTATGTTACCAAGAGCAGAAAAAGGGAACTGATATCAGAGAATGGAATAACACAATCAAAATTTAGTGCATGAGTTATTATGGTGGTTTCATGAACTATAAGTTTTTTGCAATGCAACTTTTGTAGTCTGCCAGAGTAAGGATGCTGGTTAAGAAAATATTACTGAAATAAAGCACATCGCTCTTGTTGAACACACTGAAATTCTATCCTTCCAAAACACTACTTAAAATCTTCCCTGTCACATCATTAAACACAAGATAAAAAAAGGAAGTTTTATTATAAAGAATTAATCAGAGGATTCTGGCCACTGAATATGTTGCTTCATGATTTTTAAAAAAGTTTCCTAATAATAGGGGGTAAAGTGGGTTGCACAGCTGTGTTTCCACTCCTGCAAGCCCCTGCTGGGCTGCAGAAGCTGAAAAAAGAAGATTGATAAAGCTTTATTAGTATTTTATTCAAGACATCAGCCCTTAAAATAAAATGTACCACATAAAAAAATCTTCTCATATTAAAGATCAACCCTTTATGTAATTCTAACCTCTGATAACCAAGTACCTACTAAATTATGTAAATAGTAGAATATAGGAAAAAAACTCTCTTCTATTTTCTCCTACTCATATGTTTGTTAAAGATTCCTCCCATGAAGAGTGAAAGAAATCTTTTGATTCCCTCTTCAAATTCAGAGAATGTAATTGAAGAAAAAAATCAACGAACTGAAGTGAAGCAGCAATATCTTTGTTTATTCTTCCTTGTTGAAGAGGAAAGAAGAAAGGACATAATAAGTGAAGGGCTATCATTTCATTGGGATGATGCATTTTGTAAGTTGAGTCATCTAAAAATAAAAATACTACTTCAAAATAATTGTATCATTACATTCAACAAGCACTAGATAAACACTGATACTCTTCTAAAAGGTGTTTTTAAGGAGAACTGTGATTTTCTCCCTTTCAGATGGAAGAAATTTCCTTGTTCCCTTATTTCCTATCTAGTGCTTACACTGAATAATTATCTTTAATAAATGACTGAATAACTATCAGTAATCAGTTCAGTAAATGTAGAGAAAATGTAGGTGGGAACTGCAAGACGATATGAATTCATAGAACCAGAGGAAGTGAATAACACACTAAATATTTTTCATTCTTTGTATTCTAAATAACATTTAGAGTCTGAATAACAGTCTGCAGAATGGTAATGGTAAAGCAGTCGGAATATTTTGTACAAGTGATTGTTTCCATTTCATTAGTTTCAGCACTGAGAAATAGCAGCAACCCTCTCGTATTATTTCATATCCATAAAAACAAAGCTAGCCCTTCCTAGGGTGTGAAGTAAGCAAGAAATGTTTCCCATGCTAGATAGTGGGAAAAACTTGGAGCATCCATGCTTGTGTCTCCTTGTGACTATGTGTGGATTATTATCTTAGATATAATTCTATAATTCAGACAAATCTGCAGGATATAATTTGGAAAATGTAGCCAGGTGACTGGCAACACATTCTCTGTGATTCATTTACCCCTTTCTTTGTTCCCTCTAATTCCCTCCTGCTGTGGTTCCCTTCCTACCTACACTGTTCCTTCTGTAATTCATTTTCTAAACCAATTATAAACCAAATGTTCTCAAAGTTAGCATAATCCTTTTATTCCACTGCTAATAATTATTCTACAATATGACTAAAGGTTTCCTTAAATCTCTGATCTGCCTGCTCTGCCCAGACATTAACCTTTCCTTTTTGGGTATAATACAGAAAAAAAAAAAAAAAGAAAAAAAAAAAGAAAAAAAAAAAAAGAAAAAAAGAAAAAAAAATGGAGTAACTGGTCAGAAATGGTTAATTTATAATGTAAATAAGCAAATAAATTGTATTCTTGGAAAGAAAAGAATTTGGGCTTCTGGAAGTAAGTGAGATTATTCTTTTCATAGAGGTCCCTTCCAATCCCAACAGTTCTGTGATTCATAGTGGATGCATTCCTTTTCTTCCACCTTCTTAGACTAGACAAATGCAACATTTTCTTTTTGACAAAGCAGGAGCAACAGTTAAATGTTAAACTCCATAGTTACAGCAATGCCAAAAGTATCCCAGCATCAGATGAAGAGAGTCTCTGGAAAACATGAATAAAGACGTTACAAAGCCCTTACAGTGATGCCATTTGCTGAGTTAACCCATGTCTAGGTGCAGAATTCACTGCACAGTTCTAAAGCTGGAGTCTGGTGGGGTTTTTTACTTCTTTTTCTTTTTAAGGAATCAGTGTAAAAGAAAAAGTCTGGCAATGTAATAAATCACAAACTGTGATTTTCTTTTACTGCAGTATGAATATGACAATCTGAAAGAGATAGCATACTATGCCATCACCTCATCGGCTTTTCTCTCGGTCTTATCATGGTGTAAAAATAATAGAATCCAAATAATCCTTCAGAAAACTACATTACAAGTCTTTATTTATTTATTTATTTATTAATTACTATAAGTCCAGACCTTAATATTACAAAAAGAGAATCACAGGGCTTATAGGAAAACAAATAGCTCTATTTGTTCCACGTCTTAAGGATACAACTGCAATGCAGTTTCTGTTCAGCTTGTTTAATCAAAGCCCCATTTGAACCTTCACAGTTACTGAATTATCCTCTGAATAGCTCTAGATCATCCTTAGTCTCCAAAACAATCATTAAGTGTAATTCTTCTTCCAAGTTCACCTAAACATATTTGATCTCATTAGTCAGATGTGATTATGGTAATCAGGATTCCTGACTCTAGGTCATTTTCAAATAATGTGGCAATATATGGATTGAAAAAAAAGTATTTTTCATGTAAACATGTTGAGGCACATTATTCTTCTATTTTAGAAAGAACTTGTCAATAATCTTCTTTTCATTTTGCCTAGCTTCCTAGACTAACCAATTTCAATATGCCTTTGCCTGTTATTAGAGTTAAATCTTTATCTGAGTTCCTGACTGCTGCAGCATCCTCTTCTCTGACCTCCCTAATTTAGTCTCAATGTTTGAAAACTGCATCAAAGAAAGTATCACCCTTTTTGCTTATTGCTTTAATTATGTCCCACATTCCCCTGAGTTTCTCCTTTAACTCACTATGTTCAAGCTTCTTGCTGTCTCTACCATTCTGTCCATGCCGGTTTTGACCAGCCAGTTGGTCAGCAAAGCACGTAAAAATCTTTCCATTTCCTCACATACAATTTTGGTTACAAATTCAGTCACAAGATTTGTGCCGTACTTTTGATTAAGATCTCCCCAAAGGCACATTTCTGCTGTGCCGCCTGCAGGTAATCTCTAGTTAATACTGACATAAACACTTAACTGTAACCTTATTCCTAAAAGCAATTGTCCACACTATTTGTGTGTTCTCCATACCTAATCTATTTAAATGTGTCTTCTATTTAGAACTCCCCAGGAAATGGCACACCTAGAGTCTTATCAAGAAGGAGCACACATCACAGCAGGCATTTTATCCGTCATCTTACCCCTTCAGGAACCATTTCTACCCTGCTTTAATAGAATTATGAGGATCTGAACAGCAAAACACAAATTGGACAACTTATACCATCCTTTAGGAGTGACTATGTCATTCTCAGCATGGTACAACAAAATTGGGTGTCCATTCTCCTGTGAAAAATGTCCAGGGAAGGATCTTTATTGCTTTCTCTGTTCCATGTTTTAGCCCAGGGATTGCCTTTTTCAGTCATCCTTTTTCATTGTTATCTTGTGCATACTTGCAAAGCACAATTTATTTTTTAACTGTAAATAACAGAACCGAAATCTATTAATTCTTAATTGATGGCTTCTGTACTCCTGCAGCCTGGGTATATTTTATAAAGAACTCAGGGCATGCAGCTCCTTTTAGAACACGGTTCACATTTCCTCGTTAGTCATTTCTGGAATCTCACAAAGTTATATTAGGAATAAAGCCTAATTATTAGCCAGTTGTGCTAGCTTCAATTGAATGTCCATCCAGCTCCAGTCCTGCAGACTCAGGTACCAGGCGTGCCTGAGGTAAAAGAGATACTTCATCCAGTGACTGTTGGTCCTATAACACTAAACTTTTCTGTTTACATTCTATCTGTAATTTCAGTTGTAAAAGAAGAATTTTTAAGTTAATTCTTAATATACCTAACTTATTTATCTAACACGATTTATGCCCTCTTTATGCTTTTAGCACCATGTGTCACAAGAAAGTCATTCTCTGAAAGTTTTACATAACTTGCTCTTTTGTATCAGGCTTGTAATATAGTTACTAGGTCTCTATTTCACAGCCATAGAATCACATCATAGACTCAAGGAACACCTTAAGTTGGAAGGGACCTTGATGATCACCTACTTCCCCTGGCAAGGACAGGGTTGCCAATGAATTGATCAGCCTGACCCAGGGCCACATCCAACAATCCAGTCTTCCATTTTTACATTTCCCATAAAAACACATACTCTGGTTTTGTTGCCTCTTTTCCTGCACCCTTAAATTCCATTTCTCACATTTGTTCAGTGTTCTATCTTTTTAGGGCCACCCTTCCCACACGCATATTTGGAAGAAGAAGGGTTACAAGAAGGGTTGTAAGGAGGATCCAGGGAACTACAGGCCTGTTAGCCTGACCTCGGTTCCAGGGAAGGTTATGGAACAGATAGTCTTGAGGGAGATCACGCGGCATGTGCGGGATGACCGGGGGATCAGGCCTAGCCAGCATGGGTTCATGAAGGGCAGGTCCTGTTTGACCAACCTGATCTCCTTCTATGATCTAGTGACCCATCTGCTGGATGAGGGAAAGGCTGTTGATGTGGTCTACCTGGACTTCAGTAAAGCCTTCGACACTGTCTCCCATGCTATTCTCCTGCAGAAGCTGGCAGCCCGTGGCTTGGATGGGTACACTCTCGGCTGGGTAAGGAGCTGGCTGGAGGGCCGGGCTCAGAGAGTGGTGGTAAATGGAGTTAAATCCAGCTGGCGACCGGTCACAAGTGGTGTTCCCCAGGGGTCGGTGCTGGGGCCTGTCCTCTTCAACATCTTTATTGATGACCTTGATGGGGGCATTGAGTGCGCTCTCAATAAGTTCGCAGATGACACTAAATTGGCTGGGAGTGTGGATCTGCCTGGGGGTAGCGAGGCCCTACAGAGGGATCTGGACAGGCTGGAGAGCTGGGCTGAAGCCAATGGAATGAGGTTTAACAAGGCCAAATGCCGAGTCCTGCACTTCGGCCACAACAACCCCAGGCAGCGCTATAGGCTTGGGGCGGAGTGGCTGGAGGACTGTGTGGAGGAAATGGACCTGGGGGTACTGATTGATGCACGGCTGAACATGTGCCGACAGTGTGCCCGGGTGGCCAAGAAGGCCAACGGCATCCTGGCTTGTATCAAGAATGGTGTGCTGAGCAGGACTAAGGAAGTCATCCTGCCCCTGTACTCGGCATTGGTGAGGCCTCACCTCGAGTACTGTGTCCAGTTTTGGGCACCTCAGCACAAGAAAGATATGGAGGTACTGGAGCAGGTCCAGAGAAGGGCAACGAGGCTCGTGAAGGGCTTGGAGAATCAGCCCTATGAGGAGAGGCTAAGGAAGCTGGGGCTGTTTAGTCTGAGGAAGAGGAGACTGAGGGGAGACCTTATTGCCGTCTTCCAGTACCTGAAAGGTTCTTACAGTGAGAGTGGGGCAGGTCTCTTCTCACTAGTGACACGTGACAGGACGAGGGGAAATGGCCTCAAGTTGCGCCAGGGCAAGTTTAGGTTGGATATTAGGAAGAACTTCTTTACAGAAAGGGTGGTTAGGTACTGCAATGGGCTCCCCAGGGAGGTGGTTGAATCGCCATCCCTGGATGTGTTTAAGAGCCGTTTGGATGTGGTACTCAGGGATATGATTTAGCAGAGGTTGGTTTTTGTTTTTTTTTTTTTTTTTTTTTTTTTTCTTAGAGATGGGGTACTGGTTAGGCTGCGGTTGGACTTGATGATCTTCAAGGTCTTTTCCAACCTGGATAATTCTATGATTCTATGATTCTATGATAAGATGTCCCAAATGTAGGCTATTTTACAGTTTCATGCAAAACCTCCCTGTACGGTGATTGGAACTAGATGATCTTTGAAGTCTCTTCCAACCCCAGCCATTCTATGATGCTATGATGTTATGATTCCACATTTCCTTCTCTTCATCTGTAGGAAGGTCACTCAGATACAGCAATTCAGTCACCAAATGATCTACAGAAGTCTTTTATATGAGCATTCCTACCACCTGGCTTTCTTCAGGGAGCTGAGGATGCTGCAGCAGATGAGGAGTTGACATACAAGATGTTCCTTTCAGTAAATAGAATTTCAACCTCTTCCCTTCCTGCTGCTGAATTCCTACCTGTATCACACTGGACTTGCAGACTGTTTTAGGGAGGGAGGAGTGGGGATATTTTTCTATTGCACTGAAGAACGGTAAACTCAGCAGTCCATTTTGGCTGTTCTCCCTTTTGCATAAGATGTCTTCTCTTTTTGCCCCTTGTTTATGGAGCTTTGAAAACAACTGAAGGCTCTCTGCATCTTCCCTATCACCTCCCCCCACTCTAGGATACTGCTCACTTGAGATTCCCAGCCAAGGAAGGCATTATGTTAAGTGATGTGCTATAAGCAACAGCCATAGCTACTTTTTTTTTTTTTTTCTTTTTTTCCCATTCTTAAATGGAAAAAAATGTAATATTCAGACTTCGTTCAACAAACAGCTCAGTAATAGATAGAAGAAGTGCTGAGTTAGCAGGCATTGAGATAATTCTGATCAAGAAGCAATATAATATCAGTGCAGAGATCTCCAGGACAGAGCAGTGCTGGTGCAGTGCTGCACCTTCTAATGAACTTCTTTGAGAGGTTATACAACACAGCTACATAGGTACAGGAATAAAACCTCCTCTCTCTGCATGATGGGTTGCCACAAAGAAGCTCAGAAATCTCTGTTACTTGCTCCATTCTTTAGTGCTAATGACATTAATACAATATTGTTATACATATGTGTATGTATGTTTATATATGTATGTAACTTAAGTATGTGGGTTATGTAGAGTATCTCAAATATGATCTTAATAAATGCAACTGTGCTCATAAACGTCATTTAATATAAAGGGAAGCTGTTCTGATAAACGCCATCACAATATTGGTAAAAGACATTTAAAACCAGCTACAGAAAGGTAGCATTAAAAATCAGATCAGCTTGGGACACAGACAGCTGACCCAACTCCCTGAGATGGGATGGGACAAAATTCAGTGACTGAGAATCTATGTCAGGACTCTGCCAACACCATTATAAAGGTTAGGGGCACCCTTTCCACAGAGTGGCTAATATCTACCCCAAAATCCAGACTTGTGTCTATACCTAATGAAAAGTCAATCAAAGAAATAGTAAGGCTCTTTTATATGAATTTTTTGTCTGGCAACATTTCCCGTCCTAGCTGCAGAATATAAATAAATATAATGTATATATATATATATACATTACCTTGTACATGAATGCAGAAACTGCAGATATAATTTGACTATTGTGACTACCCTAGAGATATAAAAGGTATTTTCCACATTATAATGAACAACTGTAGCAATCAGCTGATTATTTTTTGAAGTAATTTTTCTCCAGCTGAACCATATTTACGTGTGAGGCTATCCAGAAGTGGGACATTATCTCTAAGAAGAAATGTTAAAGAAATTATTCATTTGACAGACTAGGAAATTCTTCTAGAAATGCCAATTATTGAAAAAAAAATCACAGGAGGAGAAGACCAAAGATTTGATCTGCTCTGGTTGTAGCATACTGCTATCTACTGATGTAGATAGGGTGATTATTGAGAATCACTTTTCAACACTAAAGAGTGAACTGTGAATGGAAACCAGATTGCCTGATATTTCTGAAATGTATGTGAAGCTCTGAGAATGGATAAAGCAGAAACAAATGTTAGAAAGTAGTATAAAGCTGTTGTATTTTTTTTTAATAACGTAGATGCATGAGTCAGCTTGGCATATTCAGAAGCCTCTGTTTTTTTCTCTGATCCCAGAAGCATCTCCCCAGTATAATTTTTTTCTAGCTAACAGGCCAGTCTGTTCACCCAAAATAAGGGTTTGGATTAAGCAACAGGAAGGCAAGGGCTCTTTCCCACTTGGGAAAGATGGAAAGATCATCCAGTGTGCACTGCCACCCAGCAGCAGATCCTTTCAGGCACAGCTCAAGCTGTGTCCTCTAGGATTAGCAGATTTCACTGCATTAGTGCTGCCTACAAAGCCCCTTGAACACTGTCAGTAGCTTCTGGCAGCAGATCAAGGGGAAGATGCTGCCTCCCCCTGATTACAGCCAACCTACTTTGCAGACACTGCTGACACTTCCAAACGCTGCCATGTGTTTCCCCTGCCGTTCTCCTCCTTGTTTCTTCACGGGAGGGATGGGCTGACTGTGAAATGGTTTATTTTTGGCTGAGAAAGTGTGATTCTCTGTATTCACTGTTTCTGAGTGGTAGCAATATGATGACATCCCAAACTTAGTATTTCATCAGTGGTTGGAGGGAAGGTAGATGGACAAGAAGAAATATTGGAGGAGCACACTCTGGCCGTTAATCTTGTCTAATTACTATTATCAGTACTGCCAGTATAAGATATAATAGGAATTCCCACTGAGGTTATGAGGAGTTCAAGGTCATCTGCTTTGTGAAATATGGGAAAAATACACCTCGCTGCTTGGTGCCAGCAGCAAGGCTCACCCAGCAAAATCTGAGTGGCTGCACCATGGCAGCTTACAAGCATCTGAGAGGTCTCTAGACCCATCATGCTGGCCATGATGGCAAAGGGCACTGCAGCCACCAGGAGCAGGAGGAAGCATCCACAACTGGCAACCTCTGGAAATAACTGCGTGCCCAACCCAGCCTCTTTGAGCAATGCAGAGAAAGGACCCATCTAGGTCAAACAACCCTACACCTTTCTCCCTTCTTTCCTTCTTTCTTTTCTTCCTTCTTTTCTCCCCTTGACATTGCATAGTGTATCCTGTGAGTTGTCCCTGAGAAGATATAGCAACCATGCTGCCCAGTATTCATTGATGTGGGCAAAGAGCACATCTCAGTAGAAGGCAGATCAAAATGAATTTAAAAATCATAAGTATGATGTTTCTCTTCAGTAGCTGATAGATTTTCTGATGAAAATGGCCTTTCCTCCTCTCAGATGAATTATACGTAACATTAAAAAATGGTGATTTCTAGGGTTTTACAGAAGGAATACTTGAAAAATTCAACCACCGAAGTACCTGAAAAAGTGACTGTAGAAGGTTAAATTTCTTCATGTCAGTAATGAAGTTATGCTGAAAAAAATTTATACAGTAAAAGACATAATCAGAAATGTTCTGAATAATACTCCAAATCTATTAGCTGATCTGGAAAGCAAAGAAAGAGGTAAGGTGCCCAGATAGCTTTTGAAAGTACAGGAAAGTACAGTGCCATCAGTTATGTGGCACTGGAAAAATAGGACTGTATGAGATAGCACACTTTGCTCTTGGGTCAAAATGCAGCTATTCCCATCGGTCTAATTCATCAGTCTAATTTTTATGGCATTTAGTGTTCTGAAAACAGGCAGGAGGATCTGGATGTTCTTTTAGGGGCCCAACTTCCAAGAGAAACTGTTTTCATCTTTGCTATAAAATGTGGAAAATGTAAGGATGCCAGAAAGATAAAGAATGTCATAGGAATGATGGAAATTCAGTCTAAGCCTAATAACGGTTAACGGCAAAGTCTGAAGTGGTTAACATTGTATTCTCTCTACAGGAACTACACAGTCTGGTGGATCTGGAGAACATGAATAGTTGTAATTTGTTTTTCCAAAAGATTTCATCTCTTTTAGAAATGGCAGCATGAAACCTGCTAATGTTATTATGAGTTAACTAACAGAATTTTCAAAATCATTGATAAAAGGAAGCTAATAATATAAAGTGATGAACATTGTTCTGAAGGCTGGTGGTCATATAAAGACAACCATCTTCTTGGTCTGTAAGCATGAAGGTGGATTTAAAAGAAATGCTGGAAAAAGCCTGAAGAGCCAGAGACTTTAAAGGAAGAAAATGAAAGTCTTAAACACAATGCATCGAGTTATTGCATTATAATGAAACTAAAGCCATGTGTAAATAAAACAGAATAAGATATTTAGGAAACTAGTGGGTATAAATGAAACAAAATGTCCTAATCTGTCTTGTAATTAATCTGAATAA
This sequence comes from Excalfactoria chinensis, assembly GCF_039878825.1. Taxonomy (NCBI): domain Eukaryota; kingdom Metazoa; phylum Chordata; class Aves; order Galliformes; family Phasianidae; genus Excalfactoria; species Excalfactoria chinensis. The sequence goes on from NC_092825.1 coordinate 177,949,616, forward strand.
CTAAGAATTACAAATCAATATTAAGAATGGATCTGACTGATTTTCAAGGACATAGATCAAAGGAGGTATTGTGGCATCTGCAGATGAGCAAAAGTGCCAGAACAAAACACTCCTTGTACTACCTTAACTCTGATATAGCGCTGTCCTGTACTATTTGCAAAAAATGAATGATTTCAGCAGTTAACTTTGTAGGATGCTTTCATTTAAAATGGTGCTAAATGATACTGCAGATTAAATACCTTAGAAAGAAGGGAATGCCTATGGTATGCCCTTAATGCTGGGTTATTTCTAACTCTAGAGGGAAAGACTTCCATGAAGAAGCTGGTGTGGGAGAACAGTAATGACCATATCAGAACCTCTTTGCTCATACAATGTTACCTGTCTTTGCAGGACAAAATTTTGAAAGTTCCAAGAAAATAATAACTTACTTAGAGGTAAAGATGGTCCCAAAGGGAGATCTGTATGGAGTCCAGCTGCGCCAAGAACTTAGTTTGCTACCTGTTAAATAGTTGGTTATTGGTCCCTGACCATGGAACCACAGAACACCCACAGTGCTCACCACATGATGAGCTCAGAATGTTATTGCTAAGAACTGATGGTTTGTCTAAGAGATAACAGAAGTTTAAGGTCAGAAAATGACAACAGCAGGTGGAGAAAGATCAGAGTTTTATGAAAATGCTTTTGGAGACAAAAGACATCTGGCAGAAATTAGGAATTAAAAGGAAAGTTCACACAGACAAATGACTAGAGGAGGGAAACAATAAACATCCATCCCCATATTTATTGTATTTGTGATTTTTCAATTGCACAATGAATGCCCAGGCTTATAGATTAATGTTGTGCAACCAATTAAATGAACAAATGTGTTGCTAGGTGCTCTAGGCTTTATGCTGCAAGCTGCTTTGTGCCTTCAGAGCTGCCTAAAGCCTGGAGGAGCTGATGCTCTCATGCTGAAGAGGAGAGAATTTTGAGCAACATCAGATTGTCGGTACTGCCTCCAGGGAGAGCATATTTCTAGAGCAAGAAGTAGACCCTCATTATTGCTCTTTTTTATTCTCAGCTCTCATCTTGTTTAAGGAACTAGGCAGATTTGGAGGGGGAAAAAAAAAAAAAAAAAAAAAAAAAAAAAAAAAACACACACAAAAACAAAAACACAGCATTACTCATTTCCATAGTACTACATAAAAAACAAGAAGAATGAATAACGGAACTTCTCACCCAGCTCTTTAAGACTATGATGGATAGCACATATCTATTTAGCAGATGTGGGCTGTCAAAGAAACAGACACAAGGGAAAACATAATAAAAAGATAGATCACCTTTGAAATACACCTGCTAGCTATGTCTGCAGATAAAGAAGGAAAATAAGGTGTATTTCTCCTCTGTTTGTAAAAGGAATGAAAAGTCAACAGTCACCCATAAAACTTTTCAGGTGGTTCTGCCATGCTGACGCAGAAATGGGCTGCGGTAGTAATGTTCACACTAACACTGTGAGTGTGGAACAAGTTCTTCCACTTCTGGTGTATATCCCTTGGGTCAGAAGTGCAGTTCTCACAGGCTTCAGTGGAGACTACTTATCTTTTTGCACTTCCCCCAACACAGATCTTTTTTCCAAATGTTCCCGCAAGTAGGATAAAATTTTCAATAGTGGTCAGCAGCTCTCGCTGTACAGTACACAGCTAGGTGGAAAGCTACTAGAGAAGCTGAAGCTGTTTTCACAGGTTCCAGCCATGGGACTGGAGCTCTTCTGAACATCTGGCCCTGCAGATATGGAGGTCATTCTGAGCTCAATTTCACATATTTATTTCCATAGAAACTACAACAGATACAAGGAGAACAATGCCATTTAATAGAGCAAATTTTCAGCTTCAACACATCTTTTTCTACATAGTCACCAGCATTAGCTGTGCATTTTCACCAGTGATGAGCAAGAGCCTGCATGCCACACTCATCAAAATTTGCACCAACAGAGGTGACCCATGGTTTTACATCTGCTATTATAGCATTGTTGCTAGGAGAATGCTGCCCACATGAAAATGCTCACTGTGTTGACATCCACTCTGTGTTCTCCATAAAGATTCAACAAGTGTTGATGAATGTCAATGGTTGCAACATTTTCCATGTGGAGGAAGTTGATCACACACCTTTGTTTCATACGTGCTTCTATGTCAAACAGCCTTTTGTCACTCTACTGCTGTCTGTCACATGGCAACAAAATGTAACGGAGCATTGGTGTGAAGGTTCAGCCTCTACTGCCACACCACCAACATCCACCTCTGACATTGTGGGTCAACATCATAAAACAGGAGGCATTACTTTCAGAGCCGCTCTCATTTTCACATGTAAAATAAACTACACATCCCACAAAGAGGCCACTGTAAAGTCAGTTTCAGCTCAATCCCATTAAAGTACTATGAGTTGGATGGCTCATTGCATAGAAATGCATTTCATCAAACACAAGACTGATTTATTACTCCTTTAACCTAAATCATACGTCACAATGGGACTTATAGCACTAATTTCAATGTGTTCAGAATGCAACCCAATGTCTCTAAGCCAAGATGTATAAAATCTTAGGGCCTGCTGGGCTGTTTAGAATAACAGTCTGTCAACAAAGAATGCAGCATTTTGTTTTGTAGGTAAATGAATGCAGCTAGGAAATGTGTTGTGTTGTTCGGCTTTTTTTCTTTCACTTCAGATGAAGATTTTTTGAGATACAGTACGCCGTCTCCTCACTGCAGCAAGATGCTATTTTGATAGAATTAATTTTAAATAAGCTCCCAGCCTTTCATAGTTGAATGCACTAATTACTTCCACACAACACAAACAGAAGATGATTCCTCTGATTCACAGGGTTGTAGCAATGCTGGAGCCAGGGAAGCACACAAAGCAGAGTTAAGACACAATGCATAATTTGTTCCTGTTCTTTTACACATAGAGGTACAAAAACACAATGAGGCTAAACGCTAAAATACTAGATAAGGGCATAAACTTGCAGGAAAGAAGCACACATAACTACAGACCTGTGTTCTCCTAACATTAGAGCACAGAAGAAATACACTGCTGCTACATGTTAGACATGAATATCCTTTATAGCTAGAAGTGGGCCAACACAGCAAGAACTGAGAGATATATTTGAGTCAACTATTTTATAGTTAACAAAAAGAATCAAGATAATACTTCAAGTTTGTTCAAAAGAAGATTCATTCAGCGCATTTTTTTTTTTTTTTTAATGGAAAATATTTTTTTGAATAAATCATTTGTCCATTAGAGAAGATACCTGGTAAAGAAGCCTTAGATAATGTAAATCACTATGATTCAACATAAGATTTTTTAAAACTAAGATTTAAATCATTTTCCATTCCATGCAATTCATAGGATGGAAAATACAGAAAAATCATTTCAAAACATTTTAAAATATTTTTCTGTACAAAACTAAACCTTTCGTTGCAGTTCAGCTCAGACTTGCACAACTTTGTTTCCCCTTTCATTTCAAGGAAAAGGACAGTTGAAGAGGAGAGCTGTAGACCAGTCAGAGCACTCTGAAATCACAGTGCTAAGGTTCAAGCTCTGACGCACTCTGTATATTATTAACTGTGTAAGTGCAAGCATTTATTAACTCCTTAGGTCAGTGACAACATTTTGATTACTAAGCATCAATTCTTAAGTTCCTTCCTGTGTTCACTTTATAAAGGTACTTAATAGACGACTCTGCTTTGCATACATATCAAATAGTGAGGAGCACTAAATTGGCCAGTTTGATTTAGTTTGACCTATCAGTATCTAAAGGGGGGTATACAGAAGGGGACAGACTTCTTGTGATAGAACTAGGGGAAATTGTTTTAAAATAGAGGAGAGACTTAGATTGCATATAAGGAAGATGTTTTCTACATAAAGGGTGGTGAGGCACTGGAACAGATTGCCTTGAGTGGTGGTGGATGCTTGATCCCTGGAGACACTCAAAGTCAGGTTGGATGGGGCCCTGAGCACCTGATAGAACTGACACTTCCAGCTCTAATAATTAGTTTATGATTCTATGGTCTCCAGTCTGAATTTTTATTAACATGCTACTCTTTTATCTGGTAATGCCTTTCTCTGCTAACTTAATGTGCTTTTTTGCTTTGTTGTGAAACCTTTATTTGGGAGAGATCTCATCTACATTTAGCTGTCTACAAGTTACACCTCTAATTTAAGTCCTAGGCTTTCTAAATAATCAGGAGAAAGATAGGCTTCCTTGGTAGTAATTGGTGTGAGGCAGGTTTAATCATCCTTTGGAAGCGGTTTCTCCTCTACATCAGCTTTTAGGGAATTGTTATGCCTCTCTTGGACTACATATACTCAAGATTGAAAGCAAAAGTCAGGTAAACTGAATCTGGGTCGTTTGCTCCATAATCAGGAATAAACTAACTGCAATTACTTAGCCTGCAGAAAGAGAACTATTAGGAGAAAGATTTATTGCAATAGTTAGGCACCAGGCAGCTTTGCAGCTGGGTGGGAGAGTAGACAAAATGCCATCAGGTGGTACTGGGAGAGGAGGCGCAGCCAGTTCTGCAGTTGTATGAATTTTGCAGAAAGGGAAATTGAAACTTATTTTTTCTCCCAAAGAAGGAAAACTATAAAGGAGGAAGACTGCCAGAATCACCAGTGAGTACGTGCTTTGGAGGATCACTGGAAACAAGCATATTCAGCCTGTTCTTCTTGACTTCCAGAAAATACAGAGATCTTTACCTTAACGGAATATGTTTTTCTTTTTGGCTTGGACTGGAAAATTCATCTTGAACTTGCATTTATTTCCTTTCTTTTCTAAATAACATTTTCTTTAAAAACAAATAAACAAACAAACAAACAAAAAACACACCAACTTTTGAAAATTACCACATCCCGGACAGGTTGGAACAAGTTCCATGGGAAGCAGCTGAGGGAACTGGGATCATTCAGCCTAGAGAAGAGGAGGCTCAGGGAAAATTTACTGTAGCTAGGTGGGTGTTGGCCTCTTCTTCCAGGTAGCTAGTTATAGAATCATAGAATTATAGAATTACTCAGGTTGGAAAAGACCTTAAAGATCATCCAGTCCAGCCACAACCTAACCATACTACCCTAACAACACTGCTAAATCATGTTCCTGAGCACCACATCCAGTTGGCTTTTAAACACATCCAGGGATGGTGACTCAAACAGTTCCCTGGGGAGCCCATTCCAGTGTTTAACAACCCTTTTAGTAACAAAATTTTTCCTGATATCCAACCTAAACAACTTTGGCACAGCTTAAGGCCATTTTCCTTCATGCTGTCACCTGTAACCGGAGAGAAGAGACCAACCCCATCTCTCTGTCGGCACCTTTCAGGTACTGGAAGAGAGCAATAAGATCTCCCTTCAGCCTCCTTTTCCCCAGACTAAACAGACCCAGTTCCTTCAGTTGCTCCTCATAGGTCATATTCTCCAAGACCTTCACAAGACTTTCTGCTTGGTAATGGAATTTCAGGTTGAATGTTAGGAAAACATGCTTCTCAAAGTGGTGAGGTTTTGGCACAGGTTGCCCAGGGAGATGGTGGAGTCACCATCCCTGGAAGTGTTACAGAAATGTGGAGATGCAGCACTGAGGCACACTGTTAGTGGACATGGTGGGGGATGGCTTGATGGTTAGACTAGGTGATCTTGGAGGTCTTTTCCAATTTTATTGATTTTATGGTTCTATGATTCTAAGTTCTTAAGAGGAAAATTCTATACCCTCTCTAAAGTCTGTGAGTTTGGCCAAACCACAGCCACACAATGAGCTCCAGCTGAGCTGTTTCACACCAAAAATCTTAATTGGCCAACTAAATTGTTGGATGTGCTCTTCATCTCTCTCAAGTGGGGAGAAAAGGAAGACTTTTTGCCAATTGGCATGTAAACATTCAGATTCTTTACAGGCATCCCAGCTCCCTACTTACTCTGAGCTAAATGTTATTAACACCATCTTACGCTAAATAAATAAAAGCTTTAGCACTCGCACGGATATCTTGGCCTGAAACATCTTTCCTTCTTAAGTTTTAGATTCTAAGCAAATAACTGTACGTGAAGGCATCCTGTCAAAGGTAAGCTGAAGAACTATTTAACATGGACTCATGCAAAGCCTAAGTCTGCTGCTGCCTCACATCTGAAAATTGCCTAGTAATACACATGCACATGTGACTGGTGGGGAAATTATCACATAAACTATCCAAAAACTGTGTATGATGGAAACATCTTAAATCCTCTGAAAGATACACACATTGATTTTAATATAGTCATTTCTGGTTGGTATATTGGAGTAGGTAACTATAAAAATTTGTGGGAGAAAAAGCATCAGCAGCTGCTAGGAAAGTAACTTCACAAATAAACAGTTAAAAGTAAAATGCTGCCTTCATTTTTCTTCTGTTAACCAGGATCTACAAACACAGAGCCATTAAGCATTCAGAGATTTTAAGAAATAATAGTGTTTTATACAAATGCCTTGAATTCTTTCATGCTTTCAAGGAAAAACTGAACAAACAGAATGACTTCAAAAGGGTAAAAGTATCATTTCAATTATGTTTGATTGCTGGAGCAATATCAAAGCCTTTCTTATTATTTAAAACTAGATCATCCTATTACAATTGACAAAACAAGGTGTCTGGATGATCATTTCTTAATATTTGCATAATTGAATCCTTTAAAATTAAAAATAAATAAATAGTGGGGAACCACAAAATTTCAACGTTGCATAGAGCATATTCCTGGAACAGGAATACTGGATGCTGATAAACTGAAGTGAGAAGAACAACCCTTCATTGGAATAGATGCACTAAACATACATGACCTGTAGTCTAACCTATGGACCCTGCCAACTCCAGATTCAATTCCTTGTTTCTAATCTTTCTGGAAACTACAGGAGTACTTTTAAGTTGCTGTTAACATTACCACAGCCAACACTGACCTTTGGAATAAGGAGGTAAAAAATAAGGTTTTCTCTGAACTGGCATTGCTATCTCCACTTTTCCTTTCCATCACAAGTAGAACTGAAAATTATATCATTAACTCTAAAGCACAGGTAACTCGGACTTCTGAGTTACTCCCCAGTTTGCAGTATACTGCAGTACTGTGTGCAGTTTTGGGTCCTTCACTGCAAGAAAGACAATGAAGAGCTGAGCATGTACAAAGAAGGGCAAAAGAGCTGTGAGCACAGGGGTCTGGAGCACAGGCCTTATGAGGAGCGGTAGGGCAAGAGGTAATAAGTTTAGACAGGGAGGTTCAGGTAGGATATTTGGAAAAACTGCTTCTTTAAAAGAGTGATAGTGCATTGGCACAGGCTGCCCACAGAGGTGGTGGAGACACTGTCCCTGGAGGTGTTCAAGCACCATAGAGATGTGGCAATGAGGAACATGTCTTAGTGGGCATGGTTGAACATTGGAACAGATAAGCTTCGTGGTCTTGTCTAACCTTAATGATTCTATGATTCCATGATAAAATGTGCAAAGGATCTTAGATAAGAACTCAGGTTGGAATTGTGCATAGTAAACAAGAAAGTAAACATTCTGTATGAATGCCCTTAAAAAATAAACCTCTGATCTGAAAACCCATAAATAACTAAAATTTTCACTCCACAAAGATTGAATTGGGTTAAAGTATGGTGAATTGCATTGCCTTCTGGCAATGACTTGTTCAAAATACTTCAGTATTAACACAGAAATGGTGAGAATGTTACCACCAAAGTGCCTGTAAGCAGTCCTACACCAGCCATACAGAAGCCCCAACCAAATTAGACCTTGAAACCAGGCTCTTTGTTCCCATTTATATTGCTGGAGCCCTTGTCAACTTAAATTGTGTGAGAATCAACACTAAGTCTTAAAGACATAGCCTCCAGAAAAAAATATTTCAGCATCAGTGGGATTAAGCACAGAAAGTAATTAACATTCTAAGAATTAGAGGCAACTATAAAAATATATTAATGGTAATAAACAAACTCATTAGTACTTGTTTCCTTTCTGTTATAAAGATTAATCAAGGGTCATAATGCTGGAAATGTCTGGATGCCAGGGATTACAATTCTACTATGCTGTTAACTTGCTGCTACATTTATTTTCCTTTTAATATAGACTGCCATGTGGCCCTTAAGGAAGAGAGAGCAATGTCTAATGATTTTCCATAATGTCACAGTGATATTCAAGAGCAAATCTCATCAAGATTTATATGAAAAGAAATTCAGCACTACAGTGAAACCCCAAGTTCTGAACTATTTTTGTGTTTTCTTAGAAAAAAAAAAAACAACACAGTACAACACTATCTTGCCTTTCCTGTTTCTAATAATTAATGCAGTCTGCACTTACTTAATTACACTGAGCTGTATTATCTGTACCAGGAGTGGGGATGCACCTAGTTCACTTTTAAACCTGTACCTGCACAACCTGCAACATGAAAAATACCTGAGCTGTTTCCAAAGAGGTTAGCTCAGTCCTGATCATATACAGGTGGCTCAATTTTTGTGTCAAATAAAATAATAATAAATAAATAAATAAATAAATAAAAACTCCAGAGACAATCTACCAACCTGCTCATATTTGTGCAGCTCTGACCTGCATCTTTGCACCATCTGGACTGTCTTCTCAGGTCAGTGCTGGCTCAGAGCTTAGTGCATAACACTCAGCAGGGTCACAGACCTTCCTCTATTACCTCCTCCTGGACAGTTTGTATAGCCTATTTTGTCAGTGTTCTGCATGATCTATGATTTTGCTTTTTTCAAATGATCCTAATCTCCCATTTGGGCAGGAGGTGTTGTTTTCTTCCATTAATCTTGAATTAGATATCAAGTCAGATACATTCTCCCTATGAAACTCATGATGTGCTGACCACTGCATGGTGTTCCCTCTGTGATAGCACCTGGACCCCACCAGAAAGAAAAGAAACAGCACAGTAGTTCTTGGCTTAGGGAGCAAATGCTGTTGTATCAGAAAAATGATATGGAATTTTCTCCCAGCTGAGGGCTAAGTAGCATTTCAAATCTTTTTCAGAAACCACATGTAAAGCTTCTGGGCATGATGGTGTCCTAATGCAGCCAAAGACTGACTCACTCACCAGCAATTTGAACAAGTGTATGGCAGCATATGCATGAGCATACATACATGCCCTAACATCCGCATTAGCATCCTTTCTCTGCCATCTGGTGATAGAGTGAATGAGATTTCTCCCCCTCCCTCTCCATATGAATGACAGTGAGGCATGGTAGAAGGAAATACAGGAAAAAGAAAGCTTCTTTAACTCATAAGGGAAAAGTCTAGAAGAAGGTGAAACAAATAAACACCTATTCCTATGGAACACAGAGATCTTCTACAGTCCTGAGCTGTATATGTGGTTGTTCCCTTACTCCATATAGGGCATTTCATTCAGAGAAGGACATGATTAAATTAGAAAGGCACAAAAAACATTCTTGAAGTTGCTGAAACCTTTGGTGCTAGGATCTATGAATATTAAATGTTTACAGGCATTCAAAAAACTGCCTGGCTAAGTCTATAAAGACATTTAAAACTTAGGAATTACCTGAGTCAGTTCATCCAGCTCACAGAATCACAGAATCACCCAGGTTGGAAGGGACCTCAAGGATCATGTGGTTTCAACCCCCCTGCCTAGCAGGGCCACCAAACATACACATCCACTAGATCAGGTTGCCCAGGGCCCTGTCCAACCTGGCCTTGAACACCTCCAAGGACGGGGCATCCACAACCTCCCTGGGCAGCCTGTTCCTGGGCCTAACCACTCTCCTAGTAAAGAACTACCCCCTAACATCCAACCTACATCTTCCCTCCTTCAACTTGGATCCATTTCCCCTAGACCTGCTATTGTCTGCTCTTTCAAAGAGTTTACTCCCCTCCTGGGTGTAGGTTCCCTTCAGGTACTGAAAGGCTGCAATGAGGTCACCCCTCAGCCTTCTCTTCTCCAGGCTGAACAAGCCTAACTCCTTCAGCTCAATATTTTATCTGCAAGAGAAGCCAAATGAGAGTTCATTTCAGGACACAGAGCCATGTTCTGTAGATTGTTCCTATCACATCCTCCCAGAAATGATTGAAAGCTGTTAAATTGAAAGTTTCAAGAAATCCCAGAATTAAAGACTTCAGGAAACTGGGAGATGTCCTGAGAATGTACTTTTTGTGCACTTATAATCTTCCTGAAACCATTGGGTATACTGATAGACTAGCTTGGCAGAGCCAAGCCAAACCTCTGTTCCCATAATGCCTGAAGAAAGATATGAATTGAAAATTCATATTTATAGGTTTCAAAGTATCTGAGAACTCATCTCTATTTGCTATATCTAGAGGACTTGAGCCATTCTTCTTTGCCCCTGAGAATCCCTCTTAACAAGGAAAATCCCTTTCTACTTCCTCAGTTGATAGTAATTGGCAAGAGAGCCAAAGGTGCAGGTCAAACTAGAAGAAATGGAGAAGGAAAAATGCCCTATTTTAGAAGCTGAAAGATGACTCCTGGGCTTGCAGACAGGTAAACTAAAGTCCTGATCTATGTGCACTGTGTTTTCTTTATCAAGTATCTAAATAGTGAACCAAGGAAATACAAACAATCAGAGAGAAAGAGAAGCCAGAGAGTGAAGACAGAAACATGTAACCAACCTCAAAGCTTTGACATAAGTCTATTCTTTCAGTCCACTTCTCCCTCTGCCATTTTCCCCAGCAACAGCATAAAAAAGAATCAGGCTTTCACCGGATCTTCTGCATTTCCATTCCCATGAGCAGCTGTCTAGAGCCACTTGAGCTGCTTTAGGGTAATATGGCTGACTTGCCACACAATGGGGAAGAGGTCTCTCATTAAACCTACCACTTTTGAGTAGATCATGACCTTCTAATACTGCACAGTCACAAACATGCAATTGAATTAAGCCTTAGGTGTTTTCTTCAGAGATAAACAGCATCAGCCATACTGACAAATTCTCCATCAAAAAGAGTTTAGAACCTACAGTAAATGAAGTATTTTGATTGTCCACATGTGTGTAGACTCCACACATGAACACAGGGATTCATTTGGAATTGAAATTCACTATGATGTATTTTAATTGCTGCAGCAGACAGAGGCATGGAGAATAGAGAATAATATTTCCCAGAGTAAATTTCCATGTCCACAAACTTTTCTAAACGTGAAGTCGATCAATTTTATCTGACACTGCCTGTCTGTCTATGCAAGTGAACTTACAGTTTAAGTTGTGGCTCTCAGCCATCTATTCCTGGTCTCTGGAACCAGCGAAAGAAGTGTATACAGAATAACATACACAAATATTTCCATACTGCTTCAGCTTTGTTGTTGCAGCTAGAAACTTATTTGCCCGCCTCTGAGAAAATAGTCATGAAAGTATTTCCCCGAGCTTCTCATTTTAATATACAGTCTACACAAACAAGTTCAGGAGATTTATTCTGGAATGAAACTGTAGGAATATTTGTTATGTATCAGCAAGGTAAATAATATAGAAGCTAAATGTCTTTTGGAGGTAGGAGAATTGAGTTACTATAATACATCTTTTTAAAGTGCAAACGTTTACAATTCAAATATTATGCAAGTACAAATTTTGTACAATGTAATTATATTGAATATTTTCAGTTTACCATCTTGATGAAATAATAAAGAAAATGATCTAAACTCCCAAAATGCAATCTTTCTCAATACTAGTGGAGTAAGGAGTGAATCAACAGGATAAATTTAACTGTTTACTGTGAGTAACCAAAATTGTCTGTTTATCAGGGCACTAAAATTTTCTTCTCAGGGCCTCTTAACCAAGGATATTGTGTTGCTAGTCCAGGAAGGCTTTACTTCAGAACACAAATGCCATACCATCAAAGCCAAATGCTCCTGTTGAACAGGATGGAGATGCAAGCTGTAATTAAGCTTAGGTACAGGCCAAAAAAGAAAAAAAAAAGAAAAAAAAAAAATGCACTGTAGAAATTGGCATACACAAATATTTCTGATGTATTAGACCAACTTTTGATTTAAGTGCATATTTTGCAGAGAATCAACAATTTGCTTACAGGTAGTGTGCCAGCTTGCCTAGAAAATCTGAGGGTCTGTTGGTAGGAAATAGAGTTCTTTGGCCTCAACTCAGGAAAGATTCAGTCTCCCAAGTAAGCATATTGTATAACTATGAACCAAGGTAAGATGTTGGCTCTTAGCCTTGCATCTTCCTGCATCCAGGTGGAATAAAAGGCTACCACTAGTTTGAACCTAGGGGGCAAGAAAAAGACTGTAAAACTTGTAAAAGTTCTCTATTGGGAAGCATCCCCTGTACAGAAATTATTGCAATTGCATGTGGGAATTCCCAGGTTTAGGAGCTACTCCAAGAGAGGGAAAAGAAGAAAGGGTTTGAATGAACCAAAAGTGAAAAGTCCCACACTTAAAAGCAGAACTCTGCCCTGCACAGTAGCCTATGAGGAAATGCAATTTCTGCTGAATCCCTTCAAGCCCATTCTACACACTCATTCTTTATCCCAAATAAGGAAGCGCAGAGCTAACTCAGGAGATTGTATGCAATCTTTAGATAACTCATTTTTATTAATATATGGATTAAAAGGTTGTTCATTATGCACACTGCTTACTAATCATGAACGTATATGATAAATTATATTTGAAATCTCAAGGCTAAGCATAGATAACATCTTCACTAACATAACATCTAATTTTTTCATGTGGCTGCTCAGAGCTTATGGAATAGGCATTTCATAAGGATCTGAATTATTATTATAAATCTAAGTACACCATTTATATGTCCAGTTGGAAAATTGCTCTTCCATCATGTTTCTACTAGTTAAAAGAGGATTTTTTCCTGAGCAAACCATAGTATAACAGCTCCTACTATAAGTGCTGGGCTCGATTCACAATTCTTAAGACATGTAACTGGGGCACCTTATTGGGAGACAGCCCTACTGTTCTGGTAAGTGATGGAAACAGACAGGAACTTCCACAGGTTCTGGCTCTCTCTCTCTTTCATATCAAATGGGAATGTGCTCTTAACTTGGCTACTTTGGCTGAGTGAATAAGTCAATCAAGAGAAATCTAGATCTACATGGTCTGAGAATTAGGTATATTTCAATTAATATTTATTGCTCCAGGAAGGCATTTTAATCTTAATGAAAATCAAGTTAGTCTCAATTTGCCATCAGATATGTTTTATATTCAATTTCAGTATTTTATAGTAAAAATGCCTCAGGCATATACCTGTCTGCAAAGCTCTGGCCAAGTGCCACAGAGATTCCTGCGTTACCCAGACAGCAAGAATTTTCTACCATATACTACCTACTCCTTTCTATTTTTATACATACTCCAGTTCTAGAAATAACAATGAGTCATACATGGAAAAAAAAGAAGAAAACAAAACAAAACAAAACAAAACAAACAAACAAAAAAAATAGAAAGGCATTTTGTCAGAGTGATGGGATGCCACTTAATATGTTGTTTTTATGTTTTTAATATAGCGTTGCTTAAAAAAAATATTTTGCACAAGGAATGGGGCATTTGGAGCTCAGAACTACTGCTCTACTGGGAGCAGAGTTGTTTACCTGAGGTTCACAAATGTGTACGTAATGTGACCATGAGAAGACTTATTTACTTGTTTTTAATTTGTAATTGCTTTTTTGTTACGTCTCACATAATATATAGAAATGAAAGGCAGTGAGTTTGTCTCAGAATGCTCATCTCCACTTGAAAAGCAGACTACTGTACTTTAAGGAAGCAAGTTTGGTGTCTTTTACTATCTAAAACAGAAATATAAACAAAAGAAAAATTATTTTTATTGTCATTTTCATCTACTAATGCTGAAAATATGCAAGTGTGCTTAATTAGAAATCATCATTCTGCACAAATGTAACAGGAACTCTACTCCAGCAGAGAAAGGCAGAATTAAGTGTGTGAAAATGAATGAAACTGGGTTCATGGTAAAACTGGAAATAGATCTACCTGAAAGGATTCTTCCTGCTGATAATCCTAATTATACCATTTCAGTATTCCTACAGAATGCTGCTGTCTTTTCATGCTTAGCTACTGCCAAGGGGAGACTGGTCTAGAAACTGTCCCAAACCATATCTGAGAACAATTGCTCTTGATCCCATAGAAGATGAAAAGAAGATGAGAAGGATAAAAGAGAAAGAGAATTTCTCCAGGAAATGAAAATTAAGGAACCTCTAGCCAGAGTTGGTTTAAATATTTGCTCCTTGGCTTGAGTTTCTTTTTGTCACATCACTGTTTGACATCAACCTGTTACAGTGCATCATCATCCTCTGTGTGAAAAACTTCTTCCTAATATCTAACCTAAACTTCCCCTCTCTCAGTTTAAAACCATTCCCCCTTGTCCTATCGCTACCCACCCTCATAAACAGCCATTCCCCCTCCTGTTTATGTGCTCCCTTCAAATACTGGAAGGCCACAATGAGGTCTCCCTGGAGCCTTCTCTTCTCCAAGCTAAACAAGCCTGGCTTGCTCAACCTTTCCACATAGGACAGGTGCTCCAGCCCTCTGATCATCCTAGTAGCCCTCCTCTGGACCCACTCCAAGAGCTCCATGTCTTTCTTAGAGCTCCACACTCATCTACAGATGTGCTATAGGCCATTCTTCCTCAATGACACATTTCCCATACTCTAAAGTATGGTATGCACTGCCGCTCAGCTAAGACTTCAGCGAGATTAACGGCTGGATGGAGAAGGAACAGATGCACTATTATTATTACCCTGGTCGATGGCAAAATAGACAGAGCTAAAACCTTCTAGCTCCTCAGGAGGCAGCAGCTGACCTTTTCATCAGTACATACATGCAAGCTAGTCATCAGCCTGTGCATACTGCCTGGATTAATTGCAGCAGAGATGCTACAATACCCAACCATAAAATCAAACCAACTCTTTCTCTACCACCACCCCAAGAAAAAAAAAAAAAAAAAAAAAAAAAAAGATTTTATTAGATCTGATACTAAAAATTTCTCTATGAATTATTTACTAAATAATTTGTTAATCATTTTTCTTGAAGTTTACAAACAAATTTCACCTTGGCAGTTGTTTACATCCTGTTCAATTTAACTACATGTTGGGTACTTACTATTCACAGCAGGTAGCGGCTCACACAAGGCGCATGGTGTTCTTCTCATTTCCTCATAGGACTTCTGAAGCATTTGGGACAGATTTTGTAGGTTTTTTATGGGTATAAGGGGGCTTTAATAGCACGACCTTCTGCATATCACAGGCCACAAATACTCCATAGCTAACAGAAGACGTTATCTACATGTAAATACGAGCATTTGTATAAATCCCAAATCACAATGTAAACTAATATAAATGAAATGAATAGAATTGTATCAAGAAGAGACTCATACTCTAAACAAACATTCTTTGACACTTATACATTATTCAAGCCATTCCCTCTTGGAAAATGTACTTCAGCATTTTCAGTGCTCTGTTCCCAGACCCTAAACATGTCAAGTCATGAATACTCAGATGTAAAGCAAACTGGGCCTTACAACAGTCCCAACAATCTAATTGGAAAACTATGAGCTTTTGCTGTCACAGAAACATGGTGGGACAAAACACACAGCTAGAATACTATGTCTGAGGACTAAGCTTCAGGATGATCTTTCTTTAAGGTTCCTTCCAACCCATTCCATTTCTTCCATGTCAGTCTGGTGGCAGGTGATAGGAGGTGCAGAGGTACATTAGAAGTCTTTCAAGATGTATCTTCCAAATCAGTGAAAAAATATTTGAAATGTTTAAGAGAATTATCCCATGAGTAGTTTGGGCTGGAAGGGAAAGGTGATTGTTATGGGTAACTCAGTATAATGCTTTGGGGCTAACTGACTTATTCTTCCCATACAAAATTCAGAACAAGATAGAAATTCCTTACCATAATTGACTTCAAAATTGAAATACACTGGTCATCTTTCAACATGTTACCCAAAAGACTTTGGCTTCTATGTAGCTGATGCTTCAGAAAATTCTTCTGATAAATTAATTAGATAATGAGGAGACGGGAAGATATCCACAAATGTTAACTTGAGTCCAGGGAGGCAACTCATTGAAGAGCTAACTACAGAAACATGCCTGTATCTGCTGATGATACAAGAAGCCTGAGTAGAGTAGGTTTAATAGATACCCAGTCCTATTCAAGATACTGACCCAAGCTCACTCTTGCCAATCAGACACAATTTTATAATTAAACAGTGATAACCAGAAAGGCTATGTAATGTTCCTTTGCAATGGCAAAATGAAACAGATGCACATTCTCTGCCAGGTGCTTGTTAGACCCTACTGGAATGGGGCCAAATAATTAGCTACTCACCAGATGGGTAGTAAAGCACAAACAACAATCTAATGTGTCTTCTGGGTGCAGATGACTCTGACTTTCAGTGATGTAATAACATTAACATGTGACAGTATTTAAGTTGTCAGCAGTTTGAGAACTTAATTTGGTAGTCTGCAATCTGTAGTAATTTGATTATCGTAATCCAACATCTACAGAAAGGAGACAATGAATTGATCTGGTAAAGGGAGATTCTTGACTTCCCAGTGGGACTTAAAGACTTTCCTTCACTGAGATTAAAGGATCTGAGATGCTGACAAAAACAAGCCAGAAAAACAACACACTATGGTATGAAACAGTTCTAGATGTTTTTAGTAATTTGTAAGATTTTCAAAATCTGTGATTCATTAAAGAGAATTAAGAAGTCCAAAAAAAATTACTTCCCACCTGTGAAAGCATATGTAAAATTACAGAACACCGCAGAGGGTGACATGGTTTATAGTGTTTGCAAGCAGTCATTGGAATAACCTTCACCACTCACCTGTGAGCTTCATTGGTACACAAAGCATGATCTGACAGAGACAAGTGAGGCTTTCCAGAGAGGCACATTATTTCTCAGAGTTTATTTTTCAGACCTATGCCTATTGAGTTTGTGAGGATGAGGAATTGAGAAGGATTTTGGTCAGGTGGAAAGAAATATTTGATGTGAGCAACAGCAGGCTCCCTAGCTGCTTTTTCTTAAATAAAAAATGAGAACACTTATGCCAGCTGTCTGTACATCCAAGTGGAAGTGGCATACATATTTCTTAGAGCAAAAGTTGTTCGGTCTTAAACTTTATGATTTATTTGAGCAAATTAGCCAAGTCTCACAATTCCCTCTAACTATTATGTATTTTCCTTCGAGCCACAGATGTTTGAGTCATAGGTTACAAGAATTTGAACTTCCATTTTAATGAATAAACAGAAGCCATTTTCTTGCTCTCCAGGTTATACAAAAGTATTTGGAAAACATAAGCATGGAAGCCCAAAAGGCTTCCAAACCAGAAGACAAACACAAGGAATGTAATACATTAAATAAATACATAAATGTGAAGACATTCCATGATTTCTGGGATCCAATGCTTGGTTTCTGAATGCTGGAAAAACTGTTTGTGTCACATCTAAATTCTAAATGGATTAAACTCACTCTCCCCAACTTTTTCTGCAGTTTTGGGGCTCTGAATTTTTTTTCACTCAGTTCATTGCTTTATTTACATTGATCCACTTTATTATCATTTAAATAGTAATCATCCCACAACATACACTGCAGATGAAGACTCTGTGGAAATCTTGCTTTGCTTTATTTCACTCAGATCTCCTTTTTAATAAATAGGTAAAAACATTTACATGAGCATGATCAGCATTAAGGAGAAACAGATTCGTTCTTCACTGTTTTTAAACTCTGCTCCAAGCCCATCACTTTCAGAGGGAGTCTTCTGATTTCCTTGTATGAATTTTGAACCACACACATTAAAGACTCATTTGTAAACATCGTCCCATTAAAACAGAAAATCTAGAAGATTTACAAAACAGATTTTCCTAATTAATTCTTCTTGGCCAATGAATTGTAACACTTCAATCTCTTCACACCAACAAAAAGGTATAACTTCATTCTTTGCAATAAAAACAAGATCGAACTGGACAAAGAACAAATAATAATTTAAAGATACATCTAAAACTTATGTCAATAAGGTCATCAAATCAGTAGCAAAACTGCACGTGAATCACTACACTGGGATAAATTATTTTGGCCAGTATCTGAGATTTTATTTCGAGGCAGGCAAATTCCTTTAAAAAACGTTCCTACACTTTCAAAAATTCCCCTTCAGGATCATCTGTGAAAAAGGATGACAAGTGGTAGGATGAAATAGATCGCATATAACAAATTTCCCCTGAAGCTCTAAAAGTGCCATACTAGATATTTTCTACTTTTTTAATGATCTTGGCTTAAACATTAATTTCAGTTCTGTTGTTCATTACATGGCTATGGATTAATACTAACAAGACATATCTGCATTTGTGGAATGAAGACACTGGTTATAAAAATTAACGTGCAATTGTGTGTGTGTGTGTATGTATAAAACATGTTCAAATCATAAGAGCCTTACATTTTGAATTGCAGAAGAATTGGAACCTTACATAATTAAGAAATCCACTGAAATTAATTTCAAATCGTAGAAAAATAATTCTGAAGAACATCTGCTGGAACATACGGCACAACAGGATGTGCAGTGTTATGCCACAATAATACACCTTGGGTGCATTATGAAGCATGGAGCCAAAAGACATATTTAGAAGTAAAAAAAGAATCTGTATTAAAGCAAAGTGAGAACCAGAAATTTAGTTACAATACGTAATGATAGATCCCTATGCATTTCCTACTCTACACAAAATAAAAGAAAGGGGTTTCACTCAGAATCCAAATGTATCAAGAAATCTGATGATTTTCAGAGAGCAAACTTTCTTAAAGAAATTTTTGCATATAGATTTTTAGCAGTGCCCTTGCAACCAAGAAGCGTACCGGCCACAGTCTTTAAATAAGATGGAAATCAGAGAAAATGATCATCTGTGGCTCAGAGATAAAACGAGAAACCATAGAAAGCCAACAACCATGGAGAGATCAATGGCAAAGTGAAAGGGTTTCTCTCTAACTTGACTTCATAATACTGAGGCACTGAAGGGCTGCATGTATAAGAGGGGTTAATGAAAGATTTATCAGAAGTCTCATTCAGCTAGATAGGACATTTCTCAGGGAGAGAGAACAAGATAACTAAGCTTTGAGTCAGAAAAAGAGGAAGTATTTTGTCATCATTCAAGTAAATGTTTATCCTTTCTACTTCTTATGCATAAGGAATGATACAAGAATGTTATCCTTTGAGAAGTCTCAGGAATCACTACTGTTTCTTTTCTATGTCCCTCAGAAGAGGGGAAACTGAAATGCTATTGTTGTGTGAATTCCAAACTATGTGACTGCCCCAGTGTTTTTTAAAACAAGAAACTCGTGTCATTACATATGGAGCTGAAGAAATCTTCTGAACAATAGGAAACAGCTTGGCAAGTACAAAATTACTCACTTTAAAATGATATCCTAGTATCAATTAATCCACTAAGCTCATTAGAGTTAATTCACAGTGCTTCCCCCACTCTCTTACTAATGTCTGTTCTCTGACGCATGGTCAGTAGGCTGGTAGCTCCAATCATCTAACTGGGGATCAAGAGTAGTGACAGAGCAGCCGTCACCAATCCTGTGTCTAATGTTAGAAAGTCAAATGATGCCAGAGGGAGGAAGGAAATAATGAATTGCTTTCTGTGTTGGCTAAATATAAGACACACATTGGGGTAACAAGGCAGCAAGGGAGACTCATGATTATCTTTAGCTAATTATTGCGATAAGGGCACAGAGATTTTTGAGGTCTCAATCCTGTTATGCCAAGAAGCTTATTAATAATGTCTGTTTAAATGAAGATGTATTGTTTGTCGAACCTGATTTTCTGCAGTGGGAAAGCCTGAATATAAAAGGAAGAGTCTGGGATCTATGGCTAGAAAGCAACTTTGTTTCAGAAATAAATGAAAATGCATTTGTGAGTGTGTGTTGGCGTGTGCACATTTGACATGAAGAGCTGTGAACTTGATGAGAAAGTGGGTGAAATAGTAAAATAATAAAATGTTTATGAAGGTGATGTAAAAGTCTGCAAAATTTTATATATATATATAGGAAGAAACAGGGAAAGGAAAAATAAAAACATTAAATTAATGCAATGTAGAATAAGATCTGTTTTCATTTTCAAATTAACTGAAGATGAAGACTGCCCTCCATGTGTGAGTTGCTATGAATGGTTTCCTAATGACAGCTGGAAGCCAAGAAATCATCAAATGCACTCAGATCACAAATATGCTGAATAATTAAGGAAGCCTCTCTAATACTTTGAACCAAAACTATTTAAAGGAAAAGGCTAAGTAAAGCTAATGAAAAGGCAAATGACTGGTTCAACAAAACCTTTGCACAATTCATTTGCAATTTCATCTTTGATTGCCAAAAACTTGAAACATACTCCATTAGAGAGGTATTTATTTCCAGCTGCAATGCAAGTGTTTTAGACAATGCACAGCGAATGTACTGGCTCAAAAGTCTCACCTCCAACAGTCAGCAGGGAATACTGCTGGGAAAAGTGTTTAGGATAAATCCTTCCCCAGCAGCATCCAGTGGTCCCATATTCCTAACTATTCCTCTATCCATGCTTTCTTGTTCTCAATCTCTGTCTGGATCCATTTAATCCTGTGGTCTGTGGATGGGATGAATGCACAGTGTGACACAAAATAGATGACACCAGAAGGCAATCAATCACTGAAGTAAAAACAGAGATTACAGAATGTCAAGGCTAATCAACTGAAATACTTTTGCAAATGTGAATGAAGAAATTATCTAAAGCCACAAATTATTTAGGGCTTTTTTTTTCTGAAAGAACTGAAATGTTTCTAACCATCTTCCATTTTTATAGATAAAGATGATTTCTAAGATAAACAGTTCTTGGCAATGGTTCTGGTAAGAGGAAGAAGGCAAGACAGATGATGGAAAAGTTTTTGAAAGAAAAATGAATTTCATGCTATTCCATCCAGTTTTCAGCCTGATTGGGCCAGACAGCCCTCCATTTTACAGGAACATGTATAAATATAGGTTCGTAATTGGTGGGTACAAGGGATCTGGTCAATGTACAATCAATCATCAAACCCTCATGTTTGATGCCAGACAACCATAATTCTCTTTTGCTGGTTTAGTGGGAGATGTTTGCTTTTTTTATTATTACTGTTTTTCTTTCCATTTCAGTAATCAGTAATCTGTAAATATACAGTAGCTGGATATTTCTGGAAAATATGGTAGATGCATTTGCTAAAGCACAGTATTGTATTATGCTACAATATAGGCTTGCTGTAACTTTAAGATAAACCTGTGATTAGAAACTCTAGCTATGGGAAGTGTTACAAAGAAGAGCAAGTGGTATAAATACAACAAACATCAGCAGATTGTGAGGGAAAAATGAGCTTGAAGTTCAAAAACCAATAGTCTTGACTCATCTCACCAATGTTTTCCAGTTGCAAACCACTTAGGTTCTATGTGTATGAGATCATTAAAAAAGCAGAGTTGAATGAGTCTTTCAGGATGTACAGTGAACATTTACAAACATCGCAGGTGACAAGATGATGTGACAAAGGTAGAATCAAGCAGATGATGTAAAAATCAAATTATAATTTGTGAGCTTTGAGTCATAAAATCATAGAATTGCTCAGGTTGGAAAAGATCTTAAAGGTCATGAAGTCCAACCACAACCTAACCATACTACCCTAACTAACAACCCACCTCTAAATCATGTCCCTGAGCACCACATCCAAATTGTTTTTATACACATCCAGGGATGATGACTCAACCACGTCCCTCAGGAGCCTATTGCAGTGCTTAACAAGCGTTTCTGTAAAGAGTTTTTTCCTGATATCCAACCCAAACTTACCCTGATACAACTTGAAGCCATTTCCCCTCATCCTGTCACCTGTCACCAGTGAGAAGAGACCAACCCCACTCTCGCTGTAAGCACCTTTCAAATATTGAAAGAGAGCAATAAGGTCTATCCTCCACCTCCTCTTCCCCAGACTAAACAGCCACAGTTCCTTCAGTTTCTCCTCATAGGGCATATTCTCCAAGCCCTTCACAAGCCTTGTTGCCCTTCCATGGAGCTGTTCCAGCACCTCCATGTCCTTTCTGTACTGAGGTGCCCAAAACTGAACACAGAATTCAAGGTGAGGCCTCACCAATGCTGAGTACAGGGGCAGGATGACTTCCCCAGTCCTGCTCATCACATCACTCATGATACAAGCTAGGATGCCATTGGCCTTCTGGGCGACCTGGGAACACTGCTGGTTCATATTCAGCTGACTGTCCATCAGCACATCAAGGTCCTTTCCATCAGGCAGCTTTCCAGCCACACCTCCCCAAGCCTGTAGGGTTGTCTGGGGTTGTTCAGACAGAAATGCAGGCGCTGACACTTTGGCCGTATTGAAACTCATATAGTTTGCCTTGGCCAATCGATCCAGTCTATCCAGGTCCCTCTGTAAGTGCCCTTCTCCCCTTAGGCAGATCAACACTCCCTCCCAACTTGGTGTCGTCTGCAAACTTACCGAGGGTGCACTCAGTCCCCTCATCAAGATGGTTAATAAAGATGTTAAATAGAAACAACCCCAGTACAGAGCCCTGGGGGATGCCGCTAGTGCCAAGCTACCAACTGGACATAACTCTATTGACCACAACACTATGGGCCCGACCATCCAGCCAGTGTGTCACCCAGCGGAGCGTACACCCATCCAAACTGTGGGCAGACAGGTCAGATACCTTGTCTTGAGAAGCAGGAAGACAGAACAAAGACAGTAATCCAAAAGACTTTATTAAATTGCCATTCAGCCTCTATCATTTAAAAAGTCTAATACAGCAAAAACAATACAGGAAAAAACAAACAAGCTTAGAAACTGGCCACTGTTCTCAAATGAGCATGTAATCAGAGACCTTTTTCTTCCTTCTTTTGAAATAGTTTAGATTTCTTTTTCAATTACATAAAATGCAGATATCATCCAACATGCCCCTGGGAAGCCTGCTTCAAGTTCAACATAGTTGAGACTACTTGAAAGAGACTATGAAAAGTTATATGAATTTGTTTCCCTGATGCAGCCAATACCCAGAAGAAACTTAAAAACACACGCGCACACACACACGTGTGCATACAAAGCCACCAACAACTTGTTCCAGCCCAAGCTTAAAGCATTAAGCAAATCCCTAAGCATCTTGCTTTGACCCAACACTTCAGCAAGTGCCAAAGCACTGATCCAGGATTCCTCTTTCTTGCCAGGAGGAACAGTTGAATTCCCCACATCCCTGCTTCAGGCTCGATCTGCTTCATCCCAGCTTACTTAGTCTTATACATCTGTGGTTAGACCTCTGTCAGTCTCTTTTCACTTTCTTGCAAATTTTCAAGAGCTACAGATTGAGCACTGTATGTGCTTTAGCTTGTCTTCCCCGAATTCATCATTATTTCTCATGTGTCTCAAGTGTATAAATTCTATCACACTACTTCAGGGAAAAAGTCCGTGGTTGAATTACAGCTCATGAGAAGCTACTGTGCTTCTCACTGAAGAACCTGCAGAAGCATTCACTAAGAAGAAAAATTTAATGAAAACATTTTTTTGTTCAAGCCATTCAGTAAAAATCAATACTTTTTTTTCACCTTAGAAAATAAGATACACTCCTCTCAAGCTGAAAGCTTCTTGTTATATGTTAAGACTGTGATTATCTTTCAACTTGTGAATTATTCCATGCCAGAAGCTTGTAATTTCTTGCAGTTGTTTTCTTCTGCTTTTTGCTCTTAATGGCTTTTCAACAGCTGTTTTCTCTACTTGTACATACTATGTTTTAATCTGCAGTCCATCTAAGGCATTGTAAAATGATTTTTCAATTTCCTTTGCTAAAAAGAAACTATATAGAGTCATAGTACCAAAGAATGGTTGGGATTTTATGTCCATCTGCTCCAACCCTTACTCCATTAGGGACACCCAGGACAAGGTGCCCAGAGCCATGTCCAGGCAGCTTTTGGAGATCTCCAAAGAGGAGACTCCACAGCCTCTCTAGGCAACCTGTGTCAGTGCTCAGTCACAGAAGTGCTTCCTAATGATCAGAAGGAACACTCTGTGATTCAGTTTTTGCCCATTGCATCTTGTCCTGGCACCGGCCACTTATGAAGATTCCTGTGTGTACTATGAATCTACTAGATAAAGAGACTCTGGAAAGTATTGCCTCAATTGTGTTTTTCTCAGTTTGTTCAGTAACAACACTATTCCAAAACAAACTTGTGAGAGAAAACTACCAGTGAATTAATCAATATGAAAGTTTATGAGAAGTCCAGCCAGTAATGTGATCGCTTAGGGCTGCAGCTGAAGCATCAAGTGATGTCTTCCTATATTTAGAAAATCAGGATTCACTTTCACATTCATTGAGAAATTTTCAGCAAAGACAAAAGAGGCACCAATCACAACTTCAGTGGGAATCAGTAGGTTCCAAACCCTAAGTCTCTATCACACATAAATTAAGGTGGGTGTGAAGAGCACCTTAAAAACACTGTGCTGTAAGTGTTACAAACTCATACCAGTCACCTCAAACAGAATTTTGGCATGAGCATATTCTTACCCAGGAAGTCCTATGACACAACATATTCTTCATAAAAAGACAATATATTATAAATTAACATCATACTTCCATGATGAGATGGGTTCTACTCCTCTCAGCCTCCCTTTTGGCAGAGGGGTGTTTAACAGTGCTTGGCTCAGAGAGTTTATCCTCTTTTTTTCTTTCTCTCCTTTCTCTCCTTTCTCTTCTCTCTCTTGCCCTCAACAGTACCAGTTTTTTTAATGACTTTTTGCAGTTCAGCAGGAGATGAGAGTCAGAAGCACTGCTCTGTTTTTCAAGACTTATTATTTCAAACGCAGTTTCATGGCACAATGAATTCCTCAGTCTCTATCTTCAATATAATTACGAGAATTAGTTTTACCTCTATACTAATAAAATAAGATTTGGTTCTAGGTAGACCAAGGGTTGGTACATAGCCTGTTCCGGAATTGCCTTCAAGAAAATATGGTGCCCTCTGCCTGCCAAATTTAGTTCAGGCTGCTTTAAGCATTAGAGGAGCATAAAATAAAACAGCATTTTTTATTTTATACAACAACTAATTTACTTTCTGATTATAGTAATATAAGCAAGGGAGTGAATTTGCCTCACTTAGCTGATCCCTGTCAACTCCATTCACACTCAGCTAGAGAAAGAAGCATTTCTACAGCATATTTCTTCTGACCTGTTTTAGAGGTCTGGCTAGGGACAAAAATGTTGACTTTGAAGAATTCTAGATCGTCTCAAAGATAAATGTCCACTCTACTGAAAAACAGAAAAGAAAAAGGAGGCAAAATCCTGAGTATGGTTAAATATTTTAACTGGATTTCTTTCACTTTTATTTCTCTTCAGCTGTTTTTTTCTCTCTTTAGCTTTAACATCACCACATTTTGTCCTGGGCAGGTGTCTGTCATCTTCCTTCATCTTTCTATTTCAAAATTCCCTGTTGATTCATTAATCCCATATTAATTCAAGATCACAATTTAAACTATAACACGTGAGAAGTCATAGAGTCTTTATCTCTATTCCCAGTGACCGGATTTGAGACATGAAATGGAAGTAGAGAGCACTCTACACCCTGCAGCCAGAGAAATCTCTGAATTTTCATTCCTATTTCTACCCCCTAATTAACACACTCCTCCTGGTCTGAGTGGCTTTCTTTGAAGTTCCAACATTTCCCTGACTGCTTTAACACCTGAAGATCATTGAAATATTAACCACACATCTATATCTTATCAGATTTTCAGTTCCAAGACACTGTCAACTTTCAATAAAGGCTACATATGACATATTAGAGATACAATTGACAGACTTGGCCTTTTGAAAGCTTTTACTGTATTACTCTCCTCAACACCCACTTTATATCTGTTTTGTCATCACAGCCTCTTTCCTCACAATGGTTTCACTAACCAAATGTAAGAAAATCAAACAAAAGCTAAGCCTGATGTTCTCCCCTACATGATGACTGCTCATATTTCACAACTTCTCTTCAAAAGCCTCTCCCACCTTCCTTATGTCTGAGTTTGATATTAAGCTGCCTGCTAAAAAAGGTTGGGATGTGGTAGGCAAATACCATCAGCCTGTTAGATACACATGACAGCCAGAGACAAACAAGCATCCCATGGCACTGTTTTTTTGGCTTCATGGTATAAAAGATGGAAGAGGAGGCAACATGACCACATGGCTGCTGTCCAGTTGTTTCCAAGGTGATGGCCATTCAGAAATGTCACACTATATCATTACAGTACTCCTTTTTCTCATATTTACATCAAATACCCATTAGGTACTGTTTTTGCCCAGGGACCTGGATGTACTTGGTGGGTGATGCACAAAAATGGGGATGTTCAATGTGTTCCACAAGGGAATTTGATGCTGGGGGAGTGCAGCCAATAATTTATTGTATATATAAGTAGAGCCTTAAAGATATATGACGAATGTCCAATTATGGTGCAGGACTTAAGATAGATGGATTAATGTTAAAAAAACATTTTCCGTATACGTAAGCTAGGCATCCTATAAGTAAGTTTTTCCATCTGGGCTCTATATCATGTACTGGCCATGCATGTGTAGAGCACACGTGGAAAGAAGTTTAATTCAAAGGGAATTTGTGGTGGTTGGGAAAGGATGGGTGCACCTTGATGTGGGGGACGCCCCACTAGCGCTGCCTTTCCCTTTCACCGCTGTCATATTCCTTTTCCGGCAGTTTTGCCATTTCCTCAGACTTAGTAAATAATAGGGTGTTAAGATATAAAGTTTTATTTTCAGCCTAAGGATTTGCATGAAAATAGATATAAATTGTTAAGAAAATAAGGTTGCTGATTGCTCACGACTATATATATGTGTGTGTGTGTATAATAAGCATAATGTAATGATGTAGAATAAGGGGTGGAATGTCATGGTTTTGCAATGTTGTAATTTTGCTATCAGTATTCCACATCATAACATCATGTTAAGCACAGATAATTTTGACGAATCTGCTGCTCACAGAAAGAAGACTACACGTCCCAGGGAGCACCACGGTCAGTCATATGACCAGGACTATATAATCTCACTTCAGTGCTGGACTCGCTCTCTTGGATCCTGCCAGCCAGGGGGAGAGCCGTGTGGGAGCGTTCCAGCCGTTTCGCCTAGAGTTACAGTAGGCCTCTCGGTTTCGGGACTCACTCTCTCTTATTTTACTTGATTCGTTAGCCTTAATTCCAATTATATTGTATTATATTGTGCTATTCTGTATTTCGATATAGTATTTAGTAAATAAGTGTGCCTCCTTAGATCGCTGCCGCTGTATTTATTTCATTTTCCCTGAATTTCTTTTCCTCCTGGGCCAGCGGCCTGCGGGCCGACTGCCCCCCTGTCATGGGTGCAGGTAGATTTTAGGCTAACCCACGACATATATTACAGCCATTCCTACTGCAGACCATCTCCAGGCATCTGCCCTGCCTCTGCTTCATCTATTCATTCACCTTGTGAACTGTTGCCTGACTCCCACTGTTAACAATCACTGTCTCATATCCATTGTATATATATATATATATATATATATATATATATATATATATTATGTCAAGGGCAAAAAACCCTCCTTTTTTATTTTTTCCAAGTGAAAAGAGAGGGAACATTAATCTAAAGGCAGATTTAAAGCCAGAATTCATACCTCATTGTCTTTCCCTCTCCACTGTTGTAGCTTGTAAGCTGAGAACAGGTAAAGCAGGCACATAAAGTGACTAAGTGAAAGTGTGTTATGTGTTCTCCTACCTCTACGTATATAAATACCTGGACCACAAAGATCTGAATCAATGGATTAAAGCCAAATCATTGATACTGATGATTAATACTTCCAACTTTAATGATTTTGGTGTGTCTTTGAGCTATGATTTTTCATTTTGTAGATACACATGAAATCTAGCAGATTAGAGTGCTAATTAAGCAAAGTATATTCATATAATCATATACATCAGAGATCAATATGA
The DNA here is from genome assembly GCF_039878825.1 of Excalfactoria chinensis. Classification (NCBI taxonomy): domain Eukaryota; kingdom Metazoa; phylum Chordata; class Aves; order Galliformes; family Phasianidae; genus Excalfactoria; species Excalfactoria chinensis. The sequence continues at coordinate 177,977,582 of NC_092825.1, forward strand.
CAGGCTGTTTTTCCCATCTGTAGTAAACACTTCAGAATAAAACAAAATATTTATTTGGAAGAGAAATACATGCAACAGGAATTTTAGCACTGTCAATTAGCTTTTAAATCCAGTAGAAAAGACTCTACAACATTCTCATAGATGTTCACAGTACTATGGGGCACCAATACTACAATATCACATGACCCAATAACAACAAGATTTCTTTCCATGTTACGTGCACCAGAGAAGCACAGCTAAGTTGCTATTATCAAATCACAATGTAAAACTGGGACATGGACTCAATGTGAAATTAGAACAGCAGCTGGTATCCTGTTAGCAAGTGTATTTGCTTGGGGAAAGAAAAAAAAAAAAAAGGCCAATTGCAAAATCAAGCTATGCACAAGAAGAGAGAACAATCAGAAAAGGCTCTGCTAACTACACTGTGTTTCTCAGATTGCTTGTGTACTGTACCAATTAATATGTATATTTAATGGATTAGATTATGTTTCCCAATCAAAATAGTTAATAATATATTTTACTGTATTTTCTGAAAATTAATGAAACTTAGGTTCTGACAGTTTTGACCAGGTTTTTTCTGTCTATTTCCTTTGCTGCATCATCTATTCCAATGAAGTTCAGAGCCAAACTTCATATTCTTCACCAGAACCCAGAATAATATATTAAAAAGGCAAAATGCACTTTAAATTAAATTATAGTTCACACAAATATTCACTATTTATTTGTTAACTAAAAAATAGTACTCATTTTAAAAGCCAACTTTTAAGAAGCCAATGCTTTCTTCTTTGACTTCCTAAAATAAAATCATAGAACCATACAATCATTAAGGTTGGAAAAGACCTCTAAGATCATCTAGACCAACTGTCCACCTGCCACAATATTGCCTACTATACTATGTCCCTGAGTACCACATCTCCATGTTTCTTAAACACCTCCAGGGACAGTGACCCCACCACCTCCCTGGGCAGCCTATTCCATTGCCCAACCACTCTTTTGGAGTTTTTCACAACGTCAGTGCTGAACCATCCCTGACACAACTTGAGGACACTCCCTCTTGTCCCATAATTTCTACCAACTGTACAATCCACCTTGCACAACGGGGATCAGACACTTTGTTCTTCTTTTATACATTGCCCATTTCTCCTCCTTCTCTCTCCCAGTAAGATGATGGTTATGTCTTTCATACCAACTCTTGTTCAGGTAGATGCATTACCAACAATATGTTAGGGCATCCTGTAAACACACACAAAATTTTTTTTTCCAATCCTATGGGTTCTCCAGAAGTGATGCACAGAACACATAATGAATTTGTTTTGTTCTGTGTTTTCTCCTCTATCAACAACAGTAAGGCTAAGCCAGTGAGTATTTTCTATTCCCCAAAATTTGACACCGGATATACTGAAGAATCTTGTTTCACAAAGCTGCATCTGAAATATTTCAACAGTTCTATTACTGTATCTAATGTTGAATATTTCACAGCAGAGCCTACTTGTCAAAGTAGGTGATTCTTTCAGTATATTTAGCATTGGTGCGGTCTCACTGACCATTACATGTGGTTCTGGACTTCTCAATATAAAAGGGATGTTAAGATACATGAATACATCCAGAAGAGGGCAACAGAGCTTGTAAATGGGCTACAAAACCTATGAGAAGAGGCTGAGCATACTTTGGTTGTCCAGACTGGAGGAGATCCAGAGGTGATCTCATTGCTCCCTAAAACTCCCTGAGGAGGGGAAGCAGAGGGAACTGAGGGGCTCTGCTCCTGGGAACCAGTGGCAAGATGGTGGCAGAACAAAGCTGTGCTCGGAGAACATCAGGTGGCACTTGGAAAAGCTTCTTTACCATGAGGGTGGCCAAGCACTGGAACAGGCTTCCTAGCAAAGTAGTTGATGTCCCTGTATGTCAGCATGCATTTGGACAATGCCCATAATAATATGCTTTAGCTTTTGGTTAACCCTAAAGAGGTTAAGCATTTGGACTCTGTAATCTCTTCTTTTCATCTCTCCTCTCTTTTCCTTTCCTCTCCCCTCCTCTCTTTCTTCTATCCCATTCTAGTGACAGGACAGGACAGAATGGCCTTAAGTTGTGCCATGGGAGATTCAGGGTGATTATTAGGAAAAACTGCTTCTCAGAAGGAATGGCGAGATATTGGAAAAGGCTTCCTAGAAAGTGGTGGAGTCACCATTCCTGGTGAGTTTCAAGAAAAGAGTAGATGTGGTACAGAGTGACATGGTCTAGAGTGATCATAGGCATAGGTTGATGGTTGGAGCAGATAATCTCCTTGGTCTTTCCAACCTTAGTGATTCTATGATTCCATTATTCTGTAATTCTATTCCATTCCACTCTATTTTATCCCATTCTCACCATCTACTTATAAGTAAAGAGGGTGGCATTCAAGAAAAGAAGCAATTACAAATGCTTTTCAGACCACGTCAGAGGCCACTGAGAAATTCATTGAAGAATTTCTGCTTCAGTCCTCTTTTCAGGTCTTTGTCCTTATTCACGTGGGACGACCAATATTTAATACATCTAAACTAAAGTCCAGTCCCAGGAAGCTGCACATATAACAAAAATGATCTAGCCTGAGTCTTTTGAATCCCAAGAGCTTGTATGAAGTCTGATTCACAATGACTGAATCTAAACCAAACTGAATTTCTTGAGTACACATGGGAGAACAGTCTTCTCTTCAGACTGATGAGAAATCAGCTGCAAGGGACTGAAAAATCTGACATCACAAAGAGAAAGACAGTGATCAGAGTGACAATAATGGATACTTAAGGACTCTGTTGTCCAGCAATCTAACTTGCTTTGCCTACGCTTTGTTATTTATAAATTATTGTGTGTTTAATAATTTAGAATGAAATAAAAATAACCTGAGGTCCTTTGGAATACATGAGTAGATTTTTATTACTAAATACTCTCCATAACATTTAGATTTACCTTGCAGAGGTGAAGTAGCTCCAAAATTACAAAGAAATGGAGAAATGGGTACACAGTCCATGCATGGTAGATGGCAAGGACTATAAAAAAGTTTTCACATTGCTAACACTGGGTGGAAATGCTGCATTTATTCTCTTAAGTCTCCTTGGAGAAATATTTACTCTTTTGATAAACATTCACTTAAAGGTTCTTGTTCTTTTGCTGTAGTTTTATCCTATATGTGAACCTAGAAATAGTTTCTAAATAAATCAGGTTCCTGTATAAAGTGTAGGAAGTTCTGAGTGACCACTGAGCATCACATCTCTCTGCAGCAGCTGGAGCGTATACTGCAACAGAGTGGCTCCTTTTTTTCACATGAAGGTCTGTAATTCCCTTCTGCTTTTGCACAAACTGGGCTGCAATATGCTGAAATATGCTTAATGATGACCACATTCTGGTAACTTACTGAAAATGCTCAATTGAGGATTTCCAAGTGCTTTGGCAACTAAGACCAAGAGACCTGCCTTCAAGGCTACAAAATATAACTCCTTACATACATGGTAAGCAGAAACAGGAAAGTAGGGATGACATTCAAGCCAGGTTTCTACAGGAGAAATTCTCAGTGGTAATCATGCCTCCACTGACTCCAGTGAACCTAAAAATCCAAAATTCTCAAGTACTCTAGTTAAATACTATAATTGTTACACCCCAGACACTACCCATTGCTGTCTGAATGTAATCTGAGTAACTTTGCTTCTTTGGGCTTACTGTAGAGCACTGAACTGTTGTATTGGTGTTTTAAGAACAGTAAAACTATCAAACTTTAATTTCATCTCAATTTGGTGATTTAGTAACATGATTTTTTAAATGCATCTGTTCTAGGTTCATAGAAGGCTTTAAAATATCATTACACATTGATGGACTAGTGTACTGCAGCCAAAACACCAATATAAAACCATCAGACTCATTAACGTTACAATGATTAAGCAATAGCAGCCAAGCACCACTGTACCATGTAGAACAGTGCAAGTTTTCAATGTCATAAAGTCTAAAGTATGCCTTCCTTTCCAGTAGTTGAAAATTTATCTGTTCTCTACCTTCCTTTATTTTCAGGCAAACAGTACTACTTCATACCCTGCCAACAAAAATGAAATTGCATGGAAAATTAATATATTGTCTAAAACTCCACCTACACTTTTTTTTCTTATTATTCTCACACATTACTGTTTATTTATTGTAATATATTTTTCCATGTAAATCATATGAGAAATATCTAGTTTTAACTCTAACAAAATTGCCATACTGTTATCTCCTAAGGTTCCCTCTTCTCCAAATGAGATGATTTGGCAGATGGTATATCAGAATGTCTGGCTGAGGGATTGCTGTCTAATCTGAAAGTCAGGAAAGATGACTTCAGGTAAAGGCTTAAGGCCAGAGGTGAGAACATTTAAACAATAGGACATCAAATTTCATATCAAGCATAAGTGGATCTACAGACAAGAATGAGGAGGAATGATATGTTCAACTGACACACTGAGCTATCTTGAGAAAACAAAATTGGGCATGCTTACTCTACAGTAGAAGATCACCATGCCTGAAAATTAATAAAAGGAGCATGATTCAGGAAAGACCAAGATAAAGGCCAAAGACACAAAGTGTGTACAGGTAATAATCAAGTGCCTTTGGAGCTAACGGTCAGTGTCATAGTGCCATCCTACAACACCTACAGCTCATTTAGAAGAAATGTTTAGGTGAAAATCCTTAGTAATGCACACAAGTGCCATGAAACTGAGTTTGTTTGTCTGTATTTAACTTGCCTCAAATTGTTGTAATGACTTTATTCAATAAAATATATTTAAAATTGGTAATTTCAGGACTATAAATTGCTGCTAGGTACCCTGTACTGCTTTGGAAAAATCTCCTCTGTCTACAACAGCAAGCCAAACCATTTCTAATTGTGCCAGTAAAACAGAATTAACTGAAGAGCAGTTTAGCAGGGGTACACAAAGTGACATGCTGCAGGTCAAGTTGTTTAGTTCCTAAATCCTGCCTTTTCTTTTCTGAGCACTGCTCTTCTGCAGATCCTAAATCTAATATTATGCTTGCCACTATGGGGAAACACTGGAAACTTCATCTCTGTGAACTGTCTAGTTTTGTGTAGAAGGGAGCTGAAATGCTAAAATAAAAGTGACTTTAAAATGTCATACTGGCCATTGATTTCCTTGCTAGTGTGGCCAGGAACTGCTGACATGCTTTTTGATGACAATGAGAAATGTTGCTAGCATCTGGGCAGCACACACAATCCAATCTATCCCGCTAGCAGTTCAAATTAAAGCTTCTAACATATTTGCAATCTACTCCAGCATTCAGTCTACTTCATGAGTTAGAAGTCATGGACTAGGTTAAGGATAGATTAAATCACAGCATGATTTCCATGTTTTTCCAATTAATTTAAGTACCAGATCTATATTTTTTGCTGCATTTATATATTCTTCATTTTCCAGCTTCTTGATGGCACTTAAAATCAGTATATAGCCTAGAATGAAAAATAACTTGTCTTTCTATACCATTAAATTTGCTAAGAGCTTTCCTATTTTAGTGACATTTTGATTCATTCCTCCTAGCAACCCTTTCTCAAAGTAAATGCTCCAAAATGTTCTTGCTTAACTTTGCAGCATTACAGAAACTCCCTGTGTGCAAACCTCGGGATATTCAAAAGGATAATTTATTGATCGAATTTAAGCCCCCTGCAAGCAAACAAAATGAACGATCAGCATAACCCCGTGACACTTTGTTTTGTTTTAGCAAAACTTTCAAATGCACAGATAAAAACTGACAGCTTTTTTCTTCTGCTCTGCTCTATTTGAAAGAAAACACCACTCTTACTACATACACTATCAATTCTAGTTTTGCATCTTCATAGTTACCTAACTGAGAATGCATAATGACAACAGACACTATGTACATACAATATCTGTGCACAGTTCGTCAAACATAATTGCCTCAAGAATGTCAACATTTTTGTAACAATTAACACAAATTCTACGTTTCTGAAAGCCTGTCAGAAAGGAGCAGCATGTAAAGACAGTTACTTATATGACTACTGTATTTTGAAAGAGAACTATATGCAATTGCACATAATTGAGGAAGTGATGGTTGGCATATTTTAGAGTATACAGATGAAAGTGATGCAGCTTCAGAAAAGAAGACTTGCTTGAAAACCTCAGCAATGGAGTCTAAGACTATGTTTGACATAAGAAAAGTCAGTGAGGAAATGAGCTGATGACCTGAATCATGAAACAGCCACACTGAAATCTATTGTCTCATTTGCTTTTCTTAAGGGAAACATGAACCTACAAGATCAGGCAGCCAGCTGTAAAGGTATCAAGCATTTAGATGTATTTTAATGGTCCCAAGACACTGCTGATTTTTAGGTAATGTTAATGTGTAATTATACAGTAAATTGGAATTCTTTAGCAAATGTTCTGACCTCACAAAATTACAGAATCATAAAATCGTAGTGGTTGGAAGGGACCTCTGAAGGTCATCTAGGCCAACTCTCTGCTAAAGCAGGCTCCCTGTAGTAGGTCACGCATGTAAGTGTTCAGGTGGGCATTGAATATCTCTAGAGAAGAGGATTCCACAACCTCTTTGGGCAGGTTGTTCCAGTGCTCTGTCATCCTCTAAGTAAAGAAATTTTCTTCATATTTGTAGAAACTTCCCATGTTCCCTCTTGTATCCACTGCCCCATTTCTGTTACTGAAAATATCCTGGCCTCTATCCACTTGATACCAACTTTTCAGATGTTTGTGTTTGACAAGATCCCACCTCAGTTTTCTGTTCTCTGGGCTGAACAGACCCAGGTATTTCAGCCTTTCCTCATAAGGCCTGTAGTCATCTTTGTGGTCTTCTGCTGGACTCTTTCCAGCAGTTCTCTCTTCCTTGAACTGAGGAGCCCAGAAGTGGACATGGTACTTCAGATGTAGTCACATCAGAGTAAAGTAGAGGGTGAGGATCAGCTCCCTTGAATTGTTGACCATGCTCTTTTTAATGCATTCCAGAGTACCATTGGCCACAAGGACACACTGCTGATTCATTGTCAACTTAATGTCCACCAGGACACCCAGCTCCTTCTCTGCAGAGCTCCTCTCCAGAAGGTCAGCCTCTAACCTGTAATGATGTATTGAACATATATACTCTCCACTCATGGAAGAGTAGATCTTAACTTTATTTAAGTAAAGTTGAACTAGGGATCAAAACTGCATTTGGGAAAGCCAGTTTTTCTTCTTTGATCTCCTAATGTGATGTAAAGAGAAATAACTGTCTTCTGGATTCCATAAAAGTTAGTTAATAAATCTATAAATAAGACATTTAAAAGAATGATTAAGACCATAGCTAGGTTGTACTGTCACCTGCTCAGATATTAGCTGATTACCAAACCCATATTTCCATACAAGCAACTGTTCCCATAGAGAAATGGTACCCATGCAGTCCTCTTCTCAGGAAGCTCAATCTCAGCCTCAAGTGCACATTCACAGACTCTTGAGGCATTCAGCATGGGAACTATTGGAGTTACAAACAAGTGGAAACATGGTGCCATAACAGGAACGCCTTGGGAATGCTTTGAGTTAGGATTTGTTCTTGTAGATATTTTTATACTTCTGTGCTTCAAAAAGTCACTTCAAAGTATTAATTGTCTGGACTGTAAGCTACAGAGAACTACTAAAACCTGGGATTTATCAGCAGTGAGGAGCTGAACTTCGGTATCCTTACTCGTGCTTTGAAATAAAAAATTTTAAAAAAAATGACATTTTCATCAGTAAGTCTTTAACATTTTTGCAATGGAGCATTTGCAGAATATCGCTGACAGTAACTGTGATAGAAGTGTCAATTTGTAGGAATATAACAAGATGACAGCTATTTCTTCCCAAGAGATACTGACTATTTATAGAATTGCCTTGTTTCCTGCCCCTCTTGCCTCTTTCTACTGATTCTTTTCTAATTTCCATCCTTGCTGCTGCCTACTTCCACATTTCCTGCCATTTTCATTCCTTTCCTTTGCCTACTTTACAATGTCTTGCACTTTTCAAAAATCTCTATTTTAATTTTCTTTTCATAATTCTACATAGCCTAAGGAAGGAATGACTCATCCCTTCACTTTTACTCTGGACCAACCTGTTGCACTTTAATGTCACATCTGCTACAATGACCTTTTAAATTGTGTTTTCAGGTGGCATCTCAATAAAATACGAGAACAAGCATATTAAAAACTACCAAGGTCTAATAAAAGCATTCCAAGAACAGGGTACATTTCCTAGATCAACTGAACATATTGGACACAGACCTACCTTCAGCTTCACTTTAAGAAGCAAATTAAACTCCGTACCTTGTAGTGATTTGAGTACATTTACAAACTTACAAGGTCACTTCCCCATTGCTTTGTCTAATATATAATTTTCTACTTAAATATATATGTATAAAATAAGAATTACTACTTTGGCTCTGTTCCCATGAGGTTTTACTAGGAAAGGGAAAGAAATTCCAGGTGCATCTTTTTTTTTCCTCATTACGGCACTGAGTCTGAACTCAGCATGAAGAAGTTTACTCTACCTTTGTCCAGCCTATTTTACCCACATTATTCATTTTCCATTTTCAAAAACTGAACATGAAGATTGTCAAAATTCAGGCAAATTTGCTCAATAAAAGATTGTAAAATCTTTTCAGGCTCAATCCAGAGGACTTCTCTAACTGTGTGACTTTTAATCAAATGCTGAATAAGTCAGGACAGATGGTCCCATGGAAAATCACAGCCATTTTGCTGGTGCACAGCAAACTGGCTCAGATGTCCTAAGGGAACTATTCTGAATGACCTGCACAAGAAACAGGAAGCCAGAAGGTAACATTCTGATTTAAAGAAAGACAAAGAAAACATTGCCATTTATTTCAGCCAGGACAAGATTACCCATGGCCATTTGCAATGCACTTTATACAGCAACCTGTTCTCAGAGTACTTTCTAAGTACTTAATACTTTAAGAATCTGCTTGAGTCTTTCACTAATTTATATAACTTCCAACATCACTATGTTGTAGCTCATTTCAGTATATAACAAGTGGGTTTATTAATAAAAACCTTCCGTCTGGATCCCAGTCAACCCTTACAGTAAGTGATGATCTGCATTACTGGTAGGGTAGCAAAAATAATGCCTGTCAAAGATTGACATTTAATATCTTCTGTCTGGGAAGTGGAATAAAAATGTAATATTTGGGAAGGGTGACAGCTCAGAGTCACCAAATAAATTGTGAGTATTTTTGGCTTCTAAACTAATAAGCAAATGGTATTACTCTTTATTAAAATACAAGTATGAATAAATAATATATAGTTCTACTGATATCATGAAGCTATCGTGTTGTTTTGCGTTTCTTCATACTCTTCTGTTATGTGCGCTCATGCACTGGAAGAGGTGTCATACAGATAAATAAAAAAAGATAATAATAAAGTTGTTCCCTGTGATATTCAGCATTGCCACTGCCATGAGAATACAGCTGAGACCACCAATTTTTCATAATATGATCAGATACCTGAACTTCAAGATGTGATCAAGACAAGCAAAGCAGCCAAAGTCAATCACACACAGAACTAGCGTACTGAGCAAGAAGTAACTATAAGGGGCAAAATGCCCTAGAGAGGCTGTGTCCAAACTCTCATGTTTCCTCAGATTCAAGTTTCAAGAAGAGTTTAGATGAACCACAGCTGGCATCACACCTCCTGGATCTGCTGCTGAAGTAACCCGACTCAACTGAACCTTCATTTTTTCTCTTTCAGATGTGTTAAAGAAAAAAAAAAAAATATATATATATATATATATATATATAAGGCTTCTTCTCAAACTGCACCTAAAGATTAGGATGCAAGAGTTTTAATATGCCTAGCATTAAGGAGTCTATCTCTGTATTTCCAAACCCCCCTTCTGCTTGGTTAGCAGTTGTAGAATATGCCTGATTAAACTATACTGAATACTAAGGACACTTATTGTATCAGGGAAATCCTAACACACTTTTCCCAGTCCTGCCTACAACATTTTATCCAGTCAATCCTTGCTGAGGATATTTCTGGGAGAAACCAGGAAACTGTAATTAACAAAACTCAGAGTAATGTTTGTTTGGAGGTCTGAATGGCAGAACCACACGATTGCAGGTGGGAATGGGCATTTCTGGGCTAATTAGAAAGGAAGAGATAGAAATCGATACCAATTTTTTTTTTTTTTTAACCCTTTGTTTTGAATTAACTATGATCACAAATGCAGAACAGTGTATCTGGTATGAGCACAGAGCTAACAAAGATCCCCAGTTTTCAGCTCCATCTATGAATAAGATCCTATGCTCCTGTACAACTTATTCAGTGCTCCCAACAGTAACATCCTATGGAAGAAAATAAAGCACATAATGCACTGCCTGTCTCTCATTATTAGGAACCGTGTTGTGCTTTACAATTCTTTCTCTTTATATACTGGGGAGAAGATTGTTCTCTTGTCTGTCCATACTTGCTGCTGATGAGAGCACTACCCAGACCAAAAAGAGAGGCAATACTTTAGTAGAGGGCAATCATGACTACAGAGGAAACTTGAAGTAATACAGCTTAGTCAGAACTGGTTTACTGTTTTAAAAGACTGTTTGGTACTTGCAGGGGAAAAAAGGGAATAGATGACATATAATATTTTAGTTTACTTCCAGTCCCAAACACAGTTTCAGTTTTTCATTTCTTATTTTCACTGATAGTGATAAGTGAGCCCTCATCTTCCATTCTCTTTGTGAACATTATTTTGTTTTCCCTGGCACAAGTTAGTGTTCTGCACTCCATAGAGAGGTTCTGAAACCCAGAGCAACCCTTTAATAAGTCATGGAAGAGTGGGATAGAATGGGTACTTGGCTTGCTCTTCAAGGGCCATGGTACATTAAATGGCTAATCTAAAGTTTGGAAAACTTCAATTACTTTACTTTCATGAGAATGAGCAGAACTCCTGAAACTACTTTACCCACAGAGAGGTTAGTCAAACTTGGAAGGGACTTCCTAAGTGTTCAACAGACTTATGTCCTTAAGGAATAAATGTTTCTGGTATCCAAGCATGGAAATTAGATCCATGAGCCAATAGGTCTAGTCTTACTTCTGTCAACATGTTCTGATTTTCCCTGACGTAGACAACAGAGATCCAACAGAATGCCATGGAATGGGTACATTTAGCAATACTTGGCACACACTTCATTAAAGGATTTAAAGAAGAAGGGAAAAAAAAAAAAAAAAAAAAGGGAAAAGGGACCATTCCTATCTTTAATAACCATTCTCAGGTCAAGTTAGGAAGAAAGCCAGTGGGAGGATAGTACAGTAAAATTCAAGGTAAAATAAAGTCTTTACATAACCACCAACTGTCTAATATTTGTTAAGCTGTAAATGCAGACACTATCAAGTGCTAGCTTGCCTTTAATAGTCTCATGATCTGTTTTCTTCTTCCCTGTTATCCTTTCTCCTTTTTTAGGATCCTACTGTCTTTCTCTCTGCCATGCTTATGAATAGTTTTCAATCTAGGAATCCAGTGAATTCCCCATCCACTGAAGTAAAGCATCTTTGAAACACTTAAAGGAGGCTTTTAAAGTATACCCATCTCCCTTTTCATCAGGTCAGTCTGAGTATAGAATAATAGTGAAGTTTACCTCTTAAACATAAGGCATATGACCACCTAGGAAAATAGAAACAAAATACTTTTCCATTTAAAATTTGTTACATAACCTGTACAAACACAGAGAAAGGAAAGCGACAGCTGAAGTTGAAGAAGCACCTTTGCACAGGGCCTGGATCAAATCTGTATGCATTAGAAGCAGTGGGAGTAATAATGGATATCAGAGCTTCACATGTGTTCAGGCATCACTGAACGCTGCTACAGTACTTCAAGACAAACAGGAAGAGTTTAAAATTAATGACTGACAAAATATTTGAAGAGAAAGAGCTTCTCCTCCCACCAAAACACCAATCAGTATAAGATCACTGGGCTAATGGCCAGAAAACCATGTGTTCCCATTAAACCTTCTCTAACAATATCCTTCCTCTACACCTACTGGCACAACTAGACATTAACCACTGAGTTTAACCCTCTGTAGAGCAGCAGATGTTTTGATGAGGCTAATTTCAAGAATTCTCAAGAATTCTCAAGAATTATTTCAGTGTTTATTGTCCTGGCATTAAGCACTCAGCACAAGAATCGACTGAGAAAATTATGCTGTCCAATAATGTGAATATAATTTGTGCATGGCAGAAGTAAAGAGGTTCAGGGCAATTTCAGTCCCAAGAGTGTAAGAACATCATTCTTGGGGATGTAACACTCATGCTTTTTACATGTTGTTTGTTAAGGGAAGGTAATAACCTTAAAAAGAATAGCTCAACAGAACACTCTAAAAAACCACAGTTTAATTACTCTTTCATCAGCCTTGAGAACTGGATGTGAGCAGTTGACCTGAATGGAGATAGACATGGACATTCCCACCAAATAGCAGTATCTGGACATTAACACATATACTAAAAATGTTATTTTCCATCATAACTTTACATTCTGTTCTTTGATCTTCTATGTGTTAAGTTCTGACTACTTTTTATTTATTGTTCTCTTTACTTCTCTGACTTCAGTTTCACTCTGCAAGAGTCTAAAGAGTTTGTAAGGAGGATTAGTGCTTTTACCAAAACACTTCTGCTCCTGTTGCATCTTTCTTTACATGGGACAGTTCAGAAGAACTACCTCAAACTGAAGTGAAGAATAAAGATTTTAGGATAGATTTGTAAAATGTGTACTGGGAAGTCAAGAAATAGTTTTAGACTATCTTTTATCAATACCCCTGAGAGAAATTACACTCTCAGGAGTTCAGAGGAGACATCTTCCAATGAGTTAACAGCTTGCCAAGAAGTGAAAATAAAGGATAGTAATAAAAGACATGTTTTCACCATAGAAGGAAACATTTAGTGAAACCTCTGTTTGCATATATGCAATTCAAAATAGTCACAAATCATCTGAAAAAGAGAATAACAGGTAGCTGGCAATGTCTGCAGGAGGTATTGAGTTACCCACAGCAGCACAAATGAAAGTTTACACAATTAAAGTGTAAAGCTACAAAAGAATCTTGTGAGACTGAGTAATTCTGTATTGACTGCTGCCAATAAGGGGCAATTCATCTACATGATGGTTGTGTTTTCTCTCATTTTATGTATTCAGGTAATCTGAACCACACTGTGCTATCCTTCTAGAAAAGAGCAACATAACATCACACAAGAGCAATCAAAATGGCATATAATTCTACTCATGGTAAAATTAAGGCCTGATTCAAAGTAACCACAATTTAGAGGCAAAATCCAAATAAGTGTTTAATGGTGTTAGTGTTCAACTGAAGAACTATTTGAGAAACAGCTCCATAAGTTTATTTTGTAAGTTATAAGAAATCCTGTATTACGTCCTGATTTTTTTTTCTTTTTTTTGTTTTTCCCCCCCTTTTTTTGTTATACACAAAGGATTAAATTATTTACTTGCAAATTATCCTTTCAGGTCAGTACAGAGTTTGCTGGACAACTTAGGTTTACACCTATTAGTTCAATGATCATTATCTTCAAACTTCAGATCAGTAAGTAGATTGTACTGATAAGAGAAAATTAATTTGTTTTGACTGCAATGATCTTTCAGAACCAAACCTTATGTTGGTCTGCACCTTCACAGACTCTTTAACTTATCTTCATTATTCCTGTTCTTCCTATTTTCTACACCCCAGTTCTGATTGACCGATCCCAGACTAACTCTGTCTTCCATGCATTTTCTGCTGTTGCATAGAATATCTCAGAAACACCTCCTGTATCTTTTGTTTTAAACTCCTTCTCAGCCTTGACCATTAGCTGTCTGAGGACATCTGTTTCAAATCAGATATTGTTAGCTTCAGCCAAATCTCCCTCTTGTATTTCTCTTAAAATGCCTACTATGATTCAGCTTTTCACTAAGGGAACAAATTCAGTACTTGCCACCTTTGGAGAACTTCCTATTATGCAGTGGCAATAGACATGTCCATATTTCATTGCAATGAGTTCTCACAAGTGAAATGAGTTAACTGATTTACATTTATTGGTCCAAATCATTAACTTCTCTTAAATCTTTCAACTAGATCTGTTTTAGAAACGTGTTATTATATGTCAGTGCTACTATATCCTTTCCTTAATTCAGCTGAATTAATTTTCCCCAAGTTTGCTTCCATTCAGAGTAATTAGGTGAATTGAAATAATTTTAATTGGTGATTCTGCCCCTCTTCTCTGCTCTCATGAGACCCACCTGCAGTATTGTTATCTACTTCTTGGGTCCCCAACACAAGAGGGACTTCAAGTTGCTGGAGCTGGTCCAGAGGAGGGCCATGAAGGTTATCTGAGTGCTGGAGCACCTCCCCAATGAGAACAGGCTGAGGGAGTTGGGGCTTTTCAGCCTGCAGAAGAGAAGGCTACAAGGGAGACCTTATAGCAGCCTTCCAGTACCTGAAGAGGCCTACAGGAAAGCTGGGGAGGGACTTTTTATATGTGCATGTAGCAACAGGATGATTTTTGAAGTAACTCTGTTGGTCAAAAGAGTTGATAAAATTCTCTTTTCTTCTCCAGCTGATGTCTAAATTTTCCAAGCACAAGTTTTTCAGTGGATTTTTGGAAAGAGTCCTTTTTCTAAAGTATTATATTAAAGCTCATGGCTAAATTCTGGCCTGCACATTTCCTTGGCATGACTATTTGAGCCTGACTTTTCTATAATCAATGAAAATATCTAGCAAGCCTGCATATAATAATGGTTGGAAGCAGTGCTGGCATCATTCTGTAGCTAATATATATCCATCTGGGCACAGTCACTCCTGGGGGTCTTGAAAGTCATGTAGGAAGACTAAACTCCAAGCCAATTAAGATGAACTTTTCTTTAAAACTTCAGGAGATAATGTAGCAAGCTCTTAAAATCAGCAGGAGCTAGAAGTCTAACTGCTCATGATGTTTTAGAAAGTCTATCCCCCAAAAACATAAGCAGCAGCTAATAATTTAGTAATTCTATCAAAACAAGCAATTAAATGTGTCTTGCATGATTTGTTCTCTATAAAAATCGTGCTGTTTGTTTACTCAAACTCCTATTACCCTCTAGATTTTACAGATTTCATCTCTGGGTATTTATTCAATTACTTTATAAGGAATTGAAATCTAATTCATGAGCTACTCAAAGTGACACCTAATCTTTTCTTACAGTCAGTCTGTCAAATGAAGAGGTGATCAGTCAGAGTAAGACAGACTATTCTTGCCAACACATACTACTATGTTTAGAAAGTAGAAAGTAAGTGCACTAAAGTTCAGTGAAACTGTATGTTTGTATGAAGCCTATCCATGCAACCAACTGTATGGAATCTGCCTTAGGAAAGAGGTTTGACTCAATTTTCTCTTGAGGTCCCTTCCAACTTCTGCAATTTGATGACTCTGTGATTCATGCTATAAAGACAATCTATTTGTTTACAGATGTCTGTCATGTTGATATGACATTCCTCTCTGGGCTTAATTGAAGAGCTAGGTAATTTTCTGTGGAATTTCTGGTATGTTTTCAAGTGTCTCTCTAGGCTATACCATTAGGGTCACTCTAGGGGTCTTCTGACACCTGTAAGGTGGCACTGCATGTTGTCATCAATATTTATGCCACAGTTTGAGAGCAGCACAGTGGAATTAGCCAGAGATTCTTAAAGAATGTGTGGTGACATTAGCAGTTCCCTGATCAGATTCCTGCAATGCAGTTCATGAAAATGACACATAACAAAATTCAGAAAAAGTAGCATTTTGGATGGATGCTGGGAGCATTAAAAAGATATTTCTGAATTTCTTCAACTCCTACTGCAGGTATCTGCCTGATCTCCGCACATAGAAGAGTTTATGACACATTTATGACACCTAGCCTACAACCCTCTCCTCTACTTACATTCCTAAGTTGTCCCTTTGAGTAGAGGTTACTGCTTCATCCTTTCCCTTCAAAAGATGGATGGAAGATGGAGTACTGTTAACAAAATTGCATTTTTGTGAACTGAAGTTCAGAGTTCAACACAAGTTTCGTGTTGGAGGTCAAACCCCTAGTTTCCACCTCCCAGGAAAACACTACATTCATCAGCAATGAATGAGGTTCCTACAGAGGAAGTCTCCATCCTATCTATCAAAGATGCCAAGTTTTACAAAAAAGAAATGAAAGAAGCTTCAGCACAAAGGATGGGAAATTTACTTCTAAGTAATCTGGTGCTTTATGTCTAGCAGGAATCCCTGTGGTGAGGAAAGGACAACAGGAATGGGAATTAACTTTATGAATTGCCTATTTGGATTTTGGACTTGAATGTTGTCTAAACTGTATTTTAGCCACTGCAGTATTTATGTGGACCCAAGATTTTGCAATCCTGTGATGTATCCCTGACTACTAGACTGGCTGTCAGAGAGAGCATTTCATGATAGCTCAGACCACTTAGAGAATAGCAGCAAGGACTAGAAGCAATTTGTTATTATCCAGCCATTTCAATTTTGTGACAGTTGGGGTCTATTGGCTTCTGCTCAGAAAGCAAGATAAATCTGAGGCCTCTGCAGGTGTGACAGTATTTTCAGTCATGATGGATAAACAGAAATAATAATTTAAGAACAAAGGTGTAAAGATGACAATACAACAGCACAGAAGACTGTATAAGCTGTAGGCTATGAGTATACTGAAGACTGAGAAAACCTGGTTAAAAGCAAACGCTAACATTTAATTTTATGTGTTTTAAAGCCATGTTATTAAAAAACATTTAAGTTTATGTAACTTTGAACACTAGTAGCTTCAACTTGTGACACTTAAATATTCTCAACTAAAAAAAAGAGCATAAAATATGGATTTGTAAAACCACAAAGTTTTGCACTGGATCAGTCATGATGCTGCAATTTATGTAAATTGACCAGTAATAAGTATTTGGTCATAAGTTGGAAATCTAGCTAATTATCACAGAATCACAGAATTATCAAGATTGGAAAAGACCTAGAAGATCATGCAGTCCAACCATCACCAATACTTCCCAGCAAAATCATATCCCTCAACACAGCATCCAAACATTTCTTGAACACCCCCATGGTTGGCTACTCCACCACTTCCCTGGTCAGTGCATTCAAGTGCCTGACCACCCTTTCTGAGAAGTAATATTTCCTAATGTCCTATGTACAAACTGGAATGAAAACAGCGTATCACCATGTAGCTGCAGTGATATTGTAGATTACCACTGTTAAACAAGGCCAAAATTTCCAATTTCCATGTCAAAAAAAAACATTTCAAGATAGTAAAATAATCAGATATAAATTAACATACATGTCAAGATTGGTTTTCATAAAAAGAGCATTTAATAAGCTCCCTTTTCAGAAAGTTTACTACTTAACATTGGTTAGGCATGTGTAAGACTCCAATAAGTATGCAATCTTCTAAACTGCTGTGAAATGACAAACCTAATTCAAATTCTTTAATTATCAGTGGTGATAAACTAGAGGACATCCTTCTACTTTCATTCCAAAATCAATTTTGCCATTGATTTCACAGAAATGAAAGGAGATACAAGGTCCTACTATTAAGAGGAATAAAGAGATTGTGAATAATCTTAGAAGAGCTCCACAATACCATATCAGCCACAGTGTACAAAAATAAACAGAAAATAAAAACATTTTTTGTTTTAGAAGGTGCTGTTTTGCAATAGAATTGTTATTTCAGAAAATTAGTTGCAATTTGAATTTTGAGAAAGAAAGCAGAAAAAAATCCTTGTTTAAATCAACCTTTAAATCTTCTAAAGCACTATTTATACATATCTACAAGGGGAGAAACTGCATAACTGATTAGATTATATTCAAGTAGAATAAGTCTACATACAAATCTAGAAATCTGGTAAATCTATATCTGACAAGTAAAAATTGTATTACTTCTGTTAAGAATTGATAAGGTAAACACTAAGATTTTATTAGCAAATCAGTTCTTTCTCTATTATAAACAAAACAAAACAAACAAACAAACAAAAAACAAGAAAATGTTACTCATATGAGGAGTCAGATATTCTGGTTTTAGGATTTTTGCTAGCCAAGAAGAGAATGAGGAACCAAACTGCCTTGTTATGCCAGTGCAGATTTAGATTTACTCTAACATATCTGACAACAGAAGTTTGTGCCATTTATCTTTTATTTGAATGAGTTCTTATCTCTCAGAAGTAACTGTCCATCCATAACCTCAAGCATAAGAAGCCTCTAATCTGCTGATTGCAAGAAAGATATTCCATGGGAAATATCACTGTACTTGATGAGTTACCACACCTTACCTCTAAGTATCAACTGCAGACCTCTATCAACTGCAGAGCTGTAAATACCAGTTGCGATTTTTCTTCTATCTGCTACGACCACTCTAGAATTTTATGATCCATTTAAATAGAGTGAGTCTGCTAATGTCAAATGTGACATAAATGGGCTCCTTAGAATGCCTGGACTGAGCTTAGAATGAAAAGCTCTATCTACCATGCAGACCTGCAACAGATTGGGATGCATCAAGGGGCAAAACTGATGTAGATCACAAACTCACCTGTCATTCTAACTGAGACTCATCTTTAAATAGTGGCTTTTTCTGTGTCATGCTTTGTTCTATCATACATAGATGTGGCCAGCACAGGGTGGCAGTGGAGATTAGAAGAAGAGTGACTGAATCTTTCCCAAGTTTGAGTAATGTATGACATGATAGTGTTTCCAGTAACAGAAAATGACTAAATTTGGTCTTCCGAAGCTTATTCTCTGTGCTGCAGTGCAGTGTTGCTGTTCTGCTACTGTCATGACATTTAAATCCTACTGCTGGCTATCCAGTGCTAGAAATCACTGCTCTCCCCACTAGAAAGGTTTGTCTGGTTCTTCATTCCATGTTGTCAAACAGTTTTAAGATAGTAAATGGTTGTCCAAATATGAACATCGCTCAAAATAATTCAAGGCTCATCCTTCAGTCAGGAAATCCCAGACTGGTAGTGTCAGTGATGGGAATACCACCACTGATTGATTGACAATTGGCACAGCAAATAAGGAATGGCACTGAACACCAGCAGGTTTAGATTAGCTGGGGATGAGGGTTGTATCTATGTAGCAGAGATCCACACAGTTGGGGTAAGCTCAGGTGCTAGGGGCATGGAGGAGGTACTGAAATGTCTATACAAATATATATATATCTCCTATGCATTTGTGGGAGGAAGATCTTCAGCCTTTCTCTTGTTTTGCTTTTTCTTTAATTATAGCACAGTGAATTTTAGATGCTTCCACCATACATTAAAAACAACTGAAAGCAATACAGAACACTTTGCCTCTAAATGTAGCTGCCCCTGGAAGATGGCTCTCAGCATCGACAGTGACAGCAGAGCAGATTGCGGATCTGACAGCTCCTACACACCTCAGTTGTCCTGTTGCTCTACAGCTTGAACTCAGCTCCTAAGTAGGAGGTAAATAACCAAAGAAAGAGATAGGCCAGGTTGCCCAAACAACCTATCAAAATCTTTTCTTGAAGTTACTCAATTTTCTATGATCGTAAATATGCGTAAACTGCCTCTTCCCTTTCCACAAATGAATAACATCCTGTTCTGTCACTCTATTCTTTTTTACAGAGCCCCAAGGTTGTTCCAAGAGCTGAGCAGTGAAATTTTTTACGAAGACATGGCATCACATCTGGGCTAACAATTCAATCATGGGTTAATTTTCTTGAGTGCAACACTTGTTCCAAAAATGGCATATTTGACTGTCCGCTCTATGTAGCAGTTACATTCATAGAACCATAGAATCATAGGATCAAATTACTCTATAAATAATACTGGTGTATTGCATCAGAATCATAGACTGGTTTGAGATGGAAGGGATCGCAAAGGTCATGTAGTTCCAGCTCCTGCCATGGGTTGCCAACAATTGGATCAGGCACTAGGTCAGGTTGCCCACTGCCCTATCCAACCTGGCCTTCAATACCTTCTTCAGTTCTAAAATTGAGACAATAGCTTTCCTCAAATTCTTGTCACAGGCCTTATGACAACAGATTAATATCCTAAGATGCCCAGACACTAAGGAAATACCTTTCAGTACCTTGTTTTTCTTTTGTTGTTTTTTTTTTTTTTTTTTGGCTTTTTTTTTTTGTTGTTTTTTTGTTTTTTTGTTGTTTTTTTGTTTTTTTGTTTTAATAAATAAATAAAGGGCCTACGTTGGCTCAGATGAGTAGGTGAGTAGGTACAGTTGGAATGATTGATAGGATGTGTCAGAATTCATAGTCAACATTAAACATTTCAAACAAATATTTGTCCCTGTGACTTCACATAAGATGAAAAAAAGGCAGAGGCCCAAACGAAAAAGCTCTGAGGCACACAGATGTATACACAAGCTTCATTTAGACTGCAAGAGCCATCAACAAACAAGACTGAGCTAAAACCTTTGATTTTTTGGCAATGCTCAAGTCCCAGAAGGGACGACACAACCCCCGTCTGCTTGCATGGATAACTGGCGTTCTAATTTGCAAAGCCCTGAAAGCACAGGGTATTCAGACCTAAAATTCATAGCCTTCCTGTACCACAGAGCAGTTTATTAATTATATGGTTCACAGACAGTTTCCCATTTATATTTTTTTTGCTTCCCTAGAGCACCCAAAACAAACAAACAAAGCAAACAAATCCTAATCAGCATGACTGTTCCCAACTGGAAAATATATATATGTAAAAGCCCCAAATAACAGAGATATGAGCATTCCATCAGCCCTTTCAGAATTTTTTAATGTTCAGTTCTTTGGAAATGCCTGTGCAATGCCCCCATGACATATAGGATCAGCCCCAGGGCAGGATTCCTATGCTCATTTGTCATGGCACATGAACGATACCAACAGAGCTGAAGGGATGTCCCCCAGGCACAACAGAGGAGACATTCAGAACTTTGGGCAAATAAATCTTCCGAGAACTAAGTGAACTAAGAGAACTAAGTGGCTATACACAGCCATTTATGTGATAATGAGAGACCTTTAGTTTTCTATATCCCCGTAAATGTGCATGGCATTACAGGACATGTACTGAATGAAAAAG
Organism: Excalfactoria chinensis; assembly: GCF_039878825.1. NCBI lineage: Eukaryota > Metazoa > Chordata > Aves > Galliformes > Phasianidae > Excalfactoria > Excalfactoria chinensis. The sequence continues at coordinate 177,998,645 of NC_092825.1, forward strand.
AAGACTTGCAATTTAAAGGTACAAATGAAAATGAACTAAAACATGTGCTCTGCTATGGTTCAATAGAACTTTTTTCAATGGTATTAAGGAAAAAGGTTCTAGATATAATACAGGTTTACATCAAATGCAGAGTAGCTGCATGTCTTTGGTTTATGATCCAAACCTGTATTTGTTTGCATTTTGATCAGAAGTCAGTAGCAGCTTCACACATCTACAAAGGAATATCTTATATTCTGACACCAGAGTACCCTAGGAGGAATGTTTCACAATGAGCTGTTGGTCAACAGTTTGCCAACACTGAGAAATCTTCTTACAGGATATACCCGACACCTATACTAGAGGCTGTCATCTAGATCACCTTTATCATTAATCGAAGGAACAAGCTCTTCAAAAGCCCAGATCACACTTTAAAAAATAGTCTAAAGATGAACTGCATCTTAGAAGTGTTTATAGCTCCTCACTGATACAGACCTGGAGAGATTAATTTCATTTCCACCATCACGATGAACCAAGCAGAGCATCACTCTACCCTTTGTCTTCTACACAACCTTCTATACGTTTTAAGAGTACCAGGCACAGTGAAGTGCCTTGCTAAGGTGCAGTTTCCTGCTAACACTGTAGAAAGAGTTACTGACCTGGAGGCACAGTCTTAATGCTCCGCTTGAACCACCCTTTGGTTGAGAACATTCACCACTTAAGTGGGGACTAGAAATACTTGGAGAAATGCCATTCATCATGTTTGTGGATTATTACAGGATGTAAATAAAGTGTGGAGCTAACTTTATGTATAGGTCCATAAACTCAGAATACTTGAATCGCTTGTGTTTGACCTTGGCATGGAATTTTCTGTGCCAGAAAAGCATAGCTTAGGGGTATCAGCACTCCTGGGAGATAGCCCTTAAGCTATGTATGTGTTTACAGAAAAACTATACTCCAGTCATGCCTTGCATCAGGGAATAAAAAATAATAAACACCATAGAAGTTGGGTGCACACGCTGTTTTTAAACTTCAGTGAAGCTGCCAGAACATTACTTTAAATTGGGCCCTGAAACAGAAATTTAAAATCTTGTCCAGAAAGATTTATTTATATATGTATATATATAGTCTCATAAACTTCACAAGCTGCAGAAATTTTAGGTAGCTAATTCTTCAATAAAAATTTACCCTTAAATAGTTGTTGTCATAAAGATCAATACTGAGTTTCAGCTTAAAGAAAAACTGAAATTATAGATTTATTTTGTTTTCAGTTATGCACTGCTGCATTTGGGTGACTGGGTGTGCTGTGACAACATCCTGGTGCCTCTCATAAAATAAATATAGCAATAAAGACAGCAAATATCCAATACATAATGTGTGCTTAATGAGATTACTCATTGTAAATAAGTCATGTGAAATGTTTCCTGATGGTGAAGTCAAGCAACTAAGTGGGTCAATCTACAGATAATGGATTTGTACAACTTAATGTGTATCATCTGAATTTTAAGACTGAATTGTCACCTTATCCAAATAATTTCTGAGCTTGTTCTGCAATTGAGAAACTCCCCCTCTCCAGGTGCCACTGTGGTCACATTAACTAAACTTGAGGAAGGACAACATGGGTCATAAGCATTTACATGTAATTGTCAAAGTGTCATTACATTTTTTTTAATCTTCTTTCTCTTTTTTTTCCTCAGTCCTTGCTGAAATAGAGAACCAAGTAGCTCCTTTTGCCCTGTTTCTCTCAAATTTTGCTCCTGAGCCAGTCACTTCTGTTAACACATGCACTGCTATAGTCTGCCTCTGTCTGCCCAAGCATGAAGGATTTGCTGCCCTGCTGGGATGTGCTGTGCTTTACTGCTAATCCAACACTACCTCACTTCAGCTGAACCTTTCCCCGCTGAATCCATAAATCTGATTACTGGAGAAATGTCCCAGCTCTTCCCCAGCTCTATCATAGAGAAGACTGAGAAGGGGAGAGGGAATGCAAATGAGAAAAAAATCATCAGAGGGCTGAGCAAGGGGAAGAGGGATTTAAGCGGCTAGTTTAAAACCAGATTTAGTAGCTGGCAACTGACGACAGAAATTCAGTAGTGCAGGATACAGACAGCCTCTTTAAATGGTGAAGAGGTGGACAGGAAAGTGCCTCCAGCACTGGACAAGTAGGGGTACAGGAGTGAAAATGATGAAGAGCTGCAGGAATACCATGACCCAGCAGAAACATACATGGGATTGCTTTAATACCTCCTGAATTTTAGCACTTAGAATTTTCCATTACCATCAGTGCAAAGGTGAAAGACACAAGAACAGCACATTGTATTAATAGCTCAGTTTCCAAATATTTCACATATTAGACAAAAAAAAAAAAAAAAAAAAAAGCAAAAAAAAAAAAACATTTCCCACCACCCAGACTGTCTACAGAATTTATTAGCCAACAGTGTTTTAATAGAAAAAGACTTAAAGCTCGGGTAGAGTGAAAGAGACCCTGCAAAAGGCACTTTCTGGAGTACAGAGCTATTTACATGTTTTATAGAGCACATCCACACAGGAGAGGAAGGGACACAGTTCACAACGTAAAGTCTCAGGAGAGCAGTGAGTCTGGCCAAACAGAGTCATTTATTTGTTTTGTGTTTAAAGAGAGCAAGACTGATTTCAGAAACGATTCTTCCAGGCTCAGAGCCTTAAAACAAAACAGAATTTGTGTGTTTCAATATGTTCCCACTTGGCTCCACTGTACAAGAGTCAGAACATTCTTTACATAAAGCACAACCACCAGAACACCTTCCAAAAGTACAGATTTCTTTATAATAACTTCTGTGAAGAAGAAAACCCTCGATTAGTTTAAACCAGAAATGTTTACGAGCTAACTTCCAGATCAAGCTAAAATCAGATACTGTGTAGGTCTAGAGTGCATTCTTGTCCCTCCAGTGTTCCCAGTAAACTGGGAAAAGTTAAAGCCAAAGTAACTTTGACATTTGTTCACTGATTTATCCCATGTAAACAGAACCATAATATCTTACATATGTATGCAGGGCTCAAGAAGAAGTAACTTTTACTCTCCTTGTGAGAGCAGAAAGACATCAGGCTCAGCTGACAAGCAGGCTGGCAGCCAAAATGTGCACTATATTCCCACGGTATAGCACCTACATAAAGCTACAGCCTATGGATTTGGACACCTCACTACAAGAGAAACACTGAGGCTCTGGAGAGGGTCCAAAGATGTTCAACAAAGCAGTGAAGGGTCTGGAGCACAAGTCTTATGGGGAGTGAGTGAGGGAACTAGGATTGTTCTGTCTGGAGAGACCTGGTCACTCTCTACTACTCACTGAACAGAGATTGTAGAGTGGTGGAGTTGGCCTTTTCTCCCAGGTAACAGCAATAGGACAAGAGCGAATGGCCTTCAGTTGCACCAAGGGAGATTCAGGTTGCATAGTAAGAAAATGTTCTTCTCCAAAAGAGTAGTGAAGTATTGAAACAGGCTGCCCAGGGAGGTGGTGGGGTCATCATCTGTGAAGGTGTTCAATAAATGTTGAGGTGAGACATTGAGTGACATGGTTTGGTGGGCATGGAGGGGATGTTTTGACAGTTGGACTTGATGATCCTAGTGGTCTTTTACAGCCTTAATGATTTGATGATTCTTTGATCGTATGAGCTATGGTTGTGTGAACAGCTGTGAAGATCTTCGTACAGACTCCACTGTTCTCAAAGTCCACATTTACTTCTGAACACTGAGGGGCCAGATGGCAGTGAACTAGAAATCTTTTGTGCCCCAGATAAACTTTACCACTCCTTTCTGCTGTTTCTTAGTAGCAGAAGATGTCCCAAAAGGGTGGAAAGGGATTAAGATGATGGACCAAGAGCTCTGTAGTGTGAAAAAAGCAGAGAATCTATTAATGCTGCACAGAGAATGTGTTGAATGCTGACCTCAAAAAATGCTATTAACCCCAAATATTTCTGCAACACAGATGCAGTTTGTGGTAGTTCATTATCTCTGCATAATAGATCTAGCAAGCAAGAAATCCTAGCAAGAGGAAAGTTTAGTATGCCAACAGCAAAGCAGTGAAGCTCCTTTTGGAGTATCTTATAATCAAACACTACAAATCCTTTGGAAGACATGACTAAAAAGTGTAAGTGCAGACAAAGGCACCCTTAGGTAATTCCCTTGATTAAAACTCTCAGACTTAAAATGAATCTAATTAAGGACATTGTGAAGGCATAGAAAGTCAGTGTTCACTTATGCCCTCTTTTGCAGATGGTGAGTTGCCAAACAGAACTGAGAATCTTAATTGCAAGAATCATCAGTAAATTCAAAAAAGACAGTAAATTAGGGACTTCAAAAGCGTCAGACTGTTACACAACTGCTAGTTCTCCTGGTTCTTGCACTAGATGGCAAAGGCAATCCCAGGAGAGGACATAGTACTTTATATAAAGACTGCTGAAAAAGGTGAGAAAAATCTCTCCCAGACTCATGAATTCCAGCATGATGCAGCCAGGGAAATGGGTGAAAGAGGATGCTTACCCTGTTTACCATTTTGCTTTACAGTCATTCTTTCACACCGTTTACTACACTGCTCTTGAAAGATATACAAACACACACTATGGTTGTTGCACGGAGTTGTCACAGCTGGCTTACAAATAAATGCTTATAAATGCCTAATTCAAAGAAGTAGGCAGAAAAAATCTGGTTAGCTGCACTGGAAATGGCTTAATAGGAAATCAAGGAATAAATAAATAGATTTAAAAAAAAAAGAATAAAACAATAAAAAAAGAGCCATCACAGGAGCTGTCTTGTGAACTTATTTGTGGGGTATTTCTGAGCTCCTTAACTCCGTTCAACATTCAAATACAGATGGAAGCAACCTTCAAACAGGCAATTATTTCATGAACACACGCTGTACTCTATATTTCCAGAAAACAGTAACCAAGTGAACGGTTGAACTGCATTCTAATAGTAAGCTTTTGTGTTCTGTTTTTCTTTTCCCCACTGTAACTGTTTAAAAATAACACTGCTTGTAGAGTTATTCTATGTTAGATCACTTCTGTTGCTAACAAAGACAACAAAGCATGATCCTCAATTTACCAATTCTATTGTCAATATGCAAGATAACAGGTCTATAGAAATTACCCATGCATGCACATGTCTGGTGTAACACAATAAGCGAAGACTAATCAATCTAAATCCTTTCATTTTTGATGGTTTAAGAAAGAAATATTCTAAAAAGAATACCCAGTTGGGAAGAAAAATTATTTTACTTATGAAAGTTTTTAAAGTTACTGTTCAAAAAGTCAGTTCTTTATGTTAATGGAAATCACTGAGTGCAACTGCTTCTGACCTAATTACTTTTACTATCAAATATTTCCATTTCAGAGAGCACCACACTGCTATACTTGTGCTCATATTCCTCTCTATACAAACAAAATAACAATCAGGCCACATCATAAAGTCAATCCAAATTTTATGAGAATGTAAACAAGTAATTAAGAATTAGAAGTTAGTTACTGGGCTAGATTCTCAGATGGAAAACATCTGTTTAGCTGAATGGTTCAATAAATATGTTTATGTGGGTCTAGTTCCATAGATAGATTAACAATGATATCATTAATTTTAACATAATTTGATGACAACCAAAAATACAGGTTTTATAGTCACTTTCAAGATCAGCAGGAGACCAAGGGAGGACAAAAACTGGAATCTGTTTCTCATTCATCTGTTCATAAATGGTGACAAGTTGATAGCTGAGGACCAACATCAATCTGTGGTTTAGAGCCAAAGAAAATGTCACCTAAACCCTGCCAACTCCTCAGCTGAGATAAATCACCATAGTTCTATTAGTCAGTCCTCTAACTTCCAGCATCCAAGGATTTGGCTCTATATACAATGTATATTCAGACAAGATGTAAATCAGTGCAGAGTCAACTTGACCACAGTTACTTTTTTCTTTTCAAATATTACTGTGTCCTTGATAGTTAAAGCAAATCTCACTAAAGCCATCTAATTGGCAGCATTTAAACAGGACATTTCCACTCCAGTAAAGTTCTCTTACTGCCCATCATCTCAAAAGTTGCCTTCACTGGACTAATTTTCTCACTTATTAGTCCATGAAGCACATAGGATCACTAGTTTTTCTTTCATGAAAAAGTGGAAAAGAAGCATCTCCCAGTCAGTCAGTAAGTGGTGCTATAAATGTCATTTGTTCCTGGCAGTCCCAGCAGGAGCGTATGGATTAATTCCCACAAACCATGCCTATGACAGGCATCCTTGTCATCACACTCAGCTGGAGCACAGTTAGTTAGAGCAAGTGGCAGGAACTCCACATTCCATTTGATTTGGATTCTACCAACAACCATGCTTGCCACACCACACTTGCCACTGATCCCCATGCTCCACATGGAATGAATTAAATTTCTGAAGAGGGCGAACTTCTGAAGAAGCCCTGCTAAGACCATACCCAACATTTCAACAGCTTGGGCTTCCCACAGAGTTTGGTTTGGTCTTAGGACTTGCTTCTGTTCTTTCTCAAGCACTGAGTCTCGAAATTTTACCTGGCAGCACTGCTCCAAACACAGAGACTTACCATTCAGACTCTCAAAGCTTTGCATTAAAAGGCTCAGACTTACGGTAGAGTGCTGAATGGGTATCCAGGCAGGTGTTTCGACTGAGCATTTGTGGGATGGGCATCTGCCATGGCTCTGCTGCAAACAAGTGAAAATGGCATTACACACAACACAGTACGTGCTGCAATCACTAGGCACAATGGGCTCCATTCCAAATGGAGCATTTAGGAGTTTACTAGGACCCCTTAAGCCTGACAAATTCATTTTTCTATCACCATACAAGATCTGCAGCTCATAGAACCAATCTTTCCCCATCACTTTTTCAATGAAGTTCTCAGTTAGGTGGGTGAATGCAGTCTTCATCCAACCTGAACCCCAAGCAGCTGCCATCTGGTTTCCTTCCACAACAGAGCAATCAGGGAACAACAGCAGAGCTTTAGGGAGAAGGTAAAAATCAGCTTTTTTCCCCCCATTTCATAATGGGCTGCATTTTTGCATCATGTCCGATTTGAACTGCAGCCGGAACCACCCCAGGGCTATTTCCCAGGAGGAGTAAATCTATTCTGAATTATCAAGGGGTGTTTCTTTGCTGAGTAGTACCCACAGGTTGCTCCCCAAATTGAACATGGAAAAAGAGCAAGACTCCTGCAGTTCCCCGAAACTGTGTAAAACTGAAAGAGTGAGGGGTTAACTTTTAGTCTAATATTCCACATGGCAGTGCAAGATGCTACCATCCAGCTTTCAGGCTGATCTTCCTGTAATTTCCCTTGCATTTGCAGTGATTCAATTACATTTTAGCAAAGGTCTGGAGCCCATCAGAACAAATTGCAATAGTGGGTTGGGTCAGAGTCCCTGAAGAAAAGTTCAGAATATATTCTGCTGTCTGCCACCATTGCTCTCAGCATTTCACATATATGTCAAACTATTATTTATCTGCTAGAATTGGAGGACCCCCTTAATTATGTGTGTTCCTGAAGCTGAATAACATGTAAAAAATGAACAAACAAACAAAATAACCAGCCTTTTGTTTTATTCTCATTTAAGACAGGTATATTGCAAGAAGCTACAATATACAATACACCTTTCCTCATGCTGAGAGCAAAGGAGGGTGACCTCTGAGAACAAAACAGATGAGGCTTCATGCTACTTTCCATTCACAGCCTGATTTGAGAACATTAACTAACAAGCCTGTTTCTGCTTTCTCCCTTATCACCAAAAAGCAAACATTTCTAAAGCACTGCAGTGCTAAACACTTTTATAAGGAGAAAAAAAAAAGTAGGAAAAGCTGTGCTTAGCAATTTCAGATTTGTATTCCCCAAACATTAAAAACCTTCTATGTTTCCACTTAGACACCTTTAAGGAATATTCAACAATGCATGGTTAGTAAGCAGGAAGCATTATACACTGAGATGAAAGTTAAGAAAGCCTTTTTAAAGAGATTGGAAAAAGTCATTGGTATCGTGGCAGGAATATGTTATCTCCTGCAAGGAAGGGATGAATGCTACACCAAACCAAGGCTATCAAAATGACAAAACTATAAATAAACTTTGATCAAAAGGCTGGATAAAATATTTCCTACTATTATATTTCTTTCGTTAACAAACAGTCTAATCTAAGTCCAAATAAAGGCAAGAAAATTGATAACCTGCTTTGGACAGGACGTACGTTTTTGATTGAAACCTTAAGTCTCAAAAACTCACGTAACTATATATAGCAGTGTCCAGAGATTCCTGAAAAGTATGTTCTTAAAGAGGATATGTCTGCAAAATAAAAGGTCCAGATCTTGTAGAAGGAGGAACACTCTATATATACTCCTTACTTTGAGATTCACACCAAAAATTGTCCCAGAGCCCAGAATCAGAAGGCAAATGCTATGCATTCCAAGGCCAGAGAAACAGAGATAATGGGAACTGCTCACAGGCAGCAGCTTTCCAGATATCCCACATTTACAGCTGAAGGGCCAGGTTGAATATGAAGTTTAAAGAATTTTCTTTAAAATTCATATTTGATTTCATATTTGAGTGGTCAATACTTTTTGCATTTTCATTAAAAACAATGCTTTTCATACCTTTCATATCTCCCTCCTCACTCTGATGAAACAGTTCTAAGCAACAGTCCCATATCAGGTGTTAATAAAGCTCTCTGCATAAAAGTACTCAATTTCATGTTTTGTTTTGTTTTGTTTTGTTTTGTTTTGTTTTTTTAAATAAACCACAAATTCCAACATGTTGTGTTATAGACACCAACTTTGAAACAAGTTACCGACAAAGTCAGCAATACATAAAGCATTCTGGAAGCATGGGAAATGCAAGAATAGGGATAAATAAATTGGGAATTATTTGCAGGTTTTAAGAGGAACTAACTCAAATTGATTATGACTGTTAATATTTTCACCAGTTCAGGAATTTGGTTAGTATAAGGACTATAAACTCTGGTCTACCAAAGCAAAAAATCCAAAAAGTGATGGAAATCCATTACTTGAAATCACTTCTTTATCCAGTCTTCAAAGGACAACAGAGTGACCTGTTGCTCACATTTCGCCTTTACTCATATTTATATGCATGAGCTTCATCACAACTTCATGCAATCAAAGCTTTCAAAATAGGCAATAAGATCATCAGCTTGTGACATTTTTGTATAAAGAAACCTTGGAACAGAAAAGATTAAATCCATTATCCTTGCTGAATTCTGTATTTGTGATAGCTTTAAAATCTTGATAAATTACTTAGCAATAATACAGTCAGGAAGCAATGAAGGGATGACCAACATCTGATAGAGAAGCTAACCTCCTTACTTCACTGGAGGCACTGTTATATGTAATTACCAATCCAATATGTTTATCAGAAATTCAGAGTCACATAGGTAACAAGACAGAAAGAACAAATATCAGAAGGCAAAAGGAAGACTTCAAGGCCTTCAGACACTTTGAGCCAAACGACTACTTCCCAGCTAGCAGCCTTAAGAAAGCTTCTTTCCTATATACTTTACTCAGTCAGATGTTGAAATAGCTGACTGTAATTGTTCTGTTTACAAACACTGTTATGATGTAGAATCATAGAATCATAGAAGAGCTTTTGTTGGAAGGGATCTCTAAGGATCGGTTTGTTCTAATCTCAGTGCCCTGGGCAGGACTGACAATCACTAAATCAGGTATGTACATTTTGCATATTTTTCCTCATGGAAATACAGAATCAGAATGGGTAAAGCTGAGAGTTCTGTGGCACTGCAAAGCAGAGGTTGTTGGTTGCAGAGGCTGTTGGTCACAGAGATGCAGTTGCACATCAGCAAGCTCTGGTGAAAGTATCAAGGATAAATTCCTCTTTTGAGGTGGGTGATCAACCACACTGATTGCAGGAGGTGTTTGAGGGACTCTGAGAGCACATACGTATAGATTACTGCCATTTTCTCATGGACAAGTGGAGATGGACAGAAGAAAGAATGACTATTTAGGAACAGTTTATCTGCTATAGATTTCTTTAGGTCTCACTGAATTGCAGCACTCTTTAAGATCTGACTTAAATTTCTTCTCAGGGAAGATACTGGTGATTAGAGTCAAAAGGAGTCACAGGCAAGATTCCCTTTGTATCCACAAAAACAGCCAAGAATATGATTTGCAAATTGCACACAAGTCCTTGACTGAGGTCTCCAAGAACAAAAGAGTTCTCTGAAGCCAAACCCAATGGAAGATATTCATCTACTCTTACACAGCCTGACAAATTATCTTCTCTGATGCAAAGAATTCTCTGGGGAAATGAAAATCATAGAACTAAAATATAATCATACACAAGGCAATACCTCTGACCTACTGATTCGCTCATAAATAACCATTTCTTTCTCCTTGACTGCACACATCCTCTCATTTTTCAGAACTCTTGTATCAGGTGAATGGAGGCAGAAGGAAATTTGCATGGTACAAGCAAACAGATTAAAAACACAGAAGAAATGCATGATTATGTAGAGGATGTGTGCCAGGAGACCTATCTTTTCTGCTTTTAATGTCCTTCTGGATATTGCAAGGAATCCATTTGGTCAACTCCATCTATCTGAAATGCTTAAAAATGCAGTTCACCTCAGCACTAGGAAATTATCTTCCCACGTCCACCCAGGCTCTTGGAATATTATAGAAAGGGCTTGCTAAGGCTGCATAGCTCTGCTGTCATTAAGAAATGCTATCATTACTTGAGGCAGGATCAGGCTTTCTAATTTTCTTTGTCTTAGTCAGTATCTTCCACCTTTCCTTACGTGTGCAGCTCTCCACTGCTGTGCAGTAGCTTTAGCCCAAATCATATCTGCCTGAGCAGTTAATTGAACATTTTCTATTCTCAGTTTATAGAGCTGTTCACAGATTTATGAAACACATCACCCTTCTTCTTTCATAGTTAAAACTAATCTCAATAAAGACATCTCTCTGAGATCAGCAAATTATAATCTAATGAAATCTATTGAAAATTTCAGTTGCACTAAACAAGGTCAATGCTTAGAAGAAATGAAATGTCATTCAGAAATGAAGATCAAAGTAATTCCCTTCTATTCCTGCTGCTACCATAGAGACCAAGGGAGGGGGAAGTGGGGGAAGAAGAGATTTAACAGACTTAATTCTTCCTGAAATTTATAATTAACTACAAGGGAAAAGGGACAATTACCATATTTCTAAAGAATAAAGGAGGAAAAAAAGTTGAGCTTTTGACAAGATATAATTACAAGACATCGCATATGCAATGCACATTGATTTGTTCTGTGCAATTTTCTTGAGGCTCCCCCCTAAAAAAAAAAAAAAAAAAAAAAAAAAAAAAAAAGATTTTTTTCTAGAAAAGACAGCATGTGTCTCATCAGTTTACATTCATAACATTTGAAATCCAAGAGCTACAGGCTTACAATAATTGTTCCAAAATTTAACATTGGTAAATAAAGATTTGAAAGAACTACTCGGTTGCACTCCCCATCTGTCAGACTTCAATGAGTACGTTCTCCAGCTAAGATGAATGGTAATCAATGAAAAGGATCTTCCTGCACTTCTAAGAATGTGCAGTTTAGCCAGCAGCCAACCCAAGTCATCAGAGCTGTCCTCAAGTACCACTTCAGAGTGGAGTTTACTAAATTACATGTAAATTGCATGGATTCAGCAGTATCACACTTTTAAGGTCTGGCAGGAAAGCACCATATTCTGAAGTGCTCATCAGGATCTAATAATGACTACAGAAAAAAACATTTTGATTTTAGCTAAATGTGAATCTCTGGGGGGAAAATCATTAAGATTCCTTTGTTTCTGGTTTATTAGAGCCTGAATATTCAGCACAAAAACTTAGCTACCCAATTTATGATTTGAAACTGCAATGATTCCAAGCTTGAAGCCTTGCAGAGAGATAAACAACAAATGTTGCCCAGATCTGTTTAGCACTATTAACAACATGAAGGCAGATAGAAATGTGGTAAGTGTTTTTTTTTGTTTCATATCCAGTTTAATTTAAATCAGATCCCTATGTAATGCAGTACTCTACAGTTCTGACAGTTTTCTTAAGATTATAACATCCTCCAGCACCTGAGGTACCACTTTATCCTCAGTATTTATGTCTTGCTTTATCATTCCCTAATTTTTAGTCTGGTTCTATAAACAGCATCTCAAACACACACATCTGATTCTGTTGGAAGTTCTATAGACTAAGCTGAACGTCACTAAGTATACACCATATTAATCTATATAAACATAGAATTTAGATTAACTCAATGTAAACGAGGAGGTGGGAAGACCGCTTTTTTAATGAGAACTGCTTAAAAAGCACTTTGACATAAATAAATATTCCATTAGGTTTTGCATTAACATTAGGCCACCATAATCAGTATTCCAAGTCAAACTCAGTGTGAATTCGTATCTGCAAAATGAGACTGACAGCTAGCATGTATTGTATGCTCTCCACCTCCAGCAGTTGACCTGATCAGATTTATCATTCTGTCCTCCTGAGAGCACCTTGGGACTGATTTTACTGCTCTAAATCAGGGAGGCCAAAGTAGAGATGTCCCTCCAGTGGTGCCACCTCTGTTTTGCTCCATTCTTCAGCCAAGTTCTAAAAATACCCCTTTACTCTAATGGTTTGGCAATGGAAGTCAACTGAGTTGGCTAATCTCTAAATGAAGGTTTCCCCCCTCACTTGGGGAATCCACAGAGCCCTGTGGGGACACAAATCTGTACCTACCCTTCCCGAGCACAAAACACTATCAACATTTAGTGTGAACTTTTAATGATATGCTCAGTGAAGATTAGCAGTTTCAAAATCAACTAGCTCAGCCACAGCAGCTCCTCAGTCAGATTTACAGAATTTTGCTTTGTCTTCTATATTGAGACTACAGGGAATGGAAAGTTAATGCTAACAAAAAGACAAGCTGTATGTTTTACAGCTTTACTTCTCTGTATTACTCCTAAATTCATGCTGTGACGTGAGATGATACATGTGCGGAGAGAAAGAAGCCTACAGAACTTGTACCTAAGGTATATGCTAGATGTTGGTGTCATACTTGTGAGTAGCGGCTTCTTATTTTCCATGACCTTTGCCTGTATTGAGACTTATGATCACACATCCATCAGAGTTTTGCCTAAAGTGTGCACATGGATCTCCTCTGTTCTAAATATATTGCCAGATGAACAGAAGAAAATAGAATAGACAGATGTTGCTGGCTCCTGGCTACATTGCCAGTCAGAATTGAACATGTTCATCATTGGGATGGCTCAACATAAACAAGCATGTGACCCTTCTTCCCAGTGCCAGCACAAAACATAGTTGTATTTTTTTTCTTTCTATCTTTACTTCATTGTTTTAAACACTTGAATTAATTTCTTAGAAAAGGTGCTGGGAGGACAACAAGGAAGAAGATATAGAAGACTAAAACAGAATTTTAAGAGAAAAGAGGGAAGGGAAGGGAAGGGAAGGGAAGGGAAGGGAAGGGAAGGGAAGGGAAGGGAAGGGAAGGGAAGGGAAGGGAAGGGAAGGGAAGGGAAGGGAAGGGAAGGGAAGGGAAGGGAAGGGAAGGGAAGGGAAGGGAAGGGAAGGGAAGGGAAGGGAAGGGAAGGGAAGGGAAGGGAAGGGAAGGGAAGGGAAGGGAAGGGCATTAGGCTAAAGGAAGCCACTTTCTTCTGTACAAGGCAAGTGACTCAACTCAGGAGATAGGCAACAAACAAGTGGTTTAGGTTTTCTGAATAAATTGGGGTATTTGAGCTGCTGTCTAGTCTTGTGTCGTTAGTATACACTTGTTCCGTCTTTGTGAGCATCCCTCAACACACAGAAACATTCAAGTGAAAAAATAAATGGGATTTTAAGCAAATCACAAGATGCAGCTCCAAAAGTAAACAGGAGGTGACACTGGTGACAATCAACATTGTCTATTCTTCATGTCATGACGAATGTTAAGGATCATAAAGCATTAGACTAGATTGCTAAGAACATTTTAAAATGTCTGTAACAGGAGCATTTTAGCCAGCCCCGCTTTTGACCAAGGAATGGATGGTGACTTGTGGTATTCTGCTCTTATTTATTTTTGTGTGATGTTGTGATTATTAATTGCAGGTTTCAGAAAGCCTTGATCTGACACCTTAAGGTCATGAGTTTTAACACATATATATACATTTTGGTTTATCTTCCTTTGCCTTCTGGATTTAAAACCTTTAAAGCTTCCACCTTTGAGTTCTTCTTTGCAACAGTGAGGAGCAAAAAGATCTCTTTTTCACCGTGAAAGATGATCATCCTTTCCAAGCCTCCTGACACCAAGAACTGGGGGTTTCAGATAAACCATTTCCCATTATAGTGAATCTTGTCTGGCAACACGGATACCTATTTTCTTTTTCACCAACTACAGCTACTGCTGTATTCATAACACTACAAAGGGCAGAGGGAGAGCTGAGAGCCAGTAGAGGGGACAGCATGTTGCCTTTGACTGTTAGGAGGCACAGCAGGAATGTTCTTCCTTTACAAAACCTCCTGGTGCTCCTGATGGAGTTTAATCTTGACCTAAACTTTTATTTATACTGAATTCTTGCTAATGATAAAATAATGCCACAAAATAATGGGCTTCATGAAACAGGAAAAGAACTAATCCATGCTAGGTGCATGATAAATTAAAATAAACCAGGAACATATAAGTTCTCTTTGACTGATTCCACATTTCCTAAGTCAGGGGTGTAAAAATTCATGGAAAGATGAAACAAAAATGGAAAAGGAAGAATCTGGACAAATGAATATGTGAAATCTATCTTAAACATAGCCTACATTTTGTTTGAAAAGAATTATGTCTGGTAAACTTAAGATCTGGGGAGGTAGATAAGATGGCTTCTAAAAAGTAGAGATCAAAATAGGGTCTTTGGATCCCTTGTACATAGTCTACAAGGGCATATTCACCCCACCACATTTATGTCATTTCCTCTGGGCTGGAAATACCTCAAATTCTAGGCTAAATTTAATGATCGTGTGTTATAAATGTCAATTTTTTTAACACTGTTCACTTTTTTCAGACTAAGTAGAATTCATCTTTCACTTTTTATTATTTATAAGATCTGAAGAACAGAACTGATGTATTTACTCCATCTTGACATTAAGATCTACTTTTCCAAGGATGAAAATGGCAATTATTAACAGAAATCAGGCAAAAGGATATTTAAATTAGGGTAATTAGCAGATCTGAGGCAAAAAAAAGCCAGACTGCTGTTTTGTAGAATTCACATTATTAAAGTAAATTTTAAAATAAATATCATATGTTCTGTAAAGGAAAAAAACAAGGAAACAAACAAAAAAAACCTGTGTTCTGTGCTTTCATTATACTGGTGAAAACCTTCATAAGCTGATATTGCAAAACTTTTGTAGGCTTAAAGGAAATAGAGTTACTCCAATGCACGATAAAGAAAGTAAGAGCAGATTATGAATCAATATAATATAATGTCACTAGTACAGCTTTTTAAATATGGCACTAAAGCAAGACGAAGAAATCAACTTTATTTCTTTGGCTCTGAGTCTTTGCAACATGAAGTTTTTCTGAAACTAGATTTTTTTCCATTATTCAGCTCATTTATTTATGTTAATATGGTGTTCCTACATGCATCCAAATAGCAGGTCACCTACAATTTGCAATCCTATCTCATTCCAACCCTACAGTTGGCAGCAAAGACTGAATATCTGGAGTTGAATATTTGAGGCTGAAATGCTTGACTTTCATAACCATTTTGGGCATTTAGTAGCAGATCCATGAAACAGAGCTGGGATGAAAAATATGGTGGATATTTGGAGTTGGGAGCCTTTCTCAGAGCAGTAGCAGGAGTACAAATTTGTTACTGACTGAAAGACCCTGAGAAAATACTTGGTGGCAACACTCAGTGCCAATTCATGAAATGCATAAAGTCATAACTCCTGTTGAAGACTTGCAGGTATAAAAGGTGCTGGGCCATCTTCACCTCCCCTCACAAAACCTTAAAAGCAGATTCATTCTCCCATCCCAAATCCTCCATGTCAAATTTTCAAGACCAAGGACAGCTGCAATTATGGTTCCTCACTACCAGAGAACCAGAAGTGGGGTTTAATTGCAGCTCTTTTTTAACCTTCCCACTTATTTCTGACTTGTGTGTGTGTGTGTGTGTGTATATATATATATAAATATATATATAAAATCAATGTCAAGGAGTACAAATCAGCTGTTTAGCATCAGGCTGCACACAGGCTTTGCTCAGTGGTGCAGCACCAGTGATGCTGAGCACTTTTCACTGGCATCACGTCAACTGGAACCTATAGGAATCTCTGGTCTACTCCAGGGCAGGTTGAGGATGCAGCATTTGATCCATCACAGCTTGCAGGAACCAGAAGGTCCTGGAAAGACCCAGAAAGAATGAGAGAGAACAGAAGGTGAATGAGGTCACAAAAGGAGCACACGTTCCTTCTGTGGCCTCATTCACCTCCTGTTCTCTCCCTGTCTGGGTTTCTCCATTGGCAACAGGGATGACAGCTTGCATCTGTTTCCACAGCTCCATCATGCTCTGGCTGGCAACCCACCAGCCCTCATTGCTGCCATGGGTGTGTGGGGTACCTGCACCTGCCCTTTTCCATGTCACAGATTGGTGTCCCCATTCTACATGGCCATCAAGGAAAAAAAAAAAAAAATGACAGCAGTGGCTACATTAGCACTAACTGGTGGTTTGTTGTATCATTTGCACATCCTTGGGGTGCTATGGATACCCTAAACACTTTGCAAATCTTATGGAAATTCATCCAAAAAATGAAACAGAACATGGATCAGCTTCACTGAATCCCAGTGTCCTGACTTACCCTGCTAACTGCTCCTCATAAACACCGGCACCATGTGCAAATCCACCTACAAACATGTGGTGAGCTGCCTGTCCTGTAGCAATAGGAAGGAATTTCCCTGATTACCTCCCTCTTATTTACTATAATGTCAGCTTTCTAAGTTTGAAGATGCTTCAAAGAATCATTCAATTTAACCCTATCCCAGATCTACAACTCGGTCAGTGCCCTTAACCGCAGTCTTTAACCTGCCACAATTGTGGATAACAGACTATTTACATCCACATTTGGAAGGAATTAGAAGTACCACTCCCAAGCAGTCAGTTCAGATCCAACATCAGTATAAGAGTGCTGAACTGGGACAAAGGCATTTTTATTTTGCAGGCCTAGAGAAGCAAAGCTATCTATGTCCACCCCCCACACCCCCCAAAAAAAAGCCACAATAAGCCACAAGAAACTTGCATCTCTCCAATCAGAAACATCATGACTACCTAAACTACATCTGATTGGCCTCTTTAAAAATGCTAGGACCCATATAATGCCCTCATATTTCTTATTCTTTAGTTCACAGAATAAGCTGATAAGCTAAGAAAATTTGTGCCTGATACCATGTATTCTGAAAGTGCTCCAGTAGCTGGAGATATTAATAGACACAAGCACAGGCTAAGATAAAATATGAAATCATTTTCCTTTTGCTAGTAAAAATAAGCAAATTACATATCATTTAGGAAGTGATACAGAAACAAAATGCATAATCTACAGAAGAAGAGAACAAAATGCTCATTGAAGCAAAGCTTATTTATCACTTTATCTTACAACCTGACACAGTACATGCTCAATCCATTTAATTACAGGAACAGAAAAATAGCAGAAAAATATGTACACATTACAGCAATGTTTCCAGTCCTACCTTGGTCGTGACAATGCACAGACAATCCATTCTGTAAATCTCCACACGAGTGTATGTAAATCATAAAAACAAATCAGCAAGGGTGAGGAAAGGCTTTTGAACAGCATGAACAGAACCGGAGGCTTGAATCTGCACAGCCTGCTTTTCCAAGTGGGGCCCTCATAAGAAACTCGAGTCCTCCTCCACAATGCTAAAGGCAGTCATGATGCTCACAGAGATCAGAAAACCCACTAGAAATCGTCTCAAGCAAAACTTCCAGGTGGCTTATCAGGCTTGATTGCTGCATTGTTCAATCTGCGATCGGAATATTCTGTTGAATGGTATGCAGCCTTCTACATGGGAAGATGAGAACCACAACAAGCACAAAAGAGCAAAAGCATCACATTTCAGCCCTGGCTCTGGTTTCACAATTCTGATCTGCTGTTTCAGTATACCCATAAGATTTCCTTTGCCAAGTCTCTCTCTCTCTCTCAATCTCTCTCTCTCTCTCTCTCGCTCTCTCCTTCCCTGTCTCTTTTTTTTTCTCCCCCCTCTCGCTCGCTCTCTCCCTCCTCTTTCCTACTAACTCGGAGCAAGCACAACACATACAACTATCGGGCCCATCTATCACAGCGCTGTCGCTTCTCTGCCAAAACAACTGCTTTCAGTTGTATGGGTTTTTATTAGGAGCACGATTCTGCAAACGCGTATTGCTGGAAGTGAAACGTTGAGGTGCGTGCGATAGCTCATGCGTCACATCCACGGCCGCTCAGAATTACTGGGTCACGTTCAGATTCAGGGAGTGAATATAAATAACAGCTGGAGAAGGCGAACTTTCAAAAAGTGCAACAGAGAATAAGCAGTCAGGTGAAAAACGGGATCTGCACATTTACACATGCACACAGGTCTGGGTAATGCAACAGGGATGTTATTTTACTTTACCATCCATGGGGGGTTGGGGGAAAAAACAACCAATATTTATACAGTATTCAAAGTTAGAAAGGGGCACCTTTTTTTTTTCCCCCACTTATGAAGAACACACCAAATATTTAATTTTTTCAAAAGCACCCTGAAAAACAGAGCTTAAAAACTTCTCAAGTTCTCTTACAAACTTTCTCAGAATCTGAGATTCGCAGATTTAACCCATTAATTTCATGTTCTGCATGCCCTGCTCAGAGCTTTATGGACTGTTTACCCCGATCCCTACCTTTCTTGCAGTGATGTTGCTGCAGAGCTTGCCTTTCAGGTGTCTTACATGAATCATTCTGAGTTAGAAAGCTTGCTGTCAGCTCTTAAAGTCTTCCCTCTCTTACAGACAGAGGAAGAGGGAGAGAAAAGAAAGAAGGAGGGAGAGAGAAAGAGACACAGAAGGGGAAAGATATGTAAAATGAAAGCTCTGGCCAAAGAGAGAGGAAAATCAATGCTCCTATTCACTGGAAAAAAAAAAAAAAATACAGCCAACTGGACTGTTGACAGCAACAAGAGGAAACGTCTAGACACCCATACATTACAATTCACCTTTTCAACACACTGGACAGCACAGTCCCCCTGGGTGCTTTGCTGAGGATCTCTCATTCGCACTCAGAGCTAAAATATGTTTTCAATAAAACAAGACTTTCCAAGAAAATAAAAGGATATTTAAGAGTCATCTCTCTTCCATAAATTACCTGGGTTATAACCCTAATAGTCCCCTGATTGCTAAAGCAGCAAGAGGTTCAGTAAATGGCACACATCGCTTTGCCAAAATGAGGTCACTGCTACCAAAGTTACAACAGCCATAATGAATCAGATATGTGGTCAGAGAGCAACCAGCCCTCCCCCAGCTAGTATAGTCTTGGGGGACACAACATCTTAAAAAGAAAAGTCTCCAGAGCACCTCTGAATTTGCCTAAAACTTTAGCTCACTCTGGGCAACCGCATGCATGCAAAACAAACTTGATTTGTGTTTACAGCTTGCACTTGAGCCTGCATATTTTCTCCCTACTGTGGTTGAGTCCAGTAGCCAAGTATTAGACAAGCTTATTAAACTATAGATTATGTGAATCAGGGAACTTTTCAAATGTCCTTGAAGTCAAAATCAATTAACCACCTACCTAAAAACAAATTAACCTAATAAGTTGATCTAACCAAAGAACTCCTTGTGTTCTTGGCATGACAGAGTGAAAGAGAATTCAATCAAAGATAAATTCAAGAGATGTTTTTAACACTTTGATGTCAAGCATGTAAAATATTTTTTCTATTCCACTTCATAGATTCAAGCTGATTTAGTAAGGTGTGAAATATTCCTATACATATAATGACCTAATGACTGTAAAATATCATGTCATACTAAAAATTGGCATATGGGGGGATATATTTTGAAATGGGTCTCTGAGGACATGATCTGTAAATGCTTCTACTCACAAGAAACTTCTGTGAATTGGCTCCAAAGAATTCATGGTTCTATTTACAGTCAATATGAAAAAGAGAGGGTCTGAAAACTTTGAGGATATTCAATCAAGGTTGCCTGCATTTGAGTTTTGGAAATCCAGGCTCCATAAAGGTACCCAAAAGTTTTCTCTTGCACTCCTCCAGTTTTTGGATGTAAATCCTGCAGTGTCACCTCCTTCCATACAATGCACCAATAATCATCCTGCAGCACAGTATTTGCCTGTGCACTGTCCAAGCTTAGCACAACACTAAACTGCGGAGTCCCTGAAATATTGCTGTCTCCAGCTAGATACTTTTACCATTCATTTTATCTCCTCAAATATAAGATTTTCAAATCTTGGCACAGCTTTCCCCTTCATTAGCAATATCTCCTTCTGCTCTAATTTCTGCAGGTCATCTTGCTGCTTAGCTCTGTTTTTCCCTCTGTTCTTCCAGCCTTCTTGCTATCTGTCCATACGATCACAACTGAAATCTACTATAGAAAGACTTGACCCAAAAACCAAACAAATTTCAGAAGCAACCATATGGAGTGAAAAGAGGTGGTTTGTAGTTGCTTCTGTAGTTGATTTAGACAGACGTATCCTCAGATGAGCTCTGACTCTTGGGAAGCCATAATTCAGGAAGAACAGTATCTATTTCCCACTGTGATAGAGGTGGTTCAGCAGACCACCATCCAAGAGCTGTTTGCACAGGTGACCATCTCCTTCTCTTTTAGTTTTACTAAGGTGTCTATTTTTAAGTCATTCAAAAAAAGAAAAAAAAAAAAAAAGAAAAAGAAAAAAGAAAAGAAAAAACAATGGGTGAAATGTTATGGTCTGTACAATGCAGTAATTTAGACTGAGCAATTTAATGCTCCTTTCTGTCATTAAAAACCTGTATTCGGGTACTTACACTTAGACAACCAAAGCACAGGGCTTAACTAGGTGGTTACATTTAGGAGCAGAGACTGTAACATTCAGCTGAAATTAATAAATTGTAAAAGCAAGCTTCAGTAAAACCTAAAATCAATAGGAATATGGGAAGTATTCCATGTTGTGTTTTTTTTTTATCTTTCACGACACAATCCTTTAAAACGCCTGAAATTATTTCAAACCCAACTATTACTGTGCAAAAAACTGTACAGATTATTTAAAGAAAAAAAAAAAAAAAAGAAAGAAAGAAATGCAGTGTTGCCTTCAATGTCATCTCTAATTCAAGCAATGGATAATAAGGGGGGGGAAAAATGGGTCTTGAAGCTTTGGTGCAGCCCCTAAGAAAGGAGACATCTTCCAGGCTGTTCACACAGCACTAGTAATGACAGCATTTTGCAGAATCTACCCAGTGACTATTTAGAGCTCTCTGCACCTACACAGAGAATAGAAAACAACACACATCCTCTCACAAATGTGGAGAAAGATTTATTTACATTTTAATGTGTCCTAAGTTGTGTACTACAGAGTAAGTGTTGTTGGTTTCAGGTTGGCTCTCTTCCACATGAGATTATGTTCTTTCTGGTTTTCAGGCCCTATATTGCACCCAAACAAGCTACAGGTATATTAAATACTTTCACAATTACTTCTCTTGCAAGAGGGCAATCAATGCAGTTATGAAGTTATTTCTCTGTGGTCAGAGCTCATCTACACCACATGAGACCAGCTCCAGTGAGGTTGCTACACATCACAACTGGTTTGTTAGTAGGTCACCGCTGGGATAAAAGTTATGAGTAATTATATGCTAGAAAGGAAAAACCCATGAGACAGACGCTATTAGGGTAAAAAAAAATGTAAAACTAATCTAGAAGATCCTGGATTTGTAGTCAGGAGCTATACTACAAATGAAATGTCAGAATAAATCCTGCTCCAGCCATGAAAAGCTAATACAAATTTTAGAAGGCGTGAAGTTCTGTATACCTCAGTTGCTGAGAATTTTAATGCAGTTCCCAGGCTGAACCAGAAACCCGTGAGTGCTAGTGTTAATTTAAAGATCAACAAATTAGCAATTCTGCCCCTCCTGACTGCGGCAGCCCTAACAGCAGCAGCTCCGCAATTGGCCTCAGGCCCTTGAGAGTCTCAGGCAGACTTTCCTTACAGCTTTCCCTTCTCCTGTGCGCAGCAAATTTCATTGCTATTTAGCACAATCGATGTTGAAGCCCTGACCAGTTTCTATTGCTGGTAGCTTTCTGAACAGAAAAAAAAACAATTTTATTTTCCATAGAACCTCAAACCTCACTGCTCTGATCCCCATAGATGGTAAAATAGGAGTGGACGGAAGTGGAAGCTGAACAGCTAGCTCCATTCCTTCAATCCAAGCACCCTGTGTCCACATGGTCACAGTGCCCCAGGCTCAGCCGATGCATAGAAAGTTTGTTTTCATTCCCCAGCTGTGGAGGGCATTACCTTTCCTCCTGCCCCAAGCCTTTGCCCTCAATGGGACTGTAGGATTGTCTCCCTTCTTCCCCAAGAGTCAATATAATTCCAGTATTCCAGGAGAAGTAGAGATGGAAAGGCCCTCAGTAGATCTTCATTCCAATCTCCTTCTCCAAATGGATTGAGTAGTGCAGTTGGCTCAAGTTATTCAGGCTTTTATCCAGCCTGATCTCAACAGTACTCCACTATGGAGATCATACAGCCAACAAGCTCGCCAGCTAGCTTATATGAGTATATAAAAAAAAAATAAATAAATAAGAGCTGGGAACAGAGTAGGAAAAGCACATTCACAATCACAGTGTATGAAGAGGAGGATGGGGAAAGGTCCCCGAGCTATGAAAAGCCTGGGATAAACTAGCCTTTTGAAAGCTTTTCTCAATTTAAAATTTCTGTGTAGTGTTTTATATGTCTATTATTTTTCATACAAAGCCATAACTGCTTTCTCTTGCCTCCCACAAATCCCTTATTCAGAATGAAACAGAAGCAGTTCAGTTACAAATGCTGCCTTGGCTTTATGTAGGCTGGACTGCTCTGCAATAGAAAGACACGGTACTCAAGGGCAACCTGTCCCAAAGTGCTTCTCAGCTCTCAAGATCTACAGTGAATGACGAGTTCATTATAATTCTTGAGCACACTGCCTGAAGGAAGTAAATCTATCACCCAATTGATCATCAGAAGCCGAAAAGTGCTGATGCATATGTTTAAACATGTAGCCAGTCCTAAATAGCTATGTGTCACTGTCATAGCAGCATGCTACTGACACTCAACCAGTCACTTGAAAAAGAAATCAGGAAATAATAATAATAATAATAGAAGATTCTTTCAAATGAAATGAAACAAAAATGGCAAATTCCAGGAAATGGAAATAAAACACCTTCTATCTGCTATCCAGTGGTACTGAGGATGGAAGTAAATACCACTCACAGCTCTGAATTTCATAGTTCTTGGGAATTGACTTGTTTGCTTTTAAAGTTTACTCTCAGGTACACATTGTGCCGGAGAGATACAAACAGCATGAAAATGCAGTGTACAGGATTGCTAACAGAGAACCTCTGAGTCTAGCAAGTCACAATACTTCGACTCTAAGCAGAAAACAGTGTTTGTTCAGTTGGGCATTTGTACTGGAAATGATGTGAAACTGAGCTGAGATCCAGGGCATCTCACTTTTTCTACAACATTCTCATTGAAACACTGTATTTAGTACATATACCAAACCTCTGATAATTCCTTGCTTTGGAAACATACTATCTCCATAAATACAGTGGCAAAAATTAATGGGTATACAAGTTCATGCAATGCACATTTGATCTTTGGATTTTCCATTTATTAATTGTCTTTTGTGCCATCTGCTTCAGCTTTAGACAGTGAAGAGAATGTATCAGTTCCATTTATGAACTGGTGAGAGCCCTCATCTACTGTTCCTTACAGAGGGGACTGAGAAGATTCAAAGCTGTATAAAATCAGGTTGCTAATTGGGTTTCTACCAAAAGATCCAGATCTGCTGATCTCACAATCAATCTCACTTCAAATTAGTACAATAGGCTTATACAGTACAAAAGTTTTCTGATCATGAAGGAACACAACAACACAAGAATATCAAAACATTATGTCAGACAATAAGTGCTTTAGAACTTGAAAAATTAAAGAACAGAGAAATTGATGAAGGAATAACATCAAAACCCATGGAAAAGTCCTAGACAAGGTAATAACCTGCAATTTTCCACTGTTATAAACAACTTTCATTGAAGTCTACGAGGTATCACATAAGCACGCCAACTCAGTTAATGTCTGTTTTCTTTATGTCATGTTTCCAGTTTGATAACTTTAAAAGAAAACTTAATTTTCTTTCACTTCCAAAAGAAAAGAAAAAAAAAAAATACAGAATGACCTTAAGGCTGAAGCTCTGCATAATAATATCTGTGCCCAAGAGAACTGTTCCAGCCAAATTGTGAACCTATGAAAATAATTGAGTTATTGTAATGAAACACTTATGAATTTGGCATGGCAAGCGGCACAACTGCTTCCTTTTCCCTCACCACAGTCATGAAGTCATATTGCTTCACACATTACCCATGTAGTCTTGAGGTCAGTATCATTAGACTGCCCATATAAAAATCACTTTACTGACATATTCTGCCACACTGGCTCCAAGCCACAAAGTAACTATGAAATGTACCGAGAGACAGAAAATGCCTTGGATAAAATGTACTAAGTGTGAAACACCTTGTATTCAAAAATACACTGAAATTAAAGCACATTAGGATAAGCAACCCAACAGAACCTCCACCAATATTAATGTTTCTACACAGAGAATAAAAAATAAATCCTGCCTTGAACAGCATGAAATACACAGGGCCAGTAACAAGAATAAATTGCAGCCATAAGCCTCATTCAAATGCACTAACAAACATGCTGCCAACAACCAGCGCATATATATATATAGCGAGAGCTCAGATTCAATATATTCTATAGATTTCACCTTCAGCAAAATTCAACCAAATAAAGATTTCATTCTCCATCATGAAATACTGGGCCATACCTTTGTCTTCACATCTACCGCATAAGTTCCAAAAGTCTGGTCCTCCTTCTTGTGAGATTGCCCAGATCCTTCTGACCCATTGGAAGCTGTAGCCTAAAGGGGGGGAAAAATGCCAAATCAAGTAGCTGATATATGCAATTTAATTCTGTTAAACCTAAATGTAAAGATTAGAGTGAATGTACAGAAGGGTAGCCTGAATTGAGCTAAACCTCAGGTGGTTGATACATGAGATTTTCAACTCAATGTTTTGTCATGCAAAATTTCTGGTTTTTATCTCAGCCACACTCATGGAAGTGTGTGAATGTCTTAATAGTCTAAATCTACAAGCTGATGCTTATCATAATCTCTAGTTGAGTTCAGAAGGCATTCAGGGTGCTCTGCAGCTCTCAGCATCAGAACATAAAGATAAGAACAGAAATCGGTGCCCTGCCAAAAAGGCCTGCAGATGGTAATGGGGTTCTCATCTGGAGGAGCTGCAGGAGCAGATCTCATTACAGTACCAACTGCATTACCTGCTTTGTTTTCTCATTTCTAATTCATGACATTTTGGAAAGGGTTTCACACCGGTGCACAGCATGCGTATTTGCAAATCTTTAAAGATTAGAATGCTTTTCTTTTTAACTTTCCTTTGTTTACAGAAATTGAAATTTTATATCATTTACAAACAGTCATCAAAAACACCACTGCACAGTATTTTTCCCAATTATATATTTTACAGAAGGCATAGTAAAAGGGCTGTATTTATTTATTTATTTATTTAATGTTCCTGCTGGAAATCTAAAATGCATTATTGTAGATGTTGCATTCAGGCAATAAATATTACAAATGACATCTCTGTTTACAACGTTTTTCCCTGCAAAAGTGTGCTTGAAGTGTTAGCTGCTGATTGAAACAAGATGACTGCCACTGTCTTGGATTTCAGAAAATTTCTGGGCACTTTGCAAGAGCACGAACAGTAAAGCAGAGTGAATTCAAACAGAGTACAGTCTCTTGAATCTATCAGCGCTGAGCATCACAGACACTCTCAGTGATTTCAGCCCATCTTTTTTTAGCCTGTTCACCAGGAATGCAGTCAATTTTAACACAACAGTCAAGAAATTGTTAGCCTTTTAAATAGACTAGCCATTGCCAGAGCAATTTTGAAAACAACGAGCCTGTGCCACAGAAACAGCCAAATCACATCCACATGTACAAATGCTTTCTCCTCTGATACTACATTTTTTATTTAGGGCTCCATCCAGCAAAAGACAAAACGCTGGCCCCAACCCAGCAACCTACTTAGACACGTGCTTTTAACTTCAGTGCAACCAATAGCATTAGGCTTGTGCTCCGGTCGAGAATGTGTTTAAATGTTGTATTGGATCAGATCCAGCAGCTACATAGGACTGAGCGCACAGCACTCCACACATGTCTTCTCTCAATTTTTAGGCTCTCTAACATGTCTGCAGTGCATGGAGAAGCATGTACTCTTTGTTTCTTCTCACAGGAGTGTTGTGTATTTTACATTTGCAATCTGGAGAGGAAAGCTTGGAAACCTAGCCAAAGTTATACAAGAAAGCAAAGACCTGAACACAGCTTGCCTCAGAGCCTACAAAAAAAACAACTACTTGCATGTTTCCTTCAGAATGGGAGAATTGGTTTTACAAGGGGAAGAGAAGGAGGCATAACAATTTTTCATTTTATCTTTGCCTTCTTTGAATATCTGACCTAAGTGTTAACAATATAAGCTATGCAAATCAACGTGTTGTCTATTTCCTCTAATCATCAGACTCTGATCCTTGAAGGAGCTAACCTTCTGCAACTTCTCAACTTCTTGAAAATTTCCAGCAGAAACTGTAGTCTGTATAATAGTATTTACCAAATGGGTGCAGCTGCAAAACTGGATAAGGAACAACTTCAGTTTGTTTATATTTTACTTTTTTCCCCCTCAAATTTATCATCATTAGCTGAAAGCAGTATTTTGAAAGAACATTAAACAATGTCATGAAGGGCTATGAAATGTTTCAATTGTTTTCCTTGGAATCGTGGATTAATTCTGAAGAACAGTAAACCAAGGACATTAGGATACAAATAGCTCCAGTAAGAGTAAGAGTAATAAATCTGGAACATCTCTCTGTTCCAACATTTTAAGGTTCAATACACATTAGCAAAATAATATATGGTTCACAGTCTTGAACAAAGTACACAATCCATAGCAATCCATACAAATACCAATAGCCATTTTGCTTTGTGCTTTGATATAAACAAGACTGTATAACACAAGAGGCAAAAAAGAACCTTGCTGTGTCTTGTAAAAGTTTTATTAAAAACTAGTGCTCTTGGATTTGAGTACCTTATTCTTGACATACATCTGCTCTACCCTTTAGGGCTAACCGACAAGCATAATGTTCTCTAAATGTATTTGAACTCAGTATATACGAAAGTTGCCTGCTCATGCAGAACAAGAATTTTAGCAACACCTCATTATTGCTGAACCATGGAGATCACCAAAAGAAGCAAAACTGCCTGCCCTGGGGTGACACAGTGCAAACACAGTGCAGCAAATGCCCTGTGCTCGAACCAAGGAGGTTCTGGAAATGATGACTTCAAGCTTGAGTTAAAACTACTGGCAAAAGTCTATACTTTTTTTATCAGAAACACCTATCTAGGAGGATGGTATTTGGAAAATATCACAAAAGAAACTATTATTGTCTCCAAGTCTGTCAGAAAAGGAGATTTTACAAATAAATGTTGCAAAAGGAGATTAAAACTTGATCTGGTAACTTAGCTCACATGGATGGTAATGATGAAAATTGCAGATCACACCAAAAGCAATCTTACAGTTTTGTTTATAATTAATGCTAATCTATTTAGATTGTAATTAACATGGACTATTTAGACTGAAATCTCTTCAGGGCAATGTCTTTCTCATTGTGCAAACTTACAGCATTATTTAAATGTTTATTAATAAATCACATTAGCTACCTTTTAAATTCTATCTAATTTTAACAGTGCTCAGCTAAGCTTCTCTATGTTTATATGACATCCTTCCTGTAGCTTATCAAGACTTGTACAATTGTCAACAGACAACAGAACATTGCTGATTTGCTTTTTTTTTTTTTTTTTTTTTTTTTGCTGGAGTTCAGTTATGTATTAGGAAAGACTTGTCACTGGTTCCACTTTCAGCAGGCAGCCTACTCTAGTTCATGTCTGAGCCAGCAGTCAGCCAGAAGGAGCATCTGTCCTTGCAGGCACTTACAGTTTATGAGGCTTCCAAGGCTACCTACAGGAGCCTTCCTATAACAGATAAGGTCTGAAAGTGAGGAGGAATACTCCAGTCTATTATATGGATCAAGCTTTAATACTTGATATATCAATATATAACCTTCCACACATTTATGCCTAGAAACAAGGTGCAGTTTTGGAAATGCTCTTTTGATTATTAAATGCTTGTTTGATTAAGAAAAAAATGAGAAACACACATGTAAACATTTTGTTGTTCCATGATCTCGGATGTTGCTGTGACAGCTTTGAACTTGCTTAAATACATGCCTATATGTTTTTGTTGTTGTTGTTTTGTGTTTGTTTGTTTGTTTGTTTGTTTTTTCCCTAGTACACATGTACTAACATACGGCTAGAAAGGCTGATCAGTTTTGCAAAGTGACTGAAGGTCTGATGGGAGTCACAGCCCAGAAGCCCAAATATATGGGGCCCAGATATTACATATATATTTAAATACATTTGCCCAGACAGGTTGTAGATGCTCCGTCCCTGGAGGTGTTCAAGGCCAGGCTAGATGGGGCCCTTGGCATCCTGGTCTAGTATTAAATGTGGAGGTTGGTGGCCCTGCCTATGGCAGGGGGGGTTGGAACTTGATGATCCTTGAGTTCCCTTCCAACCAAAGCCATTCGATGATTCTGTGATGATAACTGCAGCTGCCTTAGGGTTCAAGAACTCAACAAAGCTTCTACAACCACCAGTTTAGCGAATGCTCTCCTGTGTACATTTAGAGAGAGAACTTCACATCAGAAGCTGGTCTGAGACTGATTCTGGCTGCTTCAGCTCCATAAGAGCTTATAGATAAATTCCCAGCTTGCTTCAAATGATTTATATTAAGAGAGAGCATAAAAAACAGGGATCTGTTAACTTGTGGATGCCAATATCTGTCAAGAAATCTATCATCTTGATAATCGAATGCTCACAGAAATATGGAGTGCTGAGAGATACTGCTTTTATTTAATTAACTTTTATGAAAGTAAGCATTTTAAAACAAATCATTAGAACATCTCAAAAGCTGCAGAGGGAAATTAAAATACACCGTAACATATGCTGGAGTTATTGATTTTACGGGACACCGATGTAAACTAATTCATTTAGCAGCTTACTGGAGTAGGAAGCAACCTGAGCTGAACTGAGCTGCACAGCAGGACACTGACAGCAGCAAAGTACGGAACCTGCCACCATGCCAGCTTGTAGCCAACTTGTGCTCTACTCTAGTCATGTGTGAATTGAAACAGAATGCAGGTCAAGTTCATCCTTTGCAATGTGCCAATAACAGGAGGAACTCCTTCTGTGACCATCCACTAAAGACTGCACCTTTCTGCTGTACCTAGGCAGAGCTATGGCTCTCCTATATGTGAGCCTCTCACTCTTGGCTCTTGTTTCTCCTCAAAAAAAAAAAACACCTGCTTGAACAGTCTGTGGGAAACAAAGTCTCACTGTGGACCTGAAGAGCTTTTCCTAATTTTGTAATGCCTTAAGAAGGAAAAGTCCGTAGATGCCATAAGATTTGCTTGCTTTCTTCTGTACATGTTAGTTCTATTTCTATGCCTCTTATAGTCCTTGTTATAGGAAGCAGTGTCATTTGGCAATCTTTTGGCAGGAATTAACTTTTACTTGTATCACAGATGACTGAAAACTCAATCCCAGAGCAGGAAATGCTGGCAACTAAAATCAGGGATGTAATCCTGCTGAAGCCAGGCAGTTTCACTTGCTAGGCCTAAATTTCAGTCCAGAAAGAATATAGCAGAACTCTCTTCTCACCCACAAAACCCTTTAGGAAGGATGGTGCCTAATCAAGCATTGCTGAAGACCTTTGCAAAAGCATGAAAACCATGCTTTTTTGCAAAGATCTGATTCCATGGTAAGGTTTCTGGTTCACAGTTTGATGATGCTGAGTTTTGCTCCAGACCACATTGCCACAGCTCAGACCTTACAGCTATCCCATCTCAGGATGACATTGCAGACTGCTACTGGGTCTCATGGGACAGGTTCTGTAAGAATTTCCCTGCAGTCCCTTCTGCACGGTCCTCCCAGTATGACCAGTAAATGTGAATGGAAAAAGAAAAAAGAAAAACATGCACTTGGGCACCAATTCTACCATACAAATTGCATGACAAGTGTTTGAAATTTTTAATTAAAAAGTTACCGAATTCAGATGCAAGCATAAATCCCACAGTAATATTGATTTTACTCTAGTAGTTTTACAGTTCCACTTTAACTAGATTAAATTCAACCTTTCAGAAGATTTTATGACAGACTTAAAGAATGTCAGAGCTCAGAAACAGCTACAGGGCTACCGATGTCTTTCCAGAAGGGTCAGGCCCTAACTTCACGCAATCATAAATTCATAAAACCATAGAAAAATAGAGTGGTTTGGGTCAGAAGAGACCTCAAATACCATCCAGTTCCAACTCATTTCCAGGTGTTGGTTGCTCCCCACCAGCTCAGGCATCCCAGGGCCCATCCAACCTGGCCTTGAGCACCTCCAGGGATGGGGCACCCACAGCTCTCTGGGCAGCCGTGCCAGGGCTTCACCATTCTCTGAGTAAAGAAATTTTCCCTGAATCTTCAGATCAATGGGATTCATTCAGATCCTGAGTCTCACTCTTCCCATGCCTTATATCTAAGCCATTGCTCTGTGCTTTGCTGCACATAAAGAATATGAAACGTGAAGAGTAATTTGGGATCTATTTCTTTCAAATAAAACAGAAGCTATTGCTGAATTCTCTCGAAGGCTTGAAGAAAAGGACTGGAAAAATTAAAAGGCTGAACATAATTAATGAGTACTCATTTAGAATTGGCTATCATACAGCATCTTGGAAGCTAAATGTACAGCTGAACAGGGTATGTTATAAGCAGAAAATGGGCTCTGGTGTGAGCTCCATGTGCACTGTGTCAAGCTGGGGGGAAGGATAGAGCTGTTCCTGCAGGGATGTCCCTTCAAGTGTGGAGTGATGACACCTGCTAAAAGCCCCCTGAGCAGTAAGGTCAGCTGCAGTAAGAATAACATGTTAAAGCACATGGTTTGATTCCAGTTGTGCCCATCTGCATAAATCTTATTCATTTGCTCCAGTAGAGTCCCTCTGCATTTAAACCGTATTAGCAAAATCACAACCTTGCACTGAAAATTCAAGCAGACCACAGCTGGAAGTAAATGCAAAATCTTGCAAGCAGAAAACATAAAGTAAGTCATTAATTGTAAGGGAGAACATGACAAATAATTTTAAATTAAATAATATTTGCATGATTTTAATTAGCAAGAATAATGCTTATTTTATTTACATAGAAGTTCTGGATACATAAATTTCAACCCACATAGTTCAGTTGCCATAACAACTTGATACATTTATTCTCTTGTGTCATTTTGTATTGCATGAGTGCAGTTTTTTGGTTGTTTTTTCTTTTTTTCTTTTTAAACAACAACAACAACTAAAAAACAATACACGATTGCTTTGGTTGCTCCAGTTAGCAGTGCAGTGTAGCAGAGCCTCCAATTGCCCATTTAATTCCCCCCTCAAATGGACCCATTTCAATTAAATTGCAATTAATTAACTGCTGATCTTGCATTTCTAGATGGCTCACTGTAACAACCATAATGGGAGAGACCCCCTTAATTAATACAAAGTGGAAGAAAAAAATATTATCAGGAAAATATGGATTCTCCAAGGGAAAATCATTCTTGACCAAACTGGTAGCCTTCTGTGGTATCATGACCAGATGGGCAGATGAGGAGAGAGAGAGCAGTGGGTGTTGTCTACCTTGATTTCAGCAAGGCTTCTGATAGTGCCTCCCATAATATCTTTGTGAATAACTTTAGGTGTGGGATAGAAGAGCAGACAGTGAAGTGGACTGAGAACTGGCTGCCTGGCAGAGCTCGGAGGTTTGCGATCAGTGGTACAGTGTTGGAGGCCTGTAATTAATGGTGTTCCCCAGAAACTGGTATTGAGTTCAGTCTTACTCAACATCTTTACCAATGATCTGGACGATGGGGTAGAATGTACCCCTAGCACGTTTGCTGATGATACACAGCTGGGAGGAGCAGCTGACACACCTGAAGGCTGTGCTACCATTCAAGAAGACCTGGACACCCTGGAGACTTGGGCAGGGATGAAAGTGATGAGGTTCAGCAAGAGCAAGTGTAGAGTCTTGCATGTGGGGAGAAATAAGCATCGGTGCAGGTTAGAAGCTGACCTGCTGAAAAGGAGCCCTGTGGAGAAAGACCTGACTGTCCTGGTGGATAGCAGGTTGACCATGAGTCAGCAATGTGCTTTTGTGGACAAGAAGGCTAATGGTGTCCCAGGGTACCTTAAAAAAATCATGGCCAACAAGTTGAGGGAGGTGATCCTCCCTTTCATTGCTGCCCTGGTGAGGCCAAATCTGAAGTACTGTGTTCAGTTACGGGCTTCTCATGTCAAGACAGGGAAGTGCTGCAGAGAGTCACCCAGTAGAGGGCAACAAAAATTATTAGGGACCTGAAGCATCTCCGGTAGAGACTTGGTACTCTTCAGCCTAGAGAAGAGAAGACCAAGTAGGGATTTTATCGATGTTTACAAATATTGAAAAGATGGGAGTCAGATGGATGGGGCCATGCTCTTTTCAGCGACAGAAAAAGGGGCAATGGGCACAAACTGGAACAAAGGAAGTTCCATGTGAACATAAAGAAGAAATTTACTTTGTGAGTGACTGGAACAGGTTGCCCAGAGAGGTTGTGGAGTCTCCTTCAGATATACAAAATTGGCCTGGACACTGTCCTGTGTAACCTACTCTAGGGAGCCTGCTTTAGCACGGAGATTGGGCAAACTCATTTTCAGAGGTCCCTTCCATTCACTACAATTCTGTTATTCTGTGATTTTACTGCAAGATGAGGAAATGACTGGAAATTGTTCCATACAGCTAGCATGGGGTGACCTCAGATAAGAGATACTGGGGTATTCATGAATTTAGTATTACAGATGGAGAAGAACCAGAGCTAGGGCTTTTGTGGATAGCCTTAGCCTTTGGGTGAAGCTCTTCATTTAGGGCTAACTCTGATAGCCTTTCCTTCAGCCAAGAGAGCCATGGCAATTGCTTTCAGTGGACTGTCTCCCTCTGAGTTTTCAGGAGAAGCAAGAGTGTGCATACACATTACCACACAGTTTTCAGGACAAGCTTCAGCACAATATTTTTTGCTATGACAGACAGCTTTTTTCCCTTTGGTTTGAGGAGGGTTTTTAAATTAGATCATACTATTCCTCCTTATAAAAAGTATGCATATTATGTTAGAGTAGGAATAATATACAAGGGTGACTCTGAAAGTAATACCTTGTACTGTGTTATGTTACCCTACAATGTCAGAGGTGGATGTTGGCAGTAGAGGTTGAACCTTCCCACTAATATTTCATTACATTTTGTTTCTGTGTGACAAGATGGCAGCAGAGGAACTGTCTGACAAAATAGCATCTGATATGGAAGTGTGTATGAAGCAAAGTTGTGTGATTGAATTCCTCCTTGCGGAAAAATGACACCCAGTGACATTCATCAATGCTTCCTGAAGGTTTATGGAGACCAAACAGAGGATGTGAGCACAATGAGGTGGTGCATTTCAGCAATGACAACAGCAACAGTGGGTCACCTCCACTGGTGCCAGTTTTTACAGGCATGGCATGCAGGCTCTTGTTCATTGCTAGCAAAAAAGCACAGATGGTGGTGACTGTTGAAAAACAAAGTTTTTGTAGCGGATAATTTGCTCTATCAGATAGTGTTATCGTGTTCTTTGTATCTGTCAGAGTTTCTATGTAAATTAATAGGAGGCATTGTATTTGAAGCAATCTACATGCGTACGTATATGAATATACATATACACATGTATGTATAATACAGTTACAACAACCTCAAAAAAAGAGGAACACTCTGGGCACTGCATGATAACCTTGTAGAAAATACATTTAAACAGAGAGTTACTCAGGTAATGTGACTGAGTTCTGATTTATCTCATAATGCACTGCAGTTCTGCAGCAGATGCAAGAACAGAAACCGGTGTCCACTCTCCAACACTGGCCCACAGTTTCTTTTTGCTTATACACACATCTAGAGAAATTAAAGGGGAGAAAACTACTCACACTTCACTTGAGATTAACTGAAAATCTCTATGGTGTTTTGTTGTTGTTGTTGTTGTTTTATTTTCCTTGCCAGAAATTTAAGTCAGTCTACTTAATAGCCATAATAAAACCAGACCCATTTTGAGAACAGGACTGATATGTCACAAAGTGATACTTAGGAAGACTAAAGGTATTTTACACTAATGCAAGGATATAAAGCCAGTATTAAAGACAAGGAGGAAGAAATAACCACAAAATCAAAACCCTGGAGAATACTGTAATGACTTTTCCTTCTTGACAGTTTTGCTGGAAGCATCCTAAACCTTAGTATAAAGAGTATTTGTTTTGGCCAGAGCCATAGGGAGGGGAAGTAAGCAGTGACTGTCTTTCTGCTGGCAGGCTGCCTTGCCAAGTCATGGCTCTGCTGAGCTGCACAATCACATATACTCATGCTGACATGCAAAAATACGTACTGCTGCTAAACAAAACCTTTGGCAAAACACAATGCCACTTCTCTTCATTCACTATGTCTCCTACAGAGCATTCCAAAATGCTTTGCACGTAGATATGTAAAAACGGAAAAGGACTTAAAAAGTAAGTTAAGTGGAATGACTCAGCTCATTAAACTGCAGAATACGTCATCATGTTCAACAAGTGATGATAAACAGAAGAGAATGTAAAGTGGAAGGGAAAACAAGTATGCCCTAGATGCTTTGCAGAATGCTG
Source organism: Excalfactoria chinensis (assembly GCF_039878825.1). Taxonomy (NCBI): domain Eukaryota; kingdom Metazoa; phylum Chordata; class Aves; order Galliformes; family Phasianidae; genus Excalfactoria; species Excalfactoria chinensis. Next base: position 178,033,774 of record NC_092825.1, read on the forward strand.
GGTCTCCATGGAGGTGCCTAACAATTTGTTTTGTGACCACAGTCACGAGTTAAATACTGGATAAGGATCTGTCACTGTCTAGTGAAGAGATGGCATAACCTGTGCTTTCATATGAGGACTACAAGAATTATTAGTGCTAGCCACTGAGAAAGATTATTACAAAGTTATGGACCATGCAAGGTTTTCAGTTTCTGTGAGCTTGTGGCTGTAGAAGTGTAGATGTGTGAGGGCAGCTGTAACCACTAAATAAACAACACTGGCAACTGCATCAGGAGAAGAGGAGCAAATGTCTCACATAGCATGCAGTGCCAAGGGTGGAAAGGGGGAAGTTTCTGAGTCCATTTAACACTCCTGCTATATATACCACCATATATCATCCATGTTGTTCCTGCATGTCTCCCTTGAGACTTTACAGGCACAAGAAACTCTCCACAGTTGCCAGCGAAAGCTTATTTTTCTCTAATTGAGAAACAGTGCTCTTGTCACAGCACACTGACACCATGGTCCAGATGACAGTAGTAGAAGGGGATCCTAAATGACACAACAAATTCAGTCCCATAAGAACCATATTTGACTCTGCAACACTTCACACTAAAGCTGTCTGCAGATTCATGCATTAGAAATGTGTCTAGGCAGCCTAGATGTGTCTTTCTCTTCCTTGCTGGGTTATGTGTGCCATCAAGTTGAGTGACTCAGGTGTAGGTGTACATATGGGTTAGAAGAATGTTGGATGAAAAGCTTGTTTGAAAATATTTTCAGTGTTTATGAATGTTTTCTTGAAATATCCTCAGTCACCTTTATGTTCTAGTTAAATTGCAAGGAACAAAACAAACTTTTTTGAGAGAAGGAAATAGTAGGGATCATGCAGGGAAGCAGTATGAGGCCCTTCTGAAGGAACACAGATACAATAGCAGGAATCACACCTATGCAACCCCAGTTCTCATTAGCAGGGGCTCTAATTCCAGCTCCAGTTTATTCTGAAGCCTTAGAGAAACAATGATGGTTGTTAGTGCCAACAGCACACAGCTCTGCTATTCTTTGTATATACATACCATTCTTTGTAACCTTTTGTGTTATTAGCACAAGGCCCGCTTTGCATTTCACTAATCAAAGCTTAAGTTAGGCAAAGACATCTTCTTGACAGCTGCTTGTGCAGCACTGAGTAAAACAGGATTCACAAGAGGTGATCCAAGGAGCCACATTCAATTCTAGTATCGCACTCTTCAAAGCTTACTGGTATCGCACTCTTCAAAGCTTACTGGTAGAAGCACATTTTCCACTATTAAGGCAAATAGCCGCAATCAGTCATGTCATTTCACAGTTTGGAAACATCACACTGCCTGTTTTCCTGGATGTGGTGAACTAGGAACCTTCCTTCATATATTCATGACCAGCAATCTAGTCACAATTCATAAAGACAATGCAAGCCTTTACCACTGTTTGGCCAGGCTGCAACAAAACACTGCTGAGCTGGGCTTGAAGTCTCTTGTTTTTCCAAGTTCACTACAGTTTGAAGAGCAAGCTTCAGCTCCCCTTTCTGCTAAGCACTGAGCAAGGGTGTCAGATCAGCCTCCCGCCCCTGCGATGGCTGTCACAGAACAGAGCATCAATACAAGGAGCTTTTGATCCTGGTCCAAGGGTCACCATAAACTGAGACTGAAGAGCAATATACAAATTCTAATTCCCAAAAGTAACAGAAATGTTCAGTGTGAGCACAGATATGTGTGAAAGGCACATTACCTAAGTGGGAATGAAAGCAAGGAAGCCAACTTATGAATAAAGAGACACTGAGTTATGAAACAGCTTTAAGAAGTATGAATGTAACTGCAAAAAATAGGCTGTTTCAAGCAACAGCACAGTCAGCATCCTTCATACTGAAAGAGCTAGATACAAGTTTTCTGCTGACCTAGCAAACATGCAACTGGGTGCCCTGGGAGCATTTACTGTCAAAAAAGTACAGGATATCTGGAAAAAAAAAAAAAAAAAAAAAAAAAAAAAAAAAAAAAAAAAGCAACTGATTACGTAAATGGAAGCATATGTCTTTCACAATCTTCCTACTCCTTAGGAAGAGAGAAAGCTGTTTTGTTACCTCTGTTTTTCTACAAAGTACCACGATACCACAAACCGTGTGAGAAGACACCAGTCTGATCTAAGGGATGACCTGAAAGCACTCAGCAGGTCCTTTCAGTCCTTCTCCTTGGGATTAGCAAATTCCAAAACACTTATTTTAGTATCTCATCAAAACAATAATAATTAATGGTGGCCATTGCTGTTTCCACAGAGTTTCAAAAGCCTTTTCCAAGAAAAGGGATTTCAGATCCACTACATGTGTTGCTCCTGATTTAATCTTTTTTAGCTAGTACAGCTGTTGTCTCCTTCAGAATGTCTTAAGGCAGATGACTACCTGAAAGTGCTGAGCTACAAGCAAAAAATAAAAATGCAATGACACAACTCAGTGTTTCAGAAATTCAAGTAGGCTCCTCTATGCTTGTGAAAAGGGCTGGAGAACTTGGAGAACCTGGAAAACCTTCAAAAGTTTGATTTTTCCTTTCAGCAAATAAACTTTCAGCAAATAAACTCAGCTGCAACAATGGGCTGAACACAAGCAGGGTTATAAATATCCTCTGTTAAAGTGGTGGAACCCACATCCTTGAAGATGCTCAAGTTCAGGCTGGATGGAGCTCTGAGCACCGTGATCAAGCTGTAGGTGTCCCTGTTCATTGCAGAGGAGTTG